>NW_028262369.1:3941666-4598611 GCF_047370975.1 Nipponia nippon
AAAAGACACCAAACAAATCCTCATAAGTGGTAGGAAGACATTTTCATAATAATGAAGGGTTAAAAAGAATTGCTTAACCCCCACTCCATGCCTCCTATTTAAAAACTGAGCCAACTCCTACTTCAGAGCATTAAGATGTCCCTGTCCCATCCCCTAAACGGGGTTATTGAGGAAAAATTCCCCCCATCAGCTTTATAGTTCACTCCTGGAGTAAAGAGACAGTCTAGGAATTAGTGTTATTAAAAAGATCATTTTATTCAACTGGGGTAAAAACGGAGGTTGGAAAATCTGCAAAGACTAAACAGGGAATCTGTTTTTCATTTTGGTTTTGAACCTTGAAGCGTTTGTCTAGAATGAACAGCTCTTACACCTGCATTCAAGGATGAATGTTGATAACCAGTGAAGATGAAAAGTCAATTGGTAAAAAATATGATGTTTGAAGTTTTTCAGACTTGCATCAAGGAGAACTTGGAACCATGAAATAAATCTGTGATGGACTAGGACAGCAGTGGGATCAGTGAGGTCAAGCAGTTGGTACTTTAATACTTGCATAGGAGTGAATATAGACTCAATGTGTTTTGAAATTTCTTAAAGAATATAGCTGTTCTATATTAGGTATCTTTAGCTTGGGATACTGCAGAAGAACATGCTGTTTCTCCTGCAAACACTCACATATTCTGTGGATTTTGATATGGGAGTATCGTCAAGTATGTGAAGACAAACACAACAGAAGGTAAATACAGATGGAGTGGCTCATGAACCCTTGCCCAGTGTTCTGTACCTTGGAAGAGCGCATTGTTCCCCACCTAGCAAGAAGGTCTAAGAAGGAAGTCCTATCTTTTTGATTATCATCTTCCAGCATTTTAGCTTTCTGGCTAAAATCAAGAAAGCAAGAAATCTGTCTGATTTTTGCAGACGAAAGATAAGATCTGGCAGGCTTGAACTAGAAAAATATTCTTGTTCCTACGTATATCACAGTTGTTTTGGAATCTGTGTTATAGAAAGGACTGGTGGGAACAGAAATAGTTGTGTGAAAGTAGACAGCATACAATTGTCTGCCAAGCAAGATTCCAGTTAATTGGCTTATAAAAATTAAGCGGTTGCATATTAATTCCAGAAAGCAGGCCTGGGACCAATTTTTTCAATAGGTCGGTGAAATACCTTCGGATGTTTATATTTGTCTAGATGATTCTGCATACTTAATTGTTGCCTAAGAAAAACCCCCAACCCTGCAGGTATTTTAATGTGATTGAATGTGTGCACAGTATATAGATGGTCAGGTAAAACAAAACTGAGGGTATTTACAGTTCAAAACATACAGTTGAGCATATACTTGAGTCTATCTTATGAGTTTAAAAAGTGGTTTAATACTTGTAGTGATATATCAGTGCTATTGTTTAGCAGATGGCATTTCAAAGAGTAGTTGAGCTCAATTTAAAGAATGTCAGTAATGTAAGCAACGATTTCATTCATATCCATTTAAGTTGCTATAATGAGGTCATGATCATGAAGTCATTCCAGTAAATCATCGAAGGCTCCTTATTTGGAAAAATTTACTTTTGTTTTGCTTTCAGTTTCTATATTTCTTAATGGCTAGCATAATAAAGTTTATCAGAAAGGATGCACCTATGTGAATTTTAAATATAAAATGCATTTGGGCATCTATGAGTCTGTCTATGTTCAAATACGAAAACAACAAAACAACACAAAACTTTGTGCAAGTGTTTTACATCATTGAACGTGAACAGAACTGTGTCTTGAACAGTGAACCAGCTTGGAAAGATCAGGTCGTAGCAACATTGCAAGCAAAATCTGCAGTCAGCAG
The DNA here is from genome assembly GCF_047370975.1 of Nipponia nippon. Taxonomy (NCBI): domain Eukaryota; kingdom Metazoa; phylum Chordata; class Aves; order Pelecaniformes; family Threskiornithidae; genus Nipponia; species Nipponia nippon. The sequence goes on from NW_028262369.1 coordinate 3,943,492, forward strand.
CATCCTCCCTGGTGTAACTGAGGCTCCCAAGTGTAGGATTCACATAAATCTCGACCTCTGGACTCGACTTCCTTTTCAAAGCAACATAGACCTGTATTGTGTGATACCTGGAGAACTAGGAGCTTCCCATCTCCAGTCAAGTGTGTAAAGCAATAGCGTGACCTTTGAGGTTTGGAAGTAATGACGTATAAAAGCTAGAAATGAACCTGTACAGTCCTTGACCTCTCTTTGCAGAATTCATACAGGAATGAATTATTTTCTTTTGTCCCCTTAGGGCAGGAGAGGAAGAAAGAATAGGATTGTCAACAGTAACTTTTCTGGGAAAAGGCCTGTTTAAACCTGTAACTTTTGACAGTACAGAAGCCACCACAAGCAAAAGCCATGTCTCCCCCTGAGGGTTAATTCCATATGAGTTACCTTGCAGGCAGGCAAGAGAGCAGACAATTCCTGTATTTCTAGCAACCTGAAAAAATTCCTTGAATCCTTCCTTCTTCCATCCAACTTGACCTCCCCTGCCATAAGAAGCAGAAGCCAGTTCTTTCAGGCTTAAGAGCTACTGTCAGTCAGACAAAAGGTGAGAGGTAGGTGAGATAGCGTTTGCTTTTCTTGGGGGGAGATTCCAGAACTATAGGACTACTTGATTTGGATATCAGTTCCTAGAAATGCGGTCATCTGGGTAAGCTAAGTCTGCATTTTAGGTAGGAGAGAAATGTGGTTAAATATGTTATCTTATTTAAAGCCCCCTTGTCTTATTTGTTGTTCCCACCAGTGAGATTAAGCCGTGCAAGGTTTGAAAATGGAATAGAATTAAAGTAATTAGATCTACTGATAATCACAGTTGGTGTAGAGAGCACTGCCGCCCAGAATTCTCCTTGGGCAGGGAAAAGCAAGAGGCTTTGTTTCTATAGGAAGCAAGGAATGGGGTTACTTAGACTGAAACAAGAGCAGACTAAATGCAAAACCTAGAAGAGCCATGACAATTGCACTTAAAGAAAAGTAATATTCAAGTGGCTCAATAGCATTCCTGTATGTGAACAAAAGCCACGTAACATGTATGGCAGAAATAGGTAACAGAAGGCTCTGACTCATCATGTGGAACTGTAATTTAAGTCCAAGGGGGATTTTTCTATCTTGGATCTATTCCTGCTGGCTCAGATGTCTCATAAGCCTTTAGCACCTAGTTTTAATAGAGCTAGTGCCTACAATCGAGAAATGGGTTGGATGCAAGGAGCAAAATACTACTCATCTTAAAAATATCTTCCAGCTAGAGCTGAGGTAACTTTGTGTTGATAAGAAGCTTCCATCGACCTTTACTAAATTTGATTTTCTGGATTTAGAAAAGTCTCAACTCCCTAAGCAAAAATTTGCTTAGTGAAGCACTGAGAAGCAGATGCAGTGTAGGCTTCTTGGTGCTTCCCACTCAGTACAGCTTTCTTTTAGCAAACAAGTACCACCAATGAACAATGTGTGAGAGGTCGCTGCTGTCTCTTACCAATCATAAGTAGTAATTTTCTTTGTGTCGAATCGAATTTTAGGTGAAATAACTTCAGAATATTCCATGAAAATTTGTTTTACAAGTAATACTAGTATTGGTAAGACTAGTAGCTCACCTATCTTGAAGATTCATCAGGTATTTTTCTGATTAATCTTTTCAAACCTAGCAAGCCTGTCCAGGCCCTTGAATACCTAAGACGTGTACTTATTCAAGGGACTAGGCTTTAGAACTATGTGTTGTTTCCTCAAAAGATCAGAATGATAGTAATCTCTGACTTAAAACAGATTTTTGGTAAAACTTTTGAAAACATACATCAGTTATATACCTAGGGGCTTTTTTAGGTATATAAAATCTGTATAAATGTACACCATTGCAAATGTGGAGACACAGAGGATGTTCCATGTGAGGCAAGAGCAAAACTGTCATTATACACTTCAAGAATCTGAGCATCCTTTAGACAGACTAATGCAAGCTAGTAACTACTTGGCTAGGAAGCCCATCGTGCTGTCCAGAAATAGATACAGAAGAGACAGATTTCTGTGGTTCAGAGGGTGAGTGAAAAGAAGACTTAAAATAGTATTTTAGAAAATTCTGATTCATAAAGGCTTGTCACTTTGACTGAATTCAGGGAGGATTAGGAGATCATATTTTGGCCCTAAAGAAATAATAGCAATTTTGGACTGCTCCTCTACTGTTCTAGGTATCAATGAACAAGCTGTACTGGCTATGCAGTGGTCAGGTGTTTTCTTGGTTGTTCCTAGAAGGTTGTATTAGAAATGTACTGATATTTCACAATTTCTGGCTGGGGGGAGAACAGGGAGGGAAGAAGAGAAGCAGTCTTAAACTAGGTATTTACACCTGATTCGATTCCCTGAAGCCCAGACCTTGTGCAGGCAGTTGGATGTGTAATGGGATTGTTACTGACACAGTCTTACAGGACCATATTGCTGTGACACAGATTTCTTTGTTACTAGAGCAGCTTTAATTAAAAAGTACAGAGTTCATGATGAAATTCTGGCTGGACCCTCAGAGTTAGATTTGACTAATTCAGTGATTTCCCAGAGAAACAGAATTCCTCTTGGGAACTGCGTAGCAGAGTTTGGAAATAAAGCTAAGGATTAATTTTATGTGGGAAACTGATTACAAAAGAGGCAAAGACGCAATCCTGGTGCATCTGGAATAACTCTGATGATCGGAGGTGAGGGGGGAAGGAGGAGCCCTGGCTGAACGGTCCTGGGGTGCTCTTTCCCTGCTGGGGGTTGTTTGCAGAGGAGCTGAAGTGCTGTAACAGCCGCAAGCTCCATTCAGTGATGTTGCCTCCTTTTTTTCCGTGGCAGGCAGCTCATGTCCTTTGCAAAACGGAGAGTAGCTTAAGGCCATCATTTCATGCATGACTTGGTAAATTGTGCAAGAAAGGACACTGCCAAATGAGGAGCTAAGCCAGTTTTCAGTAAGAGGGCCATCTGTGACCAAATGTTTCAGGAAGTTCGAAAACAGTTGAGTTCTTTCCCATTTTTACTTGGAGTTCATTTAGCACGTACGTAACTTTGCTGCCCCCCAAGAGTAAGTTTATGTTAAGGTATCCTTGTTTGCTATGCATTAAGTTTTTGTTGAGTCAAGTGGTTTTATTTCAGACATGATCCTGTGCGGTACCGAAAAATGACTTTGCATCAATGTCGCTTTCGATTCTTGCTGGAGAGTTTTCTCGGGGTAGATGAAATTCAGCTATTTGTGGCAGACAAGATGCACGTAAATATCTTGTTACTGGTTACAGCAATATTCCCTAAATGTAAGAGGAGCTTATTGCTGGAACTAGAAACATTTTTAAAGTTGGAATGAATTCGAAGTAGGCCTCTCTCCCTTAACCTAGCCAGTTACCTGTAGTCTCTCCTTACCATTTTGTTTCACAAAACATATGAAGTCTTGTGTAATGGTGTCTCCATGCAGCAAGGATTACTGAGTAGATCCGCAATTTGTTTTAGAGATGTCTTGAATTACAGCTTTAACTTTTGCAACAAAGACTACCTCTATTGAAAATGGAGTGGCAATAATTTGACATCTAATGCGTTGAAGAATTTTTCTTGGCTAACTTTGGTGTCGTGGCAGGAGAACAAATTCTTTTTAAAACGGGTGATTGTACTTACCTTACTTAACACTGCTCTTTCTAAGAGCAAGGGGAAAATGATGGAGTTGTTTTCCTGAATCTGAGGGTTAAACCTGGCTTTAATTTAGCTGTCGAACATGTCTAAGATAAGCATTTTACAGCTGGTAAAGTAAAGCAAATGGAGAGAAAGCAACAGACCCAGTGTCACCAATGAGTCAGCAACAGAGGCAGAAACCCGCCGTCTGCCAGACCATTGGACCCCACTGCCTCTCCCCTCCTTTGGAAACGTCTTGTACCCGATCATTTGGCTGCTTGTTTCTGTTGACAGCGTACTCTGCAACAGGCCGTTTTCAGAAAAGGGAAACCTTTTTGTAATGTAACGTTGCTTTGGAGGGGACTGAGTAAGACGAAAGCTTCTGCCCTTTAATGATGGGTTTGTGTAGCAGGCAGGAGGTAGGGAAACCCCCGCTGGAAAATATCCTCCGAAGAGCAGGATTCCAAAGTTCTTGAAGTTCTGTTGTAGCTTCTTTTAGATAAGTGCACAGCTGTTTGTGTGGAGAAGGCAATCACTTATGTATCAATCCATCTGCCTCGCAGAATAAGTGTTCTCCATGAAAATACTAAATATGTAACTTAATCTCCCCAGTGCAGGGATGTTAGTGTTTGTTACGCTGCTTTTGAAATAAGCGCTCCCTTTTCACACACGAATTACAAGGGTAAGTTGAAGACACTTCAATGCAGATTTTGTTTTCTTGTTTCTGTTGAGTGAAGTTGATTTCTTACCATGTTAGTAGCTCTGCTCTTTAATCTTAAACTGTGCAAATATACCTAGGAATGGACTACAGATGTCTATTAAAATAGCAGTCTAATTATGCAGCATTTACTCAACTCTGTAGGCAGTACTCTGCTTGAGTTTGGTGAGGCTTTCGGGAAGACTGCATATGTACTGCCAAGATTGGTCCCAATGTGTTTCGGCAAACTTTTAATAATATGTTTTATTTTAATTTGTAAATTAATTGTGGGCTAAGTTTTAATATGGTATTTCACAAACTTTTATAAGAGTAATTGAGGAAAATTTGAAATAATGCTAAAGTATGTCTAAATTTAGATTAATGAAAATCATACAGCTCTGCTAAAGTTAGGAACCTTGGCTATTCTTGTATTGTATCTTTCCAACCATTAAATTCAGTCAAGGTATTGTACACAGCATATTGTATACTAAGTATTTTCCACCATGTCACTCTTAATATTTTAAATATATGCTAATGTTAGAGCCCATTTTTTCACCATTGGGAATTTCACTTGCGTTCGAGGATCTTGAATCCCCGGTTTTGCTGCTGTTTCAATAAATCTGCTGAATGATAACACTGAAATAACCCTTACACAAGGATGGAGGCGCAACCTCATCTCCGGTAACAGCGACAAACATCGCTGTAATTGTATTTACAGGAGAAAAGTGTGCATCACGCGTGAAATGCAAAGGTGCATTAAAACATCAAACTTTAAAAAAAAAATGGCACAGTTGTAGCTGCTTAATTGCCCTGCTTAGAAAGACTAATGCAATGTCCAAGGAAGTAATCTCTAAATAAGTTAGGAGATGAGATCTTTCAAAGGAATAAAAAAAAAAAAAGCATGGACCTATTGGGGAATTTTATGAAGAGACTGTCAAGAGCAGTAAAGCTGATGCGTTGTTAAACGTCTTTGGGAGCAGGTTCTCGGTATTCTGTGTCTTAATGTGGTGAAAATTATTATTATCCTATTTGAATCCAAAGGGTTCCTCTGGTATAGGTGCCTCGTTGAGTGGGTCTGTCAAAATGTGTGGATTGCCCTTACCCCAAAGTATTCAGCCCAGAAATACATATGATCGTAAAGGATTGAGGACAAAAGACAGCACCTATGGGGTAGGTTGCTGGTATATTCGTTCGTGCAGGGACAAATAAGTTGTGGCAGCTGGAGCAGGATGGCGGAAAGGGGAAAGCAGAAGAGCCATGGAGCGAGGGAGGAGGTGCGGTAGGGTGCGGTGGTGGTTTGTGGTGTGGGCGAGGAGGAAAGAGCTGCTCAGCAGCAAGGTGGGTCTGACACCAGGGCTGTGCCGGACGAGTGGGAGATGGAGAAACGGGCCCGATGCTTTGAATTGGGGGATGTCGAATAGGGGACGGAGCAGTGGGGATGCCTAGATGAAGCCAACTTCTACAGAGCATTTTTGTGATATTTGGCTGCGGTCTGGTGCTTTTAGGGCTGCTCTTAGCGTGGAAGCTGCTGCTCCACATTCATCCCCCCGAGCCCCACGGCAGGGATTTCTGGCTGACAGACAGCCCCTGCATCAAGGGAAAGGAGAACACGCCGGGGTTTCCCGGGCTACCAACCTTTCGCTGAGGCTTTTAGCCTGGGAAGAGCCCTCAAGTTCGCCACCCTCTGCCCCAAGCCCGGTGTTTTCACCGTTCCCCGCGATCTGCCACCCCCTCCCGCGGCTGCCGGGGGCTGACTCATGGGCAGGTGCCGGTGGAAGCAGAACGGGGCGGGGGAGCCTTCGAAGTAGCCGCGATTGGCCTGGGTTTGACGAGGCGCCCCCGAGCTTCGCCCCTGCGGGGGCGGTGGGGCCGGGGGCGGCGGAGCGGTGCGGGGCGGCGGGGCCGGGGGCGGCGGAGCGGCGCGGGGCGGGGGCGGCCGGGAGGTTCCCGCCGCGCCCTCGGAGCCGGCGCTGCCGCTCCCCGCCGCTTCCAAGAGGCGGAGAGGAGCGCGGGGGGGGGGGGGGGCTCCGAGGCTGCCGTCCTGGGGAACTGCTGCAGCGGTATTGCCATTGCCCTTTAAACAGCTTCCCCCCCAAAAAAAAAAGAGATGAAGACGCTCGAATGCCTCCTGCCAAAAGTAAAGAGCAAATCTCAGTTGCAATGGCTCTGCTAAAACTTGATCATGCGGGATTTCAAGCGCTAAAGAGCTGCCGGGCTTGTATTTACTGCGGCGGGAACAAGTTGCAGGATGAAATCCAGGCATTAAGGGACCTATTTTCCACTTCGTTGTTCGCAAAGGAATCTACTGAAATGACTTGGAGGATCTTAAAACTGGAACTATGTGGAGGGAGAATGCAGTAAGTCGTGCCTTTCCGGCGAGCGCCGATCCGCGCCCCGGAGTTGGGCAGGGGCTGGGGGGCGGCGGGCGGCGCAGGGACGCCGGCCTCGGCGGCTCTCCCGGCTCGGTGCTCGGCTCGTGGTTCGCAGGCAGCACCGAGGACCGGGTCGGGAACGCCGGTTGCCTCTGCCTGGCGCGCCAGCGTCCTACATTTAACGGGGGTTGCTTGGAGAAGTATCTCTATACGTGTTTACTGGAAATAGTGAATGAAAAATCGAAGCAATCCGAGCTTTTGGTGGAGGGATCTGCTAGAGCGTGCCTCCCGGGGTTTGTTTATGATAAATTGAGAATGAACCTGTTCCGTTACAAGATCGAAAAGAGCTTTATCCCACACCGATTTAGCTGTTTTCCAGATTATGCTTGTTTTGAACCTGTCAAGAAACCTCCTGCCCTTGATCCTGTGAATTACTTTGCTTCTAGCTGCTCTTCCCAGTTGGGTGTCTCGTCCCTTACCGCTCAAGCCCGTGCATTTCTCGGGGAAGCAAAGGGGCGGTTGGGAGCCCAGGATTTTCCTGACCTGGATAGGATGAGGGACATTTCCCGGACGGCTGCGGGCTCACCGGCGCTGCCGTTAGGAAAGAGCTTAAATTCATTTCTAAGTGAAGGGGAGGGGGGAAGTTTTGACTCTAGTCACTTTATTTCGGTTCACATGCCACATGAGATTGAAATATATATATATTTATTTCCCCTATCAAATCTGCAACCTGACTAACGGCTCTTCATCGTCTCCTCTTCTCCCCCCCGTTGTCCCGTCCCGTCCCCCCGCCGTGTCCAGCCCCCCTTTGCCTGTCTCCCTGTCCGCGTAGCTGCCCTCCCGGGATGCGATGTCGTTCGCAGGCTGCGGCGGGGATCACGCCTGCGGCCAGCGGCGCGGAGGCCGGCCCTGAGCCCGGGCACCGAGGGGCGCGACATGCCCGCGGCCGCGGCATGCCCTGCACCACCACCGGCACCACCGGCACCACCGGCACCGGGACCAGCGACACCCGCCGCCGCTCCGTCTCCTGAGGCGCTGGGTACGTGGGACGGCGCAGCGCGGCCGCCAGGGGGCGCCATGGCGCCGCCGCCCGCCGGAGCGGGGGGCGCTGCCCGGCGCGGTGCGGCCGGTTCGGGGCAGCGGGCTCTGCCCCGGGCGGGCGAGGAGGGGCTGCGTCTCTGCTGGTCGTTACTCTGGTGATTATTTCTGGGGGGCTGAAGGAAGCTGCGGCGGCTTCCTCTCCGCGGGCGTTTAGGTCGGTGTAATTCCACCGCTTTCCGTGCTACTTCTGGTCCTGCAGCGGCAGGAACCCGGTCCGCAGTGCAATGACTTAGGAAGCACAGCGGCACTGCTTTGCAGTTGAATCGTCTCTCGAGTGCTCATCTCCTTGTCTGCCCCGAAAGGAGGTGATGATACGGCAAAGCCCTTGTCTTGGTGTGTGTTTCAGCAGCAGATGATTCTGATTGACGATGGATAGGGCTGGCAGGATGAGAGGGGAGATGTGAAAAATGCCACCCCTGATTGGACAGCCCCGCTGGTGTTCTCTGCGTGACGCTTCGCAACAAGCTTGGCTTTATGTGGCACAGGGACTCCCTTCTTGCAGCTAGCAGGGAGCCAGTTCTGGGGGTGGAAATCCCCTGGGGCACAGAAACAGAGGGAGATCTTGCAGAGTCAGACCCGCTCTCCCTCTTCTCCCTCCTTCAGATAGTTCAGATCACTTCTATGGCTCATCTCTCTCCCCGTCCTACTCTGCCTATATTCAGTCCCCTACAGAGATTCAGCGAAGGCATGAAGTAAACCAATGCAGTGATGCTCATTTATGGAACACCCTCCCCTTCAACACCAGTGACAACTTTGTGTCTGAGATCAGCAGTTCTGAGATGCTCAAGTGAATGCCGCGTAAGAGGAGGGAGAAGAATTGAGATAGAATCTTGTGCCTCTGAATCTGTTCCAGAAATGCAGTAGACTGCTTGAGCAGCAGCTGTCTAGGAGAGATCTTCAGAAATAAAACAGCATGGTTCTGGGAGGCTGTAAGATGTACGGATTATATGGGCTGGGGTTTCCAGCAGACCTCTGGCTCCCTTCTCTCGTTTTGAGCTAATGCGCCTCTTCCTGTTAGACTGTGACTAAATTTTAAATAGACGTTCAGGACAAAGGAAAATAGATTTCTGTGTTTTACCTGTTTTAGGATGGCGAGGTTAAAGAGAAGGATGATAATGTCTTTTTTAATGATGGCAGTCATTTTAATTTTGTTGGCCATCCAGGAAGAATTTTAATGGGTCTTTCCTCTGAATTTGTGCTGCATTTTTTGCCTTGCTTGCGGGAGACCAATTGTAATACTGTTGTTGGCAAGCCAACTTTTTGAGGGAATATGAGAGGCTTGAATTGAAACTAAGGTGAAGGATGCATTATAAAAAGCTACTGAAGTTTTCATTGTGTCCAGAAGCTTTCTGTTTAAAACCTTCGTTGGAGATATACAGTATGTATTTTTTTCCTCTCTGTTGTTTTTCTCATACAATGTGATCACTTTTACAGGGAATAAAGCTGGCAAAGATGAGGAAAATTGGCTGTGCTCTCCTGGTACTCCAAGCTCTTCTGGCGCCTTTGGATCTTGTTCGTGGAGCGGAGAAAAATTATCCCATCCTGAACATTGCAGTGATTCTGGGAAGGACCAAGTATATCACAGAGAGAGATATAAGAGCTCTCTGGACCAGGGAGATGTCAGCACCCCTGACTGTTGATGTCAATGTAGTGACCCTTCTGGTGAACCAGACTGACCCTAAGAGCATCATAACACATATTTGCGACTTGATGTCCGGCACCAAGATCCATGGAGTGGTTTTTGGAGATGATACTGATCAGGAGGCAGTAGCTCAGATTTTGGATTTTATTTCATCTCAGACTTCTATTCCAATTCTTGGAATTCATGGCGGGGCCTCCATGATAATGGCAGATAAGGTAGGAAAATCTATTAAAAGCTTTTGCTAGTCTAATATACTTCACTGTGTTGATCTGCATTGTGAATAATCACTACAAGCAGTTCAAAAAGGATGCTTCTAATTGTCTCTCTGTACTTTAAAAAAGAAAAAAATATATGGAGCAGTGTCCTCGTTGATCACTTATCAAATATTCTGGAATATTTTGGGGTTCATGCCTGAAATTCAACTTTCTGTCCATTGTAAAAGCAGCCCTAATGAAATTTTACCCTCCAGCACACTGAATGCTGGTCAGTTTAGAAATTTTGCTAGCAAATATGACATATGGCTGTAAAAACAACCTCAAAATATTAGGTCCATAAAATGATTTTAGGGGTAAGATGTAAAATTATAAGCAGATGTTCTGTGATGCTTATAAGAAATAGCAAGCAATAGACCTGAATGTATTTGAGGACTACAGTAGGACTATGTATTTGAGGACAACCATATTAAGCTGGACTTTTATGATCCACTACAGTCTATAAATGAAGTAGTTTGCAAACTTGAACCAGCTCTTGTATTCACTATATTTATTAAATCAGATTTTTGCTAACCAGATACTTCTAATTCCCTACTACAGTTTATGAAAATCCACAACGGGGTTGTCTGAACTCTGGAGCTAATGACAAATTGTTTTGTCGGAAAACATCTCTTTATGTAATCCGCTGTGAGACTGTGGAATGACAAAAGTGACTCATGTACCCAGCTCATGTTCCTTAACATGGTAACAATTTTTTAAAAAAATCCTTGCTGGCACTGCAGCATTGATCTTGTGAAGTGATCACTGCTGTTTCTGAAACAGGTGCTTAGCACCGTGCAGGACTGAGCTCCCTGGCAGGGGCTGCTGCTTAGCGTGGAAGTCCAAGAGGAGCTCCCACCGTGGTGTAAAAGAGGGTAGCTGAAGAGGGAGTCCAAGTGTGGGAAGACATTTACTGGTTTTCCAGCACACAAGGCTTTCCAATGTTAATTGTAACTTATTTCCTGATACTTGTACCCTTTAGGGTTTCTTATTCATTAATTGTTATTGTTATTCCTTATAAGTGGCTTTCGAATAGTACTTGAATAGTAAAGAGCTCTCCGAATCCATCTAAAAACGAAGTGGTCCAGATACGTTGTTTTGTAACTTGAGGGGGGGAAGAAGCAGCAGGGAGGATACAATGATGAGTTACAATTGAGGAATCAGCTTTGAACTTTTGAAACTTTTTACCTCTGGAAAAGACTTTTTCCAGTGGAGTAAGAGATCTGTCTCTCTTGGTATTTTGAATGGCCTTCCTTTAAAACTTATGCCATGCAAGGGGAGGACAATAAGTGCTGAACTATAGCAGAGATTCTATAACAAAGGCTTTGACATCTTGATTTACATGGAAAGATCATTACAGTCAATGCTACTGTCTTAAATATAATGGCAGTGACCAAGTTACAGAGCCAGTTGTTTCATGTGCTTTTAAATTACTGTACAGATTTACGCATCTTTATAAAGCTGGCTTTATATATATTTAGGAATTTTATTTGATACATATTTCACTCAACTTTCTATGCCGGTATAAGAACATTTGAAGATCCCAGCCAGTGCTGAGTGATGAAACACTGGCAGAAATCCTTATGGAATCGACTTCACGCTCGGTAGCAGATGCAGGATGTTACTGATACAGATCTATTTTTTACTTTTATGTAGGAGCCTCTAGAAAATGAAATAGATTGTATTTTTCTTGTCTCAGTAAGTTAATACTATTTTCATTGTATGCTAATATTGTCATTATTATACACTGTCTTTTGATTTTAGGGGTTATCACAGTTTGCTGATAAAATGTTTTTGTGCTGAAACTTGGCTTCTAAGATTTCCACTTGGGAAATCAAAATTGTTCTTTTGTGAGTTAAGACAATCTAACAGAGCTGTTTTCAGTAGCTCGAATTGGCTGAAGGAATTGTGTGTTCATGGAACTAAAAATGCCTTAATTTTTAACTTGCCTTTTGCAATGTGCAGTGTCTTGCAACTGGGTTTGGAACATCGCAGTAATGAGACTTGCATGTGTCACTCAATTAACCATTCCTTTAGGAATGAATTCCTGGAGTTGAAGGTGAAATTCACAGTGCTGTCATAAAGGCAGAGGAGGTGAAGTCTGAGGGAGAAGGACTGCAAATGTAAAATCTGTCTTCCAAGTCAGTGTCAGGATTTTAGCTGAAACACATGGGTGTTGGCTAAATTGTGAAGTTGATCAGTGTTTGAAGTCTTCTGTTTTGTCTCAGTGTCATACATTGAGATGGCTGGATATGCAGAAAAGATGCTTGGTCCCACTGCTGCTTGTGGATGTAGTTCTCTGGCACTCTAACAAGGCCATTTCGTTTATGTCCTTATCATGTGGCTCTAACAGATATTTTCCTCTTCTGTGGCATTCTGCTGGTACTGTGTTTTAGATTACTTTGCTTCAAAATGTGCGTGTGTGGTACCTGCTTGTTTGTGGTCTACCAAGCACGGCTGACCCACGGGCGGCACAACGGTTCCGTGAATTCTGTGCCAGGTGGTTGTTATATGATGCTTAACTGTCCTAAATACTAAACTGAAGGCACAGAAACGAGAAGTCATCTATAATGCTCTATACTGCTAAAGACTTCGCTGTAATGACTCAGAGTAGATAAGCTTACCATATTCTCTGTGGCTAATAAATACTATGTCAATGTGAATCTCACATGAAGAGCCATCTCGTTAAAAAAGAAAAAGTTGTTCAGTGTTTCTAAATGTGAGCTATGCCCGCGTTTGGAGTCGCAGTGATTAATGCAGGCCATACAGCTTTTGAAGCACGGAGTCCCTGCGCGAACATCTGCTGTGAAGGGTGCGTAGTTGAGACTGCCTCCTCCCTTGGCCCAGCTGGCTGCGCTCTGCTTCAGTTCGGTTAAAGTTTGCCTGCACCAGCTGCGGAGCTCTGTTGCTTGGTACTGACTATGAAAATTGACAGGCATGTGATGCCAACAAAACTGGAACGTTTTCTCAGCCTAGCTGGTCTGCCTTCACCTGACATCTGCTGTCAAAACCCTCCCAATAAACCAAAGGGACACTTAAGGTTGTACGGTACCTACCCGATCCTGGCTGTGTGCGGAGATACCCTTTGGACAGGGCCACATGCTCTGCCTCCAGCCGATTCTATCACCTGCTGTTGGCAGGAACCCTCCTGCCAATGAACTGCTCCTTGGCTTTGGTCCCCAGTTCTGCCGCAGACTTAAAACACATTCAGATGTGGGACAGTCTACTGAAACAAGATGAGAATTACGTCTGGGGCATCTGTGCCAACCTGCTGTGCATCAGCATCCCTTGGAGGATGCTGGAAACAGACTGGCTGTTTATTCATCTTGTGTCTGTTGACATTTGAGGGATCTCAAACCAAACATTACTTACGAACTGTTTCCTGACTTGAGCATTTGGTTTTAAACTTAGTTACATTTGCTCACCACATGCTATCACTATAATGATAGCATTTCTAAATACTTTTCTAAAACAGAACATCATGATCAGTTCTGCGATAATAATAAAAGATTTGTTTCCTTCACAAGTCAGGAAAAAGCCCCTGTGTGTTATAAATACATCCAGGAGTACTTAGCGTCTTTGAACCATACTGCTTTTGCATATTGCAAAATTAAGTCTTGCTAACTTCTCATTAGAAATCTTTCTGAAAGACATAACTTGAAGCATTTTATTGTCGTGGAAGTACTGGCAGTTATCATGCATAGCCAAACAGCATTAAAGGTGAGGGTAATTTTCCAGAAGGGCTATTACAAAGTGATGCTTCTTGAAACAGTTCTGGAAATGTTATGCAAAATACACCTTTGCTTTTCCAAAAACTAAGTACTATATTAATTTATCATTCTTCATTATTTTTTCTGCTGATAATTTTGGCAATAAACACTTTTAATTGCTTAGTATAAAATCCCTTTTGCAACTAACACCACCTTCAGCTTTCCTTTTTTACCCCCATCCTCCTCCAAAATAGTAAAGATAGAATCATAGAGCAGTTGAGGTTAGAAGGGATCACTGGAGGTTGTTTAACCCAACCCTAGCTCAGTGACGAGCTAACATCAAAGTCGGATCAAGTTTTGACCGTCTCCATGGATGTAGCTACCACAGCCTCTCTGGGCAAACTGTTCCAGTACTTAACCTTTCTCGCCATGCAAATATTTTCATTTTATCTCATTAGAATTTCCTCTGTACTGTGACCACAGGCTCTTGTTCTTTTGCTGTGAGTCTCTTGAGTCCAGCTGTCTCTGTGTGGTTGTAGGCTGCAATTACACCGGTCCTTACCCATCCCTTTTCTGGGGAGAAGAGTGCCCTCAGCTTTTTCTTCCACCTCCCGCGCTCCAGTCCTTTGGACTCCCTCAGGTGTATTGCTGTCTTGTATGGGGGGAACCCAGAACTGGACAGAGGACTGCAGACGTGGCCTCCCAAGTACCAAAGAGGGGAGTAGTCCCTCCTCTCCAGCAGCTGGCTGTGCCCTTGCTCCTGCAGCCTGGTTGGGCTTCGTCACCAGAAGGGTGCACTGCTGACTCATGTTCAGCTCCTCCGCCAGGCCCCCGTGTCCTCCAGTGCTGCTGGGATATTTATTAAGGCATCTCACTGGGAGTAAGTAGTGAGTGAAACTGTACTTTTAAATCTCGTTCATTCTTTTGGTGGATATTTCTCAGGTATTTTACTGAAATACTTGCAGATGTTTGCATTACCTGTCATTTTCAGCTCATTATAGACATAGCTGGAATTGCTCTCTTTCTCCTCATTCCTGAGATACAAAAACCATACTGCACTTGTGCAAACCAGAACTCTAAGCCCGGCCTTGTAACTATGATCAGAGCACGCCCCGACTCCTGGCTCTGGTACTGAGAATTTACGCTTCCTTATCCGTATAGGACTTTGTACGCTGCTCTTAAGGTTCCTCTACACATTTTACAACTTCTTGCCTTGTGTCCTCATAGCGCAGTGATCATACAAAAAAAGTAAAAAAAAAATTCAAAAGCCATGCTTCACATTTATACTATCCATAAGCGTGCTTCAATTCTTGTGCTTTAAAAATTGTTGTGATGAATGGGGGGGTGTTGGGTTTGGTTTTTATTGTAGAATCTTTTCTGGAGATCACATTTTGTGCAGTGTCCTCATCAATTTGCATGTCTTCCACATGCATTATGTAGATTTCTGTCCAGCTCATCTAGTTGGCTTGTAGAAGCAGTCCTGTATTTTTACAGAAAACCTTAAATTTAAGTTTTGTAGCTTTTCATTCCTGCCCTTACTGATAACTGATACTGGCTTGTGTATGGTACTGTACTCCTGACCATAATATTAACTTTGGCTTTGGTTGGTACTGCAAAAGACTGGAAGATTAAACTGTAGTTTAATAAATGCTTCAGTGCAAAAATACCTGTATTCATGAAACTGGTGTTTGAGGTGTAGATATAGTAGCTTGCACTATTCCATTGCACACCATACTTCCAGCTTCTGCCTCTTTTAAAGAAGCAGTTGCATTTGACTTTCTTTCCTTCTGGCTGTACTAATGCTGCTATGGGAAGCATAACTTTCAGATATTCTCATTTTTGTTTTGAACTGCAACAAAACTGCAGCATTGACCTCCTCTTGCAAATCTGTGTTTACTTGACCATATCCATAAAAGTCAATCTATATGTATTTTTTAAAAACAAAGTTGTCTTGCACATCTGTAAAGATTTTTAGAACTAGGCTCGTAATCTGCGGTCGTGCCTTTTACGCACACATGCCATAATTACTGTTATTAAATGCTTAAAAACATGGCTGAAACCTGGCTTACTGAGGTGAATGAAGTGAGCGGATACAATACCTTGTGCTTTTCTTCACCGGGAGCCAGTGCTCTGGGAGCGTGAGGTGGTGATGGTACAGCATGCTGGCTTACACTGCTATTCTTGGGCTGTCATCGCTATGGGAAAGTAAAGCTTTAACAGCGAGAGCTGCAGCGTTCGCTGCTTTGAGCTGTGTCTCAGAACTCGGAGGAGCATTATATTAATGACGTGAGCTTTACTTTCTTGCTCTCTCTCTCCCACTCTCTCTTCTTTTCTAAAGGATTTTCCTAGCTATTTCTGAGATGATTATGTTGTTCCTCATTCTCTTGTCCACACACAAGTTTCCCTCTTAATTTAGCAAAGGAAAGCACGGAGGATTTTCTGGAATACCATGAGAGTAGACTTGAACTGCCACTCTTGTGGAGTTGAAGGGCGGGATGTGTGGTTTAATTTTCCTAAGTAGAAGGAAGATAGTTTTGAAGAGATTGGGAATTTCTGTAACTAATAAGCAGATTGTAGGAAGTGGAAATCTTCTAGAGTTTACTTGATTTTTGATGTAGCTCAGGTGTGGGTAAGTTCCTATTTTTTTAGCTCGTTTGAGTTGACGCAGTTGCAGCTGAGCCCAGTGTGGGGCCCTGTAAACCACTCTTATTTAGGAGAGAGGAGTGTTTGGCTTTGCTTGGATCAGGTAATTTCCAGTAAGAACAATATATTTTCATCTCAAAGGTACTGTTTTCTTTCTCTTCAACCTGTTTGTTCTTACAGGTCTTGAAAACAGAAATCCATAAGTGTCTTTGTTTTGAGCGACAACATTTTAAAACTGGTAGTAAGTCACTGTTGTAGACCATCCATGCAATCTCTCCAAACTATTGTCTGCCTATAGGTAATTATAACACAGCAGGCTCCTGAGCTGCAAAAGTAGGACACCAGACCTTCAGCATTATTTTCTGCTTGCAGATATTCCTGATGGCATCTTTGGAATTTTTTTCCCAAGAACATTTTTAAATATCAAATCCAAAATTATTCCCTTTAAGCTACAAAATAATAATAGGCTATTATAAAGCACATAAGACATTTCTGGCAATCAGAATATATCCGGAGAGCATACCTGAAAATAGTCATCCTAATAAAATTATGCAGTGAACAGAACAGAAGGGACTTGATATCATGTCAAACGCATTTTTCATGTTTCATCTATTAATTATTTTTAAGGGGATGCTTAGATTATTTGAATAGAGAGTTTAATGGTGTGTTTTATTTGTCTCTTATTTGAACTAACAATTTAATTTGAAGAATTTCTTTATAATTCTTTTGGACTTGCTTGGAAGATAGCTGGGGTAGATCTGCCTACATCAGTGATGGTACAGAGCGCTTTGTATAGATGAACAGAGAAACTTTGCAGTTCACAACTGTTTTTATTTGTTAGAAATCTGTGGTTATCTGGGCCAGCTTTGCATGTACTCTTTTCTCCCCCTCTTCGCTCCTTCCTCTTCCTCCTCTGCCTCCCCGTTTTCCTGGAGCTATGAAGTTGTGTGGATTTTACTGAGGGAGCCCAGCCTGGATTGTCTCCACACCATCTGTCACCATATTGTTTGTTTAAATCCTTGAGATATTTTCTTCCGTACTTCACTGAAATAAATAAAACTGTAGCAGCATCATTGGCTATTTTTATTAGATTTAGACTTAATGTCCTTAGGAGGAAAAACCCTGTGCTTGCAATTGAGGTGCATAAGCTAGATGCAGTTTGTAAAAATGGACGTGGTTTAATTCTCTTAGTGCAGAGCTCCAGTTACGCTGTGTGTTCGCCCTCCAACCGAGGGCCCCTCCGGCTTCTCAAGATGGAGACCTAGCTGGGGCTCTCGTGGCCCCGGAGAGGCAGTGCTGCTCGTGGGTTATGCTTGGGTCTCCCCGTTGTTTCTAGGAAAAGGTTTTCTGCTCTTCTGTAAATGCATAGCAGCTAGGAAGCATTTCTTTTTGAGCATTTGCCCTCAAAGAAGCTGTGCTAGAAGGCGCACGATGATGTATCTTCCTGTACCCTGAGACTTGATATATTGGCTCAGGGAAAAGTTGAGACTCACAGGCTCTGTGTGAAACCAGAACTGGAAATAGGGTTGGTTAGAAGGGGGAATATTTCGGAGAGAAATTAAATTAAAGTGTGCAGAAGAAATGAAGTATAAAAGCTGAACAATCAACAGGAAAACTAGCTTGATTCCTGATATGCATACATGATAGTCCAGGTTGCAGATGGGGGTCACTTGGTGTCCAGCAGCTGTAAGTTTGTGGTATGCAGTTAATGTTGTCTCACCTTTCCCAACAGCAATTTCCCCTGTACTTTCCACACACGTGAAGCTTAAGTGATCAAAAAGCCTGTGTGTTTGGAAGGAGAAGGAGGTCCCAGGTGTACAAGTTATCTCTTACTTAGGGAAGAGCAAAAGGCCCCTGGAGAAAGGTCTGTGCCTTCTGGGACTCGGACATGAGGGGTCCATTGCTGCCTACTGGGGTGGGCACAGGGCTCCCTGATCAACGGTTGTGATTGATTTAAACTTCTTGAAAAAGCAACAGTTTCTAGTTCTATTCATTCCTGCTCCCCTCATCTCCTCAACAGCCACAGACACTGAACTAAAACTGACCCAGGAAATCCAACATATCTGAGGTCATAAACTGATACTAAACTTCTAGAGCATGGGCAACAGTGAAACATCTCCATTTGATTGTACGTTTATAAGGCAGAGAACGCTTAGCAGGATTAACCTGTATTTGGACAGGGGCAAATTCAAGAGAAAGCCCTTTTGGCTGTAATACATTAAGAAGCATGTTGGAGGGCTGTGGGTGAGATTTGATTAAAATACTGCAATATTCTTCGTACAGCTCCAAAATGACTTTTGTTTCTTTTGGAAGTCAGCTTCTGTTTCATATTTAGGCAGGATCAGGTCTGAGAAAGCTGGGTCTGTTTTTTTGGTATACATGCAGGTTGTTCTCCCTGCTTTCTTCCAGATTGCCTTGCTGAAGGTGGAGAGGAAGGGTGGGAGAATAAAAGGTTGTCATCTTCATGCTTTTAATATTTTCCTTAAAGTACCTTGATTTACCTACTCCTCAGTATGGAGCCTGCAGGTAGTAGTGGTTTGGTGTGTTGAACTGGCTGATGGTAGTGTAATTTCCCAGTAGGATCGCGTACACCCATCTTTGAGTAGCCTGGATAAAGTAGATTTTTTCAGCTCGAGACCATACACCTTTCAACTTTGGAATTATGTATCCCTTAATCTAGGGTTTGAGTAAGCTCTCTTGGGGAGGTGCTTCGTTACCAGATGATTCTTCAGTCAGTGTTTTAGGCTTTCTATCTCCATCATAGGTTTGGGAAAGTAATTTCCTTTTAGGCTTTTAATAAAGGTAGGCTCGACTGTTTCCTTGTCACAAGTTACCTGCTGCAGCATGACTGAGAACACCAATGCTGGTCTCGCTCCGCAGCCTCCGCTCTGTGTGCGTAACTATTTATAGCCTGCCTTTTGTGCATCTCGGAGCAAGGTATTTCTATAAACATGTTTCATTCAAGGGCTTGCTGGGTGGGAAGCTGCTTCTCTTTTCCATTTGTTTCGTTTTCTTGACAGTGGGCTTTTTTGTGTGTCCTAACTTTGGTTGAAGATTTCTGCCTGTAATTTTGTCGATACAAAGTTTTGGTTATTTGTGCTGACCAGCTTGCCTCTTCATGTGACCAGAATTAACAACAGGACTGCTTTGTTTTCACTACATTGATTTTGTGTCTAGTGGAAACACACTGCATATGTAGAACCACTATGAAAGAGGAAAGAGCAGGGATTTTATAGCCACCTTCCAGCTCAACACAATTTACAGTACAATTCTGAACGACAGTTATAATTGAATAAACAGAAAATAGAATTAAGGTAATCTGTTCTAAGTGTGTGACATTACAGTAATGAGTTGCTTTTAGGAGTTACAGAAACATAGAATTACCAAACAAATTACATGTTATTTTTTGTGTGTGAAGCTAATTAAGAGTTCTGGGTAAATTGTGGTGGCAGAGGCATCAGAGCTATATGAAGTACCTAATTGGGATGAGATAAGGATTGTGAATTTGTCATAAGAAAACAGATGCAAAATCTCTGGAAAGTGACTGTATTCTAGGCAAGTACCATTTAGGATGGTCTGGTTTATTTGCAATAGTCACATTATCTTCGTAGCAAATAAGCTAACCCTGTCCTTTCTTTCGTTTTGATCTGTTTGCTTCGCCCTCCCCTCTCCTTTCTCCATCTGCATTTTAACTGTTGTTGGCTGCAAAAAGGCTGAAATGTCCTGTTGTGGAATCTGGTTTCTAGCGAAAGATGCTGTGGATGACTCCAATGCTTAGCATGCAAAACATTAAGCTCTATCACTTAACTACGTAACAGCAAACTGGTACAGAAGTTGTAAAAAGAAGCATTTGCTTCCTTCACTTGCTCTTAGACTGCATTTTTCTTATCCAGTCCATTCTGTCTGCAAATCTCCTTCCACCAAACAGCTGCTTCCAGACACCCTCCTGTTACGCCATCTTCGTCTGCATCCCACCTATTTGCTACTTTATACTTGGCTGTCACCCTAATGTAGAGTTAGGGTGTTTTGTTGTTTGTTTTTTTGGGTTGGTTTTTTTTTTCCCCCATGTATTGCTTTAGTTCACTCCTAGCAGAAGCAAGGTTGGCTGGGAGAGACCTCTCAGCTTAAAATTATGTATCCCTTAATGTTAGGAGTGCTGAGACTCTTTCAGTGTACACAGAGCACAGATGATAGTTGTGCTAAAATAAGATTAATTGGAGCAAATAAAAATTCTCTGGAATCCCAAGAAGAAAGCAAAAACTGTTAAGCCAAGCCTGTTTATATTTAATAAGCAGAATATAGAGAAAGGATGAGAAACTAAACCAGGTGAGCTAGGGTAGCGGTGGAGAGCTGCGGTGGTGATAAACCAGCAACAGAAATTGCTGATGGAAGTGATCTATTTGTGAAGAAAGAAGTATGAGAAAACCAAAAGTATTTAAAACTCTGAAGAGTTTCCGTCTCAGAAAGAGTTTCCATCTTCTTGGCCTTGCGGTTTTGTGCAATTCTCCTGTCCAAAGTGATTCCTTCTGCATTCATTGACCAGCTTTACATACTCATATAGGAGGACATTTGCTTCTCCTGGTGCAATGTAGGGAGTCCGGGCTGTAGTTAAGCATCTGGAAATGGATGTATTGGAGTCTGCATGTTTCTCTTCTAATGTAATTTAAAATTTCCCTACTGCTTTTATTTTTTTCTTTACTATAACCTCTGGGACAGGGTCAGTCTACAGGCTTTCCTAAATATACAACCCTCCCTGTACTTTACTGTGCACTTGGCTGGCTACTGTGTCCAGCACTGGTGTCCTTCTATGTAAACATCCATTTCTATAGAAAATGGAAAGATTTTTTTAATAATTCTCTGATTTGAGGTAATATATGTACTTTTTTCTATGTACGTATGTTCACTCTGTTCAGGTGCTTTGCGGGGGTGCCTACCATCTTGGATTTTTAGAAACTGGCATTTGAAAATATATTTATGATTCTCTTTTATAATTGATTTTCAATTCAATTAATCTGAATTTCACATCTCCCATTAGAGGCTTCAGAATACTTGGGGACAGACTGATAGTTAAAATATATGAAAATAAATTGCTTTCCACAGTGTTAGATGGCTCGCTGATTCTGCATTCTCCCCTGTATGTGAATGTGTTTTGCTGTTGCCTTAAAATCCTATTCTGAGACTCATGTTTACTGGCACTTATAACTTAAATTGTAGTTATGTGCACAGAACAAAGTTACGGATCGTGAATTACATAAATGCTGATGTTGTCTAAATGACTGGTTGTATCATGAGGTTGAAAATGAGCAACGTCTTCAGAGAACAGAGCATAGGAAAGTGTCAGACAAGGACAGTTTTGGCTCTTTGAAGGGTAAGCTCACTTGCGGAAGGAAAAATACAAGTTTATATGATTCCCCCCCGACCCCCCTCAGGTTGGCTAAAGTCAACAAATGACCTTCATAACCATTTCCAGATATACTCATCCTGTCATTTTTCCAGTCTTAACACTATAAAGTTGTGTCACACGCTTTCCTTTTCTAACCTTTTCCAGGCTACAGGCTTCTGGCTACAATCTCTTTCACTTCCCTGTTGTTGTTCTTTACTATCCATCGCCATTTTTTAGAATAAGTTACTGGAATATTTCCAGTGGTCAGTGAACAAGTGAAATGACACTAAATAGTTGACTTAGAGCAGGTGTAAATAATAATAAATTATTCACATTTAAAATATCCTGAACAGTTGCTCAGTAGCTTCTCCCTATATAGAAATATTTTCAGATTCCCAGTTTCTCATAAAAACACATCCCATGGTCTCTGAAATAAAATTTAAATGAACATGTGGGAAATTTACGTGGGAGCCAGCTGTCACCTGCAGCAGCATTGTCCTGGTTTCAGCTGGCATAGAGTTAATTTTCTTTCTAGTATCTGGTATAGTGCTGTGGTTTGGGTTTAGGATGAGGATAATGTTGATAACACAGAGATGTTTTCATTCCTGCTGAGCAGTGCTTACACAGAGTCAAGGCCTTTTCTGCTTCTCACCCCACCAGCGAGGCGGCTGGGGGGGGCACAAGAAGCTGGGAGGGGACAGGGCTGGGACAGCTGACCCCAACTGCCCAAAGGGACATCCCACACCATATGGCGTCATGATCGGTATATAAACTAGGGGAAAAGCTGGCCAGGGGTCCACTGCTCAGGAACTGGCTGGGCATTGGCCAGTGGGTGGTGAGCAACTGCATTGTGCATCACTTGCTTTGTATATTCTTTTATTATTATTATTATTATTATTATTATTATTATTATTATTATTATTATTATTATTATTATTATTATTATTATTATTCCTTTCTTTTCTGTCCTATTGAATCATCTTTATCTTAACCCATGAGTTTTACCTTTTTTTTTTTTTTTCCCCTATTCTCTCCCCATCCCACTGGGGAGGAGCGAGTGAATGCCCGTGTGGTGTTTAGCTGCCTGCCAGGTTAAACCACAACAGTCTTTTGGCACCCAGCGTGGGGCTTGAAGGGTTGAGATAACAACAGATCTGACCAGAGTGTGTTAAAACAAAGTTGTTATAACTATTCATTATCGGGTTAGTAGTCGCTGGTCGCAGTGTTGATTTATTTCCTCTCAGAGTTGTGTTATGTGACACCTTACTTGCTGCACGTGTTCCCTGTTGTGCTGTTTATCACCTCTGGGGGCTGGATTAAGGTTATCATTTTGCTGTACTGTGTAACACTGGCTTATGATATGATAAAATCACTGGTCATGAGACTAATCTGGTATTTGTACTCAGCATTACTGTTATCTCCATACTTCAGGAACCATCTCTCGGAAACTATTAATAATTACACTCTTCACCTTTTCTCCTCAGAGATCCAATTTATGGGGAAGACAAGGGGGGACACTTTCCTCCATTCCTTCCCCTTCCCTTCTCCTCCAGGCTAGTTACAGTAGCTCTTCAGAACTTTGAATATCCTTGTGATGTTCAGACCAGCATGTTCCTATTGCTATGTCTCCTG
The DNA here is from genome assembly GCF_047370975.1 of Nipponia nippon. Lineage (NCBI taxonomy): Eukaryota > Metazoa > Chordata > Aves > Pelecaniformes > Threskiornithidae > Nipponia > Nipponia nippon. Next base: position 3,966,556 of record NW_028262369.1, read on the forward strand.
AATGTGTTTCAGGTCTTGTTTAAGGTTAAACAACTCTTTAAGAATACCACCCAGAGATCTGCCCCGAGGCTGGACAGTTATGAGTGGCAGGGGGTGTGGGATAGTATGGGCCCACTAGGACAGTGGGCACCTCCAATGTTTTGGAACTTCACCCCTGAACAAGTGCAGAATCCTGAAAAACTGGTAAAATATTTGGAAGAAGTATGCTGTCACCCTGGCAATTCAGGAGAGACACAAATCACTGCAACGTGCTGGGGCCTGGCCCATGCCTCCCGAGCTCTGTTCAACACTATTCAGTACCCTCAAGGGGAAGAGAAGGTCTCTAGACCTGACATCAAAGCGACAGGCACTGCGGTTACCCCAGCCCTCATGACAGGTGCTGCGGTTACTCCAGCCCTTGCAACAGGCGCTGCAGTTACTCCAACCCTCGCAACAGGCACTGCAGCTGAACCAGAGAACCAACCCGTGCTGGTATCTGCTGCCCCTATACACAAGAAGAAATACTGGATGCGAAAGTCAGCTTGTTTAGTAAGGGCAGAAACTCCTACTAAGAAGGGGAAGGAGGAAGAAGTGGACAAGACAAGCTACTCTCAAGCAGGGCCATCACGAGAGGAGGAAGAGGCAGAACTCATAAACAAGGCAGTAACCACCCGATCCCTATCCCAGAGTGAGCTGCGAGGTACGCAAAAAGGTTGGCTGCTCCGATACTGGGATAATGAGGCCAGTAGCCTGGAATTGGAGGGTAGGGAAGCCAAGGAGCTGGGATCCCTTTCTAGAAAAGGGGGCATTGACAAAGTGATTGGAAAAGGGACATCCCACACCATATGGCGTCATGATCGGTATATAAACTAGGGGAAAAGCTGGCCAGGGTTCTGCTGCTTGGGAACTGGCTGGGCATCGGCCAGCAGGTAGTGACCAACTGCATTGAGCATCACTTGTTTTGTATATTCTTTTATCATTATTATTATTTTCCCTTTCTTTTCTGTCCTATTGAATCTTTATCTCAACCCATGAGTTTTACCTTTTTTTTTTTTTTTTTCCCTATTCTCTCCCCATCCCACTGGGGAGGAGCGAGTAAATGGCCGTGTGGTGTTTAGCTGCCTGCCAGGTTAAACCACAAGCATGTGTGCCTTTAACGGTCATTGAAAGCCTTACCAATCTTTTTTGTGTGCTTGCTTAAGTTGTTTTCTCTCTGTTTAAGCGTGTTTCCTTGTATGAGATGACTGTTGGCTTGAGAGGAGCTGTTACCTTTTTCACAGTCCGAGGTGGAGATCTTAAAATAGTGAGTTACTTCATCCAATAATAAAATGTAATGGTCCAGCTCAGTAATCCTTATTTCAATGTAAGTCCTATTGATATGTTAAGCTGCAGTGGACACCTCAGTGGGTAATAACGATCTTTGCTCATTTCTCAGCCTCTACTGCTTTTTTTTACTGTCTGATAAGTAAGTTATAGGTATGCAAAACCTTAGTTTTAAATAACTTATGCAGAAAACAATTCTCTAGGTCAGCAAAGGCATTTCTAAATGCTGAGGAGTATACTTCTACTAGGAAAAGATAGCATCCAGGTCATGTCCGAGTCCCACGTGGAAAGCAGAAATCCTGCTTGTGGGATCCTGGCCGCAGCAGGATTGATTTCATTGTGAAGCAAAGGACTAGGAGCAAGTGCAAAGTAAGCAAATACTTTAAATATTTAGTCCTTTAATGCCTACTTAAATGCTTTTCCTGAAGATTTGAATGCTGCAATGTAAAGAGAAGATGGAGGGGTTTTTGCCTTTCTAATAAGAGGCTTAGTATGTTCTTTATATAAAAGGCATAAAGATGCAGACATAGCCTCTTAATATCTGAGGTGGAAAGTCCAAGCAACACATTAGAGTTAAGGCATATTCTGCTTAGAAGAGCAGTCTCTAGTTAAAGGAGTGATTTGGTAAGTTAAGGGCTGTAATGGTACTTGGAGTGCTCTCTTTCAAATTACTTACAGGACTGCTGGTGAAATATCTTGTTGACATGCTACCTGGTTTTACTTAAGGTAAACCTGATACTCTATTTAAACTTCATTTTGGTAATTAGATTTTTGTCTTACCAGGTCAAGGTTTCATTTGCACGTTTGACCCAGTTAAAAACTGTTATTAAAACAGCTTTTCTGATTCAACTTAGGTGGTGGTATGTTTTCCTTCTTAACAAGCATTTTAGTGTTGTATTAAAAAAAAAAAAAACAAACCCAAAACATTCTCTCTCCCTTAGCTTCTTCTTAAATCAAGTATGTACAATAACTCTGACTCCCTATTGAGCTGGTTTAATCATTTGTTTTTCCATCTGCAGAGACCCAGTTCCCAAAGTAACTTCAAAGAGCCTTGCCTGAGTAAACGCTTTCAGCTTTGGAGCAACAAAGATCACAGAAATACGCTTATGCGATAGCTTGAAACCTCTGGCTCTTTTGGCATGGAGGCTCCAGCGGAATGTCTGCCTCTATTATTCTGTTACTGTAGACCTTAAATGTTAGTAAGTGAAAGTTTTACTGCGACTTTGCTTTTGCCTCCCATGGTAGCTGCACAGTGTTACGCAAGTGCGCGGACATGGCATTTGCAGGCTCAAGGGGAGCACTGGCTTTCTGGGTCCGGAGGTGATCTCGTATGTAACTTCATCAAGAAAACAACCATAAACTTCAGGCTTGACATAAATTGTCTATAGACAAGTCTGAAGACTTGCAGCAGCAGATAAGACTATTTGTTATATTTTAGATTTAATCCAGCCTGATTTGTGCAGGCTTTAATTGAATGATGGAGCTTCAAGTGAAATGGCTCCTAGGAGAGTGGTATCTTCCCTTCTTAATTTTTAAAATTTTCTATGTTGACATGTGTAATTTCTCAGCTTGCTAAAAATAAAAACAATCCCCCTGCCAATACAGATAAATAGATGAGAGATAAATATTTTATATCTAATGGGTATGTCATGTTTTTGAGTACAGTAACAAATATGAAGTAGTTAAAATTGACGCTAGGGTGTTTGTGGGAATCTGCTTCATAAAATTGCAATATAAGTAATTGTCTTTATTTCTGTGGTCTTCCTAACTGGAGGCTGTGCCTTATTCATGGCATTCCAGCCCAGCAGTTGTCATCGTTTTGGAGAAATGCTGATTTTTTTTTTTTTTTTTTGACAAAACTCCTATCTGAAAATCAGTGTCTGGGATTTGTCCCAAATTAATTTCCTGTGGAGTGAAGGGCTATGAGTTTGGTCTCAGTACAGTGACTTCTGGATTATAATATCTGTCAGTAGGAATGCACTACTTTGATTTTTAACTGAAGCTATTTCAGATCTTAATTTTTGGCTTAATCGAATCCTTACTACAAGCAAATCTAATTCTGGCATGCTATTTCAATTGCACAGACTTTCATTTCTGACTAAGGATTGGAAGGATTAACCCAGATTTTAGCAGTTCTCTCCATGACCGGCTGGATAGGATTAAAATCTCTGTGCTGCTCATTGTGGCTGTTTATTCCAGTTTTTGAATATTAGTTATGTCTGTTGCCCGGGACTGGAAATTTTCTGAGAATAAGAGTACAGCTAAAGGACAGTATGTTGAATTCACTGGATTGCATTGTATTTCAATTAAAAAAAGAAACCAAAAACAAAAAAACGCTTTAGCTGTTTACAGGACCAAAATATATAGTTTAGCATATTCTAGATTAATTTTGCAGTTTGCAGTATTAATAAATCTATCAGCTTTGAGACATTGTAAAAATAGATATTTTAGAAAAAATTAAAGGGGTAAAACAAGAATGGCATTAAGTTTAATAGCACCAAATTGTAACATCTTGCTAAGAACTGGTTGCGTGCAACAGACTTTTCTGGGCCAGAAGCTGGCAGAGCGTTCCTGTATTTTTTTTCTGTTAGTGTTGCTATTAGAAATAGAGACAATTTCACTCCACTGTGCAGGAAATGGAGGAACTTCTGGAATATTGTCTGCAATTAGTCTCCTGCATTCTAAAAAAACCTGGCTAATCTTGTAATGGGTTTAAAAATTAGTTACTTCAGTGACTGGGGAATGGAAAGTCTTAACCTGCAGGAGATGAGGTGAGTTGGTTTTGTTTAATCTAGTAAAAATGAGCCCGGGAGGGGAATATGGTAGCTGGATACAGGATGAAGAAAAGCTGATTGAACAACATAAAATGAGTTGATAGGAGGACTGAAACTAAGGTGGGCATCATTTGGGTGGGAAATTGAAAGTCGTGAATGGTATTTAGAAGGAAAATTGAGGAGTTAGGAATGGCAAGAAGCCATGGATGGAACCAGTGTTATGATGGAAACTGGTCAATGACTAAAGAAGGATGAGGACTTGCAGCACGAAGTTCTTTCTCATACTGCATTCTTCTTTACATTTATAAAAAGCTTGAGATAACCACATAATACCATAAGAAAATTGTCTCCAAATCTAGCCAGGCTTATATAAATGCTAGATTTGGTGAAGATGAAGTGGGATGAGTAGACTCCTGATGTACAGCTGATGAGAAAGTCAAGGACTGTACTTATCAGCCTTGGAGAGACAGACTGGCCTTGGGATCCTTGTAGGAATACAGTAAACTATGTTCCAAGAATTTCTAAAGCCTCAGCGCCTAGGAAAGGATATACTTTTTATTTCCTGGGGAAATGTTAATTTTACCTTTTTATTTTCAGTAGGAGAATTTATGACTATTCTTTGGGTATTTCTGCCTTTTTGTATTGTATTCTCTTGCGCCTTGGGCAGCAGCCGAATTCTCGAGAGATGTGATGAAGGCATACTCTGGACTTGGAAAAACGGCGCCGTTTGCTGCATGTAATCCTGTTTTATTAGGGAAAAAGAGAACCTGTTAACAGCCATGGAACTGCATGGTTGGAACGTTACAGTATTCATAATGGTGAAAGCCTCGTGAGTTCTGTGGCCGAATGTCACCATAATCTGCACGTGATGCTGCCTGCATGTCAGTTTGCAGTTGCAGCTGGACACCCAAAACGCTACAGTTTTTAATGGCTGTACTGGACATTCATTGCCATTCTGTGGATTGAAGACAGAAGTGGGACAAGCATGAAAAAAATCTGATGTTTTGCTTGACGGCAATGTGTACATAATTAGGTAAAAGTAAGATCCCCATTGTGTTTTCTTCCAGTACCTGAGTGTCCTTGTTTTCCTTTGGAAAACCAAGCCATTTGTACCCCGTTTGCCCTGAATATGTGCCACAGGATGCTTTTAATTTTGTTCTATTTTGTTTCTGTGTTACATAGGCGTGTAGAAGCCAATCATAAACTGTTCATGTTTTTCATGTTCTTGCAGATCACAAGGTTTAACAAGTTCCTTACTCCTATCCAATTGCTTCTGCCTATTATCAGTTACTGTGATAATTTCTTCCAAAGATCTTAATTCTATGACCTCCAAATACCAGAAAGAAAGATTTAAAACCTCTTAATGCTCAAGTAAGTGTTTTGAGGTTGAAGTATGTGGTGGTATTTCCATCTCTCTAAATAATCAGGAGTTCTAGGCCAACCAACTGCCTTTGGCACTGAGAATTGACTTGCTGAATATGCTGACTCTCATTCAACAGTCTGGTTCATAGTGCAAAATCCATTAGTTCTTTCTTGTGTTCTGGAGAAAGGGTTTCTAGTGGGTGCCACGACACGCAGGGGATATATCATGTCCCATGAGCTAATATGTACGTAGTGAATATAGAGACGTAATGATAGTGTGATCGTTGCAAGTAACCAGGTCAAAGAAGAAGAAATTAGTGTATAGGTACAACGATTTTTTTTTTTAGTGAGGGGGAAAAGCTGATGGAATGCTGTCTGTGAAGAGATGTAGAAGAACTGCGTTTCTTCGTATCTGGGGAAGGATATACTTAAAAAAAAAAATCTAGATAAGCATTTTTCTGGATTTTAGGTGCTTATTTCATTGAGTCCTGGTCCCAGTCCCTTGTCAGGCTGCACTTTGTTGGTGTTACTTCACTGCTGAGATTGTACCTGGAGCAAACTATCTGTTTCCCTCCAGGTGGAAACCTGAGCAAGAAAGGTAGGATAGGTTGCTCTAGGGTGTGCTCCTTGCAGGTGGTGTGTGTAGCAGATCTGCTCCCGCGGGCACGAACGGGAACACAGCCCCGAACCTGGAGACCAGAATTTGCCCTGTGGCTCAAGAGCAGCAGTAATGCAGGTGGTGCCGCTTCTATCTGTGGCTGACTTAAGCTGTGAGTGTTTCAAAGACTCATTGAGACAAAGAATGAGAGCTAGAGGTATTGATAAATATCCTTTTAAACTTTGAAAATCTCTCCTGGCTGTTCCCCCTGGGCTACTGTGGTTTTTCTACACAGCTGTCCTGAGGACCTGATGATTTCAGGTGTCTGCTCACAGAGTCTTCAGCTGTGAAAGGTTCCTCAGAGACAACGTGCTTCATCTGGCCTTGTTGAGCAATTGGAAATTAGTGTTACTATCACTGAGAATTTGATTTTATTATTGAGTAGCTCTTTAAAAAGGCTACAGAAGGAAATGCATTTCAGAATCCATAATTTTTGTGCAGATTCAAGCTGGGTAAGTATGTATTCTCAGTACCCGAGAGAGGCTCTGCTCCAAGTGCAGGACATGATATACACATACAGCAGAGCATTAGCAAAGGAAGACTGTGAAAACATTAATTATGCTGTGTTATTTGTTTGCCATTCTGTGTGGTCGTGTTTAAAGAACTGAAGTGGTGTCCTTGCAGGAATGGAATATTCTTCCTAAAATACTTCAATGAAATGGCCAAAGTCTTTACTGATGATTTACTGTGGCTGGAGAGGAAGGTTAAAATGATGTGCTAATGAATGCTACATATGGTCTGCAACACATGGGTCGTACTGTTTATAAATAATTTTTTCCACCAAGAAAGGCTGAACAGCAAATCGGATAAAATTCTGTTTCGAAGTGACCAAGTCTGTTTCTTCCCTGAAGCAATTCAGACTTCTTCCAGACTTCATTAATACTAGAATTATCATAATCTGTTTACCTCTTACAGCTGTTTCATTTTCAGGGACCTGCAGAAGCCAATTATTTTGTGATAAAGTGCTTATTAATGAAAATATGTGGCCATGTGGAAAGAAAAGGCCAGCGCAGGTGTAAAAAAAGTGCTTCAGAAAGTTTACGGCACTCCTAGCTGTGCTTTTGGGAGAGAAGAAGAAAAAAGTCAGAGCAGCATCCTTGGCTTTAGTGTTTTGTTGTTTGTGTGATGACCCGTCCTTGCTTGCAGTGGGAGTGAGGTAAAAAGAAGGATACATCTCGGTCTGAAAAAGAAATAGATGCATGCTCTGTTTGTTTGTACTCCTGTCATTAAATAAGGCAGTATGAAGTGCTGGAAAAAGTTAGTGTAGTTTTGAGAATTCCTTGTCCAGGCACAAGTTCATGGATTTCTTTTTGAAGGACATGGCTTAATCTCTGAGTTAGCGAACCCAATATCACTTAGCATTTCCATTTTCACTGACTTACCTAACAGAAGAGAGCACGTGCAGAGTCATGAAACAAAGTTGTGTTGCTAGCACAGCCAAAACGCCTGGAACTGCCTCCGTGTGCACCAGCACCGCCAGCTGCTCTGAGCACCCAGGGCTTCGTTCCCTGGCTCTGCAGGGCGCTTGGTATCTTTCCGCTCGGGGCATTTTTGTTATAATAGTTCTGCCTCCCCACAAAAGCATCCCCTTCGTGAACTTGAGCCCACATGTGATTTTCCTCGTGAAGGTAGTTCTAATGGCACGGTAATAATTATTTATGTAATGTTATAGTTCCCCTGATTCTTATAAACATGCTATTGGGCATGCCTTCACCATTTCGGATGTTTTTTTTCTCCCCTTGTTTCCTTTATCAATTGAGGTTTAAGTTTTTGACTTTGAGATGACCACCACCTGCTTTCAGCTTTACGTTCTTCATATCAGTTGTGCCTTGATTTCCCTCTTCCTCCCCCATGCTGCCACTGCCTTTGTGTTCTGGACCTACTTCTGCTGCAGATACAGGGGAGCTTTGGAAAGGTATTTTGAGTTTGTCTTTTACATTCCTTTGCTCCTTTGCTGCACCTGGTCTAGTCTGACTGGCACACAGGAGCCCTCAGGGCCTCAGCTGAGTTGCCTGTGGTCTGCCTCTGCTAAAAGTGAGAGTTGGCCTCCTGCCTCGGTTTCGTGGGAAATGCCTTGGAATGGCAGCTGTGCTTTGTGTGCTCTTTTGGACAGAAAATTTGCAGAAATCACCATGTGCTTTTTCCAAAGTGAAGATCAATATGCTGCAAAGAGAGCAAAACAGTAAGAAACATCTAGCAAGTCAGCAAGTGAACAGTCTAGTCTCTTTTGTTCAGTGGCACTGTTGAAAAAAAGCATGCATTCGTAGTTTCTGACGTTAGTCAAAGTAAAACATGCACTCACAATCAGACCCTGATTTTCAAATTTGAGTAAGCATTTAAGTTCAAAAGTACCAAAGTGCCCGAATAGACATGCAGGAAAATTTGTAATCCTCCAAGGACTTAAGTACAGCACAAAGGCAGATACTAGTGTGTAAAGAATTGTTGCTCACATATGAACAACTGATACACGAGTTGCCATCTGTGATGTCGTCTTCTATTGATGTATGTATTTTCTGTTGCTTTTCTCTAAGAGGTGACTAACTAGTCCTGCTAAGAGAGAAATTTGCTCAAGAAGTGGTGCTGCTAATGAAGAGGTATTTCTGTGAAGAGGGAGGGATTTGAAAGATTGCAGGCGTGACTCCTAGAGAAGGGTATGTGGGTTAGGTTCCTTTGCTCATGTAGGTATCAAAAAGCTCTGAAGTTCAGGCTGGCACTTTGTCCGAGGGACAGTAAATCTGCTTTCCCAAACCTCATCTGTGGTTTGGGAATAGCAGCAATTTTTACTTCATTGTTGTTTCAGACTCGGACTGTTGAGCCATGCTGCGGTGTTAGCTTATTCCATGTACTCTCTGCTCATAGACAATTTTTGTGTACATTTGTAATATTTTAGGGTTGAAGCAGTAGACATTAGCAGACACACAGATTTGGAAGAAGTGACTAGCCAAAGCATTATGACAGAATGAAGCAGAGGATCCCATTAGTCATGCTGTCAGAAAAGTAGTTTCTGCCAATTGTATGATCTTGGTCTTTTTTGGGGGGCGGAGGGGAATCAATAACCCAAGATACTTACCCACTCTGGCACTTACTGTTCTAACTGTTCCCATTTTGTCCAAGTTACTCCAGTGAGCACAGTCTCTTATTGACCCCACCAGGTATATGAAAATCTGTATTTTCCCCTGGCATTTAGAATACCTGCCATGTTGATTAAAATCCTGCTGATCTGTTTCTCTCTGGGAGCTGCCTTGGTGAAGTTTTGAGTGATGAACTAAGAACTGCCTGCCGCTGCAAAAAGAGCATCAGGTAAATAAGCTGGAAATGCCAAGTGAGAACAAGTGCCCTAATAGGATACTAGGTCTGAATATTAATTTTGCATTACCAAGTATTCCCAGTAGACGCATAATCCACTAGCTGTTCCAGTAACCTGATTTTCAGGTCTGAATAATCAGTATGGCAACAAATACCTATGAAATAATGTATGGGTAATGAAATACTCCTCTTCTGTAATGTTTGATTGGATCTTTCATTGTGGACAACATAGCTTTTGGTTACTGGAAAAGACAAACAAACCAACAAACCAAACTACTGTTTGTTTCTCCTTAGCTTAACTTAGCATTTACACAGTTGCATGTGCATTGAGAAGAAACCTAGAAAACATATTTTTCTGCTGAGGCACATCTTACTAGGGTAGATCAATTGAGCTAGAGATATATGCTGAAACATATCGAAATGTTATACCAGTATTGATACTGTAAGCTATTAAGCAAGTGTTAGCATGCTCTTCTGTGAAAATACTCTTGATGTGAGGTGGCATTAATCCACTGTGAGTTAAATTGTGGATATGCATGTCATATAGTAAAAGCAGAATAGCACCTGGAGTCTTGAATGATGCTTTTGCATTTAAAATACTTATTCCTTTCCTATTTGTAAGAGTGTTTATCTCTGTGCCACTGGCCTATGAAAGACTAGAAATACATCCCATCCCTGATCTCCAATCATTATTATTCTTGCATAATACCAATAATTTACTGAATTGTTTAGAGCAAGTTCGTAGCATCATGTGTGACACTGGCTAACATTAATCAGAAAACTTCACGTTAGTACCATACAGACTCCAACACAGCACCATGACAATCAGGTTTTGCATTATATCATTGCATCTCTCTCTATTCTTTCTTTTTGAGAAGGGTAAGCACAGCACAGGAGAACCACTGGGCAAAGCACAGTACGAGGAAGGATCACTGTGCTTTTGAAATCTGAAACAAAGCAAACAGCCTTGAAAGGAGGCTTAACAAACTGAAGTCGGCTGATGCAGCAGTGGATGAAAGCAAGCAGAGCTGTTGGTGTGCTGGCCATGTCTCTCAAGGAGAGACAATTTGTGTCCCATCTGTGAGTAATACCAGAGTGTGTCTGTAGAAGATAGATAAAACTGAGAATTTTTGCAGTGTGGCAGTGTGCAAAATAAGTCCTGCAAGTAGTATGCTATTGAATGAAATGGTTTTAGTCCACAAATAGGTATCTTGTTGCCTCTTTATTGTCTGTGTTATACTTTTCCCTTAAACTTGCTAGTCATTATTAATGATAATTAATATTAGTTCACCCTATCAAATCAAAGTTAAAATGGTAGCATTGGTGAGACTATGGGAAAATATTTGGTTATGGGGGGAAAAAAATGGGTATGTGAGGTACTGTTGCAGAGGGAGAAAAAACACTGACGTTGTCATGTGTAAATGCACTTTCTGCTTATCACATGAATAGGTGTTAGAATTACTAAGAGAAATGTCTTTTATATAGTTCATGCTATGAAATCATTATTTCATGTAGCTGCACAGTGTATGCAAATGCATTATAACATAAGCAGTACTTCCCAGTGTAAAGGTGTTTTCCTCTGTGTCCCATTAAAAGCAGGTGAAAACGGACTGTATCTACATAAAAGAGCGATCAGCAGCTGCTTACCACAGAAGTTTCTAAACAGGGATCTCAACTGATCCTTCCTGTTTGTGTGCTTGTGGCAGGTAATTTAGGGCTTTACAAAAGATTGTTCTTGTCTGGAATACCCTTGAAGTGGTAGGTACAATTAACTGTCCCTCTCTTGGAATACGGAATAAGTTTTTTCTTAAAAGAAAGAGGAACAGTGCTCTGTTTAAAGATAACTGATAGCTTGCCTCCTTCAAATTGTGAATAATGTCAGGATCCCCATCCTGGCATGCACGACTGAGCTATTTTCAGGGAAGTGCAAATAAAAGCTGTAATTCCCCCTGGCGCATCAGGGGTGTAATGGAGGTGTCTGGCAGCATTTCAGTAAAACAATTAGGTTTAGTGAAACGGATTCCCTCTTGGCATGACTGTCAGTCAAAGTATAAATAGAGGGTGAGAACCTACTAGTGAGCCTTGGTAGCTCTTGGTCAGCAAGTTTCAAGCCCTTGCCCGCTAGCACTGGTGATATATAACTCTTACCCCAACATTTTTGGATTTATAGCTTAGGTATTGACAAGCAAGATTGAACACGCTTGAAAATTAGACAACATGTACAGTCTCTGAGATGGGGCAGAACCTCAGATATTTCATTATTCGCAATTTGTAACAAGGTATGTGTCAAGGGGAGGCAGCTGAGATACGGCTAAATCTTTGGAAAGACTTCCAAAATGATGTATTAAAGATAAGTTTTAGGGAGAGATCTGAAACCATAAACTCTATTTGGCTTTGGCTTTGCATGTGCATGATAGCATGATGATTCGTATGCTTTGTATATGTTGAATAAAGTGGAAGCACTTGACGTTTGTCATTTGCACGTCCATAGCTCATTGCAGGGAATGCAACAAGTGTTAAAATGACACATAAAGAGGTACTTGAATGCGTCCTTGAATAGACGTGACTAGGAACAAAATAACTGGGCAGTGGGTATTTTCTTTCAAAGGTTTTATAATAAAGTGCTCTTCCGTGAACATAGTGAAATTTGCTTTCTTTAACTTTCTTTTCTGGCGATTCAAATTGGTGACACGTCAAAAGCGCACGTTACAGCAACACTGAGGGTGACAGTTCCTTCAGAGTGATTGCCTCCTAAAGCAGGGAATGCAGGCAGGGCTGGCGTGCGTGACCCTGCCGTGAGGGCACAGCTCTGCACAAGCGGCTGCTTTGTACCTGGGATGGGTATCTGGAAGTCTAGTAACTTCCATTGCTTCATTATTTAAAAGATGTAACAAAAAAGTGAGGATTATTGCATTCCTAATTTAACTTGTAAAACATAATATGTGAGACCATCCTCCTCTTACTTTGTGCGTGGGAGATAGCTTTTCAGAGAGGATGTACAGAACAGGGTATGAGAATGTGGGATGATTTTTTCTCCTTTTCATGTTAGAGTGACTTTCTTTAAAATACTTCTTTTACATTTCTTGGTGCAGCATTAGAAGTTTTCATTTCCCCTGCAACATGGAGAGCCTCAGGGCTCCGCACTTCACTAGATTCCTCTGCCAAGGCGCTTCAAAGTGGTGAAAATTCAGATATTATTTCCTTGCGGTTAGATTCCACCTTTATCTCTGACTCCAGTGTTTTTGTTTGCTGTCAGTTGTGGTTGTGCCCTACCTCCTAGCTACGCCAGGAGGCTGCACCTGAGGAGGTTATTTGGGCAAGGGGTTCCACTTCACGATCTCCTCATAGTCTCCTGCAGTTGACTCTTGCAACATCGGGTTTTTACCCTCTTGCTGCCTCCTCCCAGGAGTTTGCAATGCCACCTCTCTGGGGTGGAGATCTTCTGCAGCAACATCTCCAAAACTGAAGCTGGTCTTCATGACTATGTAAATAATTGCATTAACGCTTCAGGGTCCCAAATCGAGAATACAGCATGCTCTTTCATTCCGGGCAGTTACCCATGGACTGTAGAATATTTAGCTGATGGCTTGAAGACAGATTTTGTAAAAAACCTCCTGCATCCTTTAGATCACTGCTAGAGATTACTGAGTGAAATCGCTTTAAGCATGTTGTATTCAAGCGTTTTACATAATGGTGAGTAGAGGGAAGACACGCAAGTGTCAGGGAAGTAAAACTTTTGGTTGTACCTTTTTCTGGTTCCTATTTCTTGGGAATTTCAAACTTTTTTTTTTTTTTTTTTTTTAATTCCAGAAGCCTATTTTGGAGCAACTTTTGTGGTATATGGGACAATTTCTCTGGGCTCTCTGTTTTTCTGTTAAGATATGTAAATTAATCTTTTTTTCATATGCAGCTACCCTGCAGATTAGCCAGACTGAGTCTGTGGCAGGTGTAGTGTTTCACTTTTAATCTTAAAGTGAATTAAGAGCTCAGGTAAAAATATAGCTTTTTTTTGTTTTGTTTTGTTTTCCTAGTCTGCCCTGTAAATTTTCCTAGCTACGTTGTGTGGTAACAAGCCTGTTTTCTCCACTATTACCTGCTTCCAAAGTTTGGTTAAGTGCTGGTATAAAGTAAGCACGTTATCACACGCAGTCAAGGCTGGCTGAACAGAAGGAGGTTTTTCAAAAAGTATGCAAGTTCCTTTACAGACATGTTCAAGCTTTTGGGCGCTGTATCGAGCTGTACTAAGGGTTGCATTCAAGGGGAGAGAGTGGATTTCTGCGAGAAAGTAACACTTTAGTTCAGAGGAAGTGCTTTTGATTTAATAAGCATCCTTCTTTTGTCACATTTAAGGTACATCCTGTACACTTAAACAATTGAAATGGAAATTGAGGCTGTGGAAAACTAACACTAAGAATAACTAAACATTATGGATCAATTGTAGGTTTATTTTAACATAGGGGTATTAAAATTGAAAATAGATATGACTTCATACTTAATGTCGTAACTTCATGCCTTACCTCCTGTAAACTATTTTGGTATGAATAAATCCCATTTATTTGATGTTCTTCATAACTTTGTTCTTCTTGGTGCCGTAATTATTTATGTTCATGCATAACTGCACCACTGAGGAAATAAGAAGTGAAACTGGAGCCTGCAACAGTCATCTGGGAGATGACTTAAGCTGTGGGATAAGCATAATAGTTGGGTATATTTGCTAGAATGATCAGTAGTGATTGGAAGTTACAATTTAGAAATGAGAACTGCACTTCCTAATGATCCCTCTGAGATGAGCAGTTTTGATTAACTGATCTTCTGAATATTCAGGAAGATATTACTATATCATCTTACATCTGCTTGATGTATTTAAGGATGGCTTCATCGGTATGATGCTGGCCATAAAACTCCTTACAAAAATTGAAATCTGGGACTTGGGTTTAATATTTTGCAGAAGAAGATGAATTTTTCGTGCAGAAGAGTTCCTTTTGCACTGTCTGTTTTGCATCCTTTTGTGCACTGAAGGTGAACAAAAGGAATCCCCAGGTTTATTACAGTGAGGACCTCTCTTACAGATCTTACAGTTAATTCTTTCACAGATTGCTTGAGAGCTCGCAGGTGTCTGAACACGATGTCACGGGAGTGGTACATCTGTGGTTCCTGCTTCTAAAGGTGATGACTTAGCAGCCATCATTTCTCTGCTGTATCTTCATTTGTTGCCTGTATGAGGCTTTCAGCTGCAAACTTCAGGGACTGTCAGAACTGCTTATCTCATGGAAAAACTAAAGTGCTATCCAGTAGGAACATCTGAATCAGTCTGTCTGTATGAAGTTGTTCCTGCTGCAACCGTAGCTGCTCTGTGCAGTTGCTCTGGTACGTGGGTCTTGTGTCCATGTATATAAATAACACCAGAACGGTTGTCTCCAGGCGTGGGACCTGTCCTGGTACTGGGCACAGACATCAGGCTTCAGTGTCGAGTGGACTGGTTCCACCATTGGAGTCTTGTGTGTTGGGGTAGGAACTCTGTCCCTCACAGTGGAGTTAAAAGGGAAACTGCTGTTGATCGGTGTCTATAACAACTGCGTGTACCAACTCTTGAGGGTCTCCTGGTTGTTTCTAAAATCGTGTAATTCATAACTTCATCGGATCTGTACCCACAGGATTAGGAATTCTCTTGTGTGGGAGTGTGCAGGATGACCTTGGGAGGAATTGCAGAGGTTTTTCATTCCTGTCTGTTATCATAGAATCACAGAATGCTTTGGGATGGAAGGGACCTTTAAAGGTCATCTAGTCCATGCCCCCTGCAATGGGCAGGGACAGCTTCAACCAGATCAGGTTGCTCAGAGCCCCATCCAGCCTGGCCTTGAATGTTGCCACGGATGGGGCATCTACCACCTCTCTGGGCAACCCCTTCCAGTGTTATGAGGAATGTAGTAAGAGAAAAAGGGGCTGTAATCGTGGTAGCAATCATGACTGCTGGTTTTCTTTGCAACTTATGGCCAGTAAAGTGCCCCTCTGTGACATGGGGCGAACTATGGGTTGTGAAATGACAACACGCTCCCTTGTAACATTGGTTGTTCTAGGTCAGCATTGATGTGCATTGGATTTCAGCATCTATGAATGTCAGTTGCCACATCGTTAATGTTTGGGTTTATTTTTAGTTTTTCTAGTTGAGTAAACTTAAGAGTTTGTGGAGGTGCTATAGACTTTGAATGCCCAGGAGACAGAATTTCAGCAGTTGCAATCTTGTGCCTCACTGAAGAAGTAAATCTTCCTTGGCAGAGTGTCGTGACTGTATCAAATGTTTCTGCTCAGACTTTGTTGCTCATGAATATCCTTTTGTCCTAAGATCATGAACGCAGTTCCTGCAGACCATTACAGAATGCTGTTTGGTGCGGAGTACGTGTGGACATCTCACTGACAGACCTCAGTATGCATCCCTACTTGTTCAGTTGCTGGGATGCTTGCCAGTTGAGATCATGGATTTAAAAAAAAAGAAAAGGTTAACTGTGTCCATCCCAGTGTAAATCACCAGTACCATGAATCTAAGCTGGATTCTCTTTCCGTAAGCCTACCAAACCTGGGACGTACATGATTCTCCAGTATTATTTCAATGTTTCCTACCACACGTGCTTGGCTGCACAATCCCTTCTTAAATGTTCTCTGGGGGGCATAACATTTTACTTTGTGAAGGTGGGAGACAAGACAACCTGAAGAGAGCTGTGGGGATTTTGGATTGGGTTTATACTGCAAGCTGGTTTGATGTGGACTGACCATTGCAAGGCTTTGGGGAAGGCTGCAGGGGACTGGACAGTGGAGAGGATAAAGGAAGTGTCTGCTGGTCATTGGGAATGAGACTTTGGGGGGGGGAAAGACGGAGGAGATGGTTAAGGTTGCTGCGTATGATGAGAGGAGAGCTGTTTGAGACAGGCCGCATAGTGGAGTTATACGTACATGTATGATGAAGGGAATGAGATGGGTAAGGAGAAGAGGAATGAAATTATTTAAAAAAAAAATATTCCTGGACTACTGAACAAATGCTTTTCTTCTGTCCTCCTCCTCCTTTCTCCTTTCTTTATTCAGATCCATTGCAGCTCATGCCTGGAGTCTTTTTTTTCCCCAGCTCCATCAGTAGCTCTTCTCCTCGGTGCCCCTTTTCCCGTGAGAGAAGGGCGAGCAGCTTGCTGCTGCGGGAGGAGAGCGTCTGTGAATAACTTCTAGTCATGTTCCATTCTGAAAAATCAATACAGCTGGGAGATTTCAATCTGAGGCAGTATGCTTGTTTTCATCTACAGCTCACATGAAACCTAAAATTTATGTGCATATTTCCCACAGAAGCTCCCATCTGTTACCTTAGAGTGAGTTTTCATATGTATAAATAAACTCAATTTGCAGTTGGGAGAACATAAACAATTACCTATAGGATCTGTAGGTATCTCAAGGGTTGCCTTCTGCATTAATGTGATAAAATGAAGACGGTCCAAGAATTAGTATTAATGTTAAAGAGTAACTCTTGTGATCAAGGATCAACTTAGATTGGGCATTTCCCTTTAGAGGTACGTTTTAATTTTTCATAGAAAAGTTTGATTTTCATTCAGCCTGTTAAAATGGCTGAAAAAAAAGATACTTGAAAAGCAAAACTCCTTTTATTTACTTTTTTGATACTGTAATGCTATATATAACTCCCCAAAGTTTTCAGAAAAGGAAAAATTGCAGCTTTATATTTAGCTATATGAAAAATAGGTTACACCTTGTTTCGAGCATAAATTATTATTGGTGTTTCCTAAGTACCTCATTGAAAGCTTCATTGCTGTCATATTTCTGGACCAGAACAGCAAACAGCAAGACTGAATCAATTCAAATGAGCTGTTTATGAAATGGATCACTGGAGAGGTTTTATTTTGCAGCTTAAGTTAAGAATGATACTTTTAAGAACGTAACTGTTGCTTTTGCTGAGGGATTGGAACCAGTGCAAACTCATTTTCCTTGTCTAGGACCCTAGTTCTTAAACTTTCTATCTGGCCACACAGATGTCTAGATACCTATTCCATTGCTACAGTTGTGCTTCTCCTGCAGAATTTAGATTGCAGGTGAAGAGGCTCCATACCTTGAAAGGTCTGACTATGCAATTTCTCATGAAATTTTCAAGGTTTACAAACTCCAAACCAGTATCACGTCGTGCACGAAAAGTCACCTCCCTTCAGTTATCCTCCTCTTACAAAGCTTTCCTGCAGTTTCCTAAAGGATTCTCACAGTATTCTTCTGTTAAATATCCGTGACTTTTGACCAGTAACCAGAGGCCTGTGGTACTCACCTGGCACGCGGGAAAGTGAATTGGGAACTAACTCTACTTGCGTTTCAGAAACGGGCATCAGCTCCGGGCTGGGGGCAGGGGTGGGTGGACTTGTAGAGCTCTCGCTAGTGCTGCGCTGCTTTCTATAAGTAAAAACTCATGGACTAGAAAGTTAGAGCCTTCCTGGAGAGAAAAAGCCTTGAGTGGTGGATGGAAGGCCTTGTCTAGGATCAAGCAGGAACTGAATCCTGGTAGGACAAAGAAAGCATGTCTAATTCCAGGAATTCCACCTGAGTTGAAGAAACAGCAAGAGAAAGGCTTCAATGAATCCCCTTTTCTGGCAAACTGTTCCGTTGGGCTCTCTCTACAATCAGATATGTTTTCCCTGTCACCAAAGGGTTATGCAGTAATAGTCCTCAAAGCCTCTTCTGTTCCATTTGGAGGGCTCAAAACAGTCTTGTCGATGGGGGAAAAAACCCCCTGGTCTTCTCTCTGTTACTTTTAACAACAGTAGGTAGTATTTTCTCCAGTCATGTCATGGTAAAGAAGACACCCTGTTTTGCTTACTACTCGGACTTCAGCTGTGCCTGACAAACTTGTAACTGTATCAGCTATAATCAGGTAATATCCCAAATCTATTCTGCAAACACCCGCACCCATCTGAACTAGAAACTAGTTCATTTTGAAAACTTACGGATTGAGAAATAATGGCCCATTTTGCATGAGAGAACAAGCAATGAAAATTAATGTGCAGTGAATTTGTCAAAAAGCATTAATAGGGAAGGAGTGTGCGTGTTGGGAAGCAATTAAACCTGAGCTGATGAAGGAAGTTCACTGTACTGTGAGTGAGATTACCTGCCAAATGTGCTTATGCAAACAAAATGTACATTGTAGAAAAACATTTCATGTCATAGCCGTGACCTTCAGTGATATTTTAAAATGGTGTTTAATGATAAAACTCATTAATTTGTGCAAGCTTACTCCTGAGTTTTAAAAAGATGGTTGGCTTTGCAAGCTTTGTTGAGAACTACTAGAAAAGCGACACAACCGGGTTGAAAAAGTCCCTTTCCAATAATATCACTGAACATGTAGGGTCCTGTTGTGTAATGAGTGATCTAGATTAAAGTTGCTGACATTCAAATAAATGCACCCAGTGAGAAAATCCCAACAGTTCTCTTACTGGTTCTTCTCACACTTCTATAATGTATTTTACACCTTCTTGAACAGATGAGTTTGAGCTTTCTCATAGTGTTTTCTTTACTCTATAAAGAAGTGTGAAGCAGCCTTCCGTAGAGAAATAGGCCAGAGTCACTAGAGGTTCTTTGACATGTTCTCACAATCTAAATTTTCATGACTCTACAACAAGAACTCCCATCTGATGCCTATTTTGATAAATACAAGCTATGCATTTTAATTTTAAGTAATGGTTGCTTGTAGATGACATACACAAGCAGCTTCATAAATACAGCAAAGTGTTATTTAAACATCCATCAAAATTGCCACCTGGTCCTGCCTAGTTTCTTAATGTAGATAGGAAGAAAGATATGAAGACTGCTAGCCTTGAGGCTGCTACGCTAGGCATTGAACCCATGGCTATTAGGATTATATGCTCCGTAAGCCTCTACAGTTGCTTGTAGGATTCTGCAGTGTGAACTGGATACTAGTTGATGGTGAAACGGTCAGGGAGGAAACGCTCTATCCGTTTTCTCAAGGGATGCTTTAAAGTCATTTTAATTCCAAACTTTTTGAGACAATTAGCTGGATAGGAAATAGCTGTAAATGTTGTATATAATTTCTTAATAGAGTTCCTTGAATAGCTTTTTTTTTTCTGAACTGTCATCCAAAAATAGACAGGAAAGTAAGCCACATAATTTTTATCTGAACCCAAATTCCCCACATTTTGGTTTTCAGTGCAAAATTTCAGCATGGTCCTTTGAAGAGAGTGTCGGGCTGCTATACTTGTGCAATGATGGAGGAAAAAGAATTGCTGACAAAGAAAGGCTCATACCTTTGCAGCAAAGGAGCTTATGAAAGTCTATCTAGGAAATTAGTTTAGATCTTGCCTGTAAATAGAAACTGGATTTTTCCAATGAAGTTTTGTTTGTTCCTGCCATCTGCTCTCTACTTTTGAATGAGACATGAGTCAACTGTTAATCTACTTCTGCTTCTGAGTTCTGAAGATGAAAGAATGGGGGGATAATTTGAGTGGTGCAAGGAAAACAATTTATCTTCCTATTAGATCTGCTGCTAAAGGCAGTTCTTTTCATTGGATCACCTCAACTGGTGCACATAAAGATCTCATTCCTATCTACAAACCTCATCAGTGATACTGAACTGCCTCTATAGAACATGCTTTAGTCAGCTAAGTAGAGATGCTACGTTCAGCCTGAAATTTGCTGGATCCTGTGTGTGTGGGTAGAAATATATTTGGGAATGTGGTGAATAAGTCTCACTTGTCCCCTGTTATTCTAAGGAACCTGGCTGTATCCAGAGAAACAGAATTGCCCAGCATTTTGATGTTTGCGACACCAACCATATTTCTGATAAATCCTGTATGAAGAAAGGATCTTTTCCGGCTTCTCAGAAGCCTTTCTTTTCCTTCTATCTGGCAGTGCATGCTTATAACCTCTTCTAGTTGTTACCCCCTATACTGGCTTTGTACTAGCCAATTCACGTATCTGCACAACGAAGCAAAGAGATCTTGACATCAAGTAAGTCTTCAGTACTATGAAATGAGGATCTAATTTATATATATATATAAATACTATATATATATATATTATTTGTAGTTCCTTTAGTTATTTTGCTTGTGCTTAAGTTAAGAATTCATGTTCCCCAAACAGATATTGAAGAGTAGTAGGTCATTTGGTGGACCTAAGTCAGACTTTGTGCAGTGTCCATGTAGGACATGTAGCTACTTAAACTAGGTGTTTAAAATGGTGATGTAAATACCCTTCTCTCCTGACCCATTTTTTCTAGAAAATGTCCATATCATTTCTACTTTGTATTATGAGTTTAGCTTTTAATTCTGTAACTGCATTTACATGCAAACCATTTCCTTTCAAATTTGAGTCCTTAAATGATGTTTTTCCAATTCAAATATCATGGTAAAATATATTCCCCCAGAGGCTTGGTACAGTGTGAAAATGTGCAAATAATGGATGCATGTGCATTGTACATCGTCCTACCAGATGGTACTGCTCAAATTTATAGTGTTGCGTAATCACTTTAGAAGAGGCTGAATGAATTTGGTTAATTTTAAAATTTCTTTTGTAAATGTTAAAGGATTTTTCCTGCAATGTCTGCTGTTAGTTTCATCTCCAATTTTGCCACGGCACTGATCTAGGCCACAGAAACCTGAGTTAAAAGAAAAGTCAGTATTGTATCTGCTACCAGTTGGAGGGCAGACAGCTTTTGATTGTTGAAGAACTAGTTTAGCTATTGATTTTGGCATATCAATAAAATAAGACTTTTTGCCTATAGAGCTACAATTCACACGAGATGATGCATTATTATAAGGAGTGATTCTGGCTGATTATTATAAGAAAGCTTGGTAAGCTTCTTTCGATTACTGCTTCCCTTCCCCCCAACCCTTACATTTCTGTTAGGACACATATTGAGTGTCCACGCTGTGGCCTTGCATACCAGTAGTTGTTAGAGTACAGTGTTTAGCTACTGGTAGTGCATATATTTCCTAGCGTGTCAGAAATTACTGTGGAAACTGAGTGATGTTAGTGTTGGCTTAGGATGCTATCTTGATGAAACATATACTCCTTCGTGCTTAACAAATTTAGAAAAATTCTTATGTTTCTTAACATTATGTTAAATGTAAAGAAAACCAGTAAAGCTGTCTGAGAAAAGATGCTTGCAAAAGTGTGCTGGTTGAGTCATTTTGTACAAGCAGATGTCTTCACTGCTTAAAATGAAGGCCATTTGTAAAATACCAATTTTTAGAGACGGGAATTATCAGGCTTCTGCCAAACTTGACCTTGGACAGAATTCTGTATACGACTAACAGTCTATTTGCAAATATATCTGTGCATGATTTCAGCTTAAGGGCAGCTTACTTTGGAGGAGGAAGGAAGCAAACCTGAAAGGCTTGAGGTGCAAGCAAAAGCTTTGTCTTGATTTTCTCTGCAGCTCTATCTGCTGTCTTGTGGAGCAGAACAGAATAAGGTCTTATTTCATCACCTGCTTCTGTCCAGCTTATAACTCAATTTTGGTTTTGACAAGAACTTTCCTAACCGTAGTGAAATATTGTCTTTGGATGAAAGCTCTCTGCCTTTTACTTGTGTTTCAGGTTATTGTGCAAAGTTTTTAAATTTTCAGCCTTGTGTTTAGTATGTCTTCCTCTCACTGAACTTGTAATCCATTTTGGTTTTGCTTTTCTGTAAATTCTAGTGTCACTGCCACCACTTGTCTGAGACCGAGTGAAAACTGAGGTGATCTATTTAAAATTCAAGTAGAAAATTCTAATATTTAAGTATTAGATAATGCCCATCTGGTTTGAAATCTAAATATAATAGCACAGCATAGTGCTAGACTAGCTGTCCTGTAATTCTGCCTGCTTTTGAATGTTCAGAGAAGCTGACAGCATCTTTTCACTTTTCCTCTTCAGATGAGAAAAGAATATTTTGGTTGGTCTGGAAAACCTTTGCACTACGACCATGCGCTCACGGTCAGCTATGAGCTTGTTTCCAAGTGGGCTGTGAGTGACAGTCAACGAAGCTCTTTGCAAAGTTGGCTCTTTACATTTCAACTGCACTGGTTTTTATCAGGAAATTTCCTCTCCTGTTCAAAAACTCCACTCGGCTTCCATCTCAAGAGCTGTGTAACAAAATCCCTCTCATAAACTCTGCAAATATTACTTTATATTGCTTGGTGCATACAATATTTCTTTTAAAAGGATGATGTTTGATAGCCTCTCTGTTTTCATGGTTAGACACCCTTCTTTATTTTAGAACCTAAATGTATTCAGGGTTACCTCATACACTGTGACTGTATAAGCAGCATTCTTAAATTTAGACAGCTCTTACACTTTTCTAATGCTCCTCTTTCATCCCGTTCACACAGTAGACGAGAGTCTCTCTGTCAGTCTTCACTTCGCTAGGCTAAACCAGCCTGTGTGATGGGTTCTTGGTTTACCCTGTTATTCTTACAGCCTTCCTCTGTACTTGCACAGTTTCAGGGATCTTTCCGGAATGTGGGTAACAAGAATTGTACAAAGTAGTATTTCAGATGATTGTTCACCAGTGTTTTGTCAACGAGCACTAATATTTCTGTAGCTGTGCTGCAGACACTGACCGATGCATCCTGAGGTGAACTTTTCTTTCTCAGGACCACGTTACATTGTGATCAGTGATTAATGTAATTCATGCCAGGCTATATATTTGGGGGATAAAATTGCACACTATTTCAGTGATATAAATATGAAGTATCTTAATAGTGTTTACCTTGTCTACAGGGACAAATATACAATATTTATTTCGGCAATAAATGTTTATTTACCAAGAGTAGCTTTTTTTACCACTTAAAAAGTGTGATTTTTCAAGGTTAGATAGTGTTGAATGCACAGCTCTCCTCTGAGTTCAACGTATTCTACAGGAAAATGCTCATTGTAAGAGGCTCTGATTTCTTTTATTTGCAGGGAGCAAAGTGGGAGCCTGGTTCTGCTTCCAATTGTCCTCGTTCTTCTTTGTGTTTACAACACAGTTCCCATCCCTAACTTGAAAAACCCAACATAACACTTTTCCATGCATTTAGAGTGGTATCCAGAAGACTCAGTGTTTAAGGTAAAGGCAGCTTGTTTTCCCCAATTAAAATACTGTAACTTCATGGCACCTTCATGGTTCTAGCTGAACAGCTAGAATAAGATGGCAATTTATAAGCACTAAGTGGTTTAAGAGCAATGAAAGCTTTTTATCTGTTTCTCATTATAACTTCTGAGAAATTTCTGGGGCATACGCTTTTCCATAAGATCTGTGGGCTTGCACAGGGCGGGTTGGTCAGGGCTATAAAATTGGCAGTATTGTTTCTGTCCGCCCTTTCCTAGATGATGAGAGGTAAGTTCATATTATTAGAAAAACTAGATAAGATGTATCAAAAAGAATGGACTGTTTTGTTCATTAGAGAAATAGCGAACTATTTTTAAAGCGATTTGAATATCACTTTAAACTTCATCAACTCAGGCATTGGAACAGGCTGCCCAGGGAAGTGGTTGAGTCTCCATTCCTGTATTTAAAAGACAGATAGATGTGGTGCTGAGGGACATGGTTTAGTGGTGGGCTTGGCAGTGATAGGTTAACGGTTGGACTCGATGATCTTAAGGGTCTTTTCCAACCTTAACAATTCTATGATTCTAATTTTAGGGTGTCTTACGCTTATCAACAGGGTGTGAACTGAAATAAAATGTAATTGATTACAAGAGAATCATGGTGACCATTTTGGTTTTAAAATATTGACATAAAAATTATAATAACTACCACTGAATGGGGCAAAATATGAATTTCATTAAAAAACAGCGGTGACAGCACTGATTACAACCACCACCTTGCTGCAACTAATTTTATGACTTTTTAATATAACAATTTCTTCTTTTGCAAGATTTCCTAGAGAAATCTTGATTAAAAAAAAAAAAAAAATCTCTAGAACAGTGTAAAGGTTACAAGGAAGAAATAAAAAATGGATATAGCTGCTTTAATAAGCTAGCATTCATATTCTGGTACAGACAAGATCTGTGAAATTAAACAGTCATTAACACCAAATTAACCTTTCTGTTAATACGTATCTCTTTTGGTCAAACTCTGCCATTGGCAGTGAAAATGCTACTAATGACCATTTCCCAAGAATGGGACTATCTGTCTTAGAAGAGTTCTGCAAGTGCCAAGGCCAGCTTTCCTTGGTCGTTCCTGCACTCTGCCAGTTGCGTAACAGCCGCAATGATACCTGTCGTTCAGTCGTCTGGGTTTTGGTAGTTGCACAGTTTGCTGACCTTTGTTCTGGATCTGTAATTAGCTATTTCTAGCAGAAAAATGACTTACTATTCTAGTCTACGCAAGATTTGTAATGGACTAAATTTGTCTCTTCCAGGAGTCAGTATGTCTGTCTGTATTTTAGATTCATTTATAACTTCGTGGAAGACTGATCTTTGCTCTGTACTTCATGGCCCATTGTGCTCCCATAAGGTTAAATGTGGGCTGCTTTGTATAACCGTCCCATAGACCTAAAATAATGCATTGGTTTTACTAATGGTTAACTTCTAAAAGTTTCAGGCATACTTGGTTCTGTACTTACAGCATATGCGTTCCAGACTAAAAGGTTCACACTTAATTATATTGAATTTAATAAATCTAGCAATCATACCATGCAAAGTATAATTGATGTGTTGGCAATGTAGCCAGACTGTCTAGAATACAAAGTGATTTAGAGAGAATAGCAGGACCTTGGGGGGGGAAGACTGTGCTATAACTTTTAAGCTTTCAGATGCAAGATTTATATTTGCACTTTTTTTTTTTTTTTCCTTTTCAGTAGAGGGATAAAAGAATGGTACTTCGTTAGCAGAATAAGAGATAACAGGTTTAGAGGAAATATTTTACAGCTGCACAAGAAGAGTAGGTTATATGCGTTAGTTCTCGTAGTAGTGATACCATGCTGGATTTATATATGGCCCTGGATATTTGTGATAATTTATGCCTAAATTTCCTATCTGTAAAACACATATTGAGAAGGATAACTGTTTTAATGGAATTTCTCTTGTGACAGTGTATGATACTGTTCATTTTGTGTCTTCCCTGCTCAAGATTTTACATGGTGGATGGTTCTTCTGTGTAACAGAACCCTCACTGAGTTTTATCCTTTAGAATATTACAAAATCCCCTTGTTAGTACAGAGGTACTGTAGTCTAATCTAGAAGCAATAAAAACTGAAGTCACAAGGAAAATCACGTCCTAAGAATGTGACGGTTTCCTGGAGAAATAACTCAGCAATTTAGTAATTTGAAGTTGTGCGCTGTTTTGATGAGCTCTTGTTCACAAATTGAAGAATGTCTTGAAGTAGTAGAAGAAAGGGCTTGGCACCATTTGTTCTTTCTTCCAGACAGTGATGGTGACAATGTAGGGTACATCTGTTCGTATGGACACGTGATGCTGACTAGTGATGACTTTTTGAAGTCTGGCATATGTGTCAAAGCAAAGTGGTGAAGTACTGAACAAGGCCAAACCATCTAAGGACTTTGGTGTAACCTGGAACAAGTCCTGGAATATTTTGCTTCTTGGCCTGTGATAGATCTGTTGTGCAGGTCTGCACCTCAGTCAGCATTACCAAAGCGTGAGAGAGATCCAAGAATAAGAGAGTGAAAAATTGGTCTCTGTGAAAAGCTACAGGCAAAGCTATTTTGGTGGAGAAGGAACTATAGCAGCTGTGGTGAACGGGGCAGTGTGGGGTGGGAGTGCAAGTCACGCTGTGTACAGCATGGGGAGGCAGGTGGCGGTGAGGAGCTTCTCCCCTTCCTCTGCTGCAGCCTGACGTATGTGTCTGTTGGCTCCGAAATGGCTACTGAATGCTAGGCATGCTGCAGTCCCCAGCCCCATGCTGAGCCTCCTTCTAGGGAAACTGGGATGAAGGCAGAATGAAGTGTTACTGGAGAGTGTGTGTTTGTGTAAAATATATATACATATATATATATATGCAAATACACACACACACACACACACACGCACACACACCCCTGCACACCAAAAAACCCCATGACTTTACGACATGACATCAAGAAATGTGACTGTTTCCTTTGGAATGTCCCACTGTGACTCTGCCAGCTTTACAGAGGGAATATCCAAGTCAACCTGAGGCAGAAAAATCAAGAGCAGCGAGTTTCCAGCTCAGTGGAGCATATTTCACCTCTTCCCCAAGGGGAAATGTAGAACATTTCCTTATAATTCAGGTGTGTAAATGAGAAGCACTCTGGGTGCATTACATCAGTCTTCTCTCATGGCTGCAGCTTACTTACAGAATCAGTTTTTCAGTGGTGATATTTGTTCTGTGGTCACTATTATTATGAAAATAATTTGGTTGTTCTGATTCATTTGGAGCTGACTTAGATGTCAAATAAGAAATTTCGGTTATAGCATGCTTATTTGCATAGTTTCACACATTGCAGGAGCATGACCGTCAGCATATAAAGGATATTTTTGGAAAAGAATATCCCATCTCTGAATGTATCAGCTTTTTCTTTAGACCTCTGCACTGTTCTGTTAAATTAATGAAGTTATCTAATTTATTAGATAACAAAATACTGTTGTTGCTTACATTTATAAAGAATCCTGTAAGGTATATAAAATGTGAGTTTTGATCCAAGTTGAAATGACAGCACTGTCCTACCCTTTTATTCATTAGATACTTTGAGGAAATAGCCTCTGACAGATACACCTCAGAACAAATGTATTTTACCATATTATTGACAGACTAACAGCCCTGTGTAAATCAGTGTTTCCTGCTGTTCAGCTGTTAGCCTAATTTGCCCTAATAATAAGTTGCCCATGGGCTGAGATTGCTCTACAGAGGACTCATGATTCCTCATTCTGTTCTCCTAACGTGGCTTTCATCAGTCGTAGTTTCATTATTTCAATACTGCCGCACCATTAACCACAGAGCATTCATGGAGATGCACACGGGGGTATTTGAAGGATTTGCTGGATCAGTGAAACAAAATCACAGAATGGCTTAGGTTGGAAGGAACCTCTGGAGGTCATCTGGTCCACCCCCCCTGCTCCAGCAGGAACACCTAAAGCAGGTTGCCCAGGACTGCGTCCAGGCGCCTTTTGAATATCCCCAAGGATGGAGGCTCCACAACCTCCCTAGGCAACCTGTGCCAGTGCTCGGTCACCCTCACGGTGAAAACGTGTCTCCTGATGTTCAGAGGGAACCTCCTGTGTTTCACTTTGTGCCCGTCGCCTCTGCTCCTGTCACTGGGCAGCACTGAAAGGAGACTGGCTCCATCTTCTTTGCACCCTCCCTTCAGCTATTTATATGCATTAATAAGAAACAATTAGAAACATTAATAAGAGATGATTGGAAACAAAAGTGGAAGGGCAGAGGAAGCTGGATATTGCTGTCATACCACTTGCAGCTAATTCAGCATTGGTGTGGGAGAGTTTTCAGCATTTCAAGTGATAGAAACATTGCCTGCCTTGAGGTCTTTATCTGGTTTTATCTTCGTATTTGGTATGTGGTACGTACAGATGGAAACACCTTCCTTAGATTTTAACATAAGAACTGAATGTATTTTTATCTTTTCACTATTCTGTTTATATTGAGATTATGATACAGGAATGATCAAGTGTTACAGTTGTCCTAGTTTTCTTGTCTGAGCGTTTTCAGGGATGATGTGCTTTCAATGAGAGACAGCAAAACAAAGCAAGGATTGAAATATGGCGAGTACTGCAAATCTATTTACATAAAAGAAAAATCATGCAACTGAATGCAATATTAACCAAGCAATGAATCCCCCATGCCTGGAATAAGGCATCTGCATTCACTTGCTACTCTTGCCTGAACCAAGGCTTTCCTCCCTTTGTCTTTCAAGCAGAAGTTTTCTTTGAAAATGGTTTTATATAGAGCAGGAATGTAAATACAGTGGACTGCAGATGACTTTGAATAAGAATTGTATGAGTCCTGGGGATATTTGCTTATTTATTTATTTACTTTAGAGGGGTTTTTATACACTTTTTCCATTTGAATTCTGGAGAACCTTAAATTGGCTTTTCTTACACTCATTGTCAAGACAAAGTTAGACGTGACTGGTTTATACAGTGGTATAGACTGGGTCTCATTTGCAAATCCTATGCCCAAAAGTGGAGAATTGCAATGCCCCAGGGGACGAGCTCATAGCTTACAAGTTTAGGCTCTAGACCATGAAATTAAAAAGGCTAAAAAAAAGTGCAAGGCTATCCCCCAAATCTGATATTTTACTAATAACTTAATCTAAGTATATTTTTAAATGGTAATCTTACAAGTGATAAAAAATAAAAATTCTGGGTGAAGATGATATAATCTCTGAGAAAAAAAATAGTAATAACAGCTTTTTAAAAGTAGCTTGGATCATCAAATTCCACTCAGGTCAACTCACTACTCCAGCAGGCTCTGCGGGATATTTCAAGTGAAGATAGTCTGCATATATGTGAGTACTTGTTAACAGAAACATTAAATAAAATACTGCTGCCTTTGTTTGACTCCATAAAGACCTTAAAACCCCTTTTCAGTATGGTAATAAATTGCTCCAATATGGCTTCTGAACTTTCCTTCTTTCTCTCTGTCTTCATGTGCAAGGTGACGTAGAAGTTTCCTAAGCTGTAAAAATCCATGTGTTCTCAATATACCTAATATGTTTTTAATAATTTGGAATGTGTGAAGAGGTAAATGTATAAATAATCCAAATCCCAAACAGAACTCTAAATTTTTGAAACAAGTGCATAGTATAATAGGAACTCAGTAACTAAAGTGTGTATGAGTGGACTTGACTACTGAAGCACAAAGAAAATCTAATAATCTACTAGAGTCTAATTCAGTGTTGTAAAGTTTTATTACCTGCTAGTTTTAATATCATTTCAATGAAATCAATAGTGGAGGATTTATATTATCTTCATTTCTCTGTTTATTATATAAATGCTTTTTCTTCCTTTCATTCGTGAATATACTGCTTGAAAGCATTTTTCTCTGGCTAGCCAGGATTGTTTTTCTTGACAGAAGGATGTGTTTTTGCAGCATTGATAATGATCAGAACATATTCAGAGAAGCTCCGTTTGGTTCTGTAATGTAGTACATGAAGCACACTGAGATCTGAAAAGCAGTTAATCAAATTTTAGTTCCCCCTTAGCCTTTTTATTAACTACAGAAGTATAAATGTATTTCTTTAATATATTCCTCATAATTCAATTTCTCTAGCCATTTAAGTAATTTTGTGTTCTTTAAGTGTCCTCCTTTTGCCTGGCACTTCTACCGCTGAATTTTGAAACGGCAGACAGTTTTATAGGTAAAATCTTAGCAGTGCCTCACAGAGATTGTCTTGATTTGTGCCATGTCTATAAAAGTGGCACAAAATGATAATGGCTTTCTTCTACCTTTGGTACATTCTTTTACAGCTGGTTGAAAAATAGAAAGATGTTTAAGCGAGAACTTCTCTCTGACTGTCATTAATATTCAGATAATTCATTTTTTGACACGTTCAGTGATAGTTTTCTGATGGGCCACCATTTGAAATGGCTTACAGCTTCTTGTTATGACAATCCAAGTTCAGTATCTTGTTTTCTATCGCCTGCTGAATTATTCCAAGTTTTATGTTTTAATCTCACTGCCGTAATTGGCATTTGGCTGGATTGCTCTGTAGCTGTTGTGTAGCCTCTACTGTTCTACTACTGCCTTTTAATGTTAGATCTACGAGGTGCCCTGATTCATGCAAAGGCAAGGCTTGAGACTATACTGTTGATTTGCCGTCTAATATTAAATGGCTACTGAAATATTCCCATGTTCAAAAATCCAAAGTTGTTTCATCTTTACATCTTTGCCAAGAAAGCAAGCAGTTCAATGCACAGCTGTTGGAATAATAATCGCTATGAACACTTGAGTCCTAGACTTTAAACAAAAGGCACATCCATTCTCTCTATGGAACTTTTTTACCTATCTCATTGTCCGTTCTGTAGATTTGTCTCTGTCTTGTTGGCCAAAAAATATAATGAAGTCCATAGCGAAGTTTCAGTGGCATATCCCGGAACAACCCTTTGCTTAAAAGCTTAAAAAGGGCCGCCTTCTAGCCCAAGAGCTACGTCAAAGCTTTTGTGACTGGAAATGCATCAGAAGGTCCTTGGTCTGAGGTGAAGCTTGGAAATAAGCTCCATTCTTAAAAGTTCATCTTACAGTCCTTAAAATACATAAACAAATCCTGAGACTACTGACTATATTGAACTTACTGTAAAAATCTGACTTTTTTTTTTGTTAAGGCCAGTGTCAAGAGCTTTTTCTAGCACTGCCAAAACGTATTTGAATGATCGTTTTGGATGTAGTGTAGGATTTGCTTTTGTCACCAACTGCAGAAATCTTGCCCAATGCAAAACCAAAGCTGGCAGAAGCCAGATCTCTAGATGGTCTTCCAGAACACTGTCCAACATGAGACCTCAATAATCAGCTGTCAAAAAACCTCCTAGTTTTAGTAATGCAAAAAGTTTGCAATTCCTTTTAGAGAATTTATGTAAATCTGTTTACCAGTGCTGGTATTCCCATGATTCTGCAGTGTTTTCATTTAACTTACAAGTTTGCAACCTGCCAAAGACTAACCTCTCTGCACCAAAGGTAACAACATCTGCCAATATTTATATTAAGAACTGGGAGAAAATTCTAAATGTAGAGATGTAATCATTTTTCTGTTACAGAAAGGACAGACATCACACACACACAAGCACACATGTAAGTGCACAGGCAGCCAGTTATGCAGAAGTGTAGTCTCCGTTTATGAAGATGCTGTTACCCAAGCACTTCACAATGCAATTTTGCTTAATCTTTAAGCCTTCTCTTGGAATTAAAACATTTAACTGCTGAAGCTGCTTTCATGTGGAGCAATCTCAGTAAAGATTTACCTAATTGTTCACAAATGTTAGTCATGTTTAGCAGTGCCCTTTAAAGATGTGGAAAAGGATATGATTTATTCTGAAGGAGATGCACTTTTCTTACCATTCTTTTCTTCTGACAGCTTCTCACTTTTTTGTCATGTTCTCTGTTGAGAGCTTTGTCCTTCCCAAAGAGAACTCTGGTAGGAAAGATTTCCCTCTTCCAAATGTACTCATTGATATTTAATCTTTTAAGTGTTGTCCATTTTTATGGTACCGGGGCAAGCCATGCCAATTTACATGTCAAATATGAGTACAATACCTGCTCTGTGCCTAGAGCACCTGCCACAGATTGAAGCAGACTGAGTGTAGCTAGTGAGAAGTTGAAAAAAACATCATGCATTTCATCATGGATTTTAGAGAAACCTCCGACCCTTCCATAGAACGATATTGCTGCAGTGTCTCCTGACAAGGGAGGAGTCTGGTTCAAGATATTTGCAGCTCCAAGGAAATCCAGTAATACTTCAAGTAATGATAAATGAAATATGACATACGGAATGGAAGCAATGCCGGTTTGTATTTGAGTTGGAAGATCTGTAGCCTGTGGTCCGTTCAGAGTGTCCAGGAAACATGGTGAGATAGGTGTGGGCCTTGGTGAGACAGGCATGGGGAACACCCAGTGATCCCTTCTGCTTGCACGTGAACGTGCTTTCTGTGGGAGAAGGCATCTTTCAGACACACTGGTGGCTCTTCATAACCTTGTTTATAAACCCTAGGTGATAGGATATATGCTGCGTGGTAATCCATATGAAAACCCATAGGGCAGAAGGGCATTTGCACAACCCTTGGCTGCTGATTGAGAAAAAGAAACATCAGCAGTGAAAGGCTTCTCTCTGCTTCTGCTGTATGACAACCTTATGACTCGTGTGTTGGACGGCTGCGAGGCTGTGGGGGCTTGCAAGGGGTCTGGGGGAAATGTTCTATGTCACAGGCTGTTGTAGCAATATCTGCTGCACCATTCCTCTCTGAAAAACAAATGAAGCCTCTTTGGAGTGAAAAGGAGGGAGCAGGTTTTTTTTCTGCCTTCAAGTCACATAAGACAGCAGGCAGCCATCGCTGCATATAGATAAGCTGCCTTTGGAAGACCGTTGCTGCCTTCTGGTTTGGCTTTTCTTTTGTATTGACACTGCTCCCTCCACCCTTGTCCCTCCTGCCTGTGAGCATCCAGTACAGTTTGATTTCTAAGTAATCATGAATCAAAGGCTTAGCATTTGACTAGCAGCGAAGTAAAGGAGATGTTTAAGACTGAAGGGCTTTGCAGATCTTTAACCTGGTTCAGGAATTCAGTGCTATAATTTTCGTACTTTAAGACTGAACAGTAGGAACAGATCTGTCCTCACATTATTCTGAACCTGTTGCCTGCCTGGGCAGTAGAGGTGGATGATTAAGCCTCATCCACAGTGCTAACTTGTGGCTCTGCCACTGCGTTAATATGCAGTGCATGCTCTCAGTGATGCAATATGAAAACATTTTGATGGTCCTTAGGAAGAGGACATAGCAATAAAATTTGCTTTCCACTGTGGTTTACTGCTGTCTCTTGAGCAGCATATGCTAGTGCTTTGCTTGTTTGCTTCATCACTGCCTGTGTTGTCGGGCAAACAGGTTGTCACAGGTAAATCTGCAGATGGTTTTCTTAGCTTTGATCCAATTTACCTAATTTGTAGGTTCCCTGTGACTTTCTGCTTCTCCCCTAACTGTGAGACATAGCAATATTAGAGCCACATGAAAACACTATGCAGGTCATTTTCAACTAAATTACCCCGAGCATGTAATTATGGCTATTAGTAAAGCTCCCTCTGTCTTTCAGCATTCTCCAAAAAACACCCTGCTCAGGCAAGGTAGGTAGAAAGCCCACAGAGGTTCATAGCTAGACAGTTAGACAAGTCAGTCATTTAAGAAATCTCTTAATGTGACCAGGACAGAGTGTATTGCGTGCAATAAAATAGTATCTGGGCTGGGCAAAAGATAATTTTAATGATATTGTTGTTTGGAATTCACAGTTGGAGAAAAATGAACTCTTTGTTTTATAGTTTTTACAGTTACCTCTTTGCAGTGTACTCATCCATTTCAATAGTGGGGGAATTCCTAAGCACCACTGGAAAGTGTTCAGGATGTTACAGAAAATATCCTTCCAGAAGATAGCCTCATTCCAGAAGATATCATTCCAGGGATGTGGTTACTTCTCTACTTCATAGTCTGGAATTGAGAGGTTGGGGGGGGGGGGGGGTTTGTTTGTTTGGTGGTTGTTGTTGTTTCAATTTCAGGTTTAATTTACTTTCATTTAACTGCCAAAAGCAGAATACTTAAAAAGAATTAAATATACAAACCACTGGGGTTTAAATTCTGTAAGGAAATAAGGCTTTTAAGGCAAAATTTATTTTTCTTTATGGCTGATTCCATACTGCGACGGGATCCTTCTCACTGTTGGCTGGGCTGACCGTCCATGTGGCTGTGTCCCAGTTCAGCACCATTGAGAACTGGCTTGATCAAGGATTCTCGAGGAAAAGACCATTTGTGCCCCAGGAAAAATCTCTCCAGCACTGTGGAGAAAGCCGAGAACACCAAAAATGCAGCCATGTAAATGACTTCAGCTCTAGCCATTTGTGTTATTTTCAACATTGCCTTCATGATGGCTTGGTTTAACTGGTTTACGGCTCTTAAGTCTTTTGAACCAAATCTGTTAGCTGTGGGTATTGCGGCGCACTTGTGAAGTGGGCGCTCTGCGGCATATGCCTTGGGTAATTCAAAGATTTGAAAGTGTTGCAGAGGTTACTGGATGGAGAAGTGGTGACTTTCATATTTGTACCTCTGCCTTCCCACCTACTTCCAAATGATTTCAAGCAGAATTTTGTACTGAAGCAGATTTCTTGCAAACTCCTAGCTTTCCTTGTGTGTCTTTGCATGAGATGATAGGGAGTGGGCAATTATCTTCTGAGGGATATTTATATAGATACTAGCTCTGTTGCTGCCTATACGCTAGTATATATTAGTTCTTTCTTTTTATAGACTGGTGATCTGAAATAGAAGTGACTGGCAAAGAGAAATGTCTTAAGGGACTTGGGCATCTTGGCAGAATACAAAATATTCCAGGATATATATTTACCTGCCTAACAACCAAACCTTCTATGTGATTGTTAAGTTTAAGTGGAATTGTTAGTTATTCACACTGGTCTTCTCTCTCCTAATTTTACTTTTCTAATCATATTTGCATATAAGTGTTCTCAAGACAATCATTGCATAGCATAGCTTCTTTAGTATATCCAGTATTTCAAGAGGTGTTTATGCAATCTACCAAGCAGTGTATCATCCCACGCACTTGGCCTGGTATTTGTTTATGAATCTCACCTTTTGAGCTCAAGCTTATAATAGCAAATGTGCTAGGCTCTGGGGGGGCAGGTGTTCGCTTCCCTCAGGGTTAGCAGAGGGATGGTCACTGGAGCACATTGTATGGAATATGATGAGCGTGTGACTTTTCTTGGGGGGGTTCTTTGTGTAGTTTAAAGAACCAAAAAAAAAATATTAAGCAGAAAGTAGAAGCAACTACCCAGGTAAAAAAAATTAGCCCGTTTAACATTTAGAAAAACATTGGCCATGCTTTGTCTATGCAAATAACAATTGTGTGCAAGGAACTTACTAAACCAAACTTTCCAGTTTGCAGACCAGTGAAATTAAGATTATGTGAATGTGGAACAAGCTTTTCTGCAGCAGTGCACTTGCTCTCTAGTTCTTTAGACATCTCCAGCATATTCAAAAGAGCAGGCCTGAGCCTGGGTTTTATGTTTAGGTAACAGCTTTCATGTGTGCTTGATTACTAGTCTGCTGAGCATCTTGTGTATCCATAAATATGGTTTCTGTTCCTCGTGGCCTTTGCATAATTTGATGTACATGGCATCTTTTGCTGTACACAAATCCAGGATAGGACCATTTTATTACAACTGCAACTAGACATTACCATAATCTACAGAAAATTCAAGTCCTGTTTACATAAAGAAATACACAAACACAATCAGTCTCTTCTCCAAAGACTTCATTGAATTCAAGAAACTATTGTCCTCCTGTCATGTTTTTGGTGACAGAATCTACACTAGCCACAGGAGATTACCAATGGTAGGGGGATACCACTGTGTAGATGCTAACAACTAATAGAAAACCAAACCAAAGATGACCAGTTGTTTTACTTGGGGGCTGATGTTAGCAAGCAGCACGGGCAGGCTGCTCTGGGACAGAAGGGGAGCCAAGAGAGAGCAAGGCAGCGTCCTCACCAAGTGTGCCGTCCCACAGTAGCCAAACGAGCAGAGCAGGTCTGGTGATAGCGGCCAGGTTCAGCCACTGTCATTTTGAGATAAGCCCATGGTGACCTGACAGGTTGGTGGTCAAGCTGGGAAGTCAATCTGCAGTCAGTGTCAGGTCCAGATCAGTGAGGTAGGTGGCTTGCACAGACATGGAAAACAGCTCGTGCAAAGGCCAAGAGTGAAAGAGAAGTTGTCCCCAAGAAGGCTTCTTTCAGCTTGTTCTCACGCTGGTCTTTTCCCACTGGTCTGACCCAATGTTACACAGCTGCACTGTATCAGCCGGCCCTGAGTGCGGGCAACCAGACACACAGGAGAAGGGGAAGAGGTTGCAAAACCCTGATTATGCATACGCCTGACAGGTGGAGGGTAAATTAATACAAATGATTGAATTTATAATATAGTTTGGAAACATTCTTGTTCAGTTTCTGCTTCTGACAAATGAACAGTTATTATTATTCTACAATAATAACTTTCTTCATCTCCTTCTGCTCTTTGCCCCTTCTCCGTGGTTTGCCATGGTTTCTCTTTCTCTTTTCTCCAAAGAGACAGAAGTCACAGATTTTAATAGTTTTCTCCTGACCTTTCCAGCTCAGCTCTTGAGAAACTCCATATTTTGATGTGCTTATTCAACCACATCTCTAAACAGCCTTATGCCTTAGAAGAAATATATTGTCTAATTACATCTATGTGCTATGGGCAATTGAGGATATTTATTTGGGTGCATAATTGGCCAAAATATTTTTACAGGCATCCCTTATCTCTTGTGCTACCCTTCACTACAACAAGAAAGAGAAGAAATCTAAACGTCATCAGTAAGTGAATAAGTCATTAAAACAATAAAATCCCTCACATTTATAAAATAGATAACTCAGTTAAGTGTCTGCTTTTATAGCAAAGCATGCTTTGCTGAACTGGTTGTGTCACATATACAAGCCGTATACAGTTTTCTTGCCACAAAAAGTATTAACAAAGTCTTTCCAAACTATCTTGTTTTTCCCTATAATGTTGGTCTCTGAGGTATCTGAATTCAACACAAAATTGAAGTGCGTACACCCAAGTAATGCTGATATGCTAGAATGCAGGGGATATATAAAACTTTTTGAAATGTTAAAGTAAGGACCATGTTTGAGCTGGAGTTAACTAAATTAATCCCAGGAATGAATGATGGATGGCAGGAGAGCAATGAACTACGCTGAACAAACTTTCACAGCACCTAGAATGCCACGTAACATTTATCAGCAACGAGGTCAGGTTCCTACCAGGTGCACTGTAAATCGTAGTTGTTGCAGCAAGTCCCCTTGTGAATCCTGCAGCTGGAAAGTCAGAGTTAATATGAAAATCTTGCAATTACTTAAGAGGTCCGATTCTATAAAATTACATATGATAAATAAAACTCTCTTTCCATGCAGACTATATAATTCCTCTTTTGCATAGGAAATACGTAGGAAATACTGTATTTCTGCATTCCTCAAAAGTACTGCTAAGCCTTCTGTGAGTGATCAGAGCCATATACAATGACTTTTGTGGATCTTTTTCATTTTTTAAAACATTTGCTTCTGGTACAAAGAAAAGGGACTTGATTCGGGGGAAAGGTGAACGTGGAACTAATTTTTGAGTCATTGCTTTGAATCCTGCCAAGAACAGTCTTCACCTGCACTTTGACTGCCATTGTGGGGTGGCTTGAGGTTTCCATCACAGTTCCTTGTCACAGGGGCAAGAATATCTTCCTGCAGTTCAGATGGAGGTGGAGTACTGTTTATTTTGTAACTCTAAGAATGGTTTCCACACTCAGATACAGGGCAAGAAATGGCATAAATATAAGTCCAGAAACTAGACTTCTGGTTTTTTTCTGCTGTGTATGTGTGGATAGCACAAAACCCTGGAGTGTTGCATTGGTCAGGCTGTGCCAATTTTAGAATAGAATAGAATAGACTAGACTAGACTAGACTATTTCAGTTGGAAGGCACCTACAAGGATCATCTAGTCCAACTGCCTGACCAATTCAGGGCTGATGAAGTTAAAGCATGTTATTAAGGGCATTGTCCAAATGCCTCTTAAACACTGACAGGCTTGCGGCATCGACCACCTCTCTAGGAAGACTGTTCCAGTGTTTGACCACCTTCTCAGTAAAGAAAAGCTTCCTAATGTCCTGCCTAAACCTCCCCTGGCGCAGCTTTGAACCATTCCCACATGTCCTGTCGCTGGACCCAGGGAGAAGAGCTCAGCACCTCCCTCTCCACGTCCCCTCCTCAGGAAGCTGCAGAGAGCAATGAGGTCTCCCCTCAGCCTCCTTTTCTCCAAACTGGACAAGCCCAAAGTCCTTAGCCCCTCCTCACAGGACATGCCTTCCAGCCCTTTCACCAGCTTCATTGCCTTCCTCTGGACACATTCAAGGACCTTCACATCCTTCTTAAATGGTGGGGCCCAGAACTGCACACAATATTCAAGGTGAGGTTGCACCAACGCTGAATACAGCGGGATAATCCCATCTTTTGACCGGCTGGTTATGCTGTGTTTGATGCACTCCAGGATGCAGTTTGCCCTCTTGGCTGCCAGGGCACACTGCTGGCAGCCAGCACCCCCAGATCCCTTTCTACAGGTTGCTTTTGGTTGTCTAACTTCAGTGAAACCACATGGGTAATGTTTTTGATCTGCTAAGAACTGGCTTTTCTCCTTTGCCCAGGCACGGCCACTCACCCTGTATGTTGCAGCTTTGTTCGCCTGTGGATTGTTTCCCCTGTTTCTTTACCTTGAATGAGAATTGTGCTTCTGCTGTCATCATGAATAGGTTTGAGGGGGTACACACAACCTTTTAATCAGCGTACTTGACCACAGGCAGATGCTTCTTCAGTGTAAACCTCGGTGACCTCACCAGGTCTCTGTCTTTTTGAATTCTGTTTACGGTTGATTGTTTTGGTCTGTATTAATGTTCTCTGTACCAAAACCAGTAGTAGGATTGAATTGTACCATAGCTGCAGTGTACTTGTCTTGTACAAATAGATGAGAACTGCACAGAGGGCTGTACAAAGTGTTGCAAAAATAATACAAAAGAGGCAGAACAAGAATAAATCCTCGGGATGCTTCTTTCTCTGGATAAACCTATAAGTACTTCACTAAAATACTGGTAATTAATCTGCTGGTCGGACACACAGAATCTACTATAAGAGTAATTATGAAGAGATTCTTGGCCAAAGTCACCATAGTCATTATTTTACATCTTACTATCAGGAGTTAAGCTGTATGTATTTTAAAAGACTTGAATAGAGCTGAGCAGATGGAATCTTTAAAAAACAGGAATTTAATAACAACATCCGTTAGTTTTTAATGTTACCACCTCGGTGCCAAGTCCTATGGCTTTGTTACATACATATCAGCCATTGCAAAAAATCGTTTTCTTTAAATACAGAGTTATCCCAGGGCCAATTGTAGTCTGGCCAGAATCCATCTGTGGCAAAATATAACTAAAAGATTTGATTGAATAAAGAATTCTTTAAGTAGCTGATAATTTATATTGTTGCTTTCCTTTTGGAAAGAGTTTCTGTTTTGAAATGTAGGTTTCCATGTAGGGCTGCAGCAAAGTTTTCCTATTCAGGTAATGATATGACGTACCACTACTGGAAATAATGCTGTTGGTTTTTTTTAATGTAATTTGCTGGTGTGACCTCTGTTAGAAGACCAAAACCAGTCACGCTGTGTTTGATTCGCTGCAAATGACAGAGTTGTCACTCTATAATTTCTTACTTCACAAAAAATGGGTTGCTATTATATATATAATTATGACTGTGTTTTGTGTTGTGACTCCAGAACTTTTAAAATCATGTCTTCAGAGAAGACATCAAGGTTTGTACTCAATTTTGCCACCTGACAGAGGTGAGAGAGACCTTTCTTTCTATTGATGTATCAGTTGGTGTGTCTAGGGGAAAATCAAGGGGATGAGATCAAGGCAGGCAGGGAGGGAAGAGGGCAAAGCATTCATTGACTCTAAAACCAGAGCTCTGCTCTTTGGAGTTTTCTTGCTACGTGAACATGAGCAAGTCGTTCAGCTGTAGCGTAGACCCGTGGTTGTAGGAGTCCAAGTTACTCCCAGCTTCTGCAGCAAATCATTACTTGCTGGATCTGTTGTTCAGTAATCATTTTGAGCCAGGGAGGCTGAAAGAAGTCCACTTCATTTAGTGTCCACTTCTCGCAGATCAATACTGTGGGTCACGAGCTTCTGTACCGCCTATCAGCCAGGTCCAGCTGGTTCAGGAGAGCTGCTTCTATCAGGGAGCACTCTTCTGTTGGCTTTAAAAATGGCTTATAAAGCAGCAAATGCTGGACATAGATTTGTGGATTATTAGCTTGAAATTGGAAATATGAATCTGACATTAAAAAAATGCTATTGCCAAAAATCAAAATACATTGAAATAATTGAAGTAGTAGAACAGTAGTAAGAAGACTTTATAGAGGTTCTCTATAAATGTGCCAAAAATCCATGGCACATTTGTAAACCAAACTTGTAAATTTGTAACAGGAATAAATTAATGATTAAACATTTAACATCAGAAAAATTTCTGCTTTAATAGAGGCTCTTTAAAAAATGGCCATAATTAGGGCTACTGTACATACAGGTTTTCAATGTCTTTTTTTAATCCATAAATTTTATTTTGCTAGAATTGGAGCATCGGGGATGTTTGCCCAGGCCACCTGGAAATCCTTGGTATATCCACTGAATTGTGCAGATGACCTGCTCCTATACAGTAAATTAATCATATTGTGAGGTGTTAAGATTTCCTGTCCAGATGGGTGACCTGTATAACGCACGTACAAGTTTGTCTGTGAAATTCTAGAAGATAATATGGTCTCTATGTTGAAAAAATACTGTAGAA
Organism: Nipponia nippon; assembly: GCF_047370975.1. Lineage (NCBI taxonomy): Eukaryota > Metazoa > Chordata > Aves > Pelecaniformes > Threskiornithidae > Nipponia > Nipponia nippon. The sequence continues at coordinate 4,007,057 of NW_028262369.1, forward strand.
CGGTCAGTGGATATTATTATCCCTTTTTGCTGAACTGGGAGATGACAGTGTCTCTCATTTCAAAGCTAGGGTTGTATAGGAGTTGTTTTTCTGCTTGCTCTCAGTTCTTTCTCACATTTTCTGAGATACATTAAAGATCTGTTCAAACAACTGTGCAGATAAAAAAGCAGAAGAGCTATTATACAAACTAAATGTGCTATATAACGGTATGGTGTATTACCATTATGTAAAGAAAGATACTGTTAGATCTTTTATTTTCAACGAATTCACACAAAGGTGAAATGTTGGAAGTTTCTTGAAAGTCAACACAAAAAACGAGGGCGAATTTTTACTAAGCAAGCAAATGTCAGGGAGAATACCCATAGTTATTAATTATAAAGCACTCCTAATAACCTTGAAAGTTGGGGGTTTTGGGGGTTTTTTCCTCCTTATGACAGAAAGATAGAGAACATAGTTATCTCAGAAAAAAGAAATGATTAGACAGGCATGATCAGAGATGAGGGAGCACCCAAGGGACAACTTCACAAGCCTTTGCTCAGTCAACCCTGCAGTGAAGTGCAACCTTGTGGAAGTAAAGACACCCGAGAGGCAGAGGCAAGGCACGTCCCAAACTTGAAAGTCTCTAAGTCTTCTGTAGGTGCAGCTTCATGCTAAAATACTTAAACATTACCCTAGATGCAAACTGTGATCTGTTGCTGAACTTGCCAAAGCATATAAATTCTGCGTGAAATCAAATGCATTTTTATTATAGCACAAAGATACGAATATATACAATAAAGATAATTGAGTTTCATTGCTCTCACAAATGAAAGCAGGCAAGGACTGGCTACTAGCCTGAGCTTATGTTTGCTCTAACAGCATACAGGGATCACTTTATAAGGTAAAAAATGAAAAGATTGCTTATAGATGTTGTCACATATTTGATTTGGCTATTTCCTTTATATCTTAAAATGAATCTCACTGATATTTCAGAAGTTGCAGACTAGATCAAATAGTCATTTTTTTTTGTTAATGTTTCACATAAACCCCTTCAAAATATTTTCTGATCAGAAAACCTATTAATATGGTATCTATTGAAATAAATAAAAGGCTAGTGCATTCATACCATCTAACATATGAAAAAGATTTGTTAAAACATGGCTGGATACTGGCAAGTGTATTTTTATATTCTTTGGGGAAGTGGGCAACATGAATGTGAGAATGACTTGGAGAAGTGATGGTTCAGTGATTGCTGGTGGGATCAGACTGTATGATGCAAGTGTTAGTTTGATGGATCTTGAGGGTGCAAGGGCTGTTCACTGACTGCAGTGAAGCAAACGGGTCTGCTGCTTTCCGTGTGGGCAGTGATCCTAAAGTGAGTCTTTGCTTAGGTGCCTGTATGTGTGGAGACCTTGAAGGAGTTTACAAAAAAGTGAGAAGGATTCACTCTTACTGAACTGGTGGGTAGTGATCCCACAGTCAGAAGGAGAACTGAGATACGTCCAGCTCCAAGGAAGAGTTTCAGTGAGTCTCAGAAGTGAGAGGGAAAGTAGTCGTCATAATGCAGTGATGCTCCAGATAGTTGGTTATGACTGAGCAATTATAGAAGTTTTACATGGATGTCACACTGAATCCAGCAGTCAGCCTCAAATGGCAGCAAGCAGCCAGCTTCCCACTAAAACAAACAGTCCTGGCATTACCCAGGGAGCTACAGAGGCCGTGCCGCACCTGGCATCCCACGCGCGCCGAGGGAACGAAGCGCCCGTGTTGCTGGATGCTCACCTCGTTGTGCATCGGTGCGTTAGCCATTGCTGTGTAGACTTTATCTCCATAGGCAGATGGTAATTCAGCGGTGTCAGAGAATTCACTCGTTACTTGGTGCTCATCCTTACTTTCCTGAAAAAAGAGCATTTAAGTTTATTTTCAAAAAGCATTACATGCAGGTTTTTGCTACCTGCTTGAGACAAAGTGAGCCGTTTGATGTTATGTATGTTCCACATGGATTTGGGATTTTGGAAAGGTTTAATAATACATTTTAATTACATTTGACAATGTCTTCTGTTCCTGGATACTACATTGACTAGTGCACCCAAAATATCATTGGAAATAAAACTGAGGCTCAGTAAGCAGATCAGAAGTAACGTTCAGTCCAGACGTAGATATCTGTAACTGCTGGGCTCCTCTTCTTTTCCAGACCTTCAGCAAAAAGATCCGCTTGTGCAGCTTCCCTCACAATTATAATCTGGCATACAGATGGAGCAAAATGATTTGACTTTGTGTTGTAATGCTGTTAGTAACTATTTAAATTCCTCTGCTCACCGCCTTTTAAACGTTAAGAAAGATTGCATGTGTACTCGTGCGGAGGAGTTGGTGTTTGCTCTGAGGGATGAACTGCCAAAGGGCATCCTTTGCAGGAAAATTGAACAAATGGATACGATAAGGGCTGGCATACTTTTACTAGTGGTTTGTATAGTTAGATTTATCATTTTGTTGTTCCATTGTAGTTGGAGAATATAAGAAAAGGGAAAAGTTGCTTCCCATTGGGCTGAATATCTAAAATAGTGCCTGAATGGCTTTCATTAGACATTCTCATTTTTAATGTTTGTGCAAGGAGGCAGGTATGTAAAAACACCAGGAAAAGTTGAATGAAGGCTAATAAAAAAAGATGGAGTGAATTTTTACCTAGAGGTTTCTTCTAACGTCTGTTCCATATGCAACCATGTTTGGTTACAGAATGAGCAGAAAACTTGACTGCTTGCCATGACCTTTTTAAAACATTTGCCCCTTTCATCCCTGTGGTGTCTGCATGTCTGTTGAAAAGTTTGACAGGTTTTCTCCTTACATCATTTTTTGTAGGCAGGCACTTGCTGTCTACAAGAACCTGCTGGTGAAAATCTTCTAATTAAAGTGTATCCTCTGTGCTGGTAATTTCAGGGCTGGCCTAGCCAGTTTTGATTTCAACAGATTTTGTATTTTCAGGCTTAAGATAGGCTGCCCAAATCTTTGGCTTCTAGATAACTGTCGTCTTAAAAATAAAACTAAGTATTTGAAATTCATATGAAGTTAGAATAGCAACAACTTCTCTCCAAACTATGATCTGTACAAAACTTTATATATAAAATTAAAGCAAACGCGTGTTTGCTCGTTTGAGCTTGCTGACATGTTTTCTGCATGGTGCCTGGTACATGCTCAAGGGACAACATTTTCTGTGCTCCACTGTTGCTCGTGTTCTGACATCCTTCTGTGGCGTGGTATATCATGAATGCAGGAGAAAGATCTAGAAATGGAGGTCGAAAGGGCCTTTAGTATCTTGGATTTCTTCCTTCAAGTTTTATGTAAAATGGGCAGGTTGTTAAAACCTGTTCAGAGCCTGTTCAGTGTTGTGGTAAAGTGGAAATACATCCCTGCACATCAGCTGGGTCGGTGTTTATCTGTACCTGCACCATATTCTGCAGAAGCATCTTCTGCACAGCCTCAAGTATGGGGTGCTACAGCCAAATGGTAGAAAAATTCACCTCGTAGACACTGTAAGTTTTATTTTTGCTGGAAACAGTGGGAAGATATTGATGTCCGGTGGCTCAGCGTGCATGACGGCAGCATTATGTTCTCGCGTGTGTGCGCACCTCGGGTCTCTGATCTACGTTAACATCTCCTTGCTCTACAAAAGTGACTGGAACATTACTGCCTGGTGGCTGAATTTTGTGAATTACTGAGCACGAGCTTTGAAAGTATACAGTTGTTAATGCCACCCTTTTATTGACAAGTTCTACTTTTGAATGTCATTTACTGGAAATGCTGGCCACTGTGAGAGGGCATACGTGTGCCTGTAAAACCCACTAAGGAGATTATGCACCTGCATGCTAGGTTCATTTATATCATGTATCGTAGATGCTCTGCTTACATTTTCATAAACTTCTTAAGTTTCTAAGGTACATGGGCTCACTGCAGCACCCTGCTGAGTCCCCTCTCGGAATGGATTGATGCTCTGTGTGGAAAATCAGGGGCTTTAGCCACGTACGCAATGAATCCTATAGGTATGCTTACAAGCGATGATCACTATTAGCTATCAGCTCATCATCTACTTAAGATGCCAGTCAGCAGAAGAGTATGAACTTGCTGGAATTAAAAAAATACGGTATGGGTGAGGAGCAGGCATGACGCCCAGGATCCAGCTGAAACTTTTGGCAGATCCTGTATGATCCTGTGAACAGGCATCAGGATGGTCACGTTACATCTTGAATATGAGTATCCCTCGTGGTGGAAGTCTGGGAGGTGGTTGGTCTGGGAAGAGGTGTGAACAGGGAGAGGGCCCGTGCCGCGGGGGAAGCAGGAGCCGTGCAAACAGCTTTGGCAGCACCAAGCTCTTGTGGTTGTGCTCTCCCAGCAGCCTTCAGAAATGCTCTGTGGCAAAGGCTTCATTTTCTTTCCTGGTTTTCAACCTGTTCTGGCAACGTGTGCAGCTTGACTAGCCAAATACACTTCGTCAGGAATCTCACACGCAGAAGAAAATGAGTCCTTTCTGCATCCAGTTACCATGTCTGTAATGGACTGGTGAGGTGTTGGGGCAAGGCCAGCTCTCCCTGCCAGAACAAACAACATTTCTGGGCCTGTGGAGCTAACCTGGCAACCTGGCACTGTATATTTAGCTAAAGGTTTAGCACTGGAAATGCATGAACAATTATGACTTCATTTCCTAACTGGAGTGCATTTTGTGATTACAGAAGAGAACACACTGAATGGGATTTAGTGGATTTGGGGCCAAAACATGGTCTTCCACAGTGAGACCTGCTGTCCACAGAAGAGCTGACTGAAGTCAAGACAAAGCAAAATTTTCACCATAATTGTACCTTCGAGAGTGAGATTTATCTATATCAAAAAAAGCTGCCTGAGTTTGTAGTATGTATAATTCAAGACACCCTTTCAAATTATATAGGTTGCTGTCTCTATTGTAAAGCAAGACAAAATGTTGCCGTAGAGATAATTTTATCTACTTTCATTTTTATTTATATATTATTTTTTGTCATATTTTTCACTTAGCTTTTTCTGTGTAGCGATTTGCTTCTACCTTCTGCAAGTTAGAAATTGTGACATGAAGCAGTTGTAGTGGTAGATGAAATAGAAGATGCTATATTTCGAGATAGAACGCATTTATCAGAATAAATTGTTTATTTTACTCCTATATTTATTTACTTATCTTTTTTTTTTTTTGTGGAGAAGAACAAGGAAGGTGAAAATGTTCCTGGATACACTGAAGGCTTTTTTTTTAGTTCAGCTATTTATCTGCAAATCTTTCACTGTTCTTCCTTGATTTTTATATTCCCTGTAAACTGCTGAGGTGAGTGGTGCATTACTACTGCAAGTGGCATTAGCCACAGCAGCGTGAGCAGATGTGACTGTCTCTGAAATTGTTTGGAAATCATTGTTATCCCTTGGCTCTTCCCCTTTTTTCTCCCCAGGGAAAAAAACTGCATAGAATTTGTAGAACATCCTTCTGTTTGGGGCTGCTGCAAGTAGAAACTGAGGTGGTGTGCATTTGGTTTCCAAGCAGTTTATTATGAGGCAATGCAAAATCTCAAGGTCTTAATTTTTTGAAAAATTTCTTTTGATATGGAGAAGTGCTCTGTAGATGGCAGCATTGATGAGGCCTTACTTGCTTTCATTCTCAAATGCAAAGCAGCAAAAGAGTGGTTAACTGAAGGCATTTTCTTAGTAGCTTTTTATACAAATATAGAAGTAGCACTTGGCATTTTGCTTACACAATACACTGAAGTTGCTTCATAGTCCAGTGACTTAAGATTAATTTTGAAGCTATAGGTAGTGTAGGTAGAAGTTTTTTGATGATTTACAACTTTCACTTTCACTGGGACACATTTTTTTCAAACTGCACATGATCCTTTTACTTGTGAGACTGGAAGCAGGCATTAACCAGATCAGTTATTGCTCCTTCTATTTGGGAGATATATTATGTAAGATTTTCCAGCTTAAACTCCTTAACTAGCTCTGCAACCTGTATGATCACAGGCATCATTATCGTTCTGAGTACTGCTGAATTCTTTTATACCGAGTGCTTTCAGGCATTCACACATCCTATTTTTTGGCAAGCAATAGTGGAAGTCATTCTAAAAGCCGAGATCCTCAATATGCTCTTCCCCTACCTCCCTACCTTAAGACATTTTTCTTGCTAAGGATCAAATAAGCTTTATTAGGAAAAAAGAGAGTACTTTTTAGTAGCATACCATACTAACTCAGAAGCCACAGATCATGTACACTGAAATTATAGGTCCTTGTAGCAATTCTAGTTTCCTCACTCCTTGTCTGTCTGCACTGAACCTTAGCTTCTATCTGTGCTGGCCTTTTATGAAGCAGCCACAGGATTTTGTCAGGGCACAAGGAAAGTGCGGTTTTAAAGGAAGCGATAGCAGTTGCTTAAAATATGTTGACTAATTAAATAGATATTTACTTAAAAGGTGCATGACACTGAGACGTCTTCTTTATATCGGTCATATTAGACTTTTCATTTGTCTTGAAATGTATACCCAGGACTCCACTTGGCTGTAACGTCAGCTGTGCATCCAGCATTTACTGGTGGCACTGATGAAGAGCAGACTGAAGTTAGTAAATTTTCCTGTCATCTGTTTGTAAGAAACAGTTATATTCTTCTTGGTGTCATTAGTTTCTCTCTATAGGGTAGGGAACCATGGTGATAGTGTTTGATGGGTTTTGGGTTGTCTGAATGCTACTATGTTCTTAATATTATTTCTAAACTTAGCAGGGTTATCAAAAACTATTGCAGCTTCTGTTCTTTTGGATGCTTACAGCTCCAAAAAGTTGCACCCTTAAGTGTGTGTTGGAAAAAATACAAATGCTGAAAAGACGAAGCTAATGTGTTTTTTTTTTCTGGTTTCAAGCTTCAAAATTTGCAACTGCTTATATTCACACAATTTTATTTTCAAGGGCAAGTCTTAATTATTTTGCATTGGCAGTTATACTTGCTCTAAAGTATCAGAGTTGAGAATGCAAATGAAATAACACTTAATGGAGTTGGAGGTAGGAAAGTGGTCAGAGTTTTATGATTAAAAAATTGTCACTTGGCTGTAAAATCTTAGATGCATTTGTAATTCATTCGTTTGTTTTCTTCAGTCATTTCTGATTTTCAGTGCATGAATTGAGAAATGTAGGTCTTGGTACTCAGAAGTGTGGACTGTATGCAAAGCCTAAGCCATAGCTGGAAGTTAAGTATTTTGTCAGTTCTCCAGGTCTGCAGTCTGGACTTTAGGCCGGTTTGGAACATGATTGCACGTTGCTCAGTACATTAGTTTTGCCCCTGGAAAAACAAAGACACTCCTTACCTTGCGGGGTATTGAGAATGAAGTTATTTGTATTGGTAAATTGCTTTGAAACCCTAGAGAGAAGGGTCAGAAGACTGTCAGAAAACGGAAAAGTATTAATTGTTGTTGCAATATAAGCTTTAATACTTTAATCACTGATGAAAATGCTTAGAGCATGAGACTTCCTGAGAATGAAGGAGGAATATTCTTGGCTTGCTAGCATATTAACATGCTGAACAGTCTGCTTATACCATCATTTACAAGTGAGACAGCCTAGATATTAGCTTCAAATAAGCATAAACTTGTTTTGATGACTTTTCAATCAATGAGACAAAATATAGATATGAAGGTAAAATCAATATAGTAGCAGCTGCTCTGCCACAGCACCACAGAATGGACTGAGTAGCAATGATGTGCAGAGATTAAAAATGAAAAGCCGCCTCTTCAGATATGTAGAAATCCCTACTACAAAAGGTGTTAATGAAGTTACATTAATAATAAAGCAGGACTTAGGATTTCATCCTAGTACTGCTTTGATGCCTACATGAACTTTCTGACAGTAATTTTGAGGAAAGATTTAACTTATAGTGACTTTTTTTTTTGCCAAATTACATCTAACATAATTTGGTAAGTCATAATATCTTCCAGTTCAGAGCAGTTATTGGATGGATACTTCATTTGCTGTTCCATTTCTTTCAACTGCAATGAAGTCAGATTATAAACTCTGCTTAGTTTCTGCTGTTAGTTTCTGCATTATGCAAACTACTAAAAAGCCATATGAATTAGGGAAGAACCTTTTATGTACAGTTGAAGTGACACAAATGCACAATCCAAAAATAAATGAACTTCAGTTGCCTATTGTCATGTCAACTTTTTAATTTTTATATGCTAAAATCTAAAATGTTTTATTAATGAGCTCTGTTTTTTGTTAGTCTGTTGTGTTCATTTCAGTTTGCGTAAGCCTTCCTGGCTTGGAAAGCAAAGGTTTTTTAGGTGATCACATGTATGTTGGAGCAGAACATTTGCACTCCTGGCCTTTACCTCTAAGACTGCATGTTACCCCAAGTAAGTTTTGGAGCGTATGTTGGGAGCTGGATTTGTCAGCTTAAAAATGAGCTAACATCACATACTCTGCATACTGAAGTCCTCTTGGTATACTGTGCAGATATGGAAGAAGCATTAACAGGCCAGATTTTCTCAGCCAACCCTATATATTCTCCTGCAGTCTGACCGGCAGGGCCCTTTTCTAAAACTTCTGAGATAATAGTACCTCTGGGGTCATTCAGTTTTGGACCTTGTATCTCCTAGCAAGAGGTGTTCAGCCCAAGGAATTAGGTGCTTGGAAGTGCATTGAGATTTTTCCAGTGGAAAGTTCTGGTTTACCTGGTCATCATCAAAAATGTTTTATTTTTTGTCCAACGGGCTAGCATTGCCTTTTTCTAAGACAGTTTTTATAGTGTGGCTGAAGTATTTTCAGTAAGATAATAGCAGAGAAACAACAGGGAAGAGGAAGAGAATCTCAGAATGATTCTAGAGAGAGCACTGGCCCTATTAAAGTACGTGGTGCTCCCTCTACATACCTTGCATGATTTTAAGGCAAAAGAAGAACCCTCTACTATTAGCAGAGCTAATTACATAAATCAATTGGGATGGGATTGCCTAAAATGGCAAATGATTTCAGTACTAAGTTATTTAGGCACTAACAGCTCTCTGCCATTGTTTCCTCAGTGCTATATCAGTATTAGGCACAAAACCCAAAAGCCTTTCGCTGCAGTGATGCTTGCCCTCTGCGGTACACGGAGGGTGCAGTGGCTGTGAATCACCCTTGTTCTGTGGGGCAGTCTGGCTTTCACAGTTTCACAGTTTGCCTCTCCTGAGATGGACTTGCATTATTTCTCTTTTCATATGTCCTTTCTAATCTTTCTACTCTGACCATGTTTCACACCATATGCTTCCTTGTTACTTTAGATATTGTACCATCACAGTGATTTAATGGACTGCAGTAGAGACCAGGACCAAGAGGCATTACTCTAAGTGACAGAGCATTAGAATTTACAACTAGATTTTTAGCTCAATACTCAGTCTTTTAAGTCACTGCTTCGTCTGGAAATAAAGCTTAAAATAGCTATCGAATAAGGAACAAGACAGTTAATATAGATATTTAAGGCCCCTGTGGAATGATGGAGATGGAGGAAAAAGGACATTGGGGCTCTGTGGTGACGTGTCGCTCAGTGTGACACATTCCCCATGGGTAAGTGTGACAGCGAAGGGCTGCTGCCGCCCCAGTGGAGGGAGTAGGCTGTCCCAGGGCATGTGAATACCATGGCAGAAGCAAAGGTTTTGTCCATCTGTTTGTTGCTGTCTCTGAAATGAATTGGAAAATTATGGACTTTTACAGTTGGTAGGGAAATAAGTGTAAGAGAAAAGCTAAATTTTCATCTGTGACTCATATTACTCTTCTGTCAAAGCACAGAGGAGGACTTCTATGCCAGAAAGAGCCAGACATTGCCGTTTCTCAGACTACACAGCTTCTCTCAATATAAAATGATGCATGAAAATGTTATATCTTGATAATAGACTCTACTTAAATGTGAAATGTGTCCTTGGAGCTCATTTTTATAGTGCTGTACTCTGTGCAAGAAATCCTTTTGTAAAATAGCTCAGCCTTCCCTTCATACTTCTGGACCTTCTCTTCTGAAGCAATTTTTTTTATATATTAAGCACTACTTCTGTGGGATGAAAGAGGTGTAGGATACCTTGACTTTTAAGTACATGCTTTAACACACTGACTTTTAAGTTTAGAAGCTGATTTGGGTTTAAGTTGGTTTACATCCTGCTTAATAGTTTTCCTGAGCACTACCCATTGGCATCTGTGGGGAAAAAAACATGAAATACTCTTCTATTTGAACAGCTCATTTAGGAAGGTAGGCATTGCCGTGTTTATACCACAGCACAGTAAACGGAAGGATTTTGTATGGGTTTATGTGAAGGTCTCTGACTTTCATGTGTCCTTCAGAACAAATCCGCTAAAAATTGTATCTGATAGCAAGGAAGGGATAATTTAATATGATTTAATAAGTTGGTCATGGTGAGCATTTTAAGTTGTTAGTTTTCATCATCCCTTTCTATTTAGCTGGACAGCAGTAATGTGTAGAAGATATGCAGTAATAGGCTGCTGAAGTTCATTTGGTTTTAAAGGTCTCTCATTTTTCTTTGCTTATTTTGGCTACATCCTTGATGCCCACACTCAAGATGAAGACTTTTGTCAGAACTTATCTTTAATCAGTTTGTCAAATTGATGAGGGTCTCACTACTCATAGCAGTGCAAAGAAGTAGGTCAGGATTTGCATGCAAGCATTAATTAAGTCTTCATTAAAAGAAGTAAAATTTTGATGGATATTACTCTGTAAGAAATGGACAGTTGAGTTGATATGTGTCGTAGCTTGCATGAAGTAACTTGGAAAGAACAGAGGACCTCCGAGTATTGAAGGAGCTGAGGTTCTGATCTTAATCATAGAATCATAGAATCGTCAAGGTTGGAAAAGACCCTTAAGATCATCGAGTCCAACCGTTAACCTAACACTGCCAAGTCCATCTATACCATGTCCTCGAGCACCACACCTATCCGTTCTTTAAATACCTCCACGGATGGAGACTCAACCACTTCCCTGGGCAGCCTGTTCCAATGCCTGACCACCCTTTTGGTGAAGAAGTTTTTCCTAATGTCTAACCTAAACCTCCCCTGGCGCAGCTTGAGGCTGTTTCCTCTTGTCCTATCGCTTGTTACTTGGGAGAAGAGACCGACCCCCGCCTGGCTACAGCCTCCTTTCAGGTAGTTGTACAGAGCAACAAGGTCTCCCCTCAGCCTCCTCTTCTCCAGGCTAAACAACCCCAGTTCCCTCAGCCACTCCTCATAAGACTTGTGCTCCAGACCCTTCACCAACTTTGTTGCCCTTCTTTGGACACGCTCCAGCCCCTCCATGGCCTTCTTGTAGTGAGGGGCCCAAAACTGAACACAGTACTCGAGGTGCGGCCTCACCAATGCCGAATACAGGAGGAACATCTTGTTCCTGTTCTGGACGCCCCAAGTAACAGGGATGCTTTAGCCAGCCCATGTAGTTCTGTGTGCTTGCAACAGCGTGATTGAATAAAGTAACACGAAGGAAATAGCTGCACAGTGGCTGGATTCTCTCTCGCTGGTGACTCCAGACCACTCTTCAGTGAACAATTACTGTGCAGCTTTCTTCTGGGATTTGAGAGCTAGGTAACTACACGCTTCTTGATGTCAGTATTAGCCTTTCACATCAGTGAGTCCTGAAGAGACTTCTACTACAAAGCTGAGACTGCTGAATCGCTTCCAATTAGAGCTGATATGATGTTAATTAGCCTGATGCTGCTTGGTAAGCTGTTTAGCAGTTTTGTCTCACCTATAATATGTGCTAGTGAACTGTGACTTCTTCCTTTGAGTGAGCCAATGAGTTTCTGGAACCAGTAGAACTGCCTTGAGATTTACTCTGATTACGTGGGGACTGATTTCAGACAGGCAAAATTTCTCCTCATTGGGTATTTTGCTTGTGAAGCCCTGTGATCCATAGCAAAATGGTCCATTTATAATCTAAGTGAAAATTCTCTGTGAAATTGTTACAAAACACTAATGTGTTTACCTACATGTTTCATCTAGAGAAAAAAATGAATATGGAACTGTGTGTGCAGAGCAGCTAAATTAATGCTGTTTTCATTCCTCATTTCTTGTGCTTTTAGCTATGCAAGTTCACTATAGCTTTAACTGCTATATATGCATTTTGTGCATATATTCATTCTTTTATAGAGGGACTGGATATCTTGGAGTTGGCATTAGCACTTAAGAGGTTGTTACCTGCTGAAAAAAATGTGAAGCACCTTAAATATTAATAGCATGAGAGAAGCTTAACACTTAAACTAGTTGAAATCTTTACATGGTGCAGGGTTTTAAGGCAAATAAATTACTAAGTGCTTGCATGGCTGTCCTGTCAATTTTTAAGTGCTGCTGTTTGGCCTGAGCAAAATCATAAGATTACTCCAAACAGAGAGAACCTGCTCCTTCACATACGATCACCTAGAATGAATCTAGGAAAATAACATGTATATGTATCATGTGAGCCTGCTGTCTGAAACTAGACTGATACATTGACACACATTCCCTAACTGAAGAAAAGACACTAACTTGAATTCCAGCTGTCTACTAAAAAAATGAAAGTTCCCCCATCCTCATCTATAAAATAATAAATATCTATTTTTTGTATTCTCTGTGCATAATGGCCAATAGCTATTCCATATCTCTAATATGCAAGATGTGGTTTTTAGGCTTTTATATAGGTATTATTAACAAAGCAGTTTCAATAGTTCACCTGTTCGATTCATCCTCCTGGGAAAGTGTTTGACAGTAATGACCAGGGGTTGTCTCCTCAGCCTCCTGCAATGATGCTGGCATTTTGCTCGGAAGTCCAGATAAACTTCCACGTAGAGCAAGAAACCTCATATGACGTGGCAGCCCTGGAATGGCGTTTCTATATGTATTTGTAGAATGCTGTACATGTCTGAGGAAATGTGATTTAAACATTGGAAAGCTTTTTCTGGTCATCAGCTAAATCAGTACTATTGTATTTTTAATAGGTAGATGTATAAAAATCAAGGAATACCTTCTGATGTGTTAATTCATATCAGTTTGTATATTTACATGTAATTTGAAAAAGTTTGGTAGCATGTTAATGGAAAAGGCTCAGTAACTAGGCATGGAAGCAGTATCCTCAGCTGAGTGCCGAGTACAGTGAACATGGTGATTTCTATTTAATTAGCTTTAAAATGTCCTTGCCTTGAGGGAGCTATGTAAGATCCAATAAAAATACATACTTGATAGATTAATAGAGCTCATGAATTTTTAATGAAAAGACACAGGTCCTAGGGTGCCTTTTTTCTTAAAAAGCTTTATTAAATACCCAGGACTGGTTTTGTAGCACTGACAAAGTGATTTGGTCCGTTTATCCTCAGTAGGTATTTTGGCTTGGATTCGCATGTTTAGGCCCATCACAGAACCACCTGGTGAAAACGAGAACTGACATTTCACGTGACCACGCTGATAACTGTGACTATAATAAAACAAAGATCTCGGCATTGCTTCCTTTTGAGAAAAGAAATAATAATAATTAAAAAACCCACTCTAAAAGTCTTAGAGGAGTATGCCCTACTGTTCAGCAGTCTAAGATTATAATTTTCACAGACATTGATGCTGGTGATCAAAACCCTTAAATTGCAGGAATCCCAGGGAAAAAGCAGCCATAATCACTGCCTGTTGTGATGCCACCATTCTTTTTGAACCTTTTTCCCCGTGCTTCTGAAAATGCCCGAACAGGATGTCCATTTCTGTTTTGCAAGAGCTAAATGAGGGGTGATCTGGTTGATCTGGATGAGGGGATCGAGTGCGCCCTCAGTAAGTTTGCAGATGACACCAGGTTGGGTGGGAGTGTTGATCTGCTGGAGGGTAGGAAGGCCCTACAGAGGGATCTGGACAGGCTGGGTCAATGGGCCGGGGCCAACTGCATGAGATTCAACAAGGCTCAGTGCTGGGTCCTGCACTTGGGACACAACAACCCCAGGCAACGCTACAGGCTGGGGGAGGAGTGGCTGGAGAGCTGTCTGGCGGAAAAGGACCTGGGGGTGTTGGTTGACAGCCGCCTGAACAGAAGCCAGCAGTGTGCTCAGGTGGCCAAGAGGGCCAATGGCATCCTGGCCTGTATCAGGACTAGCGTGGCCAGCAGGAGCAGGGAGGTGATGGTGCCCCTGTGCTGGGCACTGGTGAGGCCGCCCCTCGAATGCTGTGCTCAGCGCTGGGCCCCTCACCCCAAGAAGGCCATGGAGGGGCTGGAGCGTGGCCAGAGCAGGGCAGCGAGGCTGGGGCAGGGGCTGGAGCCCAAGGCTGGGGAGGAGTGGCTGGGGGAGCTGGGGGGGCTCAGCCTGGAGAAGAGGAGGCTGAGGGGAGACCTTATTGCTCTGTACAACTACCTGAAGGGAGGTTGTAGCGAGGTGGGGGTCGGTCTCTTCTCCCAAGTAACAAGTGATAGGACGAGAGGGAACGGCCTCAAGCTGCGCCAGGGGAGGTTTAGGTTGGATATTAGGAAAAACTTCTTCACCAAAAGGGTGGTCAGGCATTGGAACAGGCTGCCCAGGGAAGTGGTTGAGTCTCCATCCCTGGATGTATTTAAAGAACGGATAGATGTGGTGCTTAGGGACATGGTTTAGTGGTGGACTTGGCAATGCTAGGTTAACGGTTGGACTTGATGATCTTAAAGGTCTTTTCCAACCTAAATGATTCTATGTGTCTAAATTGTAAAAAATTTCATGAAGTCTCTTTGGTTTTGAGAAAGCAGCATGTTCCAGTTGATGATGGCATGGTCAAAACCTGCTGCCTGACCCCTAGCCCTGGTACCTGTTGGCCTGGCAGCTGCCATGATTGCTGGTTGTCTTTGGTACTAAGTAATCACTTGCATCTGATGCGTTTCTAGGTGGAGATCTCAGCTGGAAAGAATCAGGTAATCTGGCTCTTGGAAGTAACATGTAGAAACTGTTAATTTGCAGTTATTTATATGATGGGTTGGGAAACGGGAGAAGAAACAGATCTGCTGGGTCCCAGGCCCACAGAGCAGTCATTAAAGTGGTTTTCTCTT
The DNA here is from genome assembly GCF_047370975.1 of Nipponia nippon. Taxonomy (NCBI): domain Eukaryota; kingdom Metazoa; phylum Chordata; class Aves; order Pelecaniformes; family Threskiornithidae; genus Nipponia; species Nipponia nippon. The sequence continues at coordinate 4,022,064 of NW_028262369.1, forward strand.
TTAGTCGTAACTCTCTTTTTTGATCATCTCATTTTCTTAGCATATTGCTCCGTTTGTTTGAAATCCTCTAAGTTGTATTTCTCCTGGGGAGCAGGGATATGAGCAGAAAACTCATGACCTTAGGAAAAAGAAACCCTGAGTTATTACAAATAATCTAAATATTGCAAAGTGGATGCTTTCCCAAGGAGTCAGATCAGTATGTGGAAGATGAGCAGTGCTCGGCTCCTGGTACTGTTGTAAGTATGAAGTTTTGTAAGGTCGTATTAGTCATTTATTTAAACCCTCTGTGCCTCAGATTAATGCTGACTTTTCCTTCCTGACTCTTATGAGTTGTCTTTATTTCATTTGTGTTTTTATGTACAATGCTGAAAGAAATTCTCTAGAGTTCACTGCCTTGCTTCCTTTATTTAATTCTCTGCTGAAAAATGCAAGAGTCATTTTATTTTAACAGTCTAAAGGGCATTACTCACGTTTCTGTAAAACTCTTGAATATTTGGAAGTCTGCAGATAAAACATAGATACTTTAAGTAAATTTAGTGATGTGGCACCAGCTAAATGTGCTGCAGGCCTGGTGTACCTGTGTTGAGGATGGGCTCTCAAACTCCGAGCTTGATTAAAGGGGAAGCCTGTGGAACAGGGGGATGCTGGCTTCTCCCGTTACCAGATCTGATGGCGACTGCTGTAAAGAGCCATCCAGCCTGGAGCACAGAATGGTTGAAAAATGTGGCTCTTCAGGGAACTACTGTTTTGAGGCAGTCTTTGTTGTTGGCTGGGCAATTCTCTAACCGGCATGGCAGTTTTTAGTAGCAGAGAAGAAAGTGAGATTTGTATAATATCAAGTCACATCAGACTCTTCTGCTCAGATGAAGTTGGGGAAGACTCCAGCATGACAGGTGTTGCACAGATTTTATCAGGGTCTCAGTATAAATAAGCTGGCATTTGCTGGTAGGGAGAGACAAGCAATAAATAAAGGATAGTGAATGGCCAGAAATATTCTTATCAAATTTAAATGAAGTGAACAGTATTTGCTAACTGAAGATGCTGAGTGGCAAGGAAGGAAATCGCCTTTAATCTCCTGTTTTCACCCAGGTGTCGTTCTGTACCTTTGCTGCTGTGGTGTATCAAACATCCGAGCGGAGCCCGCAGCCCATCAGCAGATGTGTCCTGCCCGGAGCTCGCTCACGTAGCGCTGTGAAAGCCCTCACCTCTCCATCAGCTGCAGTCGTAAGAAGATCGGTGGCTGAGAGCAGGGCATGGCTTAGTGCAAAATGGGCACAGCAGAAAAGAGGAAAATGCGAGCTGAACCTAAAAGGCCCATTCTAATAATTTGCCTAAGAAATAATGTCTGATCTTCATCTGTATTTGTAGCCAGAGCCGGAGTCTTTTCAGAGCACTGGGGTGTTGAGGACTTTTTGTGAGAACTTGTTAATAGTTTACAAGTTGAGGAAAAGACGTGGGGGTTTTTTCGTTAGTTTTGGGTTGGGTTTTTTGGTTTTTCTTTTTGTTTTTTATTTTAGGCTTGAATGAGTTTGGATGTAATTTCTCTCTCAGTCCCTTTATGCTTCTTGCATATATTAAGGAGTTTCAAAGTCAATGTCTGATTGTTGTATACTGGATACTTGCCACAACACCATCTTTTCAGCGTCTCCAAGACTTTTTAATTACAGTAACACTTTCAGATATCTTTTATTACAGTATGCAGCCAACTTTTTTTTTTGTGAAAAAATTCCTATCAGTCTTTCTGGAGACAATTACATGTGTAATTAGCAGAACTTGGCTTACAGGCTGCCGTACAAGAACCGTGCAGTACTCTGCACCAAAACGACTTGTTAAGATTAGGGATTTTGGTGTATTTTCTTTATCAGGGGAAAAAAAAAAAAGTGCTGTTTTTTCTTTTGGAGAATTTCAGCTGTGAGTGAGTAGCAGTAGCGGAGGATGGGAAACCCAAACACCACAATAAGGGGTTTATATTCTTGGTGCACCGCACAATACGAGGACAGTGAGAATCCTCAGGTCAGGTCTGAATGAATCACTCGCAACTCCTGAAATTATGAAAGATTAAACACTTCATGTACTCTATAAAAGCTTATTAATGGACAGAGGTGCTGAAAGTATAGGAGGAGGAGAAACACAGGATTGAAATTCAAGACATTTTCTGAAGAAGTGGGGGACTTTGTGCTCCTAGTTAGGTACTGGCTCAAAAATGAATATCTGTTTGGGCAAAATAAAGTAGTTATTTGTGCTTCAGAGGAAACTGTCTTAAAAATGATAAAGCAGCAGCAGCAAAAGAAGTATGGCAGGTGTAGGTAGAGACTATGAAAAACCACGTAAAGAAGAGAAGTGATAACAGTTTCTCCCCACCTTCCATCCGCCACGAATTGCACAGAAAATGGCAAAGTCGGTCTCCGTGATGATGGTGTGGGAATGCTGTAAGCTGGGATAGCGGACAGTGCTTTGGTTCAACAGCTTTCCCGAGGCAATCATGAAAGTTTCAGAAATACCCAGACAGACCATTTATGCACCTTCTACATAAATATTTTTCACTTTAAATAACTTTTATGAATATTAGTTATAGGAAAATGTAAAAATGGAATGTGTGACAATTATGAAAATAGAGCACTTCTGTTTAAATGCACTAATTTTTCTGTTGAGGTGCTCTAGAATTTTGAAGGTTAGTTTTCCATCCCAATTTTAAATTGGGATTTTTCTTCCCCTCAGGTTTTTGATGGGATGGGAGAAGGGTTTCCCACACATTTGTATGTTTTCAGTATCTATTTTATTAGTCTAGGACCAGCTATTTTTCTGGGCACGTCTGCATAGTGCAATGCCATACCATGAAGGGAGGCCCGAACTAGTGTGAGTGTCAGGTGAGTAAAACTACTTCTGAAACTTTCCTGCCCCGTCCTTGATAAAGTCTTCCAGGCAGGGATTCTACTGTGTTTATTCCTCCTGCCTTCCGTAGCTGATGTTGATTTACTCTTACAATTGCTGTAGTAATTACAGTTAAGAAGGTATGGAATATTTTTAGTGTCTTCTATCATTAGGAATCAAACACATGGTTTTCAAGAGATGTTTATTCTCTTAGTGACTACTTATAATTTACATCTATTTTGCAGAAAATAGATAAGAAGTTAAAAACAGAAGCTTTCATGGTGTAAAGCTGTAGTCAGTCAGTACAATCAGGAAATTATCAGTAGAGAATAAAAAGCACTTTGTGTAAATAATGCATTATGTGCTTGAGGGTGCAGAATAATTAAATAAGGGCATGAAGTTTGATAACTGAAAAATGCTTTCACTGTCTGAATCTACCAAAGGTCCAATTATACATAACTAGCATCTGAAGCAAAGCAGAGCAATGAAAGTTTCCTGCCACTTGACAGTCCAAAAATCCTGTGCTGTATTCACCTAAATGCAGGATTATTTTTATGTAGTGAAACAGTTTAGTGTATATAAATTACATATAAGTTTTATAAGTTAAAATCCTTCTTAGTTTTTCTTATGACCAGTGCATGCATTGGGTACAATCAGTTGCTTCTGGATAAAGGAGATGACTTGGTGGACTTTGCTTCCAAGAGATTCATCTGCATTTCATTTTTGCATTTCAAGTTTGAGCATTTAAGTATTCCAGAAATGAAAATAAAAGTACAACACACTTATATTTTAGGTTAAGCAGCAAGTAACTTGTACAGAACCTTCTGCTTGAGCTGATGCCTCTGTAGATTTTATTTTATTTTTTTTTTTTTACTTAGCTTGTCATTGTAGGCAGGTTGGATAAGTGGGCTGTGTTTCTTTGTTCCCCTCCAGAATACTTTTTCTCTCTTTTAGTCAGCACTCTGTGTATCAGTAATAAGCAGTTTTAAGCCATAGCCGATTAACAGTATATTTACCGTTATATGTATATATTTAATCAAAAGAATTAGGTTATGAGTACAATTGTAATATTTTAGGGGCACTCCTCTATCTGAAACTTGGGACATGCAGACTTAATGAGAAATGGCAGAAGTATTCAGAAATTTTTGCTCTGATTTTGAAAAAGAATCAGGTGAACTCATTCATACAACGATAGTGAAATACTTACCAACACCTATTCATAAGCTACATAGCAGTTACTAAAAAGGCATTTAAAAGTCATTAGCTCCACATATCTGACACCCAAGAAGTAGGCACGGAGTTCTCTGTAGTGTTAAAGCTGAGGGATTTGTTTGTTTGCTTTTTAAATAAATTGTGGAGCGCTAAATATGTACCGGAGAGGGCAAAGAGAATGACCTGGGGATTTCTTGCCTCAGCCTTACATCAGCTCCAGGTAAAATAGTGGAACAGATGATATGTGCCTTGATTAATAGAAAATTAGGAGAATAACATAATTAGTGTCAATTAAAGTGAAAAATAAGCTACTTTTAATTTGTAATGAGATTAAAAGTATTGATTAAATATATTTCTGCAAGACCTTTAATTTGGTTATGCTTGATAAGTTTTTGAGAGAAGTTACACAGCGTCCAGCAGTCATACGTTTCAGTTGACTAACAACATTGATATCCCACAGACGTCCATGGCAAAATATAATTCCAAATGGAAACCCATGTTCAGTAGATGTACTTCTAGCAGGCCTGGGACTAAATATTAAGCTGGACATCGAGAACAAAATTATGGGCACATGGTCAGAACGGTGCCTCTTTGACTCTTAAGACAGTTTACATTTGCTGATTATCCACCAGAAACTCCAATGTTACAGGTGAAAGAGCAAACATAATCTTTTTACCAGTGGGGGAGTTCTGAGTAAGACTAGTGAAGCTGTTCCTGGCCAAGGGTAACTGCTGTAAGAACTGACTGTCCAGCTCTGGTGATAGTAATGAGGATATCTGTTGGGGGGGGGAAATCAACCAACCAACACCTTTCTCTCCCACAAGAACCATGAGGAGACTTAGAAAAATTGGAAACATTGCTTCAGCCAGAAATTAAAAGATACTACTTTATTTGCCAAGATAAAGTGAGCTGGTGTCTTGACCACAGTACGTAATCAAATGGACAACAGAGCCTTCTCTTCAGTTGAGTAACAAAGATTTGGGATGAAAGGTATTTGAGCTTAAATTTACAGAAGACAGGCAAGGTTTTAACTCAGAGTGATTAATTATTGGAAGATTTTGCTAATGTGACAGATGGACTGAGATGGATACTCCTTCACCGAAAACGTGAGAATCTAGGTTTGTCTCCTTCCAAAATATGTCATGTGGTCCCAGTAGGAATAAATTCAAGGAAGATCTATGTCTGCCAGAGAAAGCCTGCTAGGTACCAGTGGCCTTTTCTGGGCTTCAGATAGACATGTCTTTTACAAAACAAAAATAGCACGTTCTTTGGTCTGATCTTAGGCTGGAAGGAACCCTGCTTAACATCAGTGGTATATCATAGATTTGTAGTCAAATCACTTCTTACGTGCAGTGTTGTCAAATTTTTTGGTGTCATGCCTAGGGCAATGCTTTTCTTCTCAACCGTAATGATAGGATAGCATTTGGGTTCTTTTTTTTTTTTTTTTTTTTTTTTTTTTTTAGTGTAGATTCTTTTCATTTAAGCTAATATTTGGAATCTTCTTAATGGTTGTCAGTTTACTATCATTGAACAACAAAGACTTTACAGAAAATGGAAGATATTAGAGAACTTTTGTTTTGCTTCTTTGTGTCTGTAGAGTGTTGTAAATCTGTCAAATGACTTCATCTTGGATTTATTTGTATATTGTCTGAATACGGAGGCTATGGCTTCATGGTAAGTTGTTTTTGATAGCAATACAACATGAAGCATGCCTGTTTCCTCACCTTCCCCCAGACATCTGTTGTGCCAGCACAATGTTTGTACGGCTGTGCCGTGAACCAGATCAAGAAACTGATCTAGCTTTTAAAACAACCTTGTAAAGACTATATGATATTTGGCCTCCTTCCAAAATGTGAATGAATTCCGTAAGGCAATGACTGCGGAAAAATGTGCCCATATAGGTATTTCCTGTGTATGGCGTGAACTTCTTTCAGGATCAAAATGAAACCACAAGTTCTTCTCTTCCGGAAGCATCTCAGACCTCTGCCTTAACTTGCTGGGAGAGTTGGTTAACGTTGGGTGAGGATGCAACTGTCAATGAATTCATTCACTACTTTTACAAGAAGAAGCTAGACGATTTTGAGATGAGAACAGTGAGGATGACCCCATCATTTTGAGAAAATTTCTTGGAACATTTTATGCTCACAAAAATAGATGTTCACAAAACCCTGCAATGCCAAAACCCACTGATGTCACAGGGTACTGCCAGTTCCTAAATTGTCTGTGCAGGAAATAGTTTAATTTTAGATCTTTGAGTATATCAGTGGATTGTGACCATCCCCTCCAGCCCCTCATCCAATCTAAGTTTCATAGCTGAAAATATTACAGACAGAATAATTGTTGGAGGTTCTTGGTTTGAGTAACTTTGTATGGGGTATGGCACAGTCATGGAGTCATTTTGTTGTTTTTTGTTTGTTTGTTTGGGTTTTGTTTGTTTGGGTTTTGTTTGTTTGGGTTTTGTTTGTTTGGGTTTTGTTTGTTTGTTTTTTAATATATAACCAATATCGGAATTGGTCATAGACACAGTGTAATACTCTTCTGAATGTAGCCCTTAATTTATCAGAATATGCTGGAGGCTTTTTCTCACTTCCTCATCGATTTGATTAAGTTTTCACTCCATTTTCCACTATAATGGATATTTTCTTTGTAAGAAGCATTAAAGTCCTTAGGTGTCCTCCCACACACCTAAAAACTCATTTGGCAGACTGAAAACACTTTGACAGTTGGCTTTTTGGGTCAATTAAAAATAATGCTGCATTGCTAATGGTAATTTCTCTTTACCATGCCTCGTAGGATGCAGCAATTCTAAGGGAGCTGGTATCTGAATGCTACGTTTGGTTTTTCATAGTCGGTTGATAGATACCATCACAAGTCAAATTTACTGTTTGCTTGATCCAGTATATGTTTTACTTGGTTTAAAAAGATTATTTTCCTACTGCTTCTTTCTCTGCCACTGATTCTCCTCAATGCTGTTACAGCATGGCTCCCTTGTAGCTCTTTATTACAGTCTCTTTCTGTACTCCCAAAAAGACCTGCTTAGACTTTTAAAATCAGCCAGACAGTGCTTGCTTCTTGGTGTCCACAACTGCTCTGCTCCTCACTGAAAAGAGCGTAAAAGCAGCAGTTGCAGATTTCTGTTTTCAAATGCTGATTTTCGGTTGACGCCAATCCAAGGAACAGCCTGTGGCCAGCCTCTCGGCTGCCCGGGTTCACTGCGCTGGAACGGTTTAATCTTCTGAGCTGGAAGGGGTGAGGCTGAGTGTAAGGACCTGTCGCTGAAATGTTGTTCCCTCATGTGCAGCTCACGTGGGTAAAATCCTGTGAGAGGATCCCAAACACATCAGGTTGTTCGCTGCTTTGACCTATGCCTGTGTTTCTGTGCCTCTGTCTCTATGGATATTTTAAGAAAAAGTAATTATTTTTTAACATGATTGATATTGATACAATATATTCAACAATTACGGGCTATCTTTGCAGATCGTTTTGATCCATTTTGCGTTCTCAGCTAAGTTGGTTTTTTTTTCTGTTTTGTCTTATGCCACCCATCTCAAGTACGGTTGCATTTTCCCTTTCAGTGATTTTTGGATGTGTTAAGCCATTTATATCATCTACTGATGGGTGAAATACTGTAGGCTCAACACCACTCAATAATTAGGAAGTATCTATGCATTTCATTGCCATCCTAGGGAGTTCAGCAACCATTTTTATTATAATTGCTAGACTTTTTAAGTAATTCTCCTGATCATGCCTCAAAACTAACTGGGACCAAGGCTGGAAGAACGAAAAGCTTTGGAAGCCGTGGAGGCACATAGCTGTAAAAGCTGCATGAGGAAATCTAGTATTGTTCAGCCAAATATAATAGCTTTAGTCTACAGGGCTATCTTTGGGGCTTCATTCTATGTTGTCATTGCAGATGATCGCTGTATCACTGCGGAATGAGATGGGAGCACCAACCCTCTCAGAGCCGTGGAGGCTTGTGTGTCACCTCAGTGACAGGAACTTTCTGCCGAGAGCTTGCATGCTGCTATAATTTTAATTTAAATTTCCATGCCCTGAAAAGGCTTCCACAAATTTAAGTTGACAAACTAGCTCGACTCATAGGAGTTACGGATGATGCATCACTTCTTGTTGATATACGCTCCCTTTGTTAAAATAATTTGAAATTCGGATGTAACATAACAACTACTTAGGAAGTATTTTGGAAGCTGATTAAGAACTGATTTTTCTTGTGCCATCCTCTGAATGGTTCTGTGTAAGCACGCTGCAATTATTTCAATGACATAAATGTAAAACTGCAGCAGGTGTCAAAATAGGGCAGTACTGCAGTATTTTGAAACAGAATACCGTGATGGCTCAAGATGTTTTTGTATAAGCCTCTGGGTTTAACAAAATTTTGTTAATCACAATGGTTCCTTAGTCATTGGGGAGGCTAATATGTAGATTGAACAATCAAAGAAAAAACCAGCTTCAAAAGTGCCTCTGGAGGTTGCCTGGTCCGATCACCTGCTGAAAGCAATGCTGCTTTGGAGATCGGGTGGCTTGCAGCCTTACATGGCTTTACTGTTCTGTCAGGTTGTCTTCGATCTTTTCCATCTAGATAGTTACCACAGCTGCCCTTGCCTTTAAAGATCTGGTTCTCTGCAGCCTGCCCATAGCTCTGACTGCAGTCATCTCAGTATTGTGACGTTTTTCCTTCCTGCATAAACTAGAACGTCAGAGGCTAAATTGTTCGCTGAAGGTTTAGCAGAAAAAGCAGGATGAACACTTCTGCTCTAAGCATCCAGCTGGTAGAAAGACAGACATTGGGCAAATGAGATTGATTTTCTGAAACTTGTAATATCAACTTTTTATTCCACTGCAGAATGGTCTATTTAAGACTATTTATAATCACAAATGCTCTATTTATGCACAATTGATCTTACTGAGGATAATTCAATTTAACATCATGAAATATATGTGAAGAATAAGAATAGAGGGAAAATTTATACCTTGTGCAGTCAGCAAACATTTGTACCCTGCATGACTGTAAATCAGATGCATCATACTGTTTCTCCTTTTCTGGCAAGTTATGAAGAAACAGGTCAAGAAGTGCTGGCAGCCAGCATAGCCTTTTAGACCTAGGTAGCTGGTAATGTACTGCCTGGATTCTTCAGTTCTTGTCAGGGAAAAGAAATAAGATTTGTATTTGATTTGTGCTGTTTTGATTTAAGTTCTCCAGTTTCTGCTGAGGGAGCAGAATCTCCTCTTTGTTTTACATGCTACAGCCCCAAGGACCTAGAAGTCTGAGATTTTAACATTTGGCCCTCCCGTAAGTATCAGGAAATATTAACCTCCTTGTGAAAATACAAATTATCTAGATTAATGTAACCATATAACCGCAGAACCTGTTAAAGTTCAGCACTAACAAAAGTTAAGCGGAGATGAGGTGACTGCAAAGCTTGTTCAAGTAACGTTCTTCTCCCGTGCTGCTCTGAAGCACTCCTGCATCTGACTGTTTTCAGGCGTATATTATCTCCTGCTTAGGGCAGAAGTCCTTAAGCGGCAGGTTCAAAGTCACTTCCCCTTCAACCATATGCTACTTTAATGGTGACAAGTGGGAGTGAGGAACTATGCCTCTGTTGTAGCGTTAGAAGATGCATTAGTTTTGTGGGCTCTTGTTTCAAAATGTGCTTAGCAAAAAGAATCAGAAAATCCGAGAAACAGGACACACGGATGATCCATTCTTCGGTATCTCTTTTCTCTTTAAGGCTTCAGGGAACTGGAACGAAATAATAAAAGTGTCAAGTGGTTTATATTGCTTCCAGAGGAATTGTATTGCCTGGCTGGAAAGGGTGTAATTTAAAGGTCGACTTTGTGGTCCCAGCTATTTAGTCAGTAACATGTTATTTTCTCTATCTTCCAATGACTCTTTGCACATGCTCAGAAATATGTGTGTCCAGGGACTTGATTCACCCTTAAATTGAAAGGTAACCTTTCCATCTTAAAATTTAGCTTTTAATTGATGTTTCAAGCATTTCCTTTCTTTGAACAGGAAAAACTTTTTTTTTTATATTTTCTTGCAAGAGAAATTACTAGGTTTTATAGGGAATGACTTTTTAGTAAGATTCTCAGTAAGAAATCACTTTGTAAAATTTTGAAGCTCGTTTTCCTTTGCCTTCTCTTACAAAATGGTGTCTTTCATTCTAAAACCATTTTAGCATACCCATGAACAGATTGTGCATTACAGTGTACTTAAATTTGTCCCTTTAGTGGCAGTAGTGCTGAGGCCCTAGGGCAGTAACAGTAGTGGATTTTGCTGAGGATGAGAAATGCCTATACGTGTAATTCAGACTTGAGTAACCTCCAAGGAGAGTGTAGAAACCTCCTAAAAGAAGGTGTTGTAGTTACCAAGTTAGCCATTTCTGAATTTATACAGGGAAATCTTGTTTAGGTTTATTCCAGGTCTTCCGTAGGGTTTAGTCAGCGCAGAGGGTGGGGGAAGGAGGATGAGGCTATAAATAGAGGTGCTAAAGAATGATTGATGCGATGGACTGTAAGACAGATACCTCAATATGTGTTTAAGATGCAGATCTGTGACAGTGGTAGCTGAGGAGACTAAGCAACTGTTTTCCAAAAGCGTGAACTGCTATTAGGGTTCAGAAGCTTGTGATTCCTGTTTGTTGGCAAAATTTCCAAATGTTTAGATGGGTGTGGAGCTGTGGTTTGCTTACAGAACTGCATTTAGTGACAGCAGATACTTAAGGTAAGCTTGAAAACTTAGCGTTCCTCGTGTCCCTCCTCTCTCTTCCCTTTATTCTTCTACTCCCCCACAAACTCCGGTGCTTTTTGTACGCATTAGTGATTAATTTTCTATACAATTTTTATGGTAATCTGTTGAAAGTTGCTTGGCAACTACTAATTCTCATTTGTGAGGAGTTTGCATACAACAATCCTGGGCTTTAAAGTGTTTATAACAATCTCAGAAGAGTCGTGTCCAGGAAAGAATCCTGACTTTCATACCAGGAGGCTTACAGGCTGGTTAGAAAGGCTCTTCTCTGAGGATTCACTTTAGCACAACATCTGCTGACCAAGATAGTTCTTGCAAAGACAAAGATACATTTTCAGTGTTTAAAACAATGATTACAATGAAATCAAAGGAGTTGGTGAGACTCCTTGCATAATATGGGGAATACTGGATTTCTACTCTCTCGCTCTTCAGTCCTGTAGCACAAGGAAATGATCGGGATTTGGCCAGTACAGCCATGACTCAATCTTGTATTCAGTAGGAGCTTTGCTGACTGCTGGGAAGAGACTATGCCCTGCCTCTGGCTTAATTCCAACCTTCTGCTGAAACATTTCTCCCCGTGAATTGCTCTTATGCTTACTCTGTTCCCACAAGAGCAAGAAATGCTATTTCCCACTTGTTTTAATAGTGAGGGATTTAATATGAATTCAGTCTTGACATCAAATGACCATACTATGGTTTCCATGACAGAGGTAGGAGGTCTTGACACCTCAGTTGTCTGTTCTTATTTACATCCATCCCTCTCTGCAAGTGGTCTGACTTACACCCAAGTTGGCAATGGTGGACTAAGACGATTCGCTTTTTGGTGGTCTTTGGAGATACTGGCACAACATATGAATGTTGTTTGCTCTCTATACACACTGATTAGTTGTGTCAGCTTATGATTTCTGTAATTCTGAAGCTTCCTTATCTTGTAGCCCCACTCTGTCATATTTAAAACTGGTTTGAAAACTCCTTGGGGCAGTACAAAAACACCTATAATTCATCATGGCAAGCATCTAGCATACGTCCAGTACAAGATAAATGGCAATATGCGGTATCAGTCGGCACTCATAGGGACGTCATGATCTGTGAAGCTACACTTATCAGAGAGTGGCAGTAAAGAATAGGGAGGGATTTCCAAAGCAAAGTCTGCAGATCATGGTTTTGCTTATACCAGTCCCTCTTCTGAAGTTTCTAAGGACCTTAAGGCTCTGCAGTTGCCATTTGGCAACTTTCAGAAATGCTATCTGTGCTATAAAAGCAGCCAGCTGCGGGATTCGACTGAGATCTGTAGCCTTTATGCACTTAATTCCCTGGATGCTGCAATGTAATCCTACAAGCTTTCACAGTTATTGTATTTTGTTGGCTCTATTGAAATGATACGTGTAGATGATAGATAACTGTGATATTTCTCTCAGAAGAATACTGGTAATTATTAAAAATAGAACTGGTAATTATTAAAAATAGATCACTTTTTGAAAATACCCTATGTGTTAGGAATATACCAAGGCCTGGATCCCAAAGGAATCTGAGCCCCGATATCCCTTTGAACTTAACCGAACCGGGCGCCTACCTAAATATCTTCAAGAATTTGAACCTTGAGCCCGTAGGACATTTTACTCCTGCGGTGCATGTAGCCTTGGGAACAGCATTTAGCTTTCAGAGGAGCTTCTCTCTTGTAGAGTGAATTAAACCTAATAATGTTTTATTCTTGTAAGACACTCTTTTTTCCTAAAAGAAAAAGAATTTAAAGCCTTTAGCAGTGCGAAGCACAGAGTTAGAAGTATCAAAGGAAGAAGATAAGGATAGATGGTTTCTTCGACAGTTTTGTCTCCCTGCTGTGCCAAGTGACAGCCAACACCTTATTTTAGAGGAAAGCTTTCCATGCTGAAAATGGTGGCACAGAAACTCTTTCGTTTGGCCTGATCCAAACCACAGCTGATCCTGGTGATGCTTCGTGCTGATGGCAATTTAAAGTATTGTGGGTCCTGAGATAACAGGATTCACGCGAGGGCCATCATAGCCAAGTGGGGCCGATGTGACATTTTCCTTAACGCTTTAAGTAAACAATGCTTTGAGTTATTTATTTACATGTTTATTATTTTGAACGGTATTTTGTGAAACAAAAAGTGAATATGATCTATTTACTGTTAACCTGATTCTGATGGACAGTTTGGCTCTAACACTGCTCTGTGAAGCTACAAAGCAGTTTTAATGGCTGCACTTATTCATGGAAAAGTTAGATTTAGTTTTAGAAGAGCACAGCAAAAAGCACTGCTAATGAAATTAAATCTCTGGTCTCATCTGGCTGTGTATCTGGAAATACTGCTAAATTCAGCATTTCGTCATGAGAGAGTAAATTATTCTAATTTTATTGATTGGAGCAAGGCTAGGTTAAGCTAATATCGTATTAAATTCTTGCGCTGTTCAGCATTGATGTAGCGTTTTGCAAAAGCACAGATAAATATGTAGGTGTCTTCTGAAATTCCGAGAGATCGATTTTTAGGCTGTTTTACAGACCTTGCCAAATTAATTTATGCAGTCATAAAAAATGTTTGCAGAGGCACTATTCATTAGGACTATCATTGAAGGTTTTAGAGTTATAAAAGGACACTTACTACCTGTTTTTAAAATCTATCCTCAGAATTTTTTTCACAAAGAATGCAGTGTATACAGGGAAGGATTATGTACGTAAATACCAAATGTATGCTATGAAGTAGGCAAATTTGGCTGGTGGACTATTAGAAAAGTCCATGGTTGAGTACCCTGATTGAGATCCTGAGAGAGAAATGGAGAGAATATTATGGAACAGGTTTTTCCCACATGTGAAAAGGTGGCAAATCCATAACTCTCCAACTGGGTTTGAATAAAAATGCATCTATATGTATGTTCTCATAATTAAAGTTTGATGCAACCTAATTGTTTTTGTGCACCTGTTTCCACTTCATTTTTCAAGCTGATGTAAAGAATCCTGAATGTTGAATGCAGAGAGCAGTTTGTTGGTCGCGGTTTTGAAGAGACGGGTACATTCTTAAAATTGTGTTTCCTTTGTTGAACGTGCTTTGCTAAGTGGCAACATTTGCTTATTTACTTGGATAACCATACATGAATACACAGAAAGTTGGGGGAAGAAAACCAAACACAAAACCAAGCAGCAAACCCTGAAACCTTACATTTTTTTGCCTACTTATATCTTTTCCACTACAATGGAAAGCAGCAGGGAACTAAAGAAGGCAATGACCAGAGTAGGATGCCAGCAAGAGAACAGAATTGCAAGCTTTTCTTAGCAAGAGATCCCTTCTATTCTGCCTGCAGACCTGGTGACTTCTTAAGCATTGAGCATGTGTGTTTCTGTTGGCTTGACTTGTCAGCTTGACCTGTTATTATATTGAATTATTAGGCAGCCAAATCAAAGGTGTGATGATACAGTAATGCTATAGTTAAAACTCATAGTGCATAGCAAAGGTAGTAAATCACAATAATTGGTTCTATTAATAGTAGTCATTCTATAATACATAATACATTATTATTACTTTTTATTTAGTACTATACTAAAGCACTAAATAATATCATATGCAAAATAAATAGTAATAAATAAATTTTAAAACTGCACGTTCATGAATAGAGGATACATTTTCCTTGGTGCACTAGTGGCAAATCTGGCCAACACTGAAGTTGCTGAGAGCTTTTTCTTGAATTTAAGTAGGACCTGGAGTTGAAACCTAGCTACCTACTATTTAGTTCCTGTAAAAACTGAGAGTCAGGTTTTTCAGTATATGATTTAGATCTGGCAGCACATTTATTTTTAAATAAAAAATTTAAAAATAATTTGAAAATAAAAACCTGGGCTGCAGTTCTCTGAATTCTCTGCACCAGAGGTACACCGAGGCTGCTGCCGCACAGAGCGGGGCGGCAGTGCGCTCGCCTGGGGTACCTCGGGAGGTGGGATAACGGCCGCATGGGTCAGTCGTGCTGCTGGAGTCCTGGTGGGCTTCATCCTCCCTCTAGTACCTGCCTTTCAGTCAAAGCGCTGCCTCGTGCGGCTTAGACATACGCATTCTGGGTTTCAGTACCTGGTGAGTGAGGAGTAGGATGGGAGTGATACAGGACTTTCTCATCTTTAATTGTGAACTTGCTTTGTCTGTTTCTTGATTCATTAGGCAGCCTGGCAAGCCTGGGAGCAGGCTGATCCAGACGGCCTCGCGTAATAAATTCCGAGACGAGAGAGTTTTCTGTGTATCTGCAACAAACACTGCATCTCTGGCTGAGCCACTGCCATCTAATCAGTGCTGCTTCTCTAATCTAAAAAGGAAGGTTTCCTGTTTGCTAAAAAATTAGCAATTCCAGTCAGACATTTTATCTTAACCTACAAGAAACAGGTCGCTTAGCATGTGCCATTTTTTGGTCAAGCAAAAGTGATTGCGGAAGGTACAGTGTGATGTGGATTCTGGTTCAAGCTGATCCTTAAGGCAGATGTGCTTAGCTAGACCCTTCCCTACACAGTCACCTCCCCACAAAAAACTCAAATGGTTTTAAACTTAAAGCAAGGATTTATTTTAATAAGTTGAGTTTTTTAAAAATATATTAAGTAAGGAAAATGTTTAATTACTTTGGAAGAGAGGACAGAAATAGGAAAGGTTTATACACTCTTTTCCCAGGAATCGCTTTTCTACGATGTGAGTACTCTGTCTGCTTTGCTTTCCTTCAGCAGGATAATTACAGACAGACGTGTTGGGATAAACTCCTCTATGTTTAGGAAGCATTCAAACACTATAATGCTGTGTTTATGGAAAGCCTGTAAATTAGCTGTGAGCACTCCAGAAATCATCATTATGGCTCAGCACACGTGGGGTTCAACACCCACAAACAAGCTTTCCTTGCTGCAAATGACATTTGTGTTTGTCTCAAATGAGGATCCGTGCACTATGGGTCACTTGGGAGCTATGTTTCTCTTTCACTTCTAATTAAAACAACTCATTTAAAAGAGGAGGAATTTAATTTTCTTTTAATTATTTGCAAAAAGCCCAAAAGTTATTTCTATCATAGCCTTTTAATGACAGAAGAAAATGCCTTCCACAAAACAGCAAGGTTCCTCGCCCGAGAAAGTATCAGGCCAGGAGATTTTGAAGTTGTCCATCACAGATCTGGAAATTAAGGATTCACCTTTTTCAGTCTTATGGAAGAGGTTTGCACCCTTTTTGTTACAAAGAGACAGATACTTGCTTTCCTTTAGCAAAAGTGAATGCTTTCTATTCCTGGGTGTCAACCAGCTAAGCACTCAGGTATTGCGAAGCTTTAAATTTAAATTTGGAATCTGAGATTTTTCTAATCTGAGATTTGTCATGTATGGAAAACAGGGCATGCCAGATCTGCACAGATAAAGAAAAAGTGTGTGTGGGGGGGTTCTGCTTATTGTTCGTATATACCAATTTGCAAGTTTTCATATGCGTTTGTAAAATCGGGGGCGGGGGGAAGTTGTCTGTAGTTTCATTCAATAAATGAACCATAACATGGCATTTCCTGGTCAAGAAACTTGCGCATGCGTTTGGGCTATGTTTGGAAGTTGTTATGAACATACACCAGTTCTGGGATAATCCTGCCATTAAACTCCAGTAGTCTCCACCGCCACCCCGCCTTCTTCTGATGACACTATCTCTTCTTTTGGATCATTTTTTCCTGAGACAAGTTTGAATAGCTGAACACCTCTGAGATCATTAGTGGTGATGAATGTGATATATTGATCATAAGAAAAAGACCTTTGTATTTTGGAGAAACATATAACTTGATAACGACTCTACTGGGATCCCTCATAGATTTAGAAATTAAAAAAACATTTAGTTTAAAATATTATGGAAAAGGCTTGCATAATTTGGAACAGATAATAATATGGGTATTTGCTTTCCTTTTATTATTAGAAGTGCAGGTTTTACAGCCATGGATGTTGACCAGCTGTAGAACTGTTTGAGATTGTGGATCAGGCCTTGACTGTTTAAGGATTTTGCTTCTGGAAAACTGCTAGAAATATTCTGGAAATTGATGAAGTCTTTAATTTCTTTCCAGTGGTCTTTAATTTCTTTCCAGTGCTAAAGGAAAGAACATCCCTGGAATCTTACGTGTGTATTTGTATGCTCAATCTGCATGATGTGTTATGAAATTTGCTACTCCTTTCTGTAGTGTTTCATCAGTCTGCCCATGTGCAAGTGTAGTAAAGCTAAGTTAAGTTTCTGTCAGCACATAGAGTATTACTGACATCAGAGACAGGGATGAAAGCACTGTGGAAGAATTGTAGCCTGAAGAAAATTTCAGCCAGTCCACCTTCATTAACTTTAAATGGCCTTGGCAAGTCTGAGGTGTAATCTGGAAAGAAACTTGGAATTGGGATATGAAGAGGATTTGTGGCCTACGTTGGAGAAGGAATACATACAGAGCTCAGAATGTGACCTGGGTTCTGAAAAAAACAAACAAGCAAGCAACAAGATGCTTTATCACTGCTTACCTTCATCACAAGTCTTCAAAACATCCATTTAGATTAGTATCGCTATTCTCGTGCTTAATTTGTCCGATGGGTAAATTATAGGTAATGTTCTTCTGGTAGTAAGTGAACTAGAAATCACTGTTCTTGCCCTGTACTGGAAAACAACTGCAATAGTTTTGGCATTATAAAACTCGCTTGATTAAAATAAAGTCTGATACTTAAGCTTTTAATGACTAAAGTAGTAAATGTCTTTGGTTCTGCAGTGGTTTCATAGTTTCTTCAAATTACTCATGAACTATTAAGGCACCACTTAGTATGATGGAGTCAGTATGACAGGAGGAATATGGTATTACTGTGTGTCTATAAATGTGTATACAAACATGTGGGTATTTTGGGGTATATATAGGGTTCTGTCCGTGCATTGTATATATTATACATGTTACTGTTCATATCTGTACCTAGATATGTATAATGCCGTGACTTGAGCCAGGAGAGGTTTAGGTTGGATATTAGGAAAAATTTCTTCACTGAAAGAGTAGTCAGGCATTGGAACAGGCTGCCCAGGGAAGTGGTGGAGTCCCTGTCCCTGGAGGTATTTAAAAGACGCGTGGATGTGGTGCTTAGGGACATGGTTTAGTGGTGGACTTGGCAGTGCTGGGTTAACGATTGGACTTGATGATCTTAAGGGTCTTTTCCAACCTAAACGGTTCTCCGATTCTATGACTTGGAAAAGACTGAGTGTATCCTGCAGGGAATTGAACAGCTTTATGACCATTTAGAAAGTAGAACTTGGTCAAGGAACAGATTATTCTGGAGGTTCTTGTAGCTGTAGTCTTTACTTTTAATCCTATAACTCCAGTCAGCTGGTGTCACTTTCTCATAACCCTCAAATTAATTGGATACTGGTGAGCATTATGTTATGCAAGAGGAAAGTATGCTAATCATGCCTAATGAACTGCCGTGACCTTACTTCACAGCCATCACCAGTGCTTGTTCGGAAAGCGTATGCATTTTGGGATCTGTTTTGATGGAAATGACATTTGTTACTCTTTTGGCTTATTCTCTTCATATAGTTTACCCAGCATGTTCAGTTGGTGTCACTGATTAATTGGTTGCATCATTTGTATTTGTTCTTAAATGTCCAGGATTTCATATCTCTCTGCAAAGATATTAAAAAACAAAACACAAAGGCGCTTCTTATGCTGGTCTGCATGGCCAAAATTAGAAATACCAAGGGTTGGTCAGAGACCTGTGTTGTCTTCTAGTGTAACAACGTTACTTGGACTATCTGTTCAGAATATGAAAAGAGGATGTCAAATCTATATGCTGGGCAGGAAAACCAAAAATGAAATAATTATTTGTTGATGTCAAGGTCTTAATAAGAGCACAAAGCAGAATGAAGCTGAACAGCTGATGTGTAATACATTACCTGCAAAAACTGCATTAAATAAATGCAAAGCTTGCTTAAATTTAAAGTGTTAGTGTATGTTTAATATTTCCAAAAAGTCCCTTGATGCTACAGCTCAGAGATAGAGAAAATATAAATCCTGAATATGAATTTAAATAGGCGGACATGTGATTTTGAGATAGTCTGCCTGATCTGATTTTTTCAAATACGAATGTGATATAATTTTTGCTTTGCTTTGCAGTTAGTAATTTACGTCATTACAAATGCCAGTGAGATTCTTATCGCTAGTGAATTTTTTTAATGTCAATACAATCTCTGAATCTAACCCGAACTTTAGATGTGTAATTAGTTTAATAAATTTCAACAATAGGAGACTAAGTCTATGATCAGATAATGATTGCAGAAATAAGTTATTTCACTCCAGTCTGCTCCCTTGCTGCAGTCCCTGCAGTGTTCAATACCATCCCTCTCCTTCGAGGTTACTGCTCTGGCAGCACTGAAAATCGCTGCACACCCTTCATCATCTTCAGAGCAGAGTTGGCCATTTTTAAGATGAATGAGACACAAGAGCCTTTTCAAGACAACCTGACTGATTCTGCACTGAAGCAACCAAGGAGTATACACATGAATCTTTCTTCCAACTGCACCACGACAGTGACAGCTGCCAATAGGAGGTAACAAATCAGAGGTCAATAAAAAGGGGGGGATGAGACACATCGGTTAAATAGTTTTAAACACACCTGGCTTTAATATTGATTATCATTCATTTCCTGAGAAATCTGACCAAAGTCTGCCAAGCTATCTGTTCTCATGATTTACAAGATTTCCCAGTCTGTAGATCTCGGAGTACAGAACTTGTGCAATGGCAAAACATGTTAATGAGAAGGTCTTGGGGCAGTGTGTTCTCCCAGACTTTGATTAGAAGCTAAAATACTTGTTCTGAAGGTCTAGTGGTTGAATTGCATACCTTGCCAAGAAAGTAACAGTAATTCAAATAATAATACAAAGACTAACACGATTTGTAGATAGTTCCATTCAAGCGAGATGTCCTACGGTTAGCTATAAATTGGTAGTGGTGTGACTGTTATGCCTTCCCACAGCAGTTATTTAAAGTCATGGCTTACTTGTAATGATTTAGATTTGTCATCTGTCCATCCCTACCCCCCTCCCTCAATTTTTTACAGTACTCTAGTGCATAGAAATCGGTCAACACACTCATTCAAAAAACGTATGTTAAGCTCTTGGTGAGTGTGGGACCACATACTAGTCTCTGTGTAGAGACAGGGCGCTGAAAACAAGGTGATGAGCATAAAGGAGGTTGACTTCTCTGACTGCTGTCATGACAGGAATAAATGACACTGGTTTATGAGTACATAGCCAACTGAATCACATTCGCTAGCTAAACTTTTACTGCTCTTAGTCATCAAATACCCTGAGTCTGTCTGGAGATCCTGAAGAGGTTAAGTGCATGGGCTCCATCTTTCGGAATTGGGCAGGAATTTGTCCTAAGCTTTGCAGTAAATAAAGGTGCTGCTGTATTCATATACACACATTCTTCAGCTGCTGCTTGGTGGGGGTGGGAAGAGGTCTGTTTTAAAGATGCTAAGAAACTGTGAAAATGTTTAAATAGTCTGGGAAATTACCTCATACTCATGAGTAGGATATGCACCTAGCCGTGGGCTTCAGCATGCACCAGCGTGCATTTAACTAGTTCTCCGACAGAAACTGAAGAGATGACAAAGCCTTCCCACGTAGTGGTGTTAGCAGTCAGGCCCCATTTGTATCTTTTCTGCTTGTTTGCTGAAGAAAGTACAATCATTTCATAGAATCATAGAATCGTCAAGGTTGGAAAAGACCCTTAAGATCATCGAGTCCAACCGTTAACCTATCACTGCCAAGTCCACCACTATACCATGTCCTCGAGCACCACATCTATCCGTTCTTTAAATACCTCCACGGATGGAGACTCAACCACTTCCCTGGGCAGCCTGTTCCAATGCTTGACCACCCTCTCGGTGAAGAAGTTTTTCCTAATGTCTAACCTAAACCTCCCCTGGCGCAGCTTGAGGCCGTTTCCCCTTGTCCTATCACTTGTTACTAGGGAGAAGAGACCGACCCCCGCCTGGCTACAGCCTCCTTTCAGGGAGTTGTAGAGAGCAACAAGGTCTCCCCTCAGCCTCCTCTTCTCCAGGCTAAACAACCCCAGTTCCCTCAGCCACTCCTTATAAGACTTGTGCTCCAGACCCTTCACCAGCTTCGTTGCCCTTCTCTGGCCACGCTCCAGCACCTCGATGTCCTTCTTCTAGTGAGGGGCCCATGACATTGCATTGTCTTCTCAAATTCTTCTGCTCATTGTATACCACTTTATATAAATGAGTTAATGAGAATACCTCTTATGCATCCATTTCATTTCCAAATGCACCAATGTATCTACAAATATCATTGCTCAGTTCAGCTCTCATTTTGATTTAGTAGCCTCATTTTCAAGTAATAATTTGAGTCCTTCCTTATAAGCAGGCAATATGTTTCCATATATGCTTATTTCTGCCGTAGCACCAAGCATCTGTATATTATTTTAATGATGTTATTTTTATTTATACTGAGTTCTGTGCTTTGTGTTGAATTTTGCTCATGAATACTCCATAAAATCTGCTCTTTCTTGGGGGTCTAGGTGAGGTTGTAAGAAAAGCAATTTTTCATAGAAAAAAACAAATATTTTAACTGATCACCACAAGCTGTTTGATTTTTTCATGATAAGCTAGAAAATGGTAGTGTGTCTTGTTTCTATGGAGTGACTGTGTATTAATGAATTTAACTCCTTTATGAGGTTGGTTGGGCAAAAAAAAATCAAAGGAAAATGTGCAGCTTAATCTCCTGGAGAGGGATGAAGCACTCACTGTGCAGAAGTCTTTCAGTGTACATAATTCTGTACGTAGTATATTTTACAGGTTTGAATCTTTTGTCAGACTACAATAGGAGTTACCATTTTTTCAGCTTTAATTTTTATTCCACAATCAGATGATGTGTTATCATTTGATACACCAAGATAAAATGAGTACAGTTATATCCTGTATTACGGGTATGTATAGCAACACGTTATCATTCATACGTAGTAGTAAAACCACCTTTGGACCAGACTTATCGTCACTTGAAAGAGGAGACTAGAAACTGTTTCTGTATGGATGGTTTCAAGACACTTCATTAGATGTGGTGTTGCAACATGAGTTGTGCTTAATTATTCCACGTGTCACGGGGGATAAATAAATCTTCCAGGAGGGAAGATGTATAAGGAAATGCGTTATACTTGCTTATTCTGAGGCTGTACTCCTTATTACAAAGGAAACCTGTTGTATCTTTGCAAATTGATAGCTGTTGAATTGCAGCTTTAGTGAAATTGCCTGTTTATGATACGGTCATTGTGCAAATGCAGTCTGAAGTGACAGATTATCGCTGACTAAGCTACATTACTAAGAATAATGGCTAATTACTGCTGTAATTTAGTGAGTGAAACTTTTACTGGCTCTCCCCGATTTTATTTAAAATCATGTTATTCTGAGTATTTGTTCAATAATAAGGATAATTAACTTTAAGAAAATGGGCTTTTGTAAATAGCATTCCTTAACTGTTTGTGATTTGTGTCCAGTCACCTGTCACATTGTGTTACTTCTGCTCTATGGGTTTTTTATGTTTTCTGAAAGAGAGTATGAATTCAAGTGACAGAGGATGTTGTGGTTGTGTTTTCAAATGAAGGTGTTTATTTTAAATTGGGTAAAACTTCAATACTTAGTATTTTTATCAAGAAACGGTAGTTGTCCAAATATTTATTAATAATACATGATATACAAATAGTGAAAGAAAACACCTGCTGCTACCCATGAGGGAGTTAATTTGGTTTGCACTATTGATCTGTTTCTAATGGTGTCTCCAACACGCGGAATGTTTGGCTCTGTGTCAGCTCTGGACAGCAGAACTGGTATAGGGTGTGCGGGAAATAGCCGAGCTGTCACCAGAAACGGCTTTCAGAGGCAGTGTTGTAGATGAAATTTTTGCTTGTGGGATGCCTAACAAGGTGTCTGTGGGGAGCCCATGGGTCAGGAGGTACTTGCATACCCGACTCTTCCTCTTTTGTGGTGCTTTCTAACATCTGTGCTAGGTTAACAGTTGGACTTGATGATCTTAAAGGTTTTTTCCAACCTAAACGATTCTATGTTTCTATGATTCTATCTACCCTTCTTGTCCAAGCTTATGATGAGGAGCTGCTCGCTTTTCAATGGATGGGATTTTGCTCCTTTTCTCCACTCCTGTTATCCAAGGTCCTTTGCAGTTGCTCAGTGGTTCTGAATTCCTTGCCAGGGATTTTGGAAGTCCGTGCCAGGCTGCCCTGTGCAAGGACAGCTGAGTAGAGAAAAAAAGATGCACGATGTGGGACATTGACCCATTCCCTGCAGCATGTGTTTGGTAATACAAACACAGTCATTTGCTCTTTCAATATTTTATAGTGATGCTTTTGTTCTTAGTACCTGCTCCTGGCCTGGTCTTCAGCAACCAGGTTTGCTCCCATAGAAATCAGGGAGATCAGAACGGAACTTTTCTCTATATGAGCTTGTTTCTGCTTATTTCTCTGAGATTTCTAATGAACTGACAGACTGTTGCAATTGTAGCAACAAATGTCTGTCTAGTGAGAAGAATCCTGGATCTCACGTGGACTTCCAGCCAGCCAGGGATCCATCTCCTGAAGAGCTTCATGTGGGGGAGCGATTCTACTTTGTGTGCAATGGAGCATGTCAAGAGATATGGCATAGTTTTTACATCTCATTTTTCATTTCTTTCCCAATTTTCAATACACACAGTGCAGGGAGACTGCCTTATTTAGTTGGGATTTGAAAAATCAACACCTTTCTCCCTAAAATGAGCTGTATTTGCTCCTGAACACAGGACAATCCCTGCTTGCTCCACAGATCCATCTTCCTTGCACAGAAGGGGGAGATGCAGTTCGGCTTCATTATTCTTCTTCTAATTTTCTCTTAATGTAACATGAAATATCATCATCTGGCGAACTCAAAGTCGCATTGCTTTTATATAGAGAATGATAATTCATGGAAAGGAGTGCCAGCACTGCCTAGTGAGAGCTGTGCCGTCAAGACTTCCTATGTTCTTCCATGTTTCGCCCACACTCCAGGAGTTTTGGTGGACTATATTGTAAAGAATCAGGTCATGGCTTTTTCTTTTCCTTTTTGGTAGTACATTGTGTCACAGGAAGCCGTGGCAAGTTTGAGGATCAATCCTAAAATAGTTATTTTAATAAGGTGTTTAATCATAGCAAAATACTACACCAGCTGTGAGTAGCAAGTATCAGATGGAAATGGCTAGGATGCTGCTTTCAAGTCTCAGTATGTTCCAGACTGTATTTTGGACGCCAGAAGGTCCATGGGTTATTTCTAAAGGACCTGCAAAAAAAGAGCAATCTTGTAGTCTGTAAACTTAAAATTGCTACTCTAGGTTATGGCACTAGGGGACACAAATGGAGACAAATCAAGATACACTAGTTTAAGGCAAAACACCATCCCTTGTGCCTATTACACTGAAATCTAAACTGCAGTTGCAACTTTCTTAACAAGCTTTGTTGCATAAGGTCCCTGACATGTAATGAGCCCTCATCTTTTATGTGCAGAACTGAAGGCACTTAACCTGTGAGAAGAGATGTTCTGTTTGCTCGCTGTCCTATACAAAAGGCTTTTTTTTTTTTTTTTTTCCCAAAGGAACCCAAAGGATTGGCATCTATATCACTTCGATGCACAGTTCCAGTAATGAAATTGAGCAAGTACCCTCACTTCGTATTGGTAGACAATCTATTTCAGTTAACTGAGTACTTATACACTTTTCTGAGGACGCATGTAGTAGTGTAAATCAAATGGGCATGGCCGAATTCTCACGTCTGTGCAGATGCTCCTTTCCGCACGAGCATACCCACCTTTGGAGGCTGTTGAGCACCCTGAGCTCCCATTGAATTTAGATGTGACGGTACTTAGAATTTAGTTGCGTTATGGATACTCAAAGAAATCTATTAACTGTTGTAGTCTATACTAAGATTAGTTAAAATTCTTTCATGTTTCCTGTGTAGGTTAGAAAACTCTGAAGTTTATTTTTTTGTTTTCATAGGAATCTATAGAAGTCGTTGAATTGTGTGGTGGTATACCTATCTAGGAAATAGCTATATGCATAGTGTTGTCAAATGCAACTAATAAAAATTTCTGGCATTAAAAACATCAACCCAAACGATATGTTTTGTTACTTATTTGTATTCAGTACGAGGGCTATTATGTCTCTCTCTTCAAAGTATAAAGATATTGTGCAGGTTAAGGAAGATGGCTTCAGTCCTCTTCACACTGTACTGAACATTGTACAAACATGTTTTTTTATAGCTGGAAATGAGATACTCAATTTGCTATAGCAGTGCAGTATTTACTGTATCTAGTATGACTGTCAAATCTGTAGTAATTTCTAGAAAGTATTACTATGCCTTGTAAGGACCTAAACTTAGCATTTTGAACATTTCCTTTCTTGAAGTTATGTTTTCGCTCTGATATTTACAGTAAATCAGAACCATGCCTAAAGATATTTTGCCTCTACTTAACTAAGGAAAAGTAACTTGAGCTAAGCTATTTCATAGAGGAAATAGTTTTTCTGCCCATATAAAAATCTCAGTAATTTGAATATATGTTGGTAAAGTTTTTCTGCCCGGAATATTACTTGCTTATGGGAATAACACTTGGCAAGTCTCTTGATGTGTGTGATATTCTTGCAACTAAGTAAGTCAATGCATCCTTAAACAGAATGCCAAAAAGAAAACGTAGATTTAAGTCAAAGGTGTGGAACAGTGCGGGTGGGGTCAGAAAAAGTAGGTGCAACAGAGTTTTTTGACTGCATATCTCTGTTATATTACCTTACTTACCACCCATCACAGAATGCAACGTTAAGTGCTCATGTCCTTATCTGCTTGGCACGTTGATATTGCAAAACTGTTGCATCTGCCTACAGCTGAATTCCACGTTCTTCCTCATTCCACATTCTTCCTATGTTCCTTCTCATATGGATGCAGCAGCTCTGCGTACTGGAGGCTTTGCAGCTACTTTAACACAAATGTGGTTTGTGATTTCAGCTATGATTATTCAAAGGCTCTGCAATGAATACCAGCGAAGTATCGTTCATTGTTGGTGTACTTTGCGCTGTGTTATCAGTAGGATTCATTCTGAGATATGCAGTTAGCCACTCTCTCGTCTTGAGCTGGGGTGATATGTAAGTACTGATATAGACCATACGTATCAGAAATGCTGTAATGGAATTTGCTTCTGACCTGCTACTATGAAATGTACAATGGGAAAGGATATTCACTGATGGGCCGATCGCCCACTTTGAGAAAGCATGTAATTTCTATTAGCATAATGGAAGAGCAGCTGTAGCTTTGCCCAGAGGCCAAAGATGATGCCTAAAGAGGAGAATATAAAGGATAAGCATAAATGCTATTTCCCTCGAGTATACTCTCTTCTTCAGATCTGCTGATTGTACATAGAGCAGAGGAGCATACCGAGTATTTTGAAACACTTCCTTCTAGAAGAATTTTAAAGCAGCATGCATGCTTTGGATAAGTTACGATGTTTTTGTGACTTTGCCTTCCACAGGCACGTGAGTCAAGTTTGCACCTCTTCTTGTTTAGCACCCAAACTACCTGGGGAACCAAAATGCATATATCTTCTTGAAGAGATCAAGAATTTTGAATCTCTTGTCTTACCACTATCTTCCTCTGCTGCTTTAATATATCCCACAAATCTCTGTTGCCATGGAAAGCTGCCCTGAATGGCTCCTTGAACTCTGTTTAGCCTTCCTCTTAAAAATTTCCTTCCCATCTGTCTGTCTGTTTGTCCTCCCCAGCTAGCCTCTTGCTGTTGGGTTTCTCTCTTCAGTCCAATGCTGCTGAAGCAGACCAGGTACACAGAGGTGGCTAGTCCAAGAGTCCTGGCTCATAAAGGAAAAGCACATGGTTACAACCACACAGTAAAAAATTAAATTGGCTTTATGTTTCTTTTATTTGCTTAATATTTTATACTCACCATTTGGTGAAAGGGGGTGGAGGGGGAGGTTGTTTGTTGCCTTCATTTTTGCTTGTTAAGTGTAGATATATGGAAATGACTTAGTTAATGGTTTTCTGGCTTCTCATCATCAACACAAGTGAGAAGTATTTTAGCATTCAATTGAAACCAAATGTTTTCAGATAAGGAGAGGATGTCTTAAGGCATTTTTATTGATATTTAATTATGCATATCTTTCTATATAGTGTATGGCATTTATGCACACATGCAATACATACTATAAGAAATCAGCCTATTTGGCTTGATTCAGCTGCCAGTAAATGATAAATTGTGACTGATTCTGGATTTAATGCTGAATTCTTGACCGTAGCATATTTAAATGTTATTGTGGGTAAGTAAAGTTTTGATTCTGTTTACAGGATTAATAAGTTTGGATGGTGTTGATTTTAAAGCTCCCTAAGGGCAAAAACTGTACAAAAATCCTTTCGCAAATTTTGTTGATGCATAAGCTGTAAGCAGTTTGTTATGCAGAATTTTCTTGTGCAATATTTGTACTAGGTAAGGTAGAAAATTTGAACAGAGAATCATAGTTGTCCTCACCCACTCTAAATCCTTGTTGTGAACCACTTTTTCCTATGGATTGGGGGTATATGATACGTATCTAAATTACTCTGTCATGTCATCTTACAGTTAAGTGAAATGGTTAGTGTGTTAGATACCAAATGGCTGGAATGAGAATTTGTCCCATCAATGAATTATTGCATAGCATTGATTCTTGAAAATTTCCATAAGTTATTCAAACAACTTGTATTTTTTGATTCTACAGCAATAGTAATGTAAGCACATGAAATTTTGCTTAGCTAAAGTATTGCCATTAAACTGAAAAAATATTACCAAATCTACATATTTTAATTTAGCAGGTACTGAAAAAGATGTCAAGTAAATTGGATTCTAGCAGATTCTGTGGATGACTCAGTAATTTGTGTGCATGTTTAAAGTTATGGCTGGGGTAGAGCAAAATCGATTTGGATGACTGATTTTGAAAAAAAAAAAAAAGAATTAGGCTGGTGCTGTAAAAAGCTGTTGATCAGATAAAATTTGGCCGTTGCACTTTTTAAAGACTAATGACATAACCTTTTGGGGCAGTAAAGTCTGTAGGACTAAACTATTAGAATGAAATTTTATTTGCTGAAAATTTAAAAAGCAGAGATTAGCAAGCTTCACTTTTTATTGAAAGAGGAAGATAAAACACTGCTTTTTCATTTGTTTCTCTTTTTGGACTTCTTGGAAGATTTGGAATCTTCCTTTGTGTCGGAGATCCATCTGTCTGTACTGAAACTTGGCTATCAGGGTCTCATTTTGAAACTGGACAGTTAAACCCCGTATCCAAGGTTGTTTTCAGTAAGCACGGCTGTTAACAGCAGGATTGTTTTCAAGATTTATAATTAGAACTAGCTGTCTGCTCCAAGAAATAATAAACTCACTGTGAACTACATGCTTTGATTTTATATCCATTAAAGTTCCCCAAATTGCCCATGAATCAAGAGAAGCTCATCTCTGCTGGCCTTACGGGAGCAGATGTGGTTCAAAGTAAATGAACTAATTGATTTGATAGATAATTCTCTATAGTCACAGACTGAAACTTGAGGAAAGTGAGAAATTCCACATAGCCCAGCGTGTTCTTTTGGTAGTGAAATACGTAGTATCTCAATACTAATATGAACCAATGTGAACATTGGTAAATAATGCCCCAGTGTGAATATAAGAGAGTGGGTTAGTGGGGATGAATACTCTATATACCAAGATTTTTATTTATTTTCCAGGGACATATCTGCCTCATTTGGCTGGTATCCTTCATTCATCCTATGTCTTTGTGTTATTTTATTTCTAGAGGTAAATTATATGAGTTCCAATGAAATACCAGTACTAGGAGAGGAAAGTTATCCAGACTTCTCCTTTCCTCGGATGTCTGTGTCTATCCCTGCTGGATTTCCTGAGTCTTGGCCTTTCACCAGGCTAATTCACAAGCTCACTGATGCTCTCTTAATGCTTTTTAGTTGTTACCTGGCGAAAAGCTTTCTATGATTCCACAAAATGAATTTTCTGAAAATAAGTCTAAGACTTCTTCCTTCCAACAAGCACATTTTGGAAAGTCTTGCAGTAAAATCATGGTTTGGTTTTGGGTTTCTTTCTTCCTCATTTCATAGCATCGTTTCATTGTTTATTTTTCTCATCCAGGTAGGTAACCTGTACAGAATAGATCATCATCATTTTGTGTTAAACTTTCTCACATTGCCATGGGGAGAACAGGACCAGGACCCCATTTTTTTCTAACGCTGTCAGCACAACTTTGTTGTGCTGTATTAAATGTGAATTGTTGGCAGGTGAATGTTTCCATACAGCAGAAAGCCAGTTACTTTCACCAGTATTGTTGGAGTATCTTCACAGCAATTGTCTTCTCTGTCTTTGAAAGTCATTAACTTTCCTGATTGCTCTCCAGTCATTCATAACAACTGTTTGAAGAGTTTTCACTGAAAGGACAGACTCCAGAGCTCTCCATGTGAACTCAGGTGTTCCTTGAGGTGAAAGATGTGCTGCATGGCTAATTTATAGTCATTTTCCCATGGAAAATGAAGTCTTTTTGGGCTCTTCAAGAGACTCTTTACTTGCATCAGTTTAGTGCTGACTAATTACATGAATAAAGCAGAAGGACACTGCTTGTACAAACCATGAGAAAATCAGACACCTAAATTTAAAAAATGACTAAACGTTTATCTGCAGTGATGACAAGGGGCATAATGGAAATGATACTCAGCTATAATCTATGGCACAAAATCTGTCCTTCTTGCTAACTAATTGATATATGAGGTCATACACATTTTTCAATATTTATTTTCATGGTGAAATACTTACAGGAAATGAGAAACTTTTGTACAAATCTCATCCTCTCCATAAAAGAAAAATATTTTAGGATAATGCTAAGCTTTACACTGATGTACCACGTGATCCCGTATGGGTTAAAGAGTGACTGATTTATATTCAAGAAATATTTGAACATACAAAGCAAATATAATTTGTCTGAAAATACCCTTTATTCTCCCTTATCTTCCTTGCAGGCATCAGTACTTTACTTCTTACATGTTGCGATTCTCTTTCACCCCAAAAGCTGTACAATAGCTGTTACTCATCCAAATAGCTATAGCGCAGCCAGCTCCACGCTGCTGTTTTGTAGAACCGCAATTTTGCCCTTCCTCATTGAAATATTCATGGTGTAAGATGTTTCTGTAACAGCGAAAGTTGACATTTATCTAGAAAGGAGGCATCTTGTGAATAAACCTTTCATCAAATGACCGCACAGAAGTCCCTGCTGGTTCACATGAATCTTTTCAGGCTTTTATCAAGTTTGGTCAGAGGCTTGTTGATGTCATTTCAGTGTTTGAAAGCATTTTTCGCTTGCCTGTCCTGGTTGAACAGGAGCTCAGACTGAGACACCACAATTTCCAATGTCTGAACAATCTGTGAATGAAAACCCTGGCGGTGGGCTCCAGCCCAGGGAATGGTTCATAAGCTCTGTGCTAAACTCACCATCTTCCATAATTAAGTCATTTTGTTTCACTGTCATGGCATGTTGAGTTACTTTAATTCATTAGACGTGACACTGTATTATTTGAAGAATGTAATGGATCAAAAAGCAGTGGAGTCTGCAAACATCTGTAGAAACCCTGTTCTTGTTCCTTTGTATTTGTTTATTTGCAGTTCTGGTGTAGAAAAAATAGTGACAAAGTTAAACTCTTGTAGTAGGCCCAGATAAGCCAAGCAAGTAGTATAAAATTAAATGGATATATTAAAGGAAAAAAAAAAACCAAAAAAACCAAAACAAAACCCCAACCCCCTCTCTGTTATCTAGCAAAATTCTTAGGACAAAACCATGACCTGAAAATACAGAAGCCTCTGCAAAATTAATCCCTGCAGGCTCCCTCTGGAAATGGGAAAGGACATGCTTGATTAAGCCGGTGCTAACCTTTCAAAATCATGTTTCTTTGATATTTATTCCTTGAAATAATAAAAGGGGACATGTCAGATGGTGGAAAGCTGTAAGGTACTCGCTTGCTACTGCCCTTTTATAACTTGAGTGTTCCTCTCCCAGAGCAAACTTTTAAAATAAAAAGTAAGGCCTTGGTGCATCCTTTTTGTTGACTTTTATACCTTGTGTGGCTCTGCATTTGCACCAGTTAAATTACAAAGAAAATTTCCATCCCTTTTCTAGCTCTGCTAGAAGGCCCTAGTCTTCTCAGTGACAAATGGTAAAACACATTCACAGGTCTACATGGGCAGATTTGGAGGACATAAAATCTATGGTGTGGGGGCTGCAGGAGCCCGTGTGCCCTCATCCACACAGCCCCTGCCCTGTTGCCCCCTCCCCACCGGTCAGCTCCGTCATGCCTCGGGAGGGCTGGCTCGGGGGCTCCAGGCGTTGCTGGACAAGGACAGGGACAAGGACGAGTCAGGCTCCAGGCTGGGCGCAAGGAGCAAGTCAGTGTCTGCACTGGCCTCGCCGCAGCTGGGCTTGACTCAGGGTGGTGGCAGCTGGGGGGTCCCACACGGGGCGATGGTGGTTGGTGGGGGATGCCTGGGGCCCAGGCATCTCCGTAACCCACATGGGAGGGCAGGAGAGCTTGGGATCAGCAGAGAAACCTGTGGCCGGTGGTCGAGCATGGTTTTGCCACGTGTGAGGCCAGAGAGGTGACAGGTCCTTGGGAAACAAGTCTTTTCTGCTGTTTGTAATAATTAGTAAATTATTTCCACCCTCACATGTTGCTCTGCTTTGCCTGAAAGTACATAATTTTGTATAATTTCCCCAAAATTGCTCCCATGGTGATAATGGGGGAGTTTTCTCCCTGGGCGCCTCAGTGAGATGTTTGTGTTGGGAATTGCATGTTCTATACTGTTAATGAATAGAGGCAGGAATTTAATAACTTAAGAGTTTAGAAATGTGCAGGGTATCTTGGGAGGAAAGGTTTTCCTTTCAGCTTCTCCACTTCAGTGTTTGCATTTACTGAGTTTTGCATGGGTCTGCACAGTACCACAAGGGAAGACTGCATGGCTGAAACCTAGATATTCATGACGGAGAAACATGATTCATTTCATGGTTGCCAGGGGATCAATACATCATTTCAAGTAATCCAAGAAAAAGGGTACCAAGTTAACACACTGCAAGATACATTATTTACCTACATTTGAGATTGGTACAAATAATTTCCTTCTGTGTATTTTTGATGTGATGCTAAATTATTCAGCTTAAATTCATTACTAATCTCTGGCTTTCAGTTTTTCCAGTCTTCATAAAAATGCCAAATAACTACTATAATTCATTACACAGGAAACAGCTTGCACTGTCTATGTAGACCTAGCACCAGATGCCTTAAATCTGTTATAAAAATGGAATATCTAAGTTACGGTGGTGTAAAATAGGAGAAAAATAATTTTTGCTGGATCTCCGTGGACGATACAGAGTGAGTAAGGATGAAGTAATTAAGACAACTTTAAAGTTCTACTTGTAGTCCTGTCATTATAATCTTGTTTCTAGCTGAATAAAATCATCTTCTGGATTGCTTTTTAAACCGCGTTTCATATTGCTTTTTGCTTCCTGTCATAATGTTGTCTCACCAGCGAAAGAACTGTCCTCGACAAGTCTGCCAAGTGGAAAATTGATTTGGTCTTATGTTGACCCCTATTTTGTTCTGGTTTCGCATTTCATTTTCATTTAACAAAAGGTATACTATTTTAGATAACAAATGTTTCTTTCTTTAACTAACCAACTCTTGCAGCTTTTTCCCCAGTAGGCATAAACTACTGTCAGGGCTTTCCTCAGCTGTTGCAGCAGCTGTGAATACGCCCTGCTGATCTCATGGAAAAGCTGGAGCTAGGAAACTAAGATGTCATGAAAATAGCTGAGGATGAGGTTTCGAGAAAAGTATTCCTGTAATTTGTTGGAATTGGGGAAGTGAAATGTGCAATTCTAGTAACAGTGACAGATTTATAGACTTGGTACACTAATTAAAAAGCAACTTACTTTAGTATATTAATCTATGAAATGACAGCACCAGAGCGCACTGCTCTGTTTTGTGCACAAGCATGAGGACGTTGAAGTGCCCTTCTCCTATAATGACAGAATTTTATATTGTGTACAGAATTCAAGAATAATGTTAAGCAAGAAGCAATTCAAGGCTTGCTTCCTTCTGGTGTGAAACATATGGGGAGATGTTTCGCTATAAACTATGTTCACCTGCAAGACAGAAAGAAAGAAAAAGTTTTCATTTGTTCTTTTGCTTCTCTTTTCATTGCTGTTTTTTGTTTGCATGGCTGTGGTAGAATCCAGCTACGAAGCTAGAACAGAAAAATCAAACGAAGCATTACTTAATCATTTCCACAACTACTTCTAACTAAATTTTTGCTCATATCTGTGTAACATCTTGGGATTTTCATGCTTTGAGATTTATCTGTGGAATTCCTTTGTATAAAAGTTTCTTGTATCCTCCACCAATAATCTCAATAGTTGGGGCCACTGAGGAAAGAAAAAGAACATACTTCTGATGTGCATTTAAAGCACCTCCGATATTACATCCTACTTCAGCAATGACTTAGATGGGTGTCTTGATAGATGACAAGATGACAGTTAAATGAAGATAACTGAATAATTTCGGTTTTTTACAAACATCACTTTAGTTTCCTTTTGAATATAGAAAAGTAGAACTTAAATTCTATACGTGTAATAAAATGCTAAGTCTTTATAAAGCAAAGGAATAATAATGCTTTTGGGGAAGAATGTGAAGCTTTAAAAACCCCAAATGAACAGTTCTGTAGATGTTTAAGGATACAATAGTTGAATCCCTTATAGTTTTATTTATTTATTTGCTGTTTCTTCACTAAACTTTCTTTTTCCCCCGCCCTAAACTTAATGGATCATATGTCCTTGAATATTCTCCTTATAGGCATTTAAATATCTGCTGAAGTTCCTAAGCCTGCGATTTGCTTGTAATCTTCCATATGTTTCAAATTCATTGTAAACACATACCGTCAGATCTTCAGCTCTACAAAAGCATCCCATGAAGTCGGTGGAGCTACATGGAATGTCTTCAGATGAGAATCTCACTTGTCGTATTTGTATCTCCACTTTTCCTGAACCCAAACTTGTTCTTGCCATATAATTACAATTTTATTCACCATTCTGATCACAAATTGATACTAATTGCCTGATTTTGACTAAAGTTCACATTCACAATTATGTGAAAAGGACTCATGTAATACGGGTATGAACTTAAGAAAATGTTTAATCAAAGCTCCTTTCATAAACTATTTTTCTAACAAAATATTTACAAAAGGAAAGGATTTATTTTTAGTACTTTTGTGTTGTCAGACTCCTGTAATGGTAACACAGTTGTTGTGCACAAGACCGTTGTTCGTGGCCAGGGAAGATGACAAGGACTGCTCTAGGTTAGAAATCTGTATTTACTAGTTAGAAAGATCACACTTGGAAATGCCCATGTGCATTGGTTTTGGCCCTCAAAGACTTCTTCAGTTGCCTTATCGGAGAAATTCCTTGTGGTGCACGAAGGACCAAGGTGTATGTATTGTTTCAAACAATTATTCCGCTACATTAGTAGCCATAAACCATATATAGAAATGGGGTAGAGTGAAAGGATATGATGGAAATAATCTATTTAATTTACTGTAAATTATTTTACTTATTTTTACTGTTGTTTACCGTAATCACAAGTAAAAACCAGGATAAGATAAGAGCTGGAGAAGAAAACTGAAGTGATTGACTTTTCATTACAATTGTTTTTAATGTTCAATTAGGAAGCTACAGCAAACGTGGATTCATGGCATTGTATCTAATTTACTTTGTAATAGTAAATCAGTAACTAAACCATTAAATGCTGACTGAGCAGATTTTCTGTGTGCTGGGTTTCTTTAGCTCTAAGTGTCCTCAGCCAAAATGTTGTTTGTTTGTTTATTTTTAAGTATATAGTGCAGGTCATCAGGAAATAGCTCCTAGAGGCATTCAGCAATCAAATCTTCCTAATGAATTTCTTCTCCCAAATATGTTTCATAACATCTGTAATTAACCCCAAACCACTGCAGGTCTGGCACTGGCATTCAGAATTCCATCTTTGAGGTACCAAAGAAGCCATGGCAGATGATTTCATCACCACCAGTAGTGTGTATTTGGTACCTTCAATATCAGTCTTCATGGTCTGACACAAGTTGTAAGACTTTTATTGCTGTCAAGCTATATAAAATCCTGGTGTCAGGTTCTTAGCACTTGGAAGGTAATAACACTCCTCATCTTCTATTAAAAAAATATAGACGCTCAGTTTGCTCTGGATAGATTTCTCTAGATAAAATACAGAACCTGTAGAGCTGAGTTACCGTTCTCACTAATTGTGTGTTTAACACCACCTTGCCATGAAACCTAAGTTAATTAATCTGTTTCTGTTCCCCTCAAGTGTAAAATAGGATAGCAGTTTGCAACCGTGTTCATAAAACTCTTTAAATTAAAAGCACGGGGTGTGTGTCTTTCCTGTAAAGGCTGCATGAGAAATATTGAATGGTTAATATCTTATTTTTAAATCATAAGCTTTTCTTTCAGCAGGAATTTGTGCTTTCTGGATATGAAAATTATGCACATAAGTTGCCACTACTGGTCAGGAACAAATACTGAAGTAAAATGAAAATAAAGAATTAGATACCTTCCTGTGTACAGTTTTGGTACTCTAATAATTGTGATGTCTATAGATCTAGAATGTAAAATTCAAAAATAAATTTAGATCTTACAGCAACTTGGTAAAAATAGACCAATGAAAATGCTTGTAAATTTAGTGCCAACAAAATAAATTATTGTGTTGCCTGTTTCTGAGAGATGTTGTTAAACTACGAGGCACCTGCCCTTATGCTGTATAAAGTGCTATGAATACTGTAAAAGCCTAAGACAAATACTAGAAACAAGTCTCCTAGCAAACTGCCAGCACAGCCGTGTCAGGCAGTGCAGCCACCAGCTACAGACTATCAGGCCATTGTTTGAATATTCTTCCATTTAAGTCCTTTAATGAGGACACCGGCAGCTTGCTGGTTGTCCCTGGTCACCCATCCTGTTAATTCTACACCAGGCATCAATCGGCCATGTGCTCTGAATGGAGCATGATCAGTAGTGAGCCCACGAACAGTAGTGAACTCAGTACCTGGGGACGATAAGTCTACTTCTGCAGAGTTTGACAGCTTCCACCAAGTCCAGTGAACCTGTGGAAATGAAGTACCCCTCAGACATTAGGTCTGGAAGTACAGAGCTTCTTCATATATATACAGCATGTGTATTGCATTTTATTTCCATGGTAACTAAAATTAATGAATGTATTGGGTCGCATTCCTAATAAGTTTGATGAATCTCAAGCTACCTGCTGGAGATGAGTTGTTTAACAGTGGGTGGCTGTCTCTAGGGAGCTTCCTCAGTAAGTACTGATTTGGGTTGTTGTCTTCAAGTGATCAAGCACTCAGAAATTTCCTACGTAAATATCTGTTTGTCACTTTTTGGCAAATATTTTAATTAGCTGTGGTATGTACTTACTATCAGTATTGCTATTAATGATATGAATATGGTAAAGCACAGAAAGTTATTTGAATGCAGTGGAAGTTTGGTAGCCATGTTGGACCAAAGAGAGTAGAAGAATTAGAGATTCTATTCCCTTCAAACTTGTACAAAATTAGTAATCTTTCACTGTGTTTGGTATTCTAGGATGTAATGTCCACATTCTTCCAGTTTGGGGCTTCCATCCAGCAAGAAGCCATTGTCATGCTGAAGATCATGCAGGATTATGACTGGCACGTGTTCTCTCTGGTGACCACCACCTTCCCTGGATATAGAGACTTCATCAATGTCATTAAGACCACAGTGGAAAATAGTTTTGTGGGCTGGGACATGCAGAACATCATCATACTCGATACTGCCTTTGGAGATGCCAAGACCCAAATTCAGCTGAAGAAAATTCATTCATCAGTCATCCTGCTATATTGTTCCAAGGATGAAGCTGTCTACATACTGGATGAGGCTCGTTCCCTGGGCCTTACTGGCTATGATTTCTTTTGGATAGTTCCCAGCCTGGTTAGTGGTAACACAGAAATCACTCCCAAGGAGTTTCCTTCAGGACTCATTTCAGCATCTTATGATGAATGGGACTACAGTTTAGAAGCTCGGGTACGGGATGGCCTTGGGATTATTGCCACTGCTGCATCAGCCATGCTGGAAAAATACTCCTTCATTCCTGAAGCAAGAACTAGCTGCTATGGACAACTGGAGAAAAATGACCGGCCATCTCACACCTTGCACAAGTAAGGCTTATTGTTTCGGGGCTTTTTCCCTACATAACCTTGGTAATTTTTCATTCTATCACTATTATGTGTTTCTTGAAGGAGAATATTGTTTATTGTTAATCCTATCACACCCTTTTTAAGCAATGATTTTCAGATGTTCCAAAGGAACATGCAAGAGGACTTGCTGCACTGATAACTGTGCACATGGGAATGATGTTATGTGCTGCGGAGAATAAATACTGCTCTGGATCTGATGTAGAAGATGACAGAAATTGGCCTTAGAGGGTATGAAGCTGAGTTAATAAAATGGTCCCATTGTGTACTTTAACTATGAGTAAAATTGCCAAAATGCCTTGGAGGCTGTGCCTGAATCACTTGCATCAGCAGGAGCCTGGTAGTATTTTCGAAGACAATTGATGTGCAGCGTTAAAGAGGTGTCCCTGGAAATTATAGAAGTATTAGATTAGTTAGGCAGCTTTTATCACCTAATAACTGAAATCTGTCACTTCTGCTTGTGAGGATTTTACTTTTGTCATCTGTACTAAAATAACTGCATTAATCTGCATTACTCCAAGTTGATATGGATGTTTTCTCAAAACAGTTTGTCATATGGGAACTGCCAAGGTTTAAATCGGGATTCTTTGCTCTTCTTTTTTTTTTTTTTTTTGGCCTTTTAATGATCCCTTTTAGACCTGGCATTCCTAATTACTTCTATCCAAAATGTTCCATAATATATGCCACACAGTAATATATTTCTTTATCTGGCTTGTGAGAAGAAGTAAAGGGAATCTTTCATGTTTTTTAATAGCGCTTTACAATATCTCATATGGAAGCTACTAAGCAGTATTTATGAAATTTGTTCTGACCAAACATTGCAGATGAAGCAGTTCCTATGGAGAAGCAGCATGGAACTGGCACAAGAAGGGAAGTCAGTGCTGATTTCATATAGGAGATTGCGGAACATTTTTAATCTTCGAGATGTACGTGCACATTTAGATTAGGGGTTGATTGCCATATGAGGTCCTGGAACAGTTGTTGTTTTCCATGAAAATGGCATCTTTGTGCGCAGCACTCTTCAGAAGCTCTCCTAAAAGCCAAATACTGCCACATAAATGGATTTTAACTTTTCATGCATGTATTTCATAAACAGTGTGACCAACGTTCAGAAACTTGCACAGTTCTCCTTAGAGAGAACTTGCCTTTAGTATGACACTTCCACTTTTTTTTGGTCTTCCCTTTCCTATTTCTAAGCCTCTGCCTCTAAAACTGAAAATTTACCAGGGGTGTTGCAGAAAATCTGTGATTCTTTCCCTGCTGCCCCACTTGACCCTGCGGAGTGACAGGAGGCAGCACTGGGGCAGCTCTCCGGCCCAGCATGGCTCTGGGAAAGCCGTCGCACGGTCACTCGTGCCTGGGCAGAGCAGCTGGCAGGCACGGCTGGGGTTGGCTGTCCTACCCGCACCCAGGATGGGATCCTCATATGGTTCTTCTTAATGCATGTGCTGGCAATGCCAGATAAAAGCAAAAGCTAATGGCATCCCGTTAACCAAATTCTGTGCCTTAACAGTGGGATCTGTACAAACAAAAAAATTAACTATTAATATTTGAACACCAGTTTCTGTGATGTTAAATTGTATTCTATCGTCAGATGCGTTCGTGTTTAAAATACTGTGGTTCAATTGGATGGGCCAGAAAAACTGGACCTGTTTTGAAAAGGACTCCTACCTCACTGTTTTGGTAATACACTAGTGTAGGCTTGAATTAGGTACTCAGTATTCAGCATAAGTTGTCTTTCCTCAAACAATCGTTTTTTTCTCATTAAATCTGTACGACTAGAAGAATAGGGCATGAGAGTGTTACGGCAGTGAGATTAGACTTCACCAGGAGATTCTGCAGTGTGCAGTGCATGATGCACATAGACATTATCAATAGGAGAAGTTGTAATATAGTGCACTGTGGTTAATAAAGTCACTTCCCAAGGCGAAACACTGCACTATGAAGTGAGAATGTGTTTTCCGTACTGGAGATTCTTTGAGCTTCTCCAACACCATATGAACAAGAAGCAGGCTGTTTTTAATTTAGAAATGTCAGAATTACACTAAAATGAATGAACTTTAAATAGTTCTTCTTATGTAATAACTCCCCAAGACTATTCTTGTCACATATAATCTGCAAGAAAAGCAAGTATATACAAGCATTTAGCAGCACTAAGTAATCTCTGGGAGCTGACCAGTCTCTCCATGCCAAGGTGAATTACGTAAATTCATTGCACTTTCTTATCCTCATCACTAAATTGTAGGTTTCTTCCTTACGTGACAAATCAATGCCTAAATTGGTGTTTTATTCTGAAACGTAATCTTTACAGTTTCAGGTCACAGATAGTGCAGCTTTGCATTTTAAACTACAAGATAAATGTATATCATGCTGTATCAAGGAGATAGCTTGAACAAAGGATTTTGGAGCATCCTTGGAATGAAAAGGGCTAAAGTAATTGTAAACAGCTTATGGGCCTGGAAGCTGCTGTTCTGTGCCTCTCTGTTTCTGCTGGAAATCAAAGCTGGAGAAGTAGGGTTTGATGAAGGGACACTGCCTGCGAGCTCAGGAGAGACACTCGGTGGAAAGCAGGGAAGAGGCTCTGCGAGGTGATGCTTGAGCAAAACCAAGCTCAAGAATGGAGCAAAAAACCAGTATTTTTAGACTCTATCTATTGTAATGACAGTCTAATTCAGTTTTAAACCCAGTATTGTACTCTAAGGCTATGCCATAATAGCTAATTTTCTTGTAAATGGAGGTTGGTAATGCTTTATGTGCAACTTCCCGCATCTAGATAGTGATTTTCAACTCCATTTATGAAGAAATTCTATGTAAAGAAAGCCATGAAGTGAAAGCTCCTCCTCCCTCTTTCTCAAATCCTTTGAGTATTAAATTGGTTTGAAGATATATATGTTTTGAACCACACAATCTATCCTTCCCCTGTCACTGCAATTTTAAGATGCTTTTATTGGCTTTCTAGACCCAGAAAAAATCA
Source organism: Nipponia nippon (assembly GCF_047370975.1). Taxonomy (NCBI): domain Eukaryota; kingdom Metazoa; phylum Chordata; class Aves; order Pelecaniformes; family Threskiornithidae; genus Nipponia; species Nipponia nippon. The sequence continues at coordinate 4,062,279 of NW_028262369.1, forward strand.
GGTTTGCTTTAGTTTTTGGAATGATTTGATCAATGTTCATTTCTGATACACATGAATAAAGGATTTAAAATAAAATATAGGGGTCATTTTCAGCACATTAAAACATTATATATAAAACATATACATATGTATTGATTCAGATCATCTTTTCCCATCTGTGTAAGACCCAGATTCTCCCAAGACAGAAAAATACTATTGTGTGAAACACTGGCACTAGCACAGCAGGTTAGATAGAATTAGCAGCTCATTAATGCAATGTCAGTTGAACAAATGCTTGCTCTGTCTCAAAAAAAGGAAAACACGTAAGCAAACAAACAGCAAAACAAAATAACCCTGCCAGTCGTCACGGAAAACGCTGCTGCTTTGTGAATAGAAATGCTTCTGCTTTGTCTAGAAGAGTACTCATGTTGTGTATAAAAGTCATAACCCTGGGAGATACATTTCACCACAGCGTTTCCAACCACTCTGATCTGGGCAGGGACGGATGGGGATGACAAAGCTGTTGCTCTATTGTCATTGTCCTGAAAAGCAGAAAGATGCATCTATCCATAGGTAGTCAGGTGTTTACCATGTGGTGTTTACATTTAGTTACATTCCGTTTCCAAATACAACCAAATAATATGCGGGATTTAGAGACTCATCTTACTTTTGGTAGTGAAGTTGTAGGGCTAGAAAGCTGTCCAGACTGCTCCGGGCAGGCTGTCATTCCATACCCTTCCCAAGCATCGTCTCCTTTCTTTGTCATCGCCGAGCCAGGGAGCAGGAGCAGTGCGAGGTCCAAAGGGCCAGATACGAATGCGTTAGTTGATCCTGCCCTGAATCACCCTACTTTAAAAGCCTGGGGACTCAGTGGGAACAGCGTTTTGAAATGTGCTACCTGATGTTGCTGTCTTTCCACGGCCTGCCGCACGGTTCATCTCTGTGTCCTTGCTGTTGTGCTGCTGTTGGCTTACAGCTTGGCTACGGGACAGCGTCTTCTTCAGAGGGCAAGGGTGTGCTGTCTCTCTAGTCCTGATCTTCATTCATCAAATTCAATATTTTGATTCCAGCTTTTAGCAATGGCATGGAAATTTTCCTCTTTTTCTTTTGATCAAAATCAGGTATTAAATGGACACAATGGTTTGATGAATAATCCAGCAAATCTGTTTAATCGTTTCCTGCATACAGATCAACACCCCATTTACAGAGGATTTGTTCATTTAAGTTCTGTCAAAAGACTTGGGAAAAATAAGTATCATCTGCTTTATTGTATGACTGAAGATGTATCGTTATTTAACTAATTACATATGAAGCGAAATTCTTTTTCACTAGTAGCATACTTGCTGTGCAGAAAATCAAATGTTATTTACATTCACCTAAGACTCTCCAGGATATTTTGTTTGTCTTTCCCATTTTGTGGTCCCACTGTGGTTTTACTGGAGCCACTGCGTGCTCACAGGAGTGCACTGCACGCAGGGTGACGATAGGAGACGGTAACCCAAGTTTCAGTAGTCACATACATTACTTACATGTTGTGGAGGGAAACAGCTAATTTGAGTATATTTTAAATTTAATACTTCATTTTTGGTAACTTTAAAGCTTGAAGAAGTTTCAGTTTTTGCATGCTGCTAGATCTGCTTATTCTTCTCCTTCGCTACTGCAAATGCTGCTCTATGGACACAAATCCGAACGAGGAGGAAGCACCTAAATGGCTGAAGGCAGGAACAAAGCTGCAAGCCTTCGCGGAGCACTGAGGCCAGAGGGGTGCGGGGAACAGCAGATTGCCCGGGAGGACAGTAAGTCCAGGCAAGCGTCTCCGAATGAGGACCAAGCTGCCAGTTGTAGATTTCATGTTAACAGCTAATTTCAGACGTCCTAGATTACAAGAAATTATTATTGCCAACATGAAAAAATGAATGAGAAGAGATACTCAGGACAAGAAAAAATGTTGTCAATGGCAGGATCCCACTTAGCCTCATTAATTTGCACGGGGATGCTTTCTTATCAGGAGACCCAGCAGAGTATTGTAGCAATTGGATTGGCACACAGGGATACACAAAGTCTAATTTACTGCTGATGAGCAGATTCTAACACTTACAACTAGATATTTGCACTTCTTCTAATTCATGTGCTGTAATTGCCCTCTTCTGTAGTATAAGGGCATTTTCCATATCGCTGCATTAAACAGCAGACACGGAACTGATTAAACTGTTGTCTTGTTCCTCTGAAAGTAAAACTAAACTTCACCGGCAGCAAAAGAGGGGTTGTGGTGGAAAACACCGAAGAGATCTCGACATGGTGCTGATTTATTGATGAAGTGATTCAAGACATTCTAGAAAATCTGTATCAGAATTCACTCCCAGGTTAGGTCAGTTTAGGAAGCAGAAGGTACCGAACAGTTGCCAGATTAGGGGCTTTTAGAACATTTTCCCCTTTTTGTGATAATTTAAAAAAATTTAAAACAAGAGAACAAGCATGGCCTCTCTTCTGGAGTTGAGCAGAGCCAGCCTTCAGGGATAAAAGCAGGCCTTGAAATTCAAAATCTAAGTGAAAGTTCTCGGAGACGGAGCTGCTTCAGACACCGTCCCCTTGCAGGAAGCCCGGCAGGTTCACGGGGAAGAGTTTGGGATGTTTCTGAGGTGGTGGAGCAAAATGTAACCATATTAGTGCTTTTTTATGAAATGTTATTTCTAATAATAACATTCACTCACGAAACCTTCTGGTGTTTTATGAGTTATGTTAGTCTGCGGCTCCCTCCCAGGCATCTGGGCCTTTTCTAATTTTGCTCCCTCCCCTTGCCCCCCTTTCAGAAGGGCTCCCCAAGAGTTTTCTCACTTGTTTGGCAGAATGGGGGCAAAATGACTTTTCCAGACCTAGTGGCAACTAATGCTTTAAGGAGCAGCTGGCAGGAGGTACAAGTAGCTGGCATGCCATTCCTTTTTCACAGTCACTGAGCATATTGTTCCCAAAATTTTATTCATCCATGCTGGCTCCAGGCCTAGGGAGATGCAGCTCCAAAGCAGGGTATCGTCGCAGAGCTATATTCAGGAGAGCGAGGGCTCGGGGAAGCGGAGGAGGAGGAGGCACGAAGAGGAAAAAGAGGCTCTTTGCATCACTGCAAAGGATTTGAATTTAGAAAATAAAATCCCACATAGCCTAATGTAAAATCATCTTTAAAAAAACTTTCACTGGTTGAAAAATGCATTGCTACCTTGTTTAATAGTGATCTATTTCAGACCTATTTCTATATGTACTTCAGACCACACATTATATATTCTACATTCAGCGTTTCTTGATTTAATTTTATAGATGTTTTTAGGAAATCTGCTTCTTAATGATAAATAATTTGTCTTGGTGTTTCTATTGTTAAGTAGCTTTCAAATTTCACAGTAGAATCATAGGAGAGAAGTTCAGCAGTTCAGAGCCTCAACAAGATAAAGAAGAAAAGACAAAATTTGGATTCACTCCTGCTTTTTTGGGTATGATGCTGAGTGAATGCCAAGCCCAGACAGACTGGCTGTCTAGATTATTAAAATGGTTGGTTCATACTGTTTGGAGGAAAGAGAAATATCACCAGATGACACGTTGGTTGTGAGGCATTTCATCTGCTTTAAATCTCAGTTTGGAAATTCCTTCTTTGGGAGAGGAGGGGGAGAGTTTCTTTTATGAAACCTGTATTTCCCTAAGTCTCTGCTGTTTCTCTTCATTGCCTGCGGTTGTCACGGATTTGAAACACTGCCCCACGGTGAAGAAGGCACTAAATAAAAAATGATAGTCCCCAGTGACGGCACTTGAAGAATTTATCAAGTTTGATTATCTGATCTGGGCTGCAGGATGAGGGCAGGAACCATGGGTCTGAGCTCATGGCAGCGAGGAGTCCCACGGGCTTTCTGCTCCCTGCAGCTATCAGGCTGCGTGCTTTATTTTACAGGTCTAATAACGAAGTTCTCTTCTTTGGAGGTAGCTTAGGAGTGATATGTTTTCATTAATGCCTCTGCCTTACCCAGTATCTTTTTCCCAGCCAGTGATCTGTTTGGGAGCTGGATACTAGGTGGATTTCACATTAGTTATAAACCAGCCTGTTATCGCAGAGCTGGCTCTGTTCCTGAGCCTGATGAGTCCTGAATTTCTGCTTTAAAAAGTCTGAATCTATAGAAAATTAGCATTATAAAACAAAAAAAGGAAGGCGTGAATTCTATTCATTCTATTCATTCTGTTCACCAGAAGAAAGGGCATCTGAGACAGTCCACACTTCCTGTCTCTAAACTTGCTTTCAAAACCCCGGGACGTTTGCGGAGGGTGTTTGCCTGACCCGTTTGGTGTCTAAAGGCAGAATTCCCGTATGGCGTGCAGCCCCTCCGTCCTGCACCCCCCGGCTGGCTCTCCCCCTGCGCCCCGCCGCCCCTGCTGCTTTGCCGGGCTGGAGCTCCCAGCAGTTTCTCCAGCGATCACATTCGCACCCACCAAAGTGAAGGTTTTAAAGGTAACCCTGGGAATTCATTGCGGGGTGTGTGTCCCCCCCCCCCCCGATCTAGCAATTTATTTCTAGATGCTGTAATGTTATGAAAAGAGGTTTGTGGAGAAGAAGGCTTAAACCTTGGCAGGGGAGAAACCAAAGGATCCTTGCTGTAGGAAAAGCAGCTGTTGTTACTAATTGTGCTCAGTTATAAAACTTGATCCTAGCACAGACAGTCTCACATTCATATTTCAGGGGATAGATGGAAAGAAAATCACCATGAAATAGGGAAAAATGGAGAAAACAACAAACAGTTTGGAGGGGAGAAGAGGGAATTTTTTTACTGTATTAGTTTTGGTGAGAGCATTTTTTGTCGTAAGTGTAATAATTGTCACAACTCATTGTATGCATTTATTTTTAAGGGATCAATTAATTTAAAAGTTTTATTGCATTGCTCCAAGGACCTCCGGGGTCAGTGTATGTACATGCACGCAATCGCTAGCTTTAAAATCCAGGTCTTTCTGGATGCCCTGAATTTTTACACATTTGTAAAAGTATTTTCTTACGTATGATGTCTTTTTAATGCTGTGATCCTTGCATCTTTCTAGAAGAGTATTTCAGTTTTATTTTAAGCATAAGTAGGCCTGTCTGGCCTCAGCAAGCGTGGAGTGCCGCTGCTCCAATGCGTAGACTAGTTTTATCCTGTCTCCGCAGCACCGCTTCCTCCTGGCTGTGCAATGCTTTTGAGGGATGGTTCCAGATTGTATTCCCTATTTTTGACTTATTTCTAGCCCCATAAATCTCAAAAATCTGCATTTTCCTTGCCTTCTGGCCAGGGTTTTCCCTTAGCTTGGCTTTCCCCTGGAGAAGCCAGCTGATGCAGGGACTGGTTCATATGCTGTTGCCTGTGGCAAAAGCTACCCTGCAACGGAGAAACAAGGGGCTGAGTCTCTTGGCTTGCTACTTTTAATGGGTGATCAGGAGTAAGCTCAGCTTGCTCTAAGGGAGAAATAAATTGTAAAGTAGTGCTGCAGGGTCTTCTGGGACACAGGTGGGTGGGCTTGAGAGTGCCTGTCCTGAGGACATGAATATTTGGGAGGATGCTCGCTGCCAGGCATCGCAGGGATACAGCATGTGGAGGGCACTGCCGGGTAGGGACCTCCCTGAGCACCGTCGCTGGGGAGGCTCCAGAGATGATACTGCGCCTGCTTTGGTTTCGCAGGATTGCTCTCCTGTGCAGTCTTGTGCTTTCATTCTGTCGCTGTTTGTTTTCGCACATCTGCCAAAGAAGTTTATGAAGCCATGGCTGGGATCGATCTTTGTTTGGGACACTGATCTTTATAATTTACATAGTGGTTTTTTTTTTTCATTGAAAAAAATGCCCACTACAGAATCCACTGAACCTTCTTGCTTTTGATCTCAAATCCTTGCATCTATTAGGGGAACACTTGTGTATCTTGCATGTCATAGAATCATAGAATACCAGGTTGGAAGGGACCTCAAGGATCATCTGGTCCAACCTTTCTAGGCAAGAGCACAGTCTAGACGAGATGGCCCAGCACCCTGTCCAGCTGAGTCTTAAATGTGTTCAGCATAGCGGAGTCAAACACTTCCCTGGGGAGATTATTCCAATGATTGACTGTTCTTATTGTGAAAAATTTTCCTCTCATGTCCAATCGGAATCTCCCTGGGAGTAACTTGTACCCGTTACCCCTTGTCCTCACTATGTGACTCCTTGTAAAAAGGGAGTCTCCATCTTCTTCGTAGCTCCCCTTTAAGCACTGGTACATGGTGATGAGATCACCTCTAAGCCTCCCTTTCTCAAGGCTGAACAAGCCCAGCTCTCTCAGCCTGTCCTCATACGGCAGGCTTACCAGACCCTTGATCATCTTGGTGGCCCTTCTCTGGACCCCCTCCAGCCTGTCCACACCTTTGTTGTATAACGGGGACCAGAACTGTACACAGTATTCCAGGTGTGGCTTGACAAGTGCCGAGTAGAGAGGGATAATGACTTCTTTATCTCTGCTGGTGATGCCCTTTTTGATGCAGCCCAGCCTCCTCGTGGCCTTCTTGGCCGCAGCAGCACCCTGCTCACTCATGTTGAGCCTCCTGTCCACCAGGACCCCCAGGTCCCTCTCCATGGAGCTGCTCTCCAGCCAGGTGGATCCCAGTCTGAGCTGCACTTCTGGATTATGTTTTCCCAGGTGCAAGACCTTGCACTTGTCCTTGTTAAACTTCATAAGGTTCTTGTTAGCCCACTCTTCCAGCGTATCCAGATCATCCTGCAGGGTGGCTCTCCCTTCCAGAGTGTCTACTTCCCCACTCAGTTTGGTATCATATGCATCAGTTTGTTGTCATATACGTATATGCATATATATGGTAAACATCAGAAGAAATCCCATAGCTTGCAAACATGTCTGCTGTTGCATAACATAGAAGCAGAGTCTCAAAGATTCTGCTCCAGGAGCGGTCGCAGCTTTGCTGGGGTTTCAGCTGTTTTCACACAGCCTAGGAAATCCTTACCAAACACCTTATGGGCAAAGAAGGTCCATGTCCTCTGTAAGGAGACTGGCCAGAAAGGTGCTTCTGCTTCAGCAATATTGTACCCTAGCAAATGGTCTTCTAAAAACTGAGGTCTTCTAAAAATTGAGGTCTGATCTTTTTGGCAAAGTCTTCCCTCATTCGTTAATGGAAATTAGAGTCAATGAAGTTGTGATATAATATTTACAGGGTTGGAAAACCCAGCTTACTCAAATGTGTTCTGTCTTTCTGGGTAAAGACAGAATTTTGACATGGACAAATATCACACAGTTTTGGCATTAATATGAAGTTTTATCTGAGTTACTAGATCTTTCTGAGTCTATAAAAATTAAGTTGGAAACCTTGAGAGCCGTTTATAACCTTGATGCTTCAAAGGCTTGCTGTAAATACAATGGCAACAGTGTTCTGCAGTGGTGTTTCAACACTCCTCTTTTCAGTTTTGTTGGGGAAGGTGACAAGCAAAAAAGAATTGTATAAATGTTTAAAAGTGTTTTGAAATATATAGTACAGGCTTGGTTCTTCACATGATAAAACCCTGGTTTGGATTCAGTGTGAGAATAGCTTAACTTCTTAAATATCCCATTTTTCATAAATGTATCACCTGGGGAATCTTACTCACAAACTTCAGTTTGCAAAAGCTAATTAAGACTTCAGTTTAATAATACCATCACAAGGCCTCCTGCTATCATGTCTTTGCAAAGGTTATAGCATTAATGAGGTATGAAAGCAGATTAACTACTAATCCAAGGTGTATGCTGAATTGGCCCCTTAAAGTAACGAGCTCAAATAATCAAGCACCTCATTTCATTAAGAACAGGAATATGCAATTCCAAAACTACTTCAGAAATATATTTTGACCAATTCAGAAGCCAAAGATATCTTGCACAGAATTAACCTTGGGCAAACTTAAAACTCTATGAGAATAAAGTATAATATAAATACTTGCTTTTCCTCACTCTTCCTAACCAGGAGCAGAAAAGCACATGGTTGCTTTTCATAGAGACAAGCAGTTTAGGATCTTGGCCAGTAAAAGCAGAGCAGAACCTCTGTCTTTTGTGGAAGAAAAATGACAATTCAAAAGGGAATGTAGATTGTAGGCATTGGTTTCTGAAGAGCACAGGCAGCTGATGAATTTTGTACAGAAGAGTGTGCTTGGGAAAACAAGAATCTCTTTGAAGTTCTTTTTTATTGCTGCAGCTTGAGAAACTGGGGTAGCTCAGACTGCGTCACTCACCGATACCTTTGTATATGACTCAGACAATACAATTTTAAGAGACTTTTGCAGATTAGGGACTTTTTCTTTTAACTTGAAAAATGTGTTTCACTACTAAATGGTGGGTGAGTTCACACAGGTTAAAAATATACACTGAGTTCCGTTTTTCAGTTTAGATTTGTGGTTCATCTTTCTTTTTGGAGCACTTGAGCATCACTGCAGCTACAGCACTGCATCTTGTGAGGGCCCTTGACTAGCTTCCAGGCTAGGGCAGTTGCATATTGATCCCAAAATATGATGACTGCTGTTTGAAATCTGGGGTAGCGATCATACCAAACTACATAAAAGAAGGGTTCAACTCAAGTCCAATCGCCAATGGCTACGTAATTAAAAACCCAACGGGACACAAAAGCCTGATGTAGTACAGCGTGCATGTTTGTAGTCCAGCCCTTAGGAGGAGATGAAATGCTCAGCTATCAGTTTTATTGAAATGAGGTGATTTCTGCCTGGCCCTGTAAGATGATGTGTTCGCTGTGAGGGGCGTTATTTCATGTGTACAGACTGGGAGGGTGCAGAAGTGCACATACAAGTAGCGCATGGTTTCACCGTATGTCCTTGTTTTGTCCTTGTTTTCCCCTTGCGGTGACTTCCTGGGCATTTTATTCCTTGGGTCACAATGCATTTGATTTTCAGCAGCGAGCAAACGTTATGCTGGTTTCTTACGTGTGCACGAGCAAATTCTGTTTGGTGGTTTGCCGCTTCCTCTCAAGGTGGCAAACAAGCTTTTTATTCCCAAGCAAGCTCTTTCACTGCTGGATGAAAAATGTAATACACGGGAAATTAGTTCAACTGAAAAGCAAAGTTCTGCCAAGGGGAAAATTTTCACGCTGAAAGTCTGTCACAAAATATGAGTTATTACGATGGGTGAATTTACAAATTGCTGTCAAACTGGTACTGAATGATGTTAATATGGCTGTTTAGGGCAGTGCACATTTAATTATTAACTGTCATGATATAATGCCATTGTTTCTTCTGGGCCTATATACTTGTATTTAGTGTGCTTCTGCTGTTGGGATTTTCAGGCAGCTATGTCAATACGAAGCCTTCTCCTGTGAATGTGGAGCTGAAGAATTTTGTCTATGTCAGATTCACCAGGAGACCGTGCTACTACTATGGCTACAAACAAACATGTAAACCAGTATCAGTTTCTTGTGGGTAAAACATTACAGAGCAATGTATGAAGAATAGTTAAAGTAACTTTAACGCCCTTCGAAACACATCTGTTTGTGGGATGGAATTATATTGGTGTTGAGTTGAATTCCAGGAGAGCACCCAGGCGAAACCTTGGTCTGAATTTCTTTCAATGAAATACGCTGAGAATTCAGTGCAATTCGATGAAGTTAACTTCAGACCATGGATATGGGGTGGAGGACACATCTTCTGGAAGTGCCATGGGATCTCCAAGATTTTGAATTGCAGTTTTACCTCTCACCTGTGGGATAGCTCTGTCACGCTCACGTGGACAGTCTGGAGTTTTGATTTTTTTCAACGTGACCAAAGAACGCCAGTGCCAATACCAGCCTTTTACTCTCTTCCCTTTCATGCCTGATTTTCTTAGGTGATGGAATTTTACATAATGTATAAAATGATAGATTTTTTTCAATATCACAGTCCGGGGAGCTTGACCTGTGTGCTGTGGTAGTTCAGACTCTTGGCAGTAAGTTTCCTGTATTTGTGCTTTAAATAAAAACTGCGATTTCTCATCACTCTTTCTGACCCTGGAACAGTGGAAACAATCTGTTCTCACTGAGAAACACTGAAGCTATGTGGAACTGGAGAAAATATAAATATGGATTTATATTATAAATCTGTAGAAACTTCTGACAGAAAATTATTTTTGAGGAAAGTCAAGTTTGTTAGATGGCCAGAATGCCGGCATTTCTGAATCAACGAAAGGACAATGCTTTGGAAAAGAGGGTACATAGTTCAATGATGGATGGAAAACAACAGTTAGAAATTAAAAACTGTGCATATTAATCAGGAAACGGAAAACCTAGGTAGACTATATTAGAATTGGTATAAACTCACCAAGGAATTTATGACGTTCAGGGGCAAATCTATGGCTGGAAAAGCTATAGGACTCTGTAGAGTTGAAGGATGTCTCTAAGGTGATGAGTAGAGTACCGAGATCCCTACCCCGGGCTAGGTCAGGGCCACTGCAGTGTCTGGCTGCTGAGCGCTTCTGGCCGCTGGCTGGTGTGCGTGGAGCCACCTGCGGTGTTCTACACCACAGTTCATGAGTGTCCCTCGATGGCACAGTCCAGGTCAGAGCAAAGGCTCGGTAGAGATGGTGTAATCATTGCTAATGACAGGATTGTTTATAACAAGTAGTATTCTGTCCTTAGAACATGCAGGTTAGCGTGGCAATACAGGAGAATAGAGAAAGCAAGCAACAGTACTGTGGCACATCTTAGGAGAGGTACTTCTTCTTGTAGCACTGAGTAATTGCCTTCTGTTGACATAAATTTGTACAAAATTTTCAGTTGAATAAGTCATCTTCTTTGTAGCTGAACAAAGAGCCTGTGGTAAACAAACAGTTTTATTGATTCAATGCCCAAACTGGTAAACCTAAGGGCAGGAAATTTGGGATTGAACTGACATTTTCAACAAAATTTAAAAAATCTCTTTCTTCTTGTACATTTTATTCCGAGTCTCTCTAATTTTTTTTCCTATTCAAAGTGCTAATTAGTTTATATATCTTTTGAAAACCATTGAAAATGAGCCTAAATACAAAAAAGTTCAAAACATATATCTTTTTTCTTTTTGAAATTACTAAACTGAAATATTATCAACCTTTTCAAAGTTTTCATGTCTGGTTTTGGCTGAAGGCATTAGTGGAATTTATCCAAGTGTCACAAAGACACTGTGTATAGTTCCAGTGTTGGGAAGGGCTGACAGGACTCTTGGAGGTCTAAAGAGGTGAAGCCAGAGTAGGTGCACTTACCTCTTGAGTATTACTCTAGTGAGACAATAGTATCATGTTACATACAGAGCTGATGTAGACATGTTTAAAATGGTCCTGAAAAACTGGTGAGGTTGTGCAAAGTGCCAGAAAGATTATTCATGGAGTGTACAGGTCATACATAATGTGGAAGCTGCTTTAAAAATGTTGTCTGCATTAAAAATCCTATGTAAACAATGTTTTGCTTTGTCTTCTGCTGTGGACTGCCTTGAAATGCTCAGACTTCCCATGCTGCCCACGTACGCTTTTCACAGCATTAACAGGATTTGGTGCATGTATTTCATCAGTGGTTCTGGTGACTGAACTAGCTTGCTCATTAACTGCTGGACAGCTCATTAATTTTTCAATGAACTTTTTTTCCTTGCCTTCTAGGTTTATGATGAATGTGACTTGGGAAGGTAAAGATTTGTCCTTCACAGCAGATGGTTATCAGGCACACCCCAGGCTGGTGGTGATAGTACTGAACAACGATCGCGAGTGGGAAAAGGTGAGCATTACTTCTGGGTAAAAGACGGAGAGACTTGGTAGAACCCTATTAATGACAAGTAGACAGATTAACGTCATGGATGTCAGTGATGATATTCTGCTGTAGCAGGCTTGTCACAACAGTTCGGAAAAGATAATTTTACCTTATTCCGAGTAGGTTTAAGGAGTTTTAACAGGGAAAGCAACATATCAGTGAAGATAAGCCACATGGATTTCAGAAGATTTCTGTGAAACACACCTTGCATTTCTTCTTACAATTTAGTAAAATAAAATGGATGACTGAAAAATCTCCAGAAACTTGGGCCTTAACTACCTAAATTTGGATGGATTTGTATATTTTGACAACTCCAGTCCTTTTATTTGCTTGGTCTTGTATTCTTTGACAGATTTTAGAGTAAAAGTACAATTTTATTTTTTTTTTTTTTAAACTGTGAAATTCCTGTTGAATTGGAGGATAATCCCTATAAAGTTTGCCTAAAAAAATCAGAATCTTGACTTGTGTTGTCCTGGTAGGCAAGTGATCTCCATAAACCTCTACATAGACTAGAAGGAAAAGCATCTTAATATCAGGATTAATCATATATGTGAGTAATAAAAGAAAAAGTTTATCACAAATGTTTTTTCTTTAAAACTCCCACCTCAGCCTGTGATTGTTTTGGCTCTGAGTTTTGCAGGTTAATTGTGGTCCCATGTTTTAAAAACTAGGGGACCTTAGAAACTGTTTGCAATATGAGAATGTGGGAAAAAATACATCTGTATCATCCACCAGTTTTATTTTAAATTCATAAAGCATGATCCTGCATTATCTAAATTGCTGCTGAAATCTGGAACTCTTTTTCTTATAGTTTTAGGGTCCCATAAAATCAACTTAAAACTCTAGTTTGTAAGACTGCAAGACTCTTCGTGATGTTGAATAATAATGACAAAATAAGAATTACTGAAGGACATCTCAGTAAATATGCTATTCATGCAAAAACACAAAGAGTAGTCCTAGATTATGCTATGTATTTCTTTATGTTCATTTGATGCAAATTTAGTTCTCTGGATAAATTTAATCCTATCCAAATGTGTCAATCTGAATCTTTGGAGGAATCTTTTGCTCAGTAACCATTATGAAAATTTCTTACCCTATTTTAAAACTCTTCAACAGTCTGCATATCATATATAACGTTCTGGAAAAAATATTATACTGTTGGGGAATATTAGTATGAGGCACCAAAGGGAGAAAATGGTTAGAGAGGCAGCCCACAATGCTTATGGTACAATAATTTCAGACATTTTGTACCTTGAAACTTCTCTAAAGAGACCATTCACAGGACAAGGGGAGATAGAGTTGATGTTTTTGAAAAATGATTTAACAGCAGCAAAGAAATGCTGGATATATGAACAGACATTATTTCCAAGAAATAACTTGCGCCTCTTTTAACCTTCAAGCGACTCCCCTATCAGAGAACGGAAGATTTGGTGCCGGTTTTGCTGTATCTAACTGTGCATGTTGTGCAGCAGCAGTGCCCGCTCCGCCTGCTGCGCTGGGCTGCAAGGCTCTCTGTAGCCTGATGCTCACGTTGGCTGTGCACAGTTTTCCATCTGGTAAATCCCTTACTGCTCATTGTCGTGTTTGAGGGGCTTCTAGGAGGAAGAAAAGAGTGACTGAAGGGAGGCTCCTGCCCAGAAAAAAAATTATGCATCTGCTCCTAGCTGCCCCTTTGCTTTAGAGCCCTTTTGGTAGCTGGCCAGGCGAGTTACTTTGGTAGAGACAGCCTGCCCCTAGCTGCAGCTTTCTTGTCTGATTCTCTATCGTAGGACTATGGGAAGGGGGCCAGGTTTAATTATGTCAGAGGGGAGAAGTGAAAGGCGGCCAAGAACAGGCTGTCACCACCAGAATTACTCTTCTGACCACAAGCTGATCCCTGCCTCTGTGGATGAAGACAAATAAACTGACTAATCAATTATCCTGGCAAGCTGGATGTAGCTCTCGGCTAGCTCGGAGCACCCCACATTTGTATCCGCACAGCGTCACTATGCGCTTCAGAAATAGCAGCACAGTTTTTCTGACTTCGAGACATGAGAAGGCCCTTGCCCACCCCCTGGTTTCTTTGAACATCTTGCTAGTGTCGTCTCGACATTCTTTCCAAGTTGCATTTCCCACCCCATATCTCTTAGCCAGTTTCTTTCTCCTTGTTCCTTTCTCCTTGCGCTGTTTTGCTCAACTTCAAAACTGTCAAAGTTACTCATCTGAGATCTAACATTGCCTCCTCTGTGTTTTCCAGACAGGCGCATGCTTTTACTTCCCATTACAGTATTGCAATGAGTATCACAGAATTGTTTTATTGAAGTCTTACTAAATACCCTCAATCCTATATGGAAAACATCAAGTCCTAGAATCTAATTAAATGACTTACTCATGTGAAAAACTGACAATGCAACAGCCTGCTAATCCTTTTGATGTAACTAATGTACATAGAAATTGTGAGTAGCTACTTTACTGTTTACGTAAGAAAGAGTAATTGTGACTTATGTGAGGATTTTTTTACCCAGTATTCTCCTGAAAATGCAAGATTTATTATTAAAACTCAATTTTCTTTGGTTTTAGTATAATAATCTGCTTTTACTTAAATACAATTTTTCCTTGGTCTCAAAATTGATATACTTGACTCGAGGCTTGAGGTTATAGAAAATCCATTCAACCGTAGTTGAAGAGCATACGTCTTACCCCTAGGAAAATAAGTTCCTTTTCCTTTACAAATGGCTCAGTATCACAATTTTGAAGTGGTAACTTCACATGTAAATGGGGTTGGCTGAGGGATTTGTCCCATATCAGATTCTGAAAAAAGCTGGTTGGATGATAATAGTTTGAAGACTGAAAATCGCTTTTGGACATGTTCAGTAGGCATCCAGCAAGATATTTTGACAGATCCTAAAGCAGCTACTCAAACTTCTGACATCAGCATTCATATCCTTGCTGCTAATCTTGACAGGCAAAGGGGCTGCTGTTCTCAGGCAAGAGATTTTTAAGAAGACAAGCTTAATGTGCTTGTTTCAGTGAAACTTGATAAATTTGCCAAAGCTAACAGTGTTGCCCAAATATCACCAAAGCGCTGCAGGAACACTATGCTAGTGCTAAAAAGTCCCCAGAGGTCCAGCAGGACCAGCTGCAACTCCCCCGTTCAGCTTCTCTCGGCGAGCTGTGACCTGGGAGTCTCACCTGGCCCGTTAACTTCGCGGAGGTGCAAACTTCACAGTCTGTTAGTCTTTCTTTTTTTAATGTGTAAATAAAACCAATCAAGCCGATATTAAAATCATATACTAGAATATAATTAGCAGTGGCAAAATTTGGCGGTTTAATTAGCTGTGCGTATCATATATCTTAAGTAAGGTAGGGAGGACTGTATAGCATTTAAAGATGAGCGTATTCCATGTGTAAAGATGAGTTCCAGGGTGAAAACTATTTTTACTGATGCTCCCAGATAGATACAGATAAAATTGCCGTGATGATCTGTATTCTGGGTGAATTTGTGAGATACAAGTGTCCTACATTTTTGTAGCCAATGAATTTTACAAGAAGCAACATAACAGTACATGGCACAATTGCTAGTTAAATGCCACTGCAAGAACCGTTACGTACATCCAGCTTTATTCTAAACGTAACCAATCATCTTTAACTTTCTACTAATGCAGGATTTAAGGTAGAACTTGGTTTTGCTTTGATTAACTAGGATATGCCAGATCTACAAGCTCTGTGTGAGGTTGTACGCATTTGTATCTAAGCAGGAATGAGTGGGCAGAGGGTGAGCAATTCCTGACTGGAATAAATGAACCAAGGTCTTCACAGAGAGCTCCATCTGGCTACTAACATCCACCGTCATGTAGCCGAGCAAAGACAGCTATCATAATCTAATGGTATAGCTGGAACTTCACCGGACAAGAACTAAAAAACCTAACACTCGGTCAGATTTCTGACAGCGTTTTGTCAGAGTACTGTGATAATCAAAAGTCACTGAGATGGTACAGGGTGGTTTCTTGCAAAATCTCAATTGATTTCAGAGCAGGGGTCGTGACTGCTGAAGGGTCCTGATGCCTCATGATAGACATTCCCTGAAAGTTGTGAAGAAATGCATGTATTTTAACTACAACAGATGAAATTGCATGATCTAATCATCCGTTTGCTGGTGTATCTTCTGTCAGTAGCTCTATGGCCTAACATGATATATTATCTTTGCCCATAGCAGAAACAGCATGCTCTTTAACATCTGTTGGGTTGTCATTTTCTTTGTTCCATCCTTGTTGCTTAGTGGATGTAGTCTTCCTGTAAATACGCCTATCCTGACACTTACTGTTGAGTGAAAATTGCATATTGTTTCTGTATCAGTGAGCTTGTACTTAGCCCAAAGGCCTTTCCTTTGACCTTCACTGTGCTGAATTGTTTGAATTGCACCAATTATTATGCAGCATTTCTTAAACCCTGTATTCCGAAGGAGGATGGTTCCCTCCTCTCTGCTGCTGTAAAGGAATCGCAGCTACCATGCAATGCAGTGGGCTTTGCTCCTGTTCTTTGCAGCTAATATTAGAGAGGAGACTAAAGAGTATGAAGACTTTCAGGGCAGCTCTCCCTCTCTGGAGGTGAAGGCATGGTTATCTGGGCGTTTCTGGAGAGCTGCAAGATCTTCACTGAGTGCAGAGGTGACAAAAAGTCTGCCCTCGCTGGGCGGTGGAGGAAGGGGTTGTTAATTTCTTTTACTCTTTTCCGTTCTAATGACTTAACTCATAAAATGGCTTCTCTGGCATGAGTTTGAACTTGTGCGCTACGTAGAGTTATTTGGGACATTTCCCAGTACCGAAACTATACCAGCCACTGAGGATTTGGTGAGTGCTAATTACTAATTCTGTATTGAAAAATGAGGCTCCAGAAGGTGGTAGCTTTTCTGTCTCCTCCTGTTTATTTATAATCTCTCCGGGTACTGTGTTTTCCTTTGAGCCCTGCTGGTTGCAGTATTGGTGCCTTCCTGTCAGCGTAAGGAGCAGCCACGAGGGACGAGCGGTACATTTGCATACCCCACATGAGATTTTGCAGCAAATTTTGAAAACTTCAAAGTCTTTAAATGGACGTCTTCAAACCACCCAGGACTGTAAAACACTCCCTATTAATAAGACATGAAAGTGCTTGCATCATATTTTGTCATTTAAATTTAGAGTGTCATTGTGAAATATGGACCTTCAGAAACGCGAAGCGACACAAAGGTTTGCAGCAGAAGGTATACAACAGATGCTGTTTCTGGAGGAAGGATTTTGCACTTGTGCTTTGTTCTGCAGCTGCCTGTTGTTGCTAACCCGACAAACTCAATTTATGCTTTCTAGTTATTGACTTAAAACTTGCCAGAGTAGCTCTTCCTTGTAAGTGGAAAAGTGTGATGAAATAAAAGTAATAAATAGTTTTTCTATAAAGCAAGATGAGTTATATTTTGCATTTGCTCAGCATTATTTTCTTCACAAAAATGAGATGGCTCCAAAAGTATGCTTGCAATATGTGTGCATGTTTAACGTAGAAAGAACAACCCTGGAAATTTTTCTCTTTTCAGAGGTTTGGTCGGGTAGTCCTGGGAGTGCATTTAGTATCCATGTTGGCATGTAACATTTTTTCTTACAAAAAGATGGTGACTGTGTATTGCGTACGGTTCCCATCTGCTGGGAAGAGGGTGATAGGACCGAGTTATTTGTTTGTTTTCTGTGAGATATGCCGGTGTGACAGACTTTCTTCTCATGCCAGCATTGGCACACAAGGGAGAACATACTCGGCTCTTTTCTCTCTCTGCTTAGGATCTGGCCGTGCTCTTTTTGTCTGATTCGATGGTCTCTGTGAGGGCGTGTGATTAGGATTATGTCAATCATCCTCGTATTATTTAGAGACTGCTTTAGGGTGCAGCGGGAGAGGGGTCTCTGTGAGGTACAGCAATGCGTAGCTTCACAAGTTGTCTGTCTGTTTTAGGCTAGCTGTATTTATCTAGCTGTTACACAGAAACAGGCCAAATACTTCATTGTCAGCCTCCTCAGCTGCAATCTTCAAAAGATAAATGGGCACGCATGAGGTGGTCAAACCACGTATGTAATACCGTGAGTGTGTCAGGTGCTTTAGACAACGGTGGATGAGATGAGGGCTCTATGATTGCTAATTCAGTCTGACATCAAACAAGCCCTTCCGTGCTCTCCGCTATTTTCTGCTTTCCTTCCTGTATCCTGTAGGGATTAAACCAAAGGGAATATTCCAGACTGCAGATGAAGATGGAGAAAATAGGAAAGAATGTACAAGTTCGAAAGAGAGAGAATGGTATATGTACCATTGCAAGTCTGTACCTGAAGCTGAGTTTTGCATCTACAATAGTGAATCAAGGGTTTGATTCGTTATTGAAACTATTTTTTATGAGAGTCCTGGTCCTTTGGCCATAAATAAGGATTTTTATAATGAGGGCCAGGATCTTTCCCAAAAATGATTCTGTCGCCCAAGTGAGGGCCATCTTCTGTATTTCTCTGGGATCAAAGCCACATCATTATCAGTCTAACTACGAATGACAGAAATTTATCATAAATCTCTGGGTATTTTGTGGCATTTCCACACAGTAGAGTAAAAGTGTTTTCATGCAGTTTTTGACAGTTCTGTAATGGAGCATGTCTGCATTTTTTGAGTGTTATCCTCAGCTTGAATTTTCTTTTCAAAAAATGTTTGTTTTACAAATAAACACTACTGTGTTCATTGCTTTAAATCTTTCTTAATGCAGTTTTACCTTCTGCCTCCATTTTTTAATCTAGCAACACATATATTCCATTGTATCTGCTGAGAATAAGCTCATTTTCACTTTTAATTTCTCTAGTAATATTAATTGGATTCTTAGGAGGTCCAAGCAGGAGAGCTCTCTTTCTAGACACACTTTTGTGCTCTTTGCACTCTAAGCATGCTATTCTCTTCTCCATTGCTCAACTTGCTATAGACTGTAACTAAATGTAGTTAATTGTGTTTAAGGTTGGAGCATAAATCAAATTTTCAGACCAGTCTTTGAAGTACTCAGTAGTTTCATCTTTCAGGTTGCATAATCCAGAAGTCCAAATGTTCCTCCTGTACTTCATTTAATGCTCTATTAAATGGTTGTCATTGTAAAGAAGTCATGTTACCTAAATGAAAGAGATTTTACAGAACACATTTTACAAAAATAGCTATATTTTTCCTGTGTTCTACGTGTGCCTAGAGGAAATGATTCCTCAGCACATGAGATTTTGAAACAGCAAACGGTTGCAGGTGAAGATGACTTTGTGTTACACCAAAATGGGGATTGATGGGGATCTTAAATATTGTTAATCTTCCAGGAAAGAGGAAAGGAATAGGTGAGGAAAGGGGTGCAGGTAGGACTGAGCAAACTGCCCTCATTCACCTACAGCTAAATTTCCTGTCATTAGGGAGTGGCTACACCAAGTATGAACGTTTTATCTTATATTGGCTTCATTTTAAATTCAGGATGGCTGGGCCTGCCACACTGACTCAAATACGTGCGATTCTTCTTGATGCAGTTGGAACGTGTCTCTGGCTGCCTACTGTTAATGAGCTGTGCTTTCAGCCGAGTTCTCTGGGGCAGCAGTCTTGCTTCCAGGAGCTAGGGGAAGTGATTATCCTGACTGACACAATGTTTTGAAATCTTAAAAATATTTCCATTCTGTTTCAGAGAAAAAAAAGTTAAAATTTCAAATTCTATGAATCAGTAACCCAAACCAAACAAAATAATAGATTGGAGTAGCTGAAATTCTTTCACCTCAAATTTATCTCTACATATTTTGATAAATTAACATGGATTTCTAGATAGCAAGTCCAGAACTATAAGTGCAATGTCTTTATTAAAACATCTTTATTTCTGTTTACAAGCTATTTCCAATGGTGGCTTTATGTTTTGAACAGTAAAAAGCCCACTTTCTGAACTGTATTCTTTCAAGAAATTAGGAGAGTGGAAATTATCTTCAGAAAAGTTCTCTTCTACCCATCTCCCACCCTGTCAAAATATCATTTTGGCAACCTGGCAGGCCTGTGCAGTATTTTAACTCCCTGTTGTCCTCTGGCTACCATTGTCCACGCAGTGATGGCTTGAAGACTGAGGAGGTAAGGAAAAGCTTCTCAATGGCAAAGAGTTCCCTTGAGATTGATCAAGTACAAGCACGAAGTTTTAGGCTGCAGATGGAAAGAATAAGATAGTAATTCTTCACTGTAGTGATAACATTTCCACAGTAGAGGCAGTGTGTTTCTATCCTACATCTGAGTTTATCACTATTTTATTTTTGTGGACCTGTTAGTCTTTGATAGACTGGCTATGAAAATTTGGTCTCTGCTAAGAGTATGTACAGTTACTGTTCATTACTGTTCCGTGCTGGAGGTTTGTAGCTTCACCTGCAAATTAAGCTGTTCTAGTGTTCAAATCATTTGTCATTAAAATTAGAAAATGTTGCATAAAGAATATCTGTATCAGGGATGCCAATATTAGTAGGTAAGCATGCTAATTTAAACACAGACCCCTTCTACCTCAAACGTAAATGCTTGGACTTGGTCGGAGGATGCCCCATTTAGTACGTTTCACCGGTAGCTGTAATGGTCACGAAGCAGCACACTGAAAATGAGTGCTGCAAAACACTGGAGGCAATTGAATTTTGAAGCTGTCCAGATTGGTAAACTATTTCACTGTAAAATGGTTTATTCAAATATCACCGTTGTCTCCGACTGAGAGCAGCAACTGAACTTTTCATATTCTACTTTTCATATTTTACGTATGAACTTTTTCATATTGTACAGCATTCATAATGACCTTCACAGGCAAAACCAGGACTTTGCATGCTTTTTTTAACTCAGATATTTTGCTTTGTTGTCATAGGTAAGCCACTTTAACAGTCAGTGTTGAATAACGACTTAACATTTGGGTTTGCACACAAATTCTTACACTTTATAAGCACATCTCTCTATAATGTTCTGAAATACAATGAGCATGTGTAGTTGTTAGAACCTGTTGGTTTTTTCCCGAAGCATTTGAAGGTTTTAAAGGCATTCAAAACAGATATTGACTGGATCTAATACTAGATCTGACTTCCATAAGTGACATAAATGCTGATCGTGCAGGACACCTACGTATGGATGCAATTTCGTAAATTCTCTTTGTTATGACGGGAACCTGCTCGTGTTTTAGTTTTGCTTATTCTACAGCTTTTCTGTGTCATTTCAACCCTTTACCCTGTAAAAAAAAGGGATACTATCAATTGCAGAAGGATGTTGAAAGAACTAAATAATACATGAAGATCGAAAACATTGTGTAAATAATTAATACCATTCATATTCTTAATATCAATGCTATAATTAGTTCTGCACAAGCTAAAAGGCTTCTAATACAAACATAAAAATCCTCCCATATTTTGACTATGTGTTTTAATTGTCTAAAACTAAATTCTTACCCTCCACTTAATATAAATGAAAAAGAAAAGTGTTTTGATCATTCAGAACTGTAGCAGAATGATAGAAGTGTAACATGTAATCTTCAACAGTACAGCTATTTTAAAATCAAAATACCAAATAAACATGGAAACCGTTCACTTGTGAGTCCAGCATCAGCAGCAGAGGAAATCCAACGCCTGTGCTAACCATCTATTAATTAGAACAAACAAATCCAACAGAAACATTTCCCAAACGAAAGGAGTGACCTACAGGCTCTTTCTAATTACTGCCCTTCCTCATTTGCCACTTAGCCCACCAGCGAGGATTTTCTGAGCTGTTCTGCCTTTTGCTTTTCTACCATTCTTCATGACACTGATATCTTTCTCTCGTACTTTTTTTCATCGTGCTTTCTGACACTGTGGGTTACTCATTGTACTGGTGGTAGCAGGGGTGACCTGCAATGGACGGGTGATTTGTGCACCATATAAAGCCCAGATGAAGTTGCTGTGACACCCTGAGACTGCAGCGTAGATCTCTTTGGACAGAGAAGTAGGGATGCCCCTAAGACCCAAGGCAAGGTCTTAATTCTTAATTTTTTTTAAAAAATAAGGTTACAAGGAGTGAGTATTGAGATAAATCCATGGAATGCAACAGATGATAAAAAATTTTGGACCTAACTTCAGAGATTCGCTCAACACGTAATGCTTCCATACAGATACAACTGTCAAAAGAAATTAGCATTTCCCCAAATGCAGCCGTTTAAAAATATGACTGGTTATATCCTCCTCAGAACAATCAAATGGCAGTTACTCCAGTTGAAGTATGAAAGAGTTTCATGATTGCTCTTTTAACAGCATCAAAGCAGTTGTTACCCTTTTGATAGGATCAGATGAACTCCTACTGTTGTGGGCAGCTCGTATCCCTGTTGGTCCATGTGACAGTGATGCAAATGCAAAAGGTGGCAAGTACTTCAGGATTAGGCAGATCTGCCTCCTCCCAGAATCCTGGATCCAGTGATTTAGAAAGGCAGATGCTGCCACTGCTATAGTCCTGAACACACAAATGCAACTGAGCCTCGGTCACATTTCGTTTCTTCTTGCTGGTTGGAATAGGCAGACAGTCGGGCACATTTTCCACTTCTGAAATTCATCGTATTACTTGGCACGCTTGCTGTTTGACTGAAGTACTGAGCTGGCTGGAAATCTCCGCATTCCAGATGGCCAACTTCATGGCGTGCTTCGGGCATAGATGTGAACGACACTGTGTAAGCTAATGTAAACCAGCACAGACTCTGCTGTCAATGCAATTATATACCATAACTTGACGATTAAACTATTTTTGCAATATAACTGTCTCATACAGAGTTAAATAGATTTATTTCCCTGTGTATGAAGTATTTTTTCTCACAAAGTCTTCATCCATTGTGTTTTGGTTAAATTTCATACTAGAACTGTATGTATAAATCTTGTGCCCCATTCCCATTGATTTAGGTGTGAATTCCTAATTCCCTTGAGATATTTTGAATTTCCTAATTTAAGAGTATAGAGATTCGGCATTTCTGCCTCCTACATTAAAGTTCAGCAAAACGACTTGACTTAGAAACAGAATGGAAAGGAAACTGCAAAGGGCATGTGCTTATATGCTTCCCTAAATAGGAATGGATCTAAATCATGTTCTTCGTGAATTTTTGTGATTCATTTTAAAGTCTTTAGAAGACAGACAATTTTTTTACAGTTTTTTTTAGGACCTGAGTCTCTCATTGTACTGTTAATTGCCATCACTTTCCTTGCAAAACAAATATTTCAGCAGTCTCATGATTATGTTATAATTTGTTTAGCTTAAGCAACTGAAGAATTATTAAAATGCATTAGGTTATAAATTTTGTGGATTGCTAGCTCGTTTATTTATCTGTCATTGCTGCTCAGATAAAACATGCAATTAGATTTATGGATACAAAGTGGTTAAACACAATCTGAGGGAGAAAACGCTAGAGTTTTCAAAATATTTGAATCATATGCCCCTTTCCGGTGTTCTGGAAGTGAAAAGAAATGTAGGTTAATTTAGAAGGGATAATTTATAGCAGTAAATAAACAGACAATTCTAACGTAAAGCGGGGTATGCTTTCTTAAACTCCCCCAACAGCTGACATTAATTAAAGCAGAATAAAATATGTTATTTCTAATAAGAACTAAATCATGCACAATTGAACTTGTGTTTACTAAAAACGTGGTTTGGCCTGGCTCGGGTGTGATGGAGCCCGAGGGTAAAGGCTTTCACAATGGCTTTTCAAACTACAAGGGTAGAAGAGCCTTCTCTTTTGAGAAGACAGAGAAATGGTATTATGATACTTTGGTTATCAGTCTGATGTATATGGGAGGGGCGGGGGTTAGTTTTCTTTTTCATTTTTTTTCTTTTGTTGAGAACTGTTTTCTTATTACTGCAAGTTGGTCCTGATACAAACGGAGTATCTGGTTGCTGTTCTGGCTCAAATGGAGATGATGCATATCAAATTTCAGTGCAGCTATAGCCAGGTGATAGGTAGTGTTAACTGACATTATCCAGTCTTTATAAAGCTTTTATCTCTTAAAATAATGTTACCTTATTTGTCTTTACCACAGTGCATTTTCTCACTTCATGTAATTAGTCAAAACTTCTAAAGTAATTTTTGCTAACAAAACCCTGAGACAACTGTCTTTGCAATATAATTTCCTGTACCTGTATCCCAGCACATTTAATATTAGCTCTCATTTGTCAAAAACAAGCAAGCAGCTATCAGCAGCCTGTATCTCGGCATTTCAGGTGGGGAAATGGGAGAACAACTCCCTGAGCCTGAAGTACTCGGTCTGGCCAAGGTACAGCTCTTTCGCAGACAGCGACCCAGACGATAACCATTTGAGTATTGTCACCCTGGAGGAGGCTCCCTTTGTCATTGTTGAGGATGTGGACCCTTTGATGGAAAGTTGCCAAAAAAACACCGTGCCATGTCGTAAATTTGTCAAAATTAAGTAAGTAACTACACAGCATTCCTTTCTTCTTTTCCTGAGTCCAAAATGTACTCCCCTCTTTTCTCATTAATTCTTTCCTTTGCTTCTTTCATTGTATAATTGTTTTCTGATACTTTGCTGTTCTTTTCCTCTTGCTTCCTATCTTTGCTTTTCCCTCTGTATTTCATGTCCTCTTTCTTTTTCCCTTTCCCACACGGTATGCTCTTGTTTGCACACCTTCCTTTTTAATAAGTTGAAAGGTTCTGGTTATAAACGTGTAAGTCACATTGAATTAACAACAAGATAGTAAGTTTATAGAAAATTCAAAGTCAACTAGAATTAGCCCTTTTCAGTCACATGAAAGAAGACTGCATTCTAAAATAGGATTGTTTTAATGAGTCCTCTTTGAATTGTTTCCAGTTATGTTGAAATATGCCTGTTTTAATTAGTCTTTAACAATTCGAGAATGTCTCGTATTGAAAATGTATGTTTATGCTGAAATTTGGTACAGGATAAACTACTCCAGCATAAAATACCACTGTGACATACCATCTAGAGAAAAGTCCTCTGCTTTGATTGCTCTGTAACTTCGGAGCAGTCATTAGAAAGCAGTGGAAAATTTCTCATTGTGCATTTATCAGTGTTGTTTCAGCCATTCTATGCTTCAGTCTAGGTATTTATGAACCGAATATAACAACAACATTGTTTCACTGAGCAGATGTTAGGGAACATAATGCCTGTTTCTGAAGATTTCCAGAGACTGCTAAATGCTGTGCACGTGCTTCCTGAAGTCCAGAGAAACATTTTTTTTTTGACATAACTGCACTTTGTCAAGTTCTAAACTAGTTTTATTTTAATTTTGAATTCTTTCAAAAGCTGTAAAATATTGCCTTGGCTTCTGAAGATGCTTATAGTAAAAAGTTCTAGAGGTCACGAAATGAGTATTTCAGAAAAAAAATAAAGGGAAAGCCCTCGTCTTTGCACTCAAAGGCGGCCTGAAATTCACCTTCTCAAAGTGCAGAAAAAGGTGTAACATCCATTTTCAGTACGGTGAACTGCTGAGCCTTTACCTTATATGTTGGGAAGTTCTCTAATTACTAAATGACATGTAGTCTTATGTCTTGAGAGTAAACGTAATAAATGTTTAATCTAAGCCTAAGAGACAGGTTAGTGAGAGGAGACTATGTCTTGATGGAGAAGTGAAGTGCAGTAGGCTGGATACTGCAGCAGAAAGCATGTCATACAAGGTCTACTGTTGTCTTCTATTTATCTCTCATCACGCAACTGCGTTATGATTAGTAAGAGTTACAAACACCATATAAAGCATCCTGTGGATTATTTCTCCATCGATTCAGAAAAACATGGTCACTCACAAGTATGACAAGATGTCATTTCACAGTATGCTGAATCCTGCTGTTGTGGTTCTTCTGTTTTTCCCAGTAGAAATGTTTATGTCTCTCTTCTCTGTTGACAGCAACTCAACTAATGAGGGAACTAATGTGAAGAAGTGCTGCAAAGGATTCTGCATCGATATCTTGAAGAAGTTGTCTAAAACTGTCAAGTTCACGTATGACCTGTATTTGGTGACTAATGGGAAACATGGCAAAAAAGTCAATAATGTGTGGAATGGAATGATTGGTGAAGTAAGTTCTGTTAGGTAAAAGAGCTCTTAAGTAAGAACTTAGCAATGTTTGGTTTTAATTCTTTTGGAGAAATGAGGTATTCTCTACTGAGTAATATTGGTGCTGTCTTCTCTTTGTGGATCAGGTGGTATATCATCGTGCAGTTATGGCTGTGGGGTCTCTCACTATTAATGAAGAGCGCTCTGAAGTGGTTGACTTTTCAGTGCCGTTTGTTGAGACTGGGATTAGTGTCATGGTGTCACGGAGCAATGGCACAGTTTCACCATCTGCTTTTCTAGGTATGATTCTCCAACCCATCCAGATCATTTAATTGCATTTCTATAGAGTTGGGTAGGTTTCATTGTTCGTTAAGCTATATAGTGCCTTGACATGTTTCTGTCAAGTTTTGAATTTTACATTAGGAAGTTTGTACCGTGTTGACATGCCGATTAACATGATTATTAGCACATGAAGATAGTGCTGTTGGTTTCAGATGCAGTAAGTGAGAACCAATGATAGTGATTTCAATATGAAAAAGAATCCCCCAAAATCTTCAGTTGGGAAAAGTACTTCCTCAAAAACTGCTTCTTTACAAACTAATTTATGCTTGTTTAGGCCGTTATAAATGGTTTCATATCTTTTTAACATTCACATTCACAAAGTAATTAAAAAACCCCTTGTAGAATAGCTAAGGAAAAGAGACTTCCTTATGATCAGAAGAGATCTGACAGCTAATTTGATAAGTTACCTCTGGCTTCTGAACACCATACGGCTGCACGGGAGAGCTTCTGAGTGTTTTCTCCATTGATGCAATTGAATAATGGAGTTGTGATGATGCAGTTGAACAGTGGAGATATAGCAAAGAAATGAAAGGCTGGACAGAAAGGAGGTGGGATATAAAGAAACAGAGACTTTGGTCTTCCTTTCTTGTTTGCTTCTTGTTTCAATTGTTCATTTTGCCTTTCGTTATTTCCCTCTCCTTCTCTTTTAGTGCTTATTGTTTACTTCTGTATTTGGTGGTTAGCCTGAATTTACCTGAAGCTGAAAAGAGAATGAGCCATGAGATGGATCAAAAGTGCCCAGAATGCTGTTATGTTCCTCGTAGTGTATTTGGGCCCAGTATTTTTAAAGATATTCCACACGGGAAAATAGTGCTAGTGACACTAAAATCATTTAAGTGAAATTGGACAACAACAACCACAAAATCAGTATTTTCCACATACCTTATGGAACAGTTTAGTATGTTCAAGTCCATTGGGTCAGCAGTGGTGCCATTTTTGCATCACTGATTGTATGGTTTCTTTTTAGATTGCTAAGTGTAAGTTCTTCACTTCCACTGAAATCACTTGTAGCCATCGAGGAGCAGGGTGTTGGTGTAGTATCAGCTACAAGTGGGCAAATAATTGGGTTTTCTTGCACAAGAATCATAATTTAGCCACAGAGCTTATTTCTCATACCTGTTCCTTAAAGGCACATCACAGAGATGACGCAAATAATATAACACAGCGAGTAATCAAATAACTTCCCAAACGTGGTGATACCTAAACAGATTTTTTGGCGGTTAATATTTTTGTTTAATGAATAAAAGACTTTTTAATTAAATTATAAGAGACTGTAATTTTAACAAAAATATTGAGATAGTGTCTTTTCATTTCTATAAGTCGTTGACTAGTAAAGTTAATTAATTTTTAAAATTGCAGTTGCAGCATGTTGAAATTATCATTTGAAATATAAGTACTGGGGTGTTTTCTAAATGTTCTGCAAGTGCACTTGATTTTTACTATGGACTCTGCTTACCTCTTAGAAACCTGCTTATAGCGACCATCAAAACAGAGGCTGCTTTTGCATTTTTCACAACAACGCAGTTATTAGATTTCTAAAATGCATTTCCTGTTACTGGTTTAGTTGGACGTACATATAATTCAAAAAGTAAAAACAACCCCTTCTTTTAAAGCTCTATAGAATAGCATTACTTTTGGAGAAATCTGATTTACTGCACCAATAAATCAAGTCTGTGCTCTCAGAAGTGTGTTCTGTTTTTTCAGATGTAGATGAAACTGCTACTTTACTGGAATTGACTGTGTATTTCGATGAGGTGCGCATGGTAGTAAAATGCTTTGCCATGCAAGATACTATCAGGCAGCTAACTGAATTTATTCACAGACTGATTTTGTTTCAATTAAGTGAATGTCTAAGAATAGAGTCATCTTACATAATTCTTTTAAAAGATTCTTTTAAAATCTGTCAAATACAATATTATTTTTTTTTAAATAGCACTTGGTTACAATTCGTGAAATATCTATTTTTGTGGTTTGTTACTATGAATGTAGACAAATACAGGATTTTGTCTGAACTAGATTTTCCATTCAGTGGTTGTGTCCAATAGCTGTAACTGATGGGCTGACAGCCTCTTCCTCATTGTCTGCTCTGTTCTGATTCTAATGTGGGTGTCTCCTTCAAATGAGAATTCTATCCACATTAAAACATTTTCATATCCTACTAAAATTCATATATACCAGATCCACAAATAAATTTTTTAAAGATTCTGTGGAGATTTGATTCAACTTTATTTAAACAAACAAAGAAAATAAGGCAAGCCTCAAATCCAAATTTCTATATTTTTAAGAGGAAGAGAGGTCGTTTTTCTTTTTTGGAGGCATTGATGGAATAGCAAATCTGTGCCCCTATTTATTTTATGTATTGTTTAACTATTGGTTTTGGTGGTGGGAGGTAAAACTCGAAGTAAGTAGAGTAAGACAGCTTTTTCATTGCTCAATATTCTCCATTGCCAATCATTTGAAATGTACACCGGCAAGTCATATATTAGTATTTTTCTGCCATATCATAGCTTTACTGAAAATTCTTATAAAACCTGCTGCTTGTCTGAGGGAAGTTCTCTTTCTGTCCTTTGAGAATCAAAGAACAGTGCTGAATGTGTAATTTGCTCTTGAGTATGACAGGAAGACCGACTTTGTTATTCAATTGATTTTGTACTTGTTCAATCTTACTGCTTGCTATTCTAAATAGCTTTTTATTTTCCGATTGCTTCTTTTAATCCTCCACCTCATTACCAGACTGCTTAAATTATTAAAGAGCATTCCACTTAAACTGTTGTTTATAGCTCACTTTTTCACGTTGGCTTGTTTTGCCCTTTGCCTTATTTAGATTTTGACAAATTACCATTGCTGTTTCTACACTGTTGCTTTTGATAAGAGTTTTATCAGACTTGCTTTCTTCTATGAGAACGCTGTCAAAATTGTATGATAGTATTATGTGAATTCCAATTTAATCCAGTTAACACGTGAATTCGTAGAATATTTGTTATTAACTGTATTGGGCTACATAATGTCCTTTACCTGTCTGCATCTGAACGGAATATTCTTAAAAGGCGAAGAATTCTGTTATTTTGCTAACTTACTATTCTCTTCCAAACAAATAATTATAGTAATTGAAAGAACTTCATAACCTCTCTTAAAATAATTTTTAAAATATTTTTAAAAGATAATTTTAACATAATTTTTTTTCACATCCAAAATCACCAGTGGGGCTATTTGGAATTCGGTCTTGGTTCCAAATTTCTGAAGAAATGGTAGCAAAGGCAAATGATCTCATGAGATTTCCATGCTTGGGCCCAAATTATTACACTTCATTCTAGTTCTGGGTGAATCATTCATGCTAACGGGCAAGGTTCAGGTTGGGCTATTGGGCTTAGCGCACCTCAGCTCTCACTCATGGTCGTTTTCTGCAGTGACAGAAGAATTTTCAGTGGTTCAAATCTTAATTTAAATTCAAAGAATGAAGAAGCTGGGATGGAGGAACCTCTTGGGCTTTCGAAAACAGGCAGAGCATTGGAACAACCTGATTTCTTGTCCTTTCAAGTGCTTCTTGATTCTGTCCTAATTTGAAATAGTATACTAAGAATTTTTTTCTGACACTTCAGAGCACACTCTTACTTGCATTATCTGCCAAAATTACGATATAAAGTGCCCTCAAATAAGCTGACCTGATAAAGAGATACTACTTTGCCATACAAAACCTTTCTTACATATACCCTTATACCGTGACAGCTACCACAGGGACTCCTGAAATGACAAAGAATTTGTGATTGGGCAAGATGATATTTAAGAACTTTATGTTTTCACATACTGTTACCATATCCAATCCTTTCAGAAAGTTAGTGCTTAGTCTGGGATTTGAAACTGCTTTCAGTTTTCTGTTCCAACATACTTCTTTCACATAATCATGGTTTTTCTGTCCTTCAAGCTGACATTCAGTTTGCCATAAAAACCTTTTGATTTCAGAAATTTGCTCCCAGATGAGAATGAGACTTTTAAAAGGATGTGTTTGCAATTGGTAAAAACAACATCCTTAGTACAGGTAGATGAAAGTGAACACAGAGAGAACAAATTTCTGAAACAAAAAAATCTAGTTTGAATGCAAGTATTTAGCTTTTTTCCCTAACACATTTTGTTGGTTAGAAAACGAGAGAAGTCTGCTTCACTGAATTACCAAATATATTAAACATATGCTTAATTGCTTTTATTCTGCAGAAACAGTCATAATGGTTGGCCCATCCTGTTGCTAAATGCATATAACATAGGATAAATAGAAATGGGCTACCTGATTGTAGACCGAATAAGCAGCAAGTCAAACCAATTATTTGCCACTCAGTGTCAGCGAAGGCTTTGTCCACGAAAAGCGTGCAGCCTTTGTTTCTGAATTGCAACTTATATTTAAGATTTTGACTGTATGGATTTTGTGTGTATATACTAACAGCAGTTCTTTATATATTACTACTTAGTTATTTGCTAGCATTTTGATTGGTAAAAGCTAATTTAAAGAAAGCTGCTGGGCTTCAGCTGAAGACATTAGAATTCTTGTGCCGCGACTGGTTTAATGAACTCTGTTTCTGTTTCTCTTGCCTGTTTTGCTGCAGAGCCTTTTAGTGCTTCTGTCTGGGTGATGATGTTTGTGATGCTTCTCATTGTGTCCGCCATGGCTGTCTTTATATTTGAGTACTTTAGTCCTGTAGGATACAACAGGAACTTAGCACAAGGGAGAGGTAAGCTTTGCATTTTACACAACCCTAAAGCTATAAAAAATCATGTATTGCCCATACCTTGCCGTTCATCTTTTAAAATAAACATAACATGGGAATAAAACAGTAAAAGCAGCTATGAAAGTATGTTTGCTCTTCATTTAAAATATGACGTCGTGAGGGCTTCTACGCTCATGTTTGTATTCTAATTCATTGGAATAAAGACATACAGAAGGGTAAGTGATATCAGAGAGAGTCGTAATCAGGCAGTGTTTGGTTAGTATATGGTATCAGTTGTAGAGTGTCAGCTTAAAAAAACATTGGAATAAGTTCTACAGACTCCTAACTCTTGTGAATTCATGGTTAGTTCAGAGAAAATGATCTAAACTGGTGTGGATTTGTGGATAATCTGGAAAAATAGCGGTTACATTGCATATAGTTTTATGTAGTCCCTACAAAAAGTCTGATGGACTCAGCCTTGAAATGAGGCCAGTGGCAGAAGGACATCGCTTCTTTCTGTGTAGCATCTGTGGTTATAGAAACTTAATTTTCACAATATAGCAGCACAACAAATTTACTGCAGAGCTTGCCTTTCTCAGTGAAAGCTGCAGTTATGTATTAGTAGCACTTTGACCTGAGAATGAGGATTCCATGTATTGTGGTGTCCTCATCCTTCCCTTTACTCACAGTTGAGAGTGCAGCCTGTTTTTAATTTCTAAATCATACTTGCCTCACTTTATAACAAGGCATCTTCCAGCTTTGTCAACACAGTTCTGGAGACTATTACAAACTAATGGTTTCTTCTAGGTTAGGATTGGCTTGTTCCCTGAAGAAGGCGATTATTGTAATGTTCAGATGTTATCATTTCAATAAAATGGTAAACGTGTAACCTCTGTCCAAAATAAACACTGTGTTTAGGAAGGGGAATTCAAAGGTGAACATAGACGCTGGGGAGCTAGGGGCTAGGCTGCTCTTTTCTGTGCCACCCAATGCACCAGAATTGATTATTTAGTGTATTTAGGGCTACAAGGCATTTTGTGGCACTAGACCATCCTAATTTAGCTCTAGACACTTGCCACGAATCCAACTGCCGTTCATTTGAAACATGGGAAGCTGAAAATAAATGGGAGTCTTTATCTAGTTTCTCCTTTCCCTAGGCATTTTTGGCAGGATGAAGCTCAATGGTAATACAATCTCCAGCAGCACAAACAGAACTTTAGACTGCTTTCTTGGCATATACTGTCCTTATCATTGTTGCTCAGAAAACACGTTTTATCCCTGTATCAGCTCAATCTTAAATGGCTCTAGAAGGTAGTAAACCAAAAGTCAACTCCATTGTGTTTATTTTACTGCACTCTATCTTCTTAACACTGCTGCAGAATAGAAAGAAGATAATCTAAGATGTGCTTGATTGCATTGTGAAAAATTTGCACTGTATTAGAGAGCATTTCTACTGAAAAGAGAACATGCACTGAGTATGCCCACTTTGGGCTTTATTCTTTTAATAATAATTAAATTATTATTAACATAAATTATAATTAAATTAATAACTAAATCTGAGTTTGTAATGTGCATCCCCTTGGATAAAGGGACAGGGCAGGGAAGGAGGTAATATTACAGGTGTCTGCATCAGAGCTTATTGTCTGAATTGCCATTTAATTGAAAAATAGATACTTACAAAAAGGTCAGATGAGCCACAGTCAGGGGAGGCCTGTTTCTTCCATTGGGGATAAAGGGAGTCTGGATGATGAGCAATATGTGATGACTGCACTGTACGTACCTAGAGCTGGGTAAGAACAAACTTCCCTTTATTCTCATAGGGCTCTACAAATAAGGCCTTTTAAGTGGATAATAGCATGGCTAATCCACTTGTACCGCTATATGGACATGAGGGCGTCGTGCTGACCACTTCTTCTTCCTTTGGGATGAATTAAAAGTTGACTGAAAACAGGAATAACAAAAGTTACAGAATGGACTAGCTGGGACAGGTTTTTACCTGTAATGCCAACACATTTGAAGCCACAGAACTGACTCTGAACATGTGAGGTAGCCAGAGTCTGGTTCGCTCTAAGTTACGTATCTATACAGGTCGCTCCTTTGTGTTGACTTACTGATTTATCCTGAGTGCAACGTTGCTTAGAAGTAGGTGACATATTCACACATTTTGCTCTTAAATGTGCTTACATAAAGTTCAAAAAGCATGATGCTGGAAGACTGGAGATGATAAAAAATAATTTGGGTGAGAAAAGTACTAGAATTGAATCATTAAGACTTACACCCACAGTTTTCCATTTTACATGTCCGCTGGCACAGAAGACTGGAAGTGGCACATACCTTACTGCAAGAGACATACCAGTTTGCTCCTCCAAACCTATGCTTTCCATTTTCATTTTAAAACTTTCAAACTAAACATCACGTAGAAAAATGTTGATTTATTTTTTACAAATATGGAAATTATTGTCATTACAATAGAGAGTGCCTATGGTAAATCCTGTGATTACATTGGGAGTACAGTGACTATGTATTGAAATATTTTTTAACCAT
The DNA here is from genome assembly GCF_047370975.1 of Nipponia nippon. Taxonomy (NCBI): domain Eukaryota; kingdom Metazoa; phylum Chordata; class Aves; order Pelecaniformes; family Threskiornithidae; genus Nipponia; species Nipponia nippon. The sequence continues at coordinate 4,095,612 of NW_028262369.1, forward strand.
GTGTTTGTCAGTAATTTGGTGTTATTATGTAGGGTATCTGGCCAAGGTTTAATTTAACTGCAGCTGAAATAACTGCTCTTTGCCATTACAGATCCCCATGGACCATCCTTTACCATTGGAAAAGCAGTGTGGTTACTTTGGGGCTTGGTATTCAACAACTCCGTGCCTGTGCAAAACCCCAAAGGGACGACGAGTAAAATCATGGTGTCGGTTTGGGCTTTCTTTGCTGTCATTTTCCTGGCTAGTTATACTGCCAACTTAGCTGCATTTATGATTCAAGAGGAATTTGTTGACCAAGTGACTGGACTGAGTGACAAAAAGGTAGGTCTTCAGCTCAAAAGAGGTCAGCGTCCATTCTTCATAATCCTTCTACAAATTTGTACTTTGTGCTAAAAAAACTCTGAGCAAGATAATAAGCTAAAACTGGATGATTTAATTCTGAGTGTAACCCTTTACAAACAAGCCTAAGAGCCAAAGAATGAAAATATCAGACTGTTATCAACGTCTTTGAGTTGCCTCTTCAAAAGTAACTGCATGAATTGAAATGCACCTTTGTTTTGTGATGGAAATAAATTACTGTTTGATTAAAAGGAATGCTTCACCAATATACAGAAGCCTGAAAAGTGAAAAAGTCAGTTTGAATGCAGGGAGGGCATATTTAAAATTATTTGAACACCTCTGTGTGGAATATTAATAATATATTAATTGACAAAATACTCATAAAACTAGCAACTATCCAGTCATTATTGGAAGCTAGTTAATGCTCCTGAAAAAATGCCTTTTTGCTTTCTGTGTAGTGCGCAAGGAAGTTATAGGAGGAGTTCAGATTTGAAGTGGTGCCAGCACAAATAAGCAAAGAGAAACGATAAAAAGTGATACACAATGTCTGTGGATGTTTGAATGTTTTCCTTGTATAAAATGACAAGAGTAAATAGGAAAAATAAACAGATATGAAAATTTGGGGTTTTGTGTTATCACATTGAAGTGAGGTGTAAATTACATAGGATAAAGCGCAGAATTGTGACGTGTTGGCGGAAGATGCTTTTCAAATTCAATAACTTCTGTGAGAATTTCACTTTGAGCAGTAGACTCTGATAGTTCACTTAAACCCTACTCAAGTTTCACACAAACTGACAAATAATAAATATGCTTATTTTTCATATTGTTTTCAATTTGTTTTTTCATATTGACCTTTCTTCTGCTGAAAGTGTACTTCACCAGATCTTTGTACTTGTGAATTTTAATCAATAGCCTTATAAATCAGAAACCTAGCAATTTCTTCTTTTTTATTTAATTTGTGTGACTGCTTTGTAATAGTGGTATTGCATGGACGGATTGAAGTCCATTTGCAAAATTATTGTTGTGATGGATATGCACAAAATACATGAAGGGCATGCTGTTTTCAAGTTGGTGCCCAGTTGTTTTAAAATGAAACTAAATATTGACATTAAGATGTAATATTTAAATAGAGTATAGCACAGGGGAGAACTTCACAAGGGATTTTTCTCAAAGAAGAGAAAATAAAGGAAATTGTTATTCAAAAGAAGGCAACAGCTCAGATAGCCTTCTCTCTGTTTTTTGTTTTAACTGGTTTTTATGACCAGCCTTTGATTGATCTCCTGAAGTATCAAAGCATGAATTGCCAGCATGGCTAGAGGAATGACAGATAAAAAGAAACAAAAAATGATAGTAGTTTTGTTTCATTAAGTTGTGTTGTTGCAAAGCCTTTGAAAAAGTATGAAGACTGTTAAATATACTTCTATTTTAAGATAATATTCTTAGTAAGAGACAGATAAAAGGTATTCTTCTCTTGAGGATTAAAAAGAAGGATTTGAGAAATGTCTTTCTCCTGTTTGTGAGAAAGTACAGAGCGTTTTCCTGGGAGGTCTCGGTTTTGGCAGGATTTGTCTTGCACCTGATGCAGCACTAGCATTCGGGTCTGCCAGTGCACCCTTGTCTTCCTCTCTTTGCTGGCCGTTTGCCAGTCTCACCTATGGGCTGGGAAAATGTCAGTATTTGTTCTGTAGCTTTTGGCTAATGACTTCCTTATTTTTGTCATTTTTCTGTTCTCTCTGCTAAGTAGGATTTTATTCCCACACAAAGCAAAACAAAAATAGAAAAATATTTGAATCAGAAAATACCATCTGTTTTTGTGTGGTCTGCTGATCATTTATTTGATCTGCCACCTTTGTTTTTATTTTGCAGTTCTTCAAATTTTGCCTGAAGCATGTAGAGATAAATCAGGGGAGCCATGCCTTTTCTGATTAAATTAAACAAGCCAGAAGTCCAGAAAAGCAATGATCTATTTCAAAACATTCTTCTTGTCATACACAGGTTTTCCCTCCTCCACAATCCTGAGGTTTCTCAGATGTAAAAAATTCAAATAATTAAGGATAGATTATGGGAATATTATCTGATTCATGTTAAATTATCTTTCTCCCCTCTTTGCCTTATTGCTGCAGTGTTGTTAGTAGGAGAGTGGTTCAGGAATTTGCAATAGTTTTACTGTTGTTCAGCAGAGAACTCTGACCCTTGCTGCAAGCAGGGCAGTAATAGGCAAAGGCCAGTGAGAAGGGACACACGTATGGGTAAAATTAATTTTAAATAAGTAATATCTAGAAGTTCAATAAATTTTTGAAAAAACTTGTGGGCTGGTGAATCAGTTTACTATTCTTCCCCTCTCCCTTTTTTCCTACTGCCACAACTGAAGAGTCAAGCTCTTTTATCAATGTTGTATTGTCAATGCAATAAAGTATTCCCAATTAGAGATACTGGGGTTTCTCAATCCAGCTCTGTATGTGATAGACTGTAGAAAAGAGAAGCCAGGAGAAAACGCTTCTCCCTCTGGGCAGTCATCCCCGACCCTCAGCATTCACCATCTTCCCATTGAGGAAATGGGTTACGCTCCAGCATCTGGTTCACCAGGTTTGATGAACACATGATAACGTGCTATTTACCCTTCTTCGCTTTAAGACCTCTTGATAGTTTCCTCAGCCTTCATACTGTTGGTAATGAATTTCTGAATGCCATGTCATCTACGTGTTACCCAGAAAGATACGGCACAGCATGTACTGGAGTTACTAGGGGTGGGTGTTCATAAACTCAAATGATTCAGAAAATGAGAAGAAAATTATATTTTGACATTCTTGGGTATGTAAAAGATTTTTAAAAGCTTTGTGTTCATAAAAAGGTACAGAAAATTAGTCCAAAAGTATCCAGCAAAGCTGGCATTTGTAGCACTTGTTACTTTTGAGACCATTTAGGTCTTTTTCATATAATCAAAGAGAGACAAGATTATTAAGAGAGAGTAGATAGCAGTGGACAGAATTGTCTTGCAAAGCATTTATCTGCTCTGATTCCTCCACACAGTCACATTTTAAGAAATGCCCCACGTGCATGTGGTCTAGGGGATTCCCTTCAAACTTAATAGGAAGCCTTAATTATGGCATTTACATGTTCCTTATTTTTGCAAGGTTCAGAGTATTCTTGTAACCTTGGCTTTAGATTTTTGTGCCATAAGATGTCACAAGTTCTCCAGTTACTTAGAGATGTGTCTCTGTGAAAACAGAGCAGGCCGAGGTCGAAAGGCAGCATGGATGATGGGGTAGTTAGGGTGACCCTCTTTCCCCAATCCATCTCTCCAGTATTAGACCTTTACAGTGCTTTTTGAGGGTTGTCAGGCATAGATATCAGCTACATTTCAGTAGCTGATGATTATAATAATAGTCTTGGAATTACTAATAGCTATATTTTTCAAAGATCAGAAATCAGATTGTCAGTGTTTTCCATCTGGTAACAGAAGAAAGGAGAGAGTTCAAATATGTGTGTTTTTCTATCAGTCCGAACCAGCCATAATTCCTGTTAAAATCTGTGTTAGCAGAGGGAGAACATGTACTATTTTCTACTATTTTAGTAATGTTTTTCACAGTTCCTTAAAATACTCCAGAACAATAACAAACTGCTCTGAATACCAGCCTTTTCAGGCAAGCACGCAAATCTTCAGATGAAGTTGGTATTTAATGTTTCTGAAAGATCACTTTACTGACTTAAGGAAATTGTCGGTTTTATTAAGGCATATAGGTAAAACAAAATAAAAGCAAAAGATTGGAATTTTGTTGCCATGTGCCACATTTCTAGCAGCTGGCGGAGCGTGGGGAAACAAGAATGAATTGGTTAGTATTCTGAATAACAGTAGATCTCTCCACAATTATGATTCAAGCAGGGGGCTAGTGCATTCAATTTAAGGATTTTATTAATGATTTAAAAAAAAATTAGCATTTCAGAATATGTCTAGGAAGAAAACTGGTTCCTAGCAGACATGATATATTTTGTTTCACATCATGGGGCTTCAGTGAAAATGTGTGCATGTAGAGACTTGATCCTTTTTTCTTTCTTGTCTCATGCCTGCCACATAGATCTTTGCTGCAATTGCAGAGCCGATACGCTTCTCCAGGACATGTCAGTTCACAGAATATAAGTTTAAAATTATTGATGAGAACTTTATACACCTTAGATATGAGTGCACTGCTAGTAAAAAGATTTGAAACCCTTTCTTTCTTCTTTACAAGTAGTCTGTGAGCAGGCAGTAGTAGCAGACAATAGTTTCAAAAAAATTGTCTCCTTGTGACTGTTAAAATTTGTTGGTTGGGTGTCTTGTGCCAAGAAATTCCAGTCTGTGGATAGTGTTTGGAACTATTCATCTGCTTCTTACTCCCTGTGATCTTTGAATGAACTAGTACTTTTTATTAATCTCTGCTCTCCTGCAGAAATATTTTGTGTTCTGTGAACAATTTGAGACAGATACCTCAATTCCTTCAACTGTTCCTATGGGAGGAAACTCCTCCCAACATCTTAAACTCATATGAATGTTCTTGAAAAGTGAGAATATTCAGAGCCAAACTCCATTTCTAAATTACGAGGATACTCCACCATAATCTCCCTGTTCCCCCAGTTCCCCTGCCATACCCCAGGATTAAGAAATGAACTTGGAGAATGCTCACCACAGCTAAATTTCCAAAAAACGTCAGCTGTAGGAGCAGCAGCAATTTTTACACGTCCCGAAATCAACATTGTTTCTTTAATTATTTTTTCCAGTTCTATTGACTGGAAAATTTGATCCAGATATTAGGTAGATATTGGAAGCCATCTCACTACTTCAGGGATTCATTATCTCTAGATTTAAATAAAGTTAATAGCAAGCTACATCTGTGTCAGTAGAATCTCTGGACATATATTTAAGAGCAGGGTTTGTTTCAGTGCTGCATAATAAACTCAAAAAAGGAGATAGCAAATATAGACTAAGAACCATGACTAGTGTACAGTGTAATTTTAGTGCATGGGTCAATTAGTATGTGTAAAGTAGTAGCAAAGTAATAATTTAAACAGTAAAGCTGTGAAAAGGGAAAATGAGAAAAGTAAGACATCTGCTAGCTAAACAAATAGAGAAAAATAGAGTTCATTCCTTTATGCTTTGTCAAAATATGCTTAATTAAAATGAAGCATTTAATTGTAGTTCTGTAACATGAAAATATTGTTGCAGCAATAATTTCACAGGCAAGGTTTGACGGAATTGAAAATACTCCCAGTTTTTGTATAAGCCTATTTGTATTCTCTTTGCAAATTGGCACTGGATCCTGGGAAATCTTGATGCACTGAGACCAATCTTTAAAAAGAGAAGTATTACGTATGTAGCCCAAAGGAAGCAGCAGCTGTATAAATATTAGCTGTCTCTTGCAGCACAGGGTATATAGATTGCTCTCCTAACTTCAACAGTAAAAACAGAGTGCATTTTACCGTGGAATTCATGGGTGACTGCTTTTATCAATGCTCAATTGAATTTCCTCATTAGCCAATAGTTCCTCTAATTTGGGTGGCCTTTTTCATTTATTTCTTAAAGAGACATTTTAACTTAATCCTAAAGTGTCATTTAGTATTTAAAGGGAGATATTGAAAAGGCACATATAAAATTTTCAGGTCTGTTAGCAGAAGTTTATGTGAGATTATCTGAATGATATCCAAATATGAAACCTGAGTGTGCCCTGAGCTATCGCTATTCCTCTGCAGATATTCCCTGGCTTGTTAGTCTGAGCTGATGCAATCGTGATACAGAGAGTAAAAGTGTAGAATCAACCTATATGCCCTCAAGCAAATAGTTTGTAGTTTTCAATTGTAGGAATAAATAGGGACTAGGATTATAGGTGTGAGAGCTCCAGGAGCCCTTTTCATGTCAAGTGATACAGCTGCTGAGCCCCCGAGGGAGATGTGAGACCTTTTATTCCCCTTGAAACACGGCGGTGGAAGGAAAGCAGCCCTCACCCTGTCCCCGCTTCGCACAACCTTCCTGCAGTCACCCGCCCCCGCCGGCAGCCCTGCGCTGGGCTCCCTGTCAGGTACTGCAAATGATCCTCCTGCCGCCTTTGTGCGGGGACCCACAATGTCTCAGCTGAGATGGAGGTGTGAAATGACTACTGACAAAATACTGTTTTCTTTTGATTGCTGTTTACCAGTGTGTCTGCTTGTAGTTTGGGTTCTCTAGGGAGATGTTGGCAGATAAGGAACATCTTCCAGTATCTCTCTGCTCCAGTTTCTGCTGGCCTGTTATATCACAGTGTATGGGAGAAAGTCACGTTACAGTGGCAAAATTGAGCTGTTTTTACTTTGGATGTAGATGTTCCTGTAAGTTCAGTCAGTGTGAAGACACAGTTTCTGGTATAATAGAGCTGAATTAACCCACAGCATTTGCCTAGAAGAAATGTGAGGCAGCTTATACCACTTCTGTTTTTTTCAACCTCAAATTGCCCTTCTTCGCATTTTGAATGCCTGAAACACTTCGCTTTTCCCTTTTCCCTCTAGTTTCAAAGGCCGTATGATTATTCACCTCCTTTTCGATTTGGAACAGTCCCAAATGGAAGCACAGAGAGGAATATCAGAAACAACTACCCTGATATGCACCTTTACATGACGAAGTATAATCAGAAAGGAGTTGAAGATGCCTTGGTCAGCTTGAAAACTGGGTAAGCTTTTTTTCCCATGGATTTTAGAGTACTGTAGACTTGCAAAACCTGAGAAATATTAATCTGTGCTTACTGTGATACTGAACAGACTGATGTCAGGCATGCCGTGTAGTACATCACTTTTTTTTTTTTCACCTGCATTGTACAGATACCGGAAAGGAAAACAATTGCCTGTGATTTGTATGACTATTTTAAAATTGCATGGAAGCTTCGATGTCTTACGTAAAATAGATTCAAAGAGCAGAATTAGTATTTCTCAGATTTAAAGAGAGCTGATACAGATGGACCTGGATTTTGGTGGGGGCTCAATACAGAACATAATGTTTCATACAGCACCTTGTTATCTTTGCAGAACTCTCTCTCATAGGAATGTGCTTTCGCAGAGTGAATTTCTGACAAAGCTTGTTTGTCTGGCCAGTGTGCAACTACTTGTTATTTCTTTTCAACCTCCCATCCCTTTGGTATGCTTTTAGGACCACTCTTACATTTTCTTCCCTCCTCTAATTAGCACGGCCCTGTACCTTTACTGTCACATCTGAAGTATTGACTTTGATCTTCGTAAAATCTGTTGAGATGAAATAGTCCCAAATGTACTATCTAATCCTGCTTCTGGCAATCTTGGTAAATATTCTGGGAAATATTATTGTCCTTCTTCCTTAAGATCTGAGATTTAGACTTGAGTGCCATCCATCCTTTTCTGTCTCTGAAGTAGCCCATTCTGCATGGTTGGACAGAGAGACCGAATTTTGATTCTTAATCCTCAAAAGGTATGAGAGTGACTCACTACCTGTATCAGTATTCATCTGGGTGACAGGAATGTGTTAGCTCTAGTAATCTTTTCTAAAGATCTAGGCTTGATAATAGCATGCGTATTTTCGTTAATAATACTGGCTTACAATAATCGTAACTTATCAATATAGTTTGTTTAGATTTGGTTTGTTTTGAAGTGAGAAGGCTAAGTTACCCATAGTGGATTTAAGTACGTCTACTCTAGTGGCTGTTTCAAGGCACGTCTCGCCTGCTATTATTTATGGTGAAGGCAGGACACATTTCTTCCTATACTAAATTAGCTGTTCCTTTTGGTCCTTTTTTGGGAACTGCTTGTCCTTTTAATTTTTACTCCCCTTCTCCCAGACATGTAGAGGATAGTAACATATTTCTTGCACGAAAAAACCTGAAGTTCCCAAATTTTTCCTCAAACTGCACATTCCCTTCTTTAAAAAATTATCCTTCCTACTGTTTCCTTCTCTGCTGTCTCCGTGTTCCTGTCTGGACTCCCTCTGTCACCATTTCTCAAGGCATTCTCAGCTGGCATTTCCCAAGCACAGTTTGTCCCATTCTCAGATAGACCTGTAACATAATGGGAGATGACCCTCGCCCAAGGTCTTCCAAACTGGAGGCAGAGCTCCTGCTCCCACCGGGCCTGTGCAAGTTCTGTTCCTGGGTGGCAGCTAAATTGTGCATTATAGATAGTCAGCTGAATGCTACCGTTCCTGCTGTGAATTTTTAAAGAAGAAGCTATCCTTAATTTCAGCCATTGTTTGGGCTTGTTCAGTTGGATGGATAGTTTATTTAGGGGATGTATATTCCTCGTCCTTTTTACCAACCATTTGTGCTACTGAAAGCCCTGGAAAACTGCTGCTAGCTTTAAAATCAGGCCACCTGTCAGATACTTAAGCATGAAAAGGGCAGGCTACCTGACTGCAGGGCAGTTCAGGACATTCACTAAAACTCAGGCTGGCTGCTCTTGTGCCAGCTACTGCTCGTCCTCAAAAGCTTTAGTCCTTTTGACAGCATAAGCTATTCATTTTTTATAGATTTTTTTTTCCCCTACTGGAGTTTCTTTCCTCTTCTAAGTGATTTCTGAGTGTGGACACCCCCAGGTGTCTACCTTGCTCCCCTTGACTGACATTTCTGTAGCAGATGGTGCAAACAAGCTGCCATGTGCGGTGTTTTCTGGATCAATATAAGTAACTGCTACATACAGCTGCGCTCCTTAGTATTTTGTCTGATGGCACCTACAGAAGGATTAAACAGCATGCCATCGGCTGCTGAAGTTTCCCACAATAGAAGTGTCACGTTGTGTTTGCTTATATCACAGGTTTGGGCAGCAGAGTAGCGTCAAGTGGGCTTACATATTTTCTGCCTTCAGTTTCTGCAGAGCAAGAACTGTGCAAAGACCCAATCAATGTGATAACTGCGGGCACTAAACTCGGTTACAGATCGGGCGGCATGATTGTACCTTCTTTTTGCCTCAGAGTGGTTTCTCTCTGGAAAGGTGATTTCATTTAGGTGACCAGACCGACCAGGCTCTGTCATCCTCACCTGTCACTTGCACCTTGAGCCCACCCAGATTTTCCTTTTTGCTAAGATGTTTGGTGAGGATGTGATGTAGTTCCCATGGCTGACGCCCCAGGGATCTCTGGAGCTACAAGTGTCCTGAATGAAAGAGATGAGACTCTATAATATGGCACTGTAATAACTTGCATTCTTTGTAGGAAGGAGAATAGGCAAGCATGCATAGGTATTTAGTAACGTATTACAATTGCCTGCCTCTTCTTTTTCTCCAGACTCATATTCTTCAAAACCATCATTTTTCACTTTTTCTACCGAATTTTCTGTTCTGTTCCTCAGCATACATAACCGTTTCCACATTTTTATGTGCCTGCACTGTATCGTCTTCCTCTCTCCCTCATGAATTGTTTGACCAGGTTGTTTCTCTCTCCCATGTAAAGTTTGCCCTTTCATCCTTATCTAGACCTGATCCAGCTTTCACTTTCCCTACTTCACTTGATCCCATGATTTTTAATACATCTTGCTCCATGGAGCCTATGTTGCTACTGCTCTTTTGAGGATGACCTGTCTCTCCTTCCTCAAACTGCTTATGCTTCCGAGCAAATATATAATTTCTATTTTCCTCTTCAGTGTGTATGGGTTCTGCTTACCTTATTATAGCTATTTTGTCTGTTTTCATCTTTATCTCTTGTCAAAGCTGTTCCTCTACTTTTATCTTTTTTCTTTCTTCATCCTCATCATTGGTAGCATACAACAAGCAATTTTTCTTACGTATGGTAAACTTGCTGCTTCTGCACAGCTTTTGGAAGATGAACTACCTGGTAATTATAGAGTCATAGACTATAGACCTGGGAAGGACTTGCAAAGACTGTCTGGTTGATAACTGCTGCTGTGAGTCAAAATAAATAGTACCTGTGTTATTCCTGAAGAATGTTTGTATAACCTGTATGTATTTCCAATCTCACTTTTAAAACTACTTTTGCTTAATTGAAGACATAAGATTTAGTCCCCTTTAATTCCTTATATATAGTGTTTGATTCTAATTTTAAGGTGGAGCAAAAAATACCAGCAATCAGGCAATACTCAGTGACTGAATAATGGTACACAGGTGGCATCTGGTCTGAATAGAATCCAACTATCAAGTAGTCTCTTGTCACAGTTCAGTCTGGTGGTGCTGTATCTCAAACTCTTAAGTCTTTCAATCAGCTTTAATTAGCCTTCGCCTCTTGAGATGTATTGGGAATATCTTGGTCTCTGGGACCATCGTGTTTAATAGATAATGTTATTGAGTTGAACTGGAAGGAGAAAGTGGGAAGGAGACGAACATAAAGCTGCAGATGCACAGATTTCTCTAACATTTCTTTTTTGTTGGAGACATGCTCATGCCCCTTTCCTCATTCTGAAAACAAATTAAAAAACAAACTGGGTTTTTTATCTTGCTTTCTCACAAGAAGTGAAAAATCAGCTGCTTCAGTCCAGTCGCTGATGTGGCCAGGAAAAAACCACAAGGGCAGAAATACGGATAGAAACGTGTATAAAATAAAAGATGTTCTGGCCTTTATTTCCTGGTCTGCTGTAGGGTTTAGAGAGCTCTTGTGTTGGGGTATTGCTGTACATGCAGAGATGAGTGTGCACACATCCGTGCCTGGGAAGCCTTGAACAAAATACCCAGCCCCTTTCTGTTTTCATCTTTGAGAGACGAAGCTAATAGTGTTTCAGAAATTAACTTACAAGGAAAGCATCTGCATTTGTTTTTTTCAATTAGAACAAACAACTTCACTACATGGGCAATAAGCTTGGATCTATCTTGTTCAATTAGCATCGAAAACGTTTAAGATCATTCTAGAAAGGAATCAACTGGGAAATGCTGCAAATCAAAGTGGAAATGAGATTTTTGCTTTATACTGACATTGACATTATCCCTGCTCCTTCAGGTGAATCCCCCTGGGGGGTTCATTGCATCTAACTAGTGAAGGCTTGTTGCTAACTAGTGAAGGCTTGTTGCTATCAACGGTGAAGGCAAATTTATCAGCTACATTGTCTTTTCCCCTTTGATAAGAAATCAACCTTTGTTTCTGAAAATATTTAAAAAACCCTGTAAAGTCTCAGTAATATCTACCTCTTGTCAATAATGTCTCATTTCTGAGATTCACAAATACAGTTCTCAGAAAGCTGCGAAACACCATTTGAACAACAGCAGAACTTTCTGTATTTATTAGTTAAAGGTATGAGTTTGCAACCAGCCTTGTTAAAAGGGAGAAAAATCCATGCACCTTGTTATTGAAGTACTACTTAATATTTTTCAAAATGGCAAAATATTGTCCCTCCTTCAATGCAATTGAGTACTGAAAGTAAGCATGATCTTGTAAGCTTGTCAAAAAATGTACCGGTGTTTTTCCCTAAATTTCACGCGTGTAAGGGATCAGCTGAACCACATGTGCTGTGCTACCTGCAGAGCTTCAGCTTGCTCTTCAGGCAGGACTGAGCAGCTCAGGAATTCTCCAGAGTTTTTTGTTCCTTTTCCTTAATGAAAACAGAAATGGCAGTTATTTTCCTGAGCATTATTCAGAAGAGTAAAGTCTTTAAGACAGTAGCTAATGTATTCTTGGTGGGTGAAGTCCAGCTCAGTTAGAGCCGTGGTGGCTCCTCTGTGTTCTTTAGATGTTTATTGATCAAATAAAGCTCTAAAAATGCATTGCAAGCATTTCTGTCTGTACTGGGTTTAATTAATCTACATTTCTAGAACCCTCTGTACCAGAGAGACAGATCCTATTGATTTTGCCTCTTGAAGAGAGAATAAGTCTTCGAATAGGAAGTAGTTAATTATTGCGTTATGTTTACAGTGGCTGTTTGGGTTTGTTTGCTTCTGTTTGCCTTGCTATATTTTTCCAGAAGAGGTTATAGTTAAAGAATGTTATCTTTTTGCAAGCAAAACAACCTTACCTGTTGTAATTATTTGGTGTAGGTTGTATCAGCTCATAGCTGTTGAGTTTGCATGTAGTGTTTCTCCGTGTGTGAGTGTTCTGCGGCTGTAAAACTGTCAAGAGGAGAAAATGCAATGGCAATAAACTGGAAATACATGTCATGTTCTCACCTTTTCCCCAGCACATCTACACTGGAATATTGTCTGGGATTTAACTGCTAATGGCTGAAATTAGAAAATTTAATTGGGAGAGTCTCTTCTTGATATGGAGATAAGTTGGGAAACTTCCCCTTGCCTATTGCCCATCACTGATGAATCCATCTAATTTTTTCTTCACTTCCTTAGTTTTCCTGGATATGAGGACTGCAGCTGAGTGTCACGCAGTGTCTGTCTTCTTTCAAGAAAAGAGATGGTCTAACTGATGCTGTGTTACAGCAGCATGTTGATGTGAGGACTTTATTGCAGTTTCATTGCCGAAAGCTGAGAATACAACTTGTTTCAAGGAAGCTGCAGTAATGAATCCCTTGTGTTCCCCAGGCAAGCAGCCCCTTGTGGTACAGCTGCAGACCCCCTCGCTGTCGTAAGCGGTTTTCAGTTTTTATTTACAACAGCCACAGCTGTGACTATATATTCAGGGATTCGATGCTGAAGTTTACTTGGGACTCCATCTGCCTTCCTGTTAAAGATTGCTACGCTTGGTAGTTTATACACATCAAGTTTAATACCTTACTCCCTCGTCGCCTGTGGCATACTGGTGGAAATACGAAGCCGCTTGGAAAGAATGCCGCGGTGATAGCGTTTCTGTACTGCCGGAGCCTCGGCAGGTCTGGCCTCAGATTGTAAAATTTGAGCTGTCCCCTGAGAAGATGCTGTCGGCCTGCAGGCGTGTCCCGAGCTGCTAGTCCCTTTGATAGGGATGATTCTAGTCCTCAGCATTTTTTAATTAACGACAAATAATAATGCTAGAAGAAACACCTGGAAGTATCTAACTGAACAGTGTGAATGGCATGAGGAGTTATTTGCTCCCCACAAGCACGCTCTCCCATGTGAAAACAACAGTTTGATTATTAGTATTTTTTTTAGAATCCTATGATACTAAGCAGAGGAAGTGCACGAGAAGACCCTAGAAGTCTCTGATGCCCTTTTAACCCTCTGTCTCTAAGTTTATTGGCCTGAATTGGATTTATGTTGTGCTTACAGTGCTTATAAATTGTATCCAATTCACAGCTTTGCACACTCTGTTATTTGCTGAACAGATACGAACTGGTCGGAGGCTGCGCTGGCAGCTTCTGCAGCCTGGCACAGGCGTAACCAGGAGGCAAACATCTCCATTGCTGTCAGCTGGAACACAATTCAGATTGTGCCCAGCAGGTCCTTCTGTTAATTAGGTCTGTCAATTAAAGTGGTGGTGTGCCTAAAGTGAAAAACAGAACAAACTTGTCTTTTAGGCAGCCAGCTGACATCGCCACTTGGATGCAAAAACAATTTCAGTATTTTTTTCAGTATTTTCAGTGTATTTTTACAGAAAAATTGTCATCAACATTTTCAGCAAAGGAAAAGCTTCCTAGTTTTTATACTTTCTGTGGTTCATACCTTTTCACCTAAAAAGAGGAGGGAAAGCTATGAGAGAAATTACCTGTTCGAGAGAAAAATTATATATTTTAATTTTTCATAAAAAGCACAAGTTCTTCATCATTCTTGTGGGCAGATAACAACTGCTTGCAACCGGAACTCAAAGAAATGTTCAGCAGACATAAATCTTTAAACTTTTAATCTAGTGGCTCGATATTTTTTTGACTTTTCTGATTGACAACACCTTACAGTGTTTGCAATTGAGAATATTCATTCTTTTCTTAGACTTTTAATATTACAGTACATATGACAATTCTTTTTCCAAATTTTTAAGAAATTGCCAGAGATGGTTGACTCTGAAGTGTGTTTGAGGGAGAAAGGGGAAGATATCTGTAAAAATTTATTGCTTGCAACCCGCCTGGATGCCTATTATGATACATGAAGAGAGAAACTGTGCTGAAGACAGCTTTAGCACAAGCACTACTTTATGCAACTGAATTTTAAAATAATGTATCAAATCCTTAATATCCAGCTGTCATTCTAAGAACATGATGTTTTCCTGCTTTCTCATGGCCTGCTCGTCAAAGCTCTCTATTCTGAGCCTGCTTGGGTTTTGTGTTTTTCACAGGCTTCAAAAACAGGATTAAAAAATCAAATACAGCAACCGAAATAACCAGTTTTTAGATGGGTGATCCTTGCTCCAGTCACATTTTTAAGATGTCATTGAAACAGCAGCCTGTAGTTGTTGTATGTACTGAACTTAATGAAGAGGGAATGATGTTCTCTTTCAAAGTGTCTTTCAAAGTATGAAAGCCTTAGAGATCTTTTGGGATACTCAGAATTCACCAGTTTAAACTACTGAATCTGAAACTCGTTTATTCACATGTGATTGGAAAAATATTTTCCTGAGTCTGCATCTGCTGTTACTACAACAAAACTTATATTATAAAGATAGGAATCAGCCTTTTTTTTTTTAAAGAAAAAAGGAAAGTACTGAGTGATGAATCCAATTTGTATCTCTAAATGTTTTTTCGTTAAGGAGAAATGTTTAAGAAAATTACTGTCCATATTTTCATCAGATCTATAGGATATTAATTTAAAAGATTTTTGTGAGACCCTGGAAGGGCAAATTATTGTGCCAGGTGATCATTCCTTTAAGGGGGTGATAAATCCAAAATGTGAATGTGTGACAAAAGATGAGAAATTAATATTTCAGATAATTCACTATGAATGGTACCTAGAACTAATGGTCAGGAATATAAAATAGCTTAGAGGACTGATTTAACTAGCTCCTGGATTGCTCTACTTCCGTACAAAGGCACCCACTAGACCATTTTCCTGGATATAACTTCTGGACATTTTTGGAGGCTGATGCTTAGAAACATCCATTTCTGCAGCTGGTCTGAAAGACAAAATAAAAAATTCAATAGAGCCATGAGACAGGACCATGGGAACTCCTTAGAAAAGGGCTGAACTGAACTTTAATTTTCTCAGTCAAATGAAACCGAGCTAGACCACATCTGAAGCACTGATGAGTTCAGGCAACTTTTGCTGTAAATCGTATATGGAGTATCATATTTTATGTCTGCATACTTTCTGCCTCGTAGCTGGAGTGGAAATAGAGATGTAAAATACTTTCAGAAATTTTTGTTCTGTAGTACTCTTTAGTGCTGACAACTTGAAATAATCACAACTGTAGGCCACTTGAGTGTTTTTTGTTTAAGTAAAACTGAACATCAGTCGGTCTCTCCTCTTCGCTCTCTCCTCTCTCTCTCTCTTTTCCCTGTTTGGCACCAGGCCTTTGTAAAGGTCAGTAGTGATTGATAGAATATTGCATTTGTAGAGTTAAATTGGCATAATTACATTCTGGAGATCAGGTGTTGTGAATACCAAAATTAAAGCAAGCTCAGAAAGAAGCTGAAGGAAGTGGTGGAAGGTGAAGAGCTTGGCAGCTGTTAAACATGATGGGGCTTAATGCAGCCTGTAGCTCATGAAATATCCATTCATCTGAAGCCAAGAAAATATATTCAGGGACGTTAGCATCCATACATGCCTTATTTCTTTTATTCCTCCTTAAGCATCTGTTGTTTGCCAGTGTCATCATTATCGGGACCTAAGTCAACAGTGAGGGTCTACTGCCCATGTACAGGTATTCCTAACCATATATACCTCTGGGGAACTTGTAAGTCAAACAGCACTGAACAAAGATCCAAAACTACCTGGGAGAGCGAGATGTTTGCCATGCTCCAGAATGCCTATTTATCCTTATCAATTTTGACAGTAAGTACTAAATTATTGTACAAATACAGATACGCTTTCCTTAAAACCATCTGAAGGAGCTAATAATGTGAGTAACGATTTTCTTCCTGACATTCTGTAAAAAAGAAATCTCTGCTAAACAGTTTGGCCCATTCAGTATTTTCTCTCCAGGTTGACCAGATTCAGGCAACTTCTGCATTCAATAGCTTCACTTACTTTGGCATCAGATGGTGGGGGTAACTTAATTTCAATTTAAATTATGATGCTTTCTTTTGGACTTCCATCTAATATTTGTTTCAATGCTCATTCTAATATTCATTTTGGTATTGGACTCTGAGGGGAATGATTTTCAGTTGATGTTACAACTGTAGTCGCCCAAGCTAGGAATGGGAAAGCTGGTTTGCAACTGGGCACCTGCTATTTGTGCTGAAAGACTGCAGAGATATGAAAACATTCAAATTTGCTGTTCCTTCTAGGCACGTTTTTCTGTTCGCTAAAATATCAATTCTCCAATCTAATAGCTTAAAAGAAACGTGTGACTGAATCAGCATAGCTTTCCTGCTTTTACTGCTAGCGTTACTGCCGAAGTGAGCGGAGTGCAGGGTTTGGACTACAAAGTGCTACCAAGCTGGCAGCACAGAGATAAAGGCTTCCTATGGCATTTCCATTTGTGGCAGGATTTTCTGGCATCAGTTTTTCTGATGGCTGATGCCTGTTTCCCCATCACTTGCCGTCCTTTCAGGAAATGCAGTTATTCTCACATTCCTGTATTTCTTCCACATGTGTTAAAAAGTCAAAATAAATAACTGACTGATAGAACTTAATGTGCTGTTCAGGGGACTTTCTGGGGGAGGCTGGCTGTTAGAAGAACAGGCAAATACTAATATTGGCATTTAGAGGGTTGTTGGGATCTAAGGCGGCACTCATTGAAATGTCTGGGGAAGCTCGTACCTCAATAGTTTCAAGTTACCTATAAACAGAAGCAGACATCATCATCTCCTTTTAAGCTGGGTCACATTTTCAGGAATTTCTTCGTGGCATAAGATAAATGCACTGCCTTTTTTTTTTTTTTTTTTTTTTAAGAAAAAAAAAAAACCAACCCTGACTCTCCTGTTCAGCTGATCCATAGCAACTTGCCTCTAGGGAAAAAAAAATGGTTTATAGTAATTTATTTCTAATTCCTTTACTCAGTACCTGAGTGCTCTTCTGATTTTTTTGAAAAAAGGTTATCTCCTGTGTCTATATTACCATTTTTTAGGTAATGCAGTTATCTATCTAATGTCTTTAATTATTACAAAGTACCTGGAACTAAAATGAACAGGTCGAAGTAGCTCTAGCCTATCTAACCCCTCTTCTTTTGAGAAGAAGCTATTCTGAGTTTTAGTATTCATTTGATTTGGGGATGAGATCAGGTGCTTGGTGAAATGTGCTGAATTTATCCTTCATTATGCTATTGTAACTGGGACAAAACCTTTAATCTAAAAATATATTCCCTCTCCTCAACTTTTCAAATTTTGTGTTTTGATAAATTGACGCTTTGCAAGTATTTCATTGCTTGGCTTCTGAGACTTGAAGTGGGACACTATTCCGCTGTATAAATTAATCATAAAGGCATGCTAAATTTTCCATTATTTTGTTGCTAAGGGAAATGTTATAGGGACTGGGAAGGTGAGTGGAGAGGGGTGGTGAATGGGAGCGCCTGTGAGAAAGGAGGGTGAATATGCCCGCTCAGGTAACCACAGCCAAGTGATGTAGGAATGTCACCTCTGACAGGTGAGGTGAAGCCTCCACAATCTCTCACAATGGTGTTAATGTTTGTCAGAGCTTGCTCTGTCGAATCTTGTGTCTGCAGTTTCTGTGTGAAGATTGAAGCGAGGACAGTTTGAGCTGGGAGAAAAGTCGAAAGCTCATTCCCTGCTAATGAGTTCATCATTTAACTGGGTTAAACTTTGCTAACCTGCGTTGTTGCAGGGGGTTGGTTGTTAAATTTTCCCCTAATGAATTGGCAATGTCAAGATGTCAAGAAATCCATCCAGTGTATGTGAACTTAACATCTGCGTGGAGCTATTTGAGTATGTGCTAAAAAATAAAGTCACTGCTGGTGATGAAGTGCCATCAGATAACCTGAAATGCATTTTAGTCAAAACTGGGTAAAAGAAGTCATCAGTCCTTCCTGCTAAAGGTTAAATGTCTGCTTCTCTTGCTCCAGCAATATCAAAGTGTCACTTTAGAGCACTTTCATTGAAGCCTCGTCTTCAGAGCAGCCTTCTTTCCCTTTGATTGCTGCGTCATTCCATAGTGACCTTTTGGCACTCGATCCCCTGGACACAGCTTTAGAGATGCACAAATGACGTTGTCTCTCTCATTGTGTACTCTTGACATACTTTCTTTTATCCCTTCTGTGGATAAAGAAGGGATAAAATGTAAATTAATGAATTTGTAGTACATCTGTAAATCTGTCATGTAAATCCATCATATTTTAAAGCCAGTATTTTTGCACTTGCTGCATTCCCAGCAATGGTATTGATGATCTCTGAAATATATGCTTATGTTTATTCTAGCCTTAAGTGGATACCAGTTTTTTGCCTAATACCAAATTATAAATGCAACTTTAAGGGTCATGTAAGGCATCTATTCTGCAGATTCTGCAATTTATTTTAAAAATCAAAACAGCTGAAAAGCAGCGGGGCTTTGCATAATGTTTTGAAAATGAGCTGTGCCTCTCTGAAATTACATTTAGGAGACAAAGCTTTAGTAGGTAAAAGTGCTCTTGATGATGGGGGTGGGAGTAAAGAGGGGAGGGCGAAGGTGGAAGTATTGTTTGAGGATTCACTGACTTGCAGTCTGATATTTGTAATAAGACAGTAATTTCAAATATTCTGCTTTCAAAAGACATGTCTGGAGCCTTAGTAAACAGGTATGACACTTGCTATGTAATAATCTTTGTAGTCTCTTTTGCATTTATTTACCACCAAATTTGAGGAATAACATCACTTCGCTTTTTTTAAGTCAGCGAGGCAAATTTCAAAAATAGATCTGTTTTCATTAACTATCTTTCCTCAGAATAAAATTTATATAATTTATAATGAATAATTATTCTTAAATATGTAGTTGACCTTTACGTTTCCAGAACAACCCCCAGAAGGAGCATATTTGAGTTAAAACTCTTCATCAAAAATAATGTAGAAAAGTCATTACGATACAGCTGTTTACAGCAAAATGCAGTGCAAGCAAATTGCTACAATGGTGCACTTCATATATTACATGCATTCTGGTTTTGTGTAAGTCAAATCTGTGTAAGTAATAGTACACAGCTTTTGTCTGGCCATGAAAAGAACATACTTGGGGTGTTAGAAAACATAAAGAAATGAGAGTGAGAAAAATTGATTCTGAAGTTAATGTCCTGGATCTGACAGATGAACACTGCACCAAATGGTACCTGCTTTAGCGAGAAATTAATTCTGCTGTAGGTATTGTGTGTTTGGATTTACGGCGGTAGTTGAGAACTGGGAAGTGACTTCAGTCATGCTCCGGGTTCTCTGATCCTCAATGGAAACACAATATCATTTGTTCCATGGACTCCAGTGCTTGGCAGTAAAATAGAAGAATGTAAATAAACAGGACTATGTTAAAGCATCCCTCTCATTTTCTGAATACTACGACACAGGTCATAGCAGGACACAAAGTAACTGAAAGAGGTTGATTTCTGGTGTGCTGGATTACTGCTTGTGGCTCCAGAACTACTGAGCAGATTGCCATTTTAGATTTTTCCCTCTTCTTCCATCAAGAAAACAAAATCGCTGAAGGATCATGTAGTTGGTTAAGGAAGCAAAGTCAGCTATACTTCTGTTGTTGAGGAAGAAGCTATGGCTAATAAAGGAGCATGTTTCTAATCCTGCTTTTCAATTTTCATCATAGGAATTTGATGGAAAGTACGTGCCAATAATAAAGATGGGTAAAATTATAGGGAAGTGTTTTCAGCTTTTCTGAAATTACTTACCCATACCTTTTCCTCTAACTTTAATTTTCTTTACACAGGCATTTTTGAATGCATACAACAACACTTTAGAGAATGGGTTTTTGCAACAGCTATTCTGATTTTTCAACTCTTACACTTCTTGGTGACTTATAAACGTTTAGGTACAAGACTGTCCACATTTGTTTTTCACAGATCTCCCACTTCAAATTATTATATTCAGTAATGCTGTTTTGGGTTTTTTTAGAACTATTCCAATTCTTAATTTTATAACATCTGATGTTCTCCTATGCTGTGTGAGCTAAAATTCTCCCTGCCCCCTTTCCTCTTTGTGCTTGCTAGGTAATGAAGGACATTTGCCTTTGTAGTCTCTCTTATATAAATATTCTAAAATGTTTATTTTCGCTCCTACCCAGGATTATTGGTAGTTCCGAGGAAATTTAGAAACCTGCCAGTTGCTCGGATGAGTCATAACACTGTAGTCCTGTTCCTCTGCATTCATTGAAGATGCCTGGCGCGTTTGGCTAGTTCATGGCCGTTATAAATCTTGGGGCTTGCTGCATTCCAGTTTCTATAGTTCTTTTTCATCTTTCTAGTAATTCTTAGCAGTTTATTTAAACCTACACAACGTGACAAAGCTTTTCGCCCCCTGAAGTGGCTGCACTGAAATGACAAGTTAATTGATTCATTTTTACATGACTAAGGTTTGCAAGAGGCTTTGAGCCTTTCTTGATGTGAGGTGCTGTACTCAGTGTGCGTAAGCTGTTTTACAGTGAATATGTAACTTAAATAGCAGAGTGGTCAGCACTCTGACCAATACAAAGCTTCTCGCTGTGTAGAACAGTTGAATTTTGCTGCCACAAGAACAAAGATCCTGGGGCTTGCCAGTCCGTCTGTAGAAAAAGAAGAGAAAGAAGAAAAGGGTGAGCTGGAGCACAGATCCAAGCTTGCCAGTCCTGCCTTGAGAATGACAAGACAAGGATGGGCTACTGGGTCCAGCAGTCACTGCCGCGCACGCAGCCTGGCTTTTCCATCAGGGCCAAGCAAAACAGCAGATGTGGCTTTCCCCACGCAGACGTAGCAGGAAGGAAAGTCCTCGGCAGCCCCGGCAGCCTGCTGGCCTGCGCAAATGCCCGCTTGGTCTTCTTCCAGAGCTTACACTTGCTGCCGTCTTTGCAAACAACTCGGGGTCAAATTTTCGGACTTGCCCAGATTTTGCTGTCTCAGTTTTTGGAAACTCTTATTGAGGAATGTTTAAAGTTGTCTGTAAGTTCTTAAAAATTCAAAGTGTCAGGAATTCACCTCCTAGTGATGGAAGAGTTGGGTGCCCTAACATCTGAGAGCTTCAGTCATGGCTTGTTACTCCCTGCCCACGCTGCAGGGATACATCATGTTCTGAAGCTTTGCTTTGCAAGGAGTAGTACTTCTGTAATCAGCACATGATGATGAGATAATTTAAGCCTTGAGAGGTTATAAGATTTATGTTGGAAATGGTGAAAATATATTCTGAATATGAGTTTGTATTTGCAGACAGCAAGACTTTTTCAGGGCAATCAACTCTTTGATTTACAATTCAGGCATTGGGCAGCAACTGATAGCAGAACCTTTCAGCACTCGGCATCTGTCAAGAAAGTACCTCATGTTTTTGAATCGATTGTGTAATGAGATTTATTGTGACCTTATAGAAGTAGCACAGAGAAAAACCTCGAGTAAAGCCTTCTGCATCTTCAGAACCTGCTTTCCTTGTGTGTACCCACTGGAGCTGATGCCAGACTCTGGGAAGCTGGGGAGGTGGGTCCACAGCAAGCGAGTGAAACTGTGATTGTGCCTTGTCTTTCTGTCCCAGGGTTTTACTACACTGCTCAATAACTAAGGAGGCAAGCTGCATATGAAGAGCATGATTTCTGAGGTAGCACAAGGCTTTTGCCCTGGAGTCTTTAGCAAAGATATCTTTTTCCTCTGTATTTCTGACTGAGTCTGTTTTGACAGAAGAATAGCTGACTCTTTTTATATTTTCTCTGTGTTTACCAGCATGTGTTTTATATGCTTACATTGCAAAGCTATAAATCCCAGAATAAACAGATGACAAATTCTAGAGTGTATTTTAACTTAGGTCGGCTGGTTGCAGCAGTGTCTGCATCCACAGAGAGGAGCATTACCTTCCAATCCCTTGCCTGGGCCAAAGGCATCTGCTGAGAGGGGCAGCATCCTTCCTTCCCCACAGATAACTGCAGAGGTCTGAAAGCATGAGGTTGGATTGTATTGATTATGGCAATTGTCTGCTGTAGATCAGAAATGTTACAAGTATCTTGAGGGTACGGCAAGCAGTTTTCTTTTTGTCCCTTGTGTGCTTACCCAAAGGATGGATTTTTGTTCTTTCTCTCTACACAACCAAAGATTGTCTCCGAAGCGCTGCATCAAAGCACATCATTTAGAAAACTGGCTGGTCTTGTGTTGAAGACTGCAGGCTTGGGCAGCACTCCAACACCCTCTTGGCTGTTTCCAGTTTAGTTACCCTCAGTGCTAGGTAGCCAGCCATATTGTATTTCCAGATTGAATTTGTGACACATCACCTACCAGCTGTTTAGCAATTGTTATCTCCATGTTAACTTAACCATTTAAAGGAAGGAGAGAGTCAGCCTTTTGGCATTAATGGAGCTAAGCTGACTTTAAGCTGAGCATTGCACCAACTAAATTTTAGGGAAGAGTGGAAAACCAAAGGAAATGATGGCCCAGCTATTTCTGTTAATGGTTGCATGAGCCACCTGTACTTTTTCTAAATTAACTACTTCACTAAATTCCAATTTGATGACTTTAATGGTGACTGTTGGGGTAAGTATCCTTGAAGGGAAGCAATAAAGTACAGTAAGTAGTGACAGGAAAGTCACTCTTCACTTTTTCATGACAGCAGACAAAATCCAACAACCTCGTGCTCTCCTGGTATTTCTCTTGGTTTAACGTGAGATGGATAGGGGTATTTTTTAGTGCCACATTTTTGCTATCTGATCTAGAGTTCTGCAAAAGCTAAGGTTCTGTATGAATCTCTGATTGATTATTTAAGAACATTGAAATATGTCATGCATGAAAGTGTGCATTGTTTTTTTTTTCCTGTCAGTAGCCAAAATCTGATATGCCTAGGTCTTGCTCTGTTCTGTGGATATAAGTGAAAAGCTTTATCAACATAAGCTGATTTAAGCTAGTGGCAAGTGTGATACCAAAATTTCAACCAGAGTTCACAACAGGTACATACTGATACAATGTAATTGAAGTTGATGCTCTTGTACCTGTTTGTGCCACAATTAATTTGTTTTTATAATTCCCTTTCCATGAAGACTGGTCCCAACTGTTTATGAGTGGTATTTTGCCAGCCTCGGTCATTTGCATCCCATCAGAGACTTTTAGCAG
This sequence comes from Nipponia nippon, assembly GCF_047370975.1. Classification (NCBI taxonomy): domain Eukaryota; kingdom Metazoa; phylum Chordata; class Aves; order Pelecaniformes; family Threskiornithidae; genus Nipponia; species Nipponia nippon. Next base: position 4,119,055 of record NW_028262369.1, read on the forward strand.
TGCTCCAAAGTAAGGCGTTGTGGCTCTTCAAAGGCAGAGCAGGCAGTGCCAGCGGTGCCTGGGAACTGCAGTGCCAGTGCGGGTGACAGGGTGAAGACTCCTCCTACACCAACCTGGGAAGCCGATGGTGTATCTGTGTCCTCCTTGTTCCTCTGCCTCGTATGGGATGGGCAAAGATGTTGAAAAGGGAGAGTGTGTTACTGGGGGACACAATAACGTTGTTTTAGTGCGTCATTTAGGTTGGTTTTGGGCTGAGATGATAGTTTTTTCCTATTGCCTCTGTATTCTGCTAGTCTTGTGCAAGTGGTAGAAATTTTAATTTAAAGGTTTTGGCTGCAGATGAGGGCAGCAATACGAAATAAACTTAAGTTTTATCTTTTTCCCTTTAAAGATTGCCTATGAATGTCTGTAGGCATAAAAATGTCTTGTCTTTGATTGACGTCTACTGCTGGCAAGTGATTGTCCTTCCAAATGGCCTCCTCTTCTTGTATATGCACTTGTACTGGCTTCATTTGTGAAATAGCCATGTACCTGTCTCTTCTAACTCTTGTTTTTCAGTGCTTCTTAAAAATCATCCCTGAAGGACACTCCCTCTTTTCCTTTCCTTACTGATTTTGTTTTCCTCTATTTTGTTGCGTTCCCTGTATACCTTAGAGAACGGGATTATCCCATTCTTACATTTTTAGGTAGATGGGCTGAAAGGCTCGAACTTCCCGCAAGAAGTTCCCTTATTCCTGCTGTGCTTTAGGTACAAAACTAATGTTTGGAACTGCGAATCATGAAGAAATATTTTCTGTAATTTTTAAGCAGGATTTAGATAGCTCTATCAGATAGGCTCCAATACCTTCCTCTGTCTTAGCAAGGACTTAACCTCCACCTTCATTGTTTATTTTTGGAAAGAGACATCAGAGTGTGTGTGGAAAACCAGTGAAGTCACGTTTTCAGTCTCATTCAGTATCTTAAATAAGCTAATTGGTTATTGTTGTTTCAATTCTAAATTCTCTATTGTAATTTCTGTTGGTTTTGGAGATCATTTTGCTTCTCATGGTGTTTATTCTCCATTTTGAGAGCAAAGATACAAAGATAACAGGGCAAGATATTTTGTAGCTTGGTTTCTCCTGCTCAGTATTTTTTAACAGCATCCCTTAAAATAGAAATGCAAAACTATGTGTCCTACTTTCCCCTCACTAAAATAGATGCCTTTTGTTAATTTTAGATACAGCAGAGCAGGATATGTAATTAATGATATCAAAGAATCCATATGATATTCAACAGGGTCCTAACATCAAGGACAAAAGAAGTGTGACAACAGCTGTCCCTAATGATTTGGTTTGTAAAATGTTTTCTTTTATTTCAGGAAGTTGGATGCTTTCATCTATGATGCAGCGGTGCTGAATTACAAGGCTGGAAGAGATGAAGGCTGCAAACTTGTCACAATAGGGAGCGGATACATCTTTGCCACTACGGGCTATGGAATAGCACTTCAGAAAGGATCACCTTGGAAGAGACAAATTGATCTAGCCCTCCTTCAGTTTGTTGGAGATGGTAGGGACCAATCTTTTTTCCTTTCTTGTCTTTCTCTATGTATGCACAGTTAATTCAGTTTTAGCAGCTCTGAGCCTTTTACTACTGTTCTCTTACAGTCTTTAAAAAAACTGAACAAATGCGAAACAAATGAGTAAAATTATTTCTCGATGCTGAGACAGGAATTCTCTTCCACTCTGTTCTAACTCACCTCACTACCAAGGACGTTTGCTTCTATTTTCAGAAAGTGTTTTCACATACATCACAAAGTAATGCTGGCCTCAATATTAGAGAGCATTTCTAAATTTATTTATTTTCTTTTTTTATTTTTGCCTTTGAGCAGTTCCTGAGGAGTTTTTACTTGGTAGAAGAGTTATGTTTCAGCATGACTGTTTTGCTATTTAAAAGCGTTCCGTGCAGTTCTGAACTGGTGTGAGTGATCCCTAATCTAGGATGGATTAATTTAAACTTCTGGTAAAAGAATGTTTATGGAATTGAAGTAGGGTGACTGGTTTTATTGGATTTCAAACAGCTATTTTTTCATTCTAACACAAAAATAGAAGAATCGTAGGTCCTCTTGGCACTTCTGCCCTGCAGAAGAAGAAAACTTACTGCACATCTTTGATATATTTGTAGACAGTAAAAATGACTTGTTCTCCACATAGGGCTTGAATAACATTTTGATTGTAGAAATGTTTCTTTGCCACAGTGAAACTTCAAGCCTTTCACATGTGCGTGCAAATAAAAAAATGGTGGTCAAAAAAATTTCTGTGTTAGGACTGACTGAAATCCTCTATCAGATTGGAATATGGTGTGTGTTCCATAATAATTTTGATTTTTTTTCATAGATACATGTGTTCAGTTTGCATTTCTCTGTCAGTGAAAAAGAGGGCTTTATGAAAAATAAAAATGCACTTAAGGTCAGCAACGGCATGCCGTTGAGACTAAGAATGGTAAATTTCTGTGTAATAGGACAGTTTAAACAGCAAAGTGCAGGACCTTAGCATAGTGGCGTCCTGTTCCATAAAACCCAAGACATTCATTTTCATACTGGAGACAGTGAGTGTGTTAGCCTTCCAGCACAGGGATTTTATTCCTATTATAATACTAAACGACTGGAAGAGATGTAATCATGATGACTGATGTGTTTTGTCTGGTGTACATACACTAGTGTCATCATTATTGATCTGCTGGATTTAGAGAGGCTTATGGAAGAAACATTGCTTACTTCTGCTAAGGAAAGAATGTATGACCCATAATAGCTAGGTTCCAAGCCATTACCCATTCTTGTTTTAAACAGTTGCAATTAATTGGCTAAAATCTTTGCTTTATTTTTTCTCTTTGCGAATATTTTGTGAATAGAATATTTTTCTATTTGTGTAATACTATTAAGAAGTGTTAGGTGCTGTGATTCTGACCCATTTTTATTTGTCCCATACTAAAGAAGAAAATATTTCTGTAGCCTGAAGGTGTCTTCCTCAGTTGTGGGCTAACCCCTCTAGATGTTGTCAAAGCGTCGCTGAGGTTTTCATTCGTTTCACCTTGCATTTTCTTCATGCTTACTCTTTCATCATTTTTGATACTTGTCATCCAACAAAAATAAATGAAATAACAAGGAAAGAAAATAAATGAAATAAAAGAGAAAGTATTTGAAGGTATTCAAGAAAAAGCTCATCAAAGTACCGAAGGTACTGCATTTTTATGCATCGCTTTCTCTCTGAATATCAGGGAGAAAACAAAATGGATGGGAGGAAAGAGGGAAAAATCTTATCATGTATTTACACTTTGACCTGTGGATTTACATAGCATATGAATGCTTATCTCTTTAACCTGGTTTTAGTAGCTGAAAATAATATGAATGAATTGTCTACAAAACTCAGTATTAAAACTTACATATGAATAATTTATAGAATTTGCAGATGGCACCCAGGTGAATGAAACCTTGTCATGAAAGGTCTGCTCCCATGCTGATCTTGCTCAGATATTACTTCAGAAGAAAAGGAAAGTTTTGAATGCACAAACCATGGGGACTGTGAATGTGTTTATTACATTTTTCAGTGGTATTTTTCAGTACTTATAGAGGGTACTCTGAACAACCCATGAATGCTAAAATGTTCATTTTCTCTTGTAAAGAATCCCTAAATTTGTTCAGGAAATGGTGTGGGCACTATTAAAGAGAAGAGCGGCTGGACATACATGATGTGTAGGAATTATTGTAGGTATGTTTCCTTTAGTCCCAGAAATGTTAGCTATCTTGTCTCACTTCATTGTGTCACAGGTCTAGATGACAATTTTCAGAAAAAAAGCCCCCAACCAAACAAACGGGGGGAAAAAAGAAAAAGAAAAAAAAAACACAAACCACCCAAAACCCCCTAAGAATCATATTGAGGCTGAGATTTCTTCTGCTGATTTATAAAGTACATTACAGGTGAACTGGAACAAAACACCAAGAAATTAAATGTAAAGAGAATGCCTAGAACTCACAAAACTTGCCTGATCTTGTAACCGGTATCTAACTTCAGTAGTTCGATGAGTAATCTTTCTAGCTATGAACTCACATATCTCTCTCTTGATGAATTAGAAGGGATGAACCCAGAGTTCAGACCAACATCACTTTGCTGCATCACTGGAAATCTCTTTGAAGTTATCTAGACTAAAAGCAAGTATGGTTGGGGGGAAAGTTTCATCTCAAAATGATACTCCTGGGAAGGCCTCAGTGGAGTCTGAATGAGGTTGGTTAAATACATAGACAAAGAGAAATGAAGGCAGAAATACTTCTTTCACATGTATAGCCTGTGCAGAATTTATTATTCTCTAAGACTAAGCCTATAAAACAGCAAAGCGCCTGGTAGTATTGAATTATTATTCAGTACATGTAATAGAACATTCATCACAGTATGGAATAATTTCAATGAATGATTATAAATCTAATGAGTTTCATAACTGTAAGAAAAAAAATCCTAATGAGTTGAACAAACACAATTTCTTGATATGAATGTTATGGTAATAAGAGGAGAGAACCTTTTGGATGATACTAGATATTTGGATAAGACCAAGTAATTTGTTTAGAAGTATATCTGATTGCACCTACAAAAAGCCGTGATCTCGTCTCTCTTTTGCATTTACACAGTACTGAGATAGCCTTTTGAAATGTGTTCAGAGCTTTCAGTTTCCTCGGCATGTGTCTTTCTCCTGTGATTTTTCTCATTTGATTTTTTCCCTTGCTTCTTCTACATCTTTCTCCTATCCAAGCCAGTTCACCTACACATTGAAATGAAATTTTGCGCAATGGATAGAAACCTTTTCCCTCTTCCTCGCTGATGTAAAACATCCAGCTGAAGTATTAATGACTTGTTCACGCAGGAGCATCTTTTCATACTTTCCAAAGCACAAGGCTTTTTCTGCATTAAATTCAATGGCTTTGAACCCTCTTTTTTATCTTGTTGGCACTGGAAAAAAATTAAGGTAAACACAGAGGGATGTAGGTTTGCGTTAGGGATAACTTGAAGCTTAGACCGGGTGGTTTATGTGCCCCTACATGAGTAGTGTTCTGAGCCTGAGGATAGTTCCACTGGGTGGACAAATTATACTGACAACTAACAATTACACTGTGAAAGCGACTCTGAAGTCTCAGTGGAAGGAAGCAGGCGACAAGGTGCCAAATGTGTTACTCTAACAAAGAAGAAAAGGGACAGAGGGAAGGAGGATGGGAAGGAGTTGCTGAGGAATTTAAAAAATAGCTACTTAGTTGTCTCAAAAGTAGAAATATCCCCCAAATGTTTCGTCACTTGGTCTGTGCAGGTTCATCTACATAGCCCAGTTCATAGGAGTTGAGATGAATATGCATTTGTTAGTATAAGATTAATTGCTTTGGAACACTGAATCTTTTTAATATAAAGAGTTAGGAGTTGCTTTTTCTTGTATAAAGGATATGAGTGAAGTGTATTACTAATGAATTTCTGGCTTTGTACATCTTACTATCTGTACATCACACCTCATTATCTGCAAAAACTCCCAGTTGACATTTGGCATCCGCAGTTTTGTTTAAAATACTTGATCATCAGGGTAATTCTCTAAAGTGCAGTGGTGGTTGTGCTTTTTTTTTTTTGGCTTGCTGTGGTCACAAGACAAAACTTTCCTTTTTTTTTTCAACAGAGAAATAAATATACTTCTACTGAGACACAGAAGACTATTTCTCAGTCTTCTGTTGAGAAATAGAAGCACCCAGGAGTTCAAAAGCAACTAAAATGATACGGCTGCTAAGAAGCAGCACCATCATTTTGTTTGGATCTTCCGCCCACAGCCACAGGAATGTGTCAGAACAGAAATGTTGTGCACTGAAGAATCGCATGATATGTGCTTTGATTTCTTTTATAAACCTCTGTAAAGAGCAGCTGGGCAGGCTGACATACCCAGAATCCAGCATGTTACCCTAGCAGCTGTCAACTGCTTTTTTGTGCTAGCTTGCCGTTTGCTAAGTGCAGTAAAGGCTCAGGCACACAGCCTGCGTGATTTAGCAAGTCTATAACTGCTGGTCTGCAACATTTGGGAAGGCACCCGTGTTCCTCCACCCTTCAATAGTAGGAACTTTTGGCCAGCTGTCTGAAGGCCCAGGTATTGTTAATACTCCTCTGGCTCAGGCTGCATGGTGCCATTTAAAGCAGAGAGGTACTTTTCTAAAAATATCCTGCAAAGTAGTTTGAAAGACATTTCTTCTGAACCCTATAGCATCAGGTCTTTGGGATTTGGAGCAGAATCACTGGTGCCTAGCAGGCGAGGAGAATATCGTTCTCTCTCCCTCTCTCTCTCTTTTTTTTCCCATTTGTGAGCAAATGCGATTATTGAACTGCAAATGACAGAGCTGCTTTGGGATTAAGAGAGTAAGAGGGCTGCAGAGTGTGCATGGGATGGAGAGACAGACAGCAAGGAGCCTTGAGCTATAGGGGATGCAGCAGAAATAGAGGGATAAAAGATGCATGACAGCAGAAATGGGTGGAAACGAGGAACAGAAAAGTGGTGGGTAAAGAGAGCAAGTTTGGGGAGAGGCGGGAGAATATCAGCCAGCTGGCCAGGTTAGGCATTGACTCGTGTGAGGTATTTGTAACCTGTTGTGCTACCTGCAGGTTACAAGCTCAGTTCAAACGAAGGCCTGGGAAGAGATCTCCTGGAAAAGAGGGACAGATGGTATAGCTGTATTAAGCCCTTAACCCTTAAAGCTGCAACCTTTAAAGCAATTAGAGACACAGAGATGTAAAAAAGAAAACTGGTTTTGATTTGAGTTTCCACAGAGAGTCTGTTATCCCCTTCCTAATAACTTTCAGTTCTGGGTAATCTTTATGTGCTTTTAGGATGGCTTAGTACACTAAGAATTATTTTCCTGGGTGGGTAATTGCTTCCCACTCCTTAGGGGTAATAGGTAACTGTGGAAATGAGATTTGCCCCCTTACATCTGGACGAGTAAAGCTCTTCGCTATTTTCTTCATGTTTTAGCATAAGCCTTCCAAATTGCTGTCTAGATTATAAGGAAGTGTAGCAGCGTGACTCACACTGGCTGTTAGAGACCAAGAAGGAAATACGTATGTGATTATAAGGACATATTTTCAGTGCGTGCTGCTCAGGCAGAATACACCCACAGTCCCAGTGATTTTCTGTTTATATATTTAGTGTCCTCCTTAAGCAGTGGGTGGAACAAATGTGACTGGAGAGTGTGAGTGTATAAGTGGAGGGTGTTTGTGTAGCTGAACAAGAGTTAGAGGGATTGTAATATTGAAAGTCGTGCTTAGCAGTTCTGTTAATTCATCCTTAGCTAATGGGGGCATGCAGAGTGCAGTCATTAGCTCACAATAAGTTTATTGCTGTCAGTCATCTGTGTTCCTCTTGCTATTTTTACAGGGGGAAGTAACTCAGAAAATTAGAGTAAGAGAGATGGTTTTGGGGGATCCAGACTGAATTCAAAAAGTTGCTGTGCTTTTATATAATCTCTTCTATGAAACACGCTGTATGGATCATATAACTGGGTCGAATTGAAATGGATGAGCTTATTGAACCAAACGCACATCCACCCATTTGGCTTCTGACTCCTCTATTCAGGGTAAAGACCCTCTTACGTTAGGGTCTCCAAGTGCTGGGGTGCTGCCTCCCTCCTCCCTCACTTAGTGGGAGTTCTCACCAGCGTAACTGTGAAACAGTCTCTCCCTATATTTAAAAACTGCTGTTTGTCCAGTCTGAAATAGCAGATGATTCCGCTAGCGCAGCTGCAGTCTTTTGAAGATGATGCCCTGCATCTGACCAGTGTGAAAGTATATATTGAACCCTTTTATTCAAGGTCTATAATTGGTATATGTCAGTTTTCTTTACTTGCATGCTGGCTCCTCTGGCTGAACCTCAGGTTAGGGCTTTGCGCAAGAGTCACCACCCCTTATACCGTCAATACCAGCCTGTTTCTTTTTGCACCTTCTGCTCTGTCACGTGCTCTGTGATCTCCTGCTGGGGTGGCCTCCTCCTGCCCTGCACCTTACGCAAGTCTAGGGGATGCGGTGACTCTAGACGTCTGTTGTACTTAACCAGTACAACAACGATGACGTTGGGCTCCAGCTCGGCTTTCTCCACTTGGACAGAGCATCCTTTCGCTGCTTCCCCTGGGCATGCTACTGCAGAATATGCAGACTATGCTTAGATAGGGATGGCTGCAGTGTGTGAAGCAACACAATATAGGGGAGAATTAATTTTTCCAGACAACTCTCATTCATGCAAAGCAATGTTTTTTGCGGTCAGAGGAGGCTGACTGTCCGTGCAGTTGCCTGATGCGCCTGCTGCAGGACCTGGCATTGGTGCAGGCGTATCCAGCGCTGGGGGTTTCCACAGCTCAGGTGGTTGCAAGTGCCTGCGTGCCACGGATCTCACTGTGTAAACCCAATCTCTCACCCACACTCAGGAGAGCAGTAGCCCATTTTAGAAATGCCGCTGCCAGAGAAACCCCCATTAGATCATTTTTTCCTCAGTTTGTTTTAGGTTTACTGCTTCGCTTATTTCTGTCGGCACCTCAGTGCCAGCTTCTGGTTTGCGATAAGGTGAAGGTACTCTGAACCACCCTGAAATTGTCATCTGCGAACAGTACACGAAGTGTTAAAAATCTTTTTTTTTGATCCAGAAGGGACATATAAAATAGATTTCTTCTCCCTTTATGTGTGAGAATAATTAAATACATTAAAATTACGGTAAGAACTTGATGAAAATACCCCTCCAGAGTACCTAAGGAAGTCGTTGAGGCAGCCTGTGAACCATCAGTGATTATCTCCAGGAACCTATGGCTTTAACCCACATGGCTAAAGTAGAGCAGAAAAACACCTGTCTTTTAAAGAAGAAAAATAACAACTCAGTCAATTATAGACTTCAGTGCTTATAAAAATATTAAAACAAATTATTTAGCAAGTTAATGTGATCATTTGGAGGATAAGAGAATCAAAATTTAAACGTCGATTTTCCAGTTACAAATCTTGTAAAATTAATGTAATTACTCATCTAATAGGATAACTGTTCTTGCAGAGAATGTAGATAAGTGAAACACAAGTAAATAGTAAATTCTTCACAAGGACCATTTCTGTTTCCTTTTCCACTTAGTCAATGCTTTGACTGTAATCACTGTTTATATTTTGCTGCTTATTCTTCCCTCACATAACTTTTATTTAATGGCTTCTTGACAAGCATTTCTCATGTGTAGAGCTAATTCCAAAGTCATATCTCTGTCCATTATCATTTCTTCAATTTCCCTCCATCAAATACTCTGTCCAGACTTCTGCCGGTGTTGTCTCCCCCGAGGGCTGGCCGAATGCAGCACACCATTTAAAACCAAACGGTGTCGCAGACTTCTGACTGCTCGTTTGGGCTGTCACGAGTCTTAATCTGTCACTTTGCTTAATCTGGCTGTATTCCCAAGTCACACTGAAACCCAGCCCAGACTTGGCTTACTTCCCAAGAGTGAAGATGAAAGGAGGTAAATCATGGGCTTTGCTTGATTTTGGGGGTGTTTTTCTACCGGGATGAAGCTTGACCCACAGCTGTACTGGCTGGGACTGGGCCCTTTGGAGCCTGTCAGCAGCTGTTTTGGGAAGAGAAGGATGAAAGCCCGGCAGCTGTGGACATGGAGAAAGGGGGTGGAGGCCCTACCAGGCATGCAGCACTTCTGGTGCTTGTTACTTACCCACTATCGATGTACGCTCTTGGTTTTGCCATCAGGAGGATACAGGGTTAGATTCTTCATCTCTGTCCCTTTTCCCCACGTTTGTATCCTCAGGGAGAGGGGGCGAAGATGCTCACGTGCCTCTCAAGCTTCAGAGGACTTGCTTTCTTTCCTGGAATGGAACAGCAAGTTGATTTTTTTTATTTGCTGTTTAAATAAGCAGCAAAGAAGATTATCCTAGTCTGTTTGTTCTCTTTTTGGATGTAATTATAAAACTTTGTGCTTGTTTATTTCTGGGAAGTTTGTAACTAGGGACATACTTGGGTGATAATGAAAGATTTTATTGTTTTTACTAATCATGAGGAAGGCATCAGGCAAGTATTGAAAAACCGTTATTCCCCCCCACAAAAAAAAAAAAAATCTTACCCCAAACTGCTTTTCTGTAAGTACATGTGGAGAATGATGGATTATGTGGGTTTGGGGTTTCTCTTTTTTATAAAGAAAATGTAATTTTCAGTATGCGTGCATCTTCCTGATGCAGAGTCAAAAACCACTCAGAAAACAAAATAACAGCAGTGAAATGACCCATAAGTTAGACAGCTTAAACCATCAGTATCTCATGGCTGGCCCATCGCTTGGGAAGACACTGCCTCTTTCGGGAAGGTGGTTTGATGAGCAAAGCTGAAAACCAAGGGAGGATGCCAGACCCTTACAAGATGCTGGGCCTAGGAAATGAAGGGAATCTGGGGATACCAGTAACCCCAGTAAAAGAACCCCTGAGACCTGACACATCTCCAAGAGACAATGACAGAGACTGCAAAAGGACAGCACGTTTTTCAGCTCCAAGGGGATGGTGGCAGGGATAGATGACACCGCAGCCTGCAAAAACTGCTAAGGGCTATGATGAGGAAAAGCGTGCAATTCTACCCGTCGATCTGTATCTTTTCTGTGTCTGGATAATGATGTTTTTATTAAGAAGAAATGGTTCTGGGGACACAGCGGACAGTTTATCTCTCCTTCCCAGAATGATCAAGTGTGAAATACGGTAGAGGTGTTGCACTAAAATGTAGAAGGAAAGGCACTTCTGGGATATTCAGTCAGAATGGCCAAGTGGCAGGTTTCTGTGCAAATCGCAGTCAGAGCAGAGAGCACCATAGCCACAGGAACAAACCCAAGAGAAATACAAAGGGATCTGAGTACTGTTTGCACTGTAACCTAAAAACATTGTAAATAGTCTCGAATTACTACTGAGAGAGCTAGAGTTTTGCAATTTATTAGAGAAGACCATACTGTGTTTTGAGTGAATAGTGCAGAGGCTCAACACTGCTTGAAATATGGATCTTTAAAATACTTGCTTATACTGATTCTTACACTATAAATGAGGCAGAATTTTTATGATACAGCGCTATAGAAATTTTAAAAATATCTTAATGTAGGCATCATGCAGTTATTTGTGAATTTTGCAGGTTAAATATACTGTGAACATATTAAACAGAAAATAAACACTATTTTTTTTTTTTCAACTATATCGGAACCCTTCATTTTCTAATCTTGTGCTAGCAACATGATGTACTTTGTTGCTGAAATCTGCAACTATTCATTTAGTCATTAATCTACACATGGACAGAGGTAGAAAATGATTGTGGCATTATGTTCCTTTTAGTAAGTGCCTGAAGTGAAAACAAAAAGCCTTAAAATAAGTCTGATTAATATTTATAAGTAACTTGAGACCCCCCTATTAGACGCAGACTTGAACTCCATTAACACTTGGTTCATTGAGGCCTCCATTTATATATATTGAGGTTGCTGACTTAGATTTCCAAGGTCTGTCTTATGGAATATTTGGAGCTCTTACTTGCTAATTAGAATTACGCACACATGGAGACGACCAAGCTCTCCAGTGCCTGGTAATCACAAATTACTGGCCTTTCGATTGCCAAGACTAGTATATTGCCATAGGTGTCATCACCCTACACATTCACCTCACAAGTTAGACCACCCAAAAGGGTTTGAAAGACAACAACATTCCTCCAAAAGGACTTGATTCTTTTAAATATTTTTTTCTGAACCAAAGTTCAACTAGCCTCAAAGTTCAACATTTTGAATTCCAACTCCAGGCCAAGTTTGGAAGTGGTTGATTTTTATAAGGAATGAATTGACACCCCAGTTAAAAAATTCCTCATACCTGAGGATTTTGTAATAAAAATGTTATGCCTTCTGTGAATATCTTGGGTAAAATGTAATGGGCAGGAAGAGCAATAAATAGATAGGGCATTTTTGCCAGTTTTGTAGGGTCAGCTATGCTGAAGTGTTATTACAGTTAAATTAGTAACTGGTTTGTCTGTGTTTCTGTGTATACACACACGCGTATATAAATATATACTGTAAATGGTAACTGATAGATATATTTCGACTGTAATTATCAACCTAATCTGTCCATTCTCAGATAGTATAATTTCCTAAATATGACAATCCAATGATTCACAGTGCTTTGCGATCTATAAAATTGTGGATTACTTTTGGGTATTAATTAACAGTGATTTCTGTCATTGTCAGATATAATGGAAGGGATATTGCAAGAGCAGGATCTGTGAGACTCTGGGATGCTCTGTTCCTCGTAGCTTGCCAGGGCAGTGTCATTTGTCTCGCCTCAAAACAAGCTTGGTTGGTTTCTGTAGTGACGTTTTTGGAAAGGTTAGTGGATTATCAATAGTTACTTCAGATGTACATGCCAAAGGGAAAGAAACACAGAGGAAACAGCAATAAAAAAGAGGTTTAAATTCCTTCGTGAATTTTGTTGTGAATTGTAAAAGGGTACAGCAGTCAAATCAAATTGATGTTTGACAGTCTTGGGAGATGGGAATTTTCCTGTGGGAAGTAATGAGGGCTGATTGTCAGAGCTTTGGCTAGTAATGCACAAACCAGAAATATTGCTCTCTCTTTGGACTTGGGTTCTTTTCTCTTCTATAGCCTCTGTGAGTTTTAGTCCTAGACCTTGGGGAGGCCTTGAAAGAAAGATGAGGGGAACAGTCCGCTGAGGTTTAGCAGAACAAAAGAAATCCAAATGTTCTAATATAGGGAAATGCAATAATGAACCCCAGTTATCTACGTAGTGACAGCGTGCAATATCTATACTGTTACAATTAATAATGTATTCTCCCAATGTCCTGGATTAGAAGACTTTTAAAGATTCATTAGGATTGACTTTCTTCTTTGGGGATGCTCTTAGCTATTTTGAAGATTGAGCACTGTAATTTGGGAGAAGATACACTGCCTTTTTCAGATGTAGAGGTTCAATTCATGCTTCAAGCACAAAACTAAACTCAGAATTAACTAGGAACTGAATAATCTCTCTTACAAATTTGTGAAATGCCATTGCTAAAGTGCCTCAGTACTTGTCCTTTCTACTTCAGTTTTTCCTTCACATTCTATGAGAAACAATTTCTCCATCGCAGTCTTGTGTTCCACTTCCAACTCACACATCCAAATTATCTGTGGGCTGCAGCTTTCCTAGTGCCCTGGCACTCTGTCCTGCAAAATGCTCTTGCACAGAAGCTCATCGATCTTCTCGTCTAGCTTGAAAGTAGCTGAAATGTCAATATAGCTTCTAGCCATTCTTTTCTGATCTTTACTGCAATGATGTATGGATTATAATACTGAAAATGTATTCCCTCATCACTGGGTAAGGATTAGGGATCTGTAGCATGGGAATTCTTCCCCCAAATGGAAGTCATATCCTAAATTGGGAAACACAGCAAGCCAGCTCATACTGTACTTTCTGGCCCTCTGTATTGCCTGCTGTATTTTCTAGAAACAGTGATGTTTATGCCATTAAAAATAAGAATAGAATTACTGAGCTGACTGTATCCCCAAGAGAGTAAAAAGGCATGTATGCACATGCAATGCTTCAGTAAGAAAAACACTAAACGTTTGAAAAGTAATATATCATGCAATATAAAAAACAATCTTGGCAGGAAAAATTACAGTTTCTGGCACACCTCTGTCCATGTTGGCAGTAGCAACCGCTGAGTGATAGTGTCCTTCATCTACGGCCAAATCTCATGGGTGAAATACAGAATCTAAGTCTAAGGATATGCAACAGAGGGAGAGAGCAGATCTGCTTCCTTAGCTTTAAGTAAATGAAGTGTTTTAATGGCAGTAAGGATGTGGCATACCCAGAACCAGAAACCAGGAATGGAAACCAGGAATGCTCTGGTTCAGGCACGTGATGGTACTATGTATTTTTCTGCTGCTGCCCAGGAGGCCGGCAGTGGCAGCAGCAAAAGGCCAGAGGAGACGGTAAGAAGAAAGGCCGGGTGATCCAGAGGGCCGGGAGGGAGCAGCGGGAGGTGTCCAGGGCACCAGGAGAGAGGAGGCTGGGAGTACGTGCCGTGGGAAGGGTCTGCAGTAACTGCATCACCCAGGTCTCGGGGGGAAAACGGAAACTGGAAAGAGACAGAAAGCCAGGAGAACTGTATTTGAAAGATACTGCTAGTTACAATAAAAATTTAAAAAAAGAAACTTAAACAGGAAAAGGGGCATACTGCGTTCCTACAAGTATCCAGGCATTAAGTGACAGTTATTTTCTATAGAAAAGCAGGTGGTGTATGAAACACAGTAGACTTTGTTAATACCGTGTCATACACAACTGTTTTTCCTCACTTGCTGCACGTGCTGTATGGGTAAAGCTAGTCAAGCTTTCCATTTCCAACATAACATTACTGTAACCTTCAGACATAAAGCTTTGGGTGATTTTACATCCAGTGTTGGTAACTGTCATTGCTTTGCCATAAATAAAAGTATTATGGGGAAGAAAACCAGAAAGTTTTGATAAATAATGTCTTCTCTTTCTAAAGCGCTTGTAGATCAGAAGGTGGTTTAAAACTGCATCTGTGAATCAGTTCACCTATTACTGAAGCGCAGCCAGCTATCAGGGGAAAGGTGACTAATGACTACTGCAGTGATGGCCCGGGCCAGCGTCTGGGGGCAGCCAGCTGCTGGACCTGGTTGCTACTGCTCATGCTGAATTTTTAAACTTGCCATTTAATCTTTGTTGTTTGGATGGTCTGTCTTTTAACATTCAAAACCATCTTTTTGGGCTGGGAGGCTGGAGTAAAGATATAGAAGGGATATGTGGATGCAAAGGATATGTAGACACCTGGATTGTAAGGTTATCTGGTTAGTGGCTGTTCAAAATAAAAAATAAAACAAGAGACAAGAACATGAATAAATCAAATCCCCACATACCCAAGCCCTAGGGAACAAGAGATACCAGAGACAACAGCAGAGACCAGACGTGTCAGGAGAGGTTCAGACAGAACGTTGCAACTTATAGGAGAAGGGGAAATAAGGTTGTCATGGGTCTCACAGGAAAGAACAAACTTCTATGGCATGTTTTAAAGGGATTGTGAGAACATGTGACATTTATTTTGCAATGTTTAAGGAAAGGGCCAAAGGGAGGGGTCAGAGTGGATCAGGGAGGAACAAGTGTAGGAAAACGGAGAAGAGGGGGCATAAAAGGGTCTGGTTGTGTGTCAGGATGCTCGTCTGACTGAGCCCTGTGTCTGATCGCTACAGCCTGTCCCATCACTTTACTAAACTCAGTTCGTAGCTGGTTTTGATGTGATCTTGCTTTCTGTTCGGTGTTTATGAGTGTGGGGGCAGATGTGATTTGTTAGGGGACTTCTCACTTCAGCACAGGAAGGACATGGACCTGTTGGAGAGGGTCCAGAGGAGGCCACAAAAATGATCAGAGGGATGGAACAGCTCTGCTATGAGGACAGGCTGAGAGAGCTGGGGTTGTTCAGCCTGGAGAAGAGAAGGCTGCAGGGAGACCTTATTGCGGCTTTTCAGTACTTAAAGGGGGCCTACAAGAAAGATGGGGATAGTCTTTTTAGCGGAGCCTGCTGCAACAGGACAAGGGGTAATGGTTTTAAACTGAAAGAGGGTAGATTTAGACAAAACACAAGGAAAAATTTTTCACACTGAGGGTGGTGAAACACTGGAAGGGGTTGCCCAGAGAGGTGGTAGCTGCCCCATCCTTGGAAACATTCAAGAACAGGCTGGATGGGGCTCTGAGCAACCTGATCTGGTTGAAGTTGTCCCTGCCCATGGCAGGGGGATGGACTGGATGGCCTGGAAAGGTCCCTTCCATCCCAAAGCATTCTGTGGTTCTATGATCCTATGATTCTGGAAAGACCCGAGGTCCAAGCCGGTGCCTGGGCAAGGGGCATTTAGGGTCTGGGCACAGATCTTGCACAGACTTAGCCCATGCCAGTGTTTGAGGGGTCTGTAATTACTGGTGTGTTTGTGAATCACACGAGAGATGGTGTGTGCATGTTTCACTGGCAAACTTCAGTCCTCACCAGCTGAAGGAGAAGTCCATCTTTATTTGTGTTTGTGCGTGCCCTCTGGGTGCTGCTAAGGACACTGCTGCCTGTGAGGGGCTGTGCGTGCATCGGCACCTTTGGAGCGCACACGTGGCCGGACCTGCAGACGGGAGCAGGACTGGTGGCACCTATTGGGCTGGGATGGGAGGAGCCTCCTGGGTCGGGATGTGCACCCGAGGCAGCTCTCCTGGATGGGGCGGAGGAATGCCCTGGGATGGGAACCCTCCAGTTCCACTCTCTGTAACAGGTGATACTAGGCATAGCAAGCAGAAGAAAGTTTTACCCAAATCACAGATCCTCCTTTCTAGAGCAGCCATCTTCCCACATAATTTCTGAAATCTGAGGACATATGAAACTAGGGTGCTGTGAGTTGAAATCTGCTGTATTTGCAGATCCTTCGTAGGTAAGACTAAAGTGCCCCACAAATGAAGCATTAAATGGTGCTGTATTTTTAAACTTGCAAAGACTTTCAAATACTGTGAGCAGTAGTTTTTGTGTTCTAACTCGTTTGACTCCTTGCTCTCCCCAGGGGAAATGGAAGAGTTAGAAACCCTGTGGCTGACTGGTATTTGCCACAACGAGAAGAACGAAGTCATGAGCAGCCAGCTGGACATCGACAACATGGCAGGAGTGTTTTACATGCTTGCAGCAGCCATGGCACTCAGTTTAATAACCTTTGTCTGGGAGCACTTATTTTACTGGAAACTTAGATTCTGCTTCACTGGAGTCTGCTCAGATAGGCCGGGACTGTTGTTCTCAATCAGCAGGGTTGGTATTACTTTCCTTTTCCCCCTTCAGGCAACAGACAGAATACGCACTACCTCTCGAAAACATTATCTTTCCTTTTATTCCCACTTGGACATTTGAAATACATGTTAGAGCATCAGTGTGATGCTGTTGAGCGGCTTAGGATGTACTTGCACTCCATGGGAAGTCTTTCCTCCATTGGGTTATTCTAGGCTATGAATTATATGCCAGGATAATCAGTAATGAAATGCTGGAAACTAAGAGGGGAAATTTTGATGAAGAAATGGTGAGCTGCTCAGATACAGGAAACGGATTCATTTCCACAAAAAAAATCCAAACGAAATAAGCACTAAATTGATGACAGACATTAGCTCTGTTTTGTGTATTTCTTAAATAAGTGGATTTTAAGTGATAAAAATATATTGGAATACTTTTTATAAGCTTTTTTTGATACAAAACTTGAATAAACCATATGAGAAAAGGTCGAACACAAGTGTCCTTTGTGTTTGGTTAGACAGTAAGACAGGTTTTAATGATAACTTTACCAAACCCAAAGTAGATTTACATATATCCAAATAACTGATACTTGTAGTAAAATAAGGGAAGTATATGCTTGTTCTTATATTTTTGACAAATGAGTTGGGTTTTTTCTTTTTTTTTTTTTTTTTTTTAAAAACCACATAGTACTTTCATTAGGTAATTGACTTTGCTGGATTTTTTTTATATAGCTGAGGAGAATTGAAATGATACTAAAATGCCTAATTTCTTTAAAATGTGCTGAAATTACCCTGTTGAGTAAATTTAACTGTATTGGAACTCCATTAAAAATACTCTGCCCTACTCTGTTGGGGATTGTCTGGAAAAGCATATACACTTTAATGTCCACATTTTACATTTGAACTTTATACTTTTGGTCTTTTACATGTGAAATTCTCCTAACTGATGTGGGGGGAAAAAACGTACCTATTTCAAAGGCAAATTTCTGAGAATTACAAGTTCACAGGGTTGGAATGTCAATTGAGCTCACAGGAGTGACACAAGAGGTTGGAGTTAAAAGATGGACTTCATCCTTTTGCTTAAAATGAACTCAAATTCAGGCTTTAGAAAGAGACGGGATTTTTTTCATGTGTACTAGGATAGGATACAGAAAAGCTAAAATACCATGAGTAGAAACCTTTTTATTTCCATGAAAGTGAAGAGTACCTTAACCTCCAAGAAAAGAGCCTGACTACAGGCTTGTTTAGAGGGATCATTTAATCACTGGTTTAAAATAAAAGCGTTTCCTTTAGTGAAGGTTAGTTACATTTTGTGATGAGACTAGGGAACCTTTTGGGGTACCTCCTAATCTTGTTTTCTAGAGTAAGCATTGGAGGCTAACACAGACCATTGGTTTGTAAAATACTGGCAATTTTTCTCCTTTACAGGGCCGACAGATATGGCAGAAATTATTCTCCCATATCAATGTAAGGAAATGCTAAAGGACTAGATATGCACTTTTAATCTTTCCAGTCATGTTTAATTGTTCTTTATTGTTAATAAAAAATACAATGGAAGCATTTAAAATTTACACCTAGTGATTTAATTTGTTTTATATTACTCATATTACAGGGTATTTACAGCTGCATTCATGGAGTACACATTGAAGAAAAAAAGAAGTCTCCTGACTTTACTTTGACCAATTCCCAAACCAACATGTTAAAACTACTGCGAACAGCAAAAAATATGACCAATATCAATCCTTCAAGAATTAACTCCCCCAAAAGAACAGCTGATTTTATTCAGAGGGGTTCCTTGATTATGGATATGGTCATGGATAAGGGAAACTTGGTATTTTCTGATAACAGATCCTTTCAGACAAAGGACAACTTTTTTGGTGACAACATGAGTGAATTGCAGACGCTTCCTGGCAATCGACACAAGGACAATCTTAACAACTATGTTTTCCAAGGTCAGCATCCTCTCACGCTGAATGAGTCCAATCCAAATACAGTAGAGGTTGCAGTAACAGCAGAAACAAAAGTGAACTCCAGACCCAGGCAGCTTTGGAGAAAATCTGTTGAATCTTTACGTCAAGACTCCGTACGTCAGAGCCAAGGTTCCCAGAGAGAAAATGGGTCAGATGAAAACAGGCAGCTTTCAGTGAAAAGCCAAAGATACCTTCCTGAAGAGATTGTCCATTCAGATGTATCAGAGACATCGAGCCGAGCTACTTGCCATATGGAACCTGAAAACAACAACAAACATCACAAAACCAAGGACAATTTTAAAAAAAGGACAGTAGCATCAAAATACCCAAAAGACTGTAGTGAAGTGGAACTGACATATCTGAAAACCAAACAGAGCTCTCCACGGGATAAAATCTACACGATTGATGCTGACAAGGAGCCAGGATTCCGCTTGGACACACCTCAGTACGTCGAAAACATTGTCCTTCCAGAAACTATAGAGTTTCCTGATGTTTATCAAGATCACAATGACAACTACAGGAAAGCAGAACACGCTAACAGGACTCCCTTGCATAACGAAGACAGTCTTCCAAATAATGACCAGTATAAACTTTATGCAAAGCACTACACTTTAAAAGATAAAAATGCTTCCCTAGTTGACATGAACGATAGATACAGACAGAATTCCACCCACTGCAGGAGCTGTCTTTCCAATTTGCCCACTTATGCAGGACACTATTCAAGCAGATCTCCCTATAAATGCGACGCATGCTTGCGGATGGGGAACCTCTATGATATTGAAGAAGATCAGATGCTGCAGGATACAACGAACTTATCACTTCCTGAAGAAATATATGAGCATAGTTGGTCACAAAATAATGCTCTGCAATATCATAAAAAAAATAAGTTGAGGATTAGCAGGCAACATTCTTTTGATAATATCGCTGATAAGTCCAGGGAAATTGATATTGGAAGACCTTCTCGTAGTATAAGCTTGAAAGAAAGAGAGAAATTTCTACAAAGTAGTCCATATGCAAGCATGTTTAGCGTTCCCTCAAGCAAACTGTTGAGCAACAAGGCCTCACTTTTAACTCATGCTCTAGAGGACAGTAAGCGGAGCAAGTCCCTGTATCCTGTTCACTCAGATGATAATCCCTTTCTGCACTCGTATCGTGATGACCAGCACTTATCTCTTAGGCGAAGTCCAGCTGATCTTTATAAACATTCATTACCAACAAGAGGAAGAAATGATAATTATTTAAGGTCATCCATAAAGTCTACAGCATCATACTGTTCCAGGGGTGGTCGGATCCATAATAACATGTACATTTCAGAGCATGTTTTGCCTTACGTTGCAAATAGGAATAGCTTGTACTCAACTCCAAGGGTTTTAAATTCCTGTAGCAATAGACGTGTGTATAAGAAAATGCCTAGCATTGAATCAGATGTTTAAATTTTCCACGAACACTTTATCTATAGGGAAAAAATAGTTGCCACCATCTTAGAGGGAGAATTTATCCTTTAACAGTATCCTGCTATGGTAAATGATATGTAAACCTCTCCCTTTCCCAGTGTACTTTTGGACATGAATAGGTAAACTAGTATGCTCTTAACTATCCTTTTAAAATATGTCTTGTTGAAAAGGATAAAAAAATAGCCATTTATGTATGCTTTTTATATATAAATGGCAAGCTATACTGAAATAGCCCCAATATATGTTGGCAACTATGCTGTTTTGTATCTAATTATTTTACTATTTTGGTTATTCTAATTTATGTTGCTAAGTATCATTCAGTGTACTTTCGTCCTTAGAAATGTTTAACGATTTTCCAGTACTGGATAAGCAATATGGTATGCATGTAGTGTGACACAGACAAAAAGAATTAGGAATGCATTTGCACAGTTTCAAAAGTCAGACTCTAAAAGAGAACAGAAAGCTAGACTTTCAAAAAAATATTTTAACTTCATAATCATTTTCAAAGCCAAATTATAAAAAAGCCCCCGAACCCTAGGACCTTAACAGTGTGTTAGCACAAAATTAGCATGCTCATTCTAGACGGACAGAAAATAAATGGGAAGGCTGTAGGCCCAAACATGTGAACTGCTGTGTACCAAGAGGAAGCCCCATGGATATTGGTTAATGTTAATGTACAAATGCTTTTCTTATATTTCACATGCACTTACCATTACAAACTAAGGTCATTGAAAAGTCTGCAGTCATCTTGTCAGAAATTTCACAGCTGCCTAATCCAGAGTATATATTTTTAGATATCACTATATGGCACTTACTATGGAGCTGTGGACTTTATTAGTAACCTTGAGGCCTAATGTGTACCTAAGTTTGCATTTGCCCCTTACTGGTGATTACTCAGGGCTGTATAGTATTTATTTTATTCCTTCGCTTCCCAAACCAAATCCCAGCCCACTGTAGTTCTTTGTTCATAGTGTATTAGTGACATCTAATTAATTGTATGTTAATAGTATTAAAGCTGTTAATATAGTATCAAACACCGACAGCCATATGTTCAGTGTAAGTGGTGAGGAGCGCAATACCATTTATTTGCGTACACAGTGAAGGATTAACACCTTTTGGGAGTCTTCTTCCTTCCAGAATATTGTGCATATTTGTTGAACATCAGACCATTTTTTCTAACCTCTCCGATCAAGTCATAAATTGAATATATGCACACATAACTAAGGAAAAGTATCTTTATTATCGCTTACTGGTATACAAAGATATTCACGTAACAGGGATGCATTGCTGTATGACTTTTACTTCTAGTAAAGATCAATCAGATTATTTCACAAATAAAATGTCTGCTACACACCCTTCCTCACCCCCACTGGAAAAAACCCACCACTAGCTTTTAACCATAAGGGAGTGTGGAAGGGAAGAGAGGAAAGGAAGTCTTTCATGAGTAGAGTGCACAGCTGTAAATTTAATTTAAACTAAAGAAGTAAACATAAATGCTAATATATTTAAATACTGAAAGCATTCAACAGGTGGTGCTCTCCCATTCTCCTGCTACTCTGAGAACTGCTTTAGGTTTTTTGTGTAGAGGAAGTTTACCTTATGCAAGCGTTATTCCTTACATTTCACTGGAGAACAGTGAGCAGGCTAACCATTACCACTGTGAATTGGAAAATGTGAATATTACCCTAACTTTTCTCTAAACTGAAACTCTTTTCAATAGAGTCATGCCTGTCAGCTGTAATTGTAGGATCTGCATGCCAGAGGTACAGTATGCAAGTTGCTTAATTTGGAATAGCATACTGCAGAGCAGAGTTGCAAATGGGAGACAATATAAATGATATATAGGGACGGACAAAATATAACTTCTTGAATTCTGTTTACAGTTTTTTTATTGAACAGATTTAAGCTGACTTTAACGACCAAACAGTCCAGAATGAGTTCTTGGTATTTACAAATGTATTTGTATGTTCACCATGATGGTGAAGGATAATATTTTTGAAGGAATGAAATGAAATGTAAAGAGATTTGGACTTCCAAGTCCCTTTCTAGCTTCCAAAAATCTCAGTACACTTTATTATAAGTATGTTCAGAAAGCATATCTATGGGTATCTGTACACTGTCCAGAGTAAATATGTTTTGACTATTCTTTATTCACCATTTGGTCACAATTAGCGGCCCTGATTCACATGGTATGCTTTCTGGTTCCTCACTGGATGTAGTTTTTATAAACAGAAGATCCTTACCTGCTCTTAGAGAGATTCACATTTCTTAGGAATAGTTGTATGAGCTAAGCAGGGCTTGGGTGTTTATGGGCCCAACACTACTTTTCATGAACCAAAACCTTTTCCCAAAGACACAGGTATACTATTTGTCTTAGGTCTACAGGAAGGCAAATGCACTAAAGGCATAAATATTGTTGTAATGAGTTTAATAAAAATATTTTAGGCAAATTTTAATTTCCAATCCAAATCATAATATATTAAGTAAAATCCTAAGTATTTTGAACAACCTGGTGTGTTTCATTTTACCAAGTGAATCATAAAATTCAGTGGTGGCTCTTGCCTTTCACATCATCTTAAAGCTCTCAAAATATTTGCTGATTGCTCCAAGTCTTTTGTATTATCATCTCTATCTAACTAGACACACGTAATTCAGTATATAGACAAGTACTGTATGTGAAGTGGGAAAGAAAAATTCCCATTTACAACATTTTCTGAGTAAACTGTGGAGATCCAAATGTAAACATCCTAAACCCAGGTGGATTTATCCTTCTGTGAAGTGTACAAGCAAATTAGCTATAAAGAAATATATTGCACTGTTTGCTTTTTCGGATTTGAGCAGATTTCTGGTGACTGTAGAGATTTATTACTATTATTAGCTGTAAATATGCAATACAACCACCTCCCCTAAACCAAAACAAGTTAAAGAGACAGAGGGAAGACTTGATAATGTTGCACAGCAGTTCTTCACATGGAAATAAAAGATGCTGCCTTAAAGGAGAAAAAAAGAAAAACAAAGCACAGATACTGAAAGTAGAGGGAATAAGAATCTGCATGCATTTGTTGCTTTGATCTTGGCCTATAATACGAGTGAATAAAGGGGGAAGAAGAGACTAAAGTGTAGGGTTGTAGGCGAGTAGCTGGTGTGGTTGCGGATGTATACGTGTAAAGAAGAAGCAGCTGAGAAGTTGAAGAAAAATCTTCAACCGTAGAGCCACAAGCCACAGCTTGTGAGGCTCAGCCGTAGAGTGCGTGGAATTCTGAGTATTGCCTGAGCTTTGTTGATATATTTGCACTGACTTTCAATTCAACCGAGATCAAGACTTTCTGTATTTCCCTCTCTCTCACTCTAGCTGCTGCTATTCTTGAAGAGGAGAAAAGAATCTTCCTGCATAAGTGGCCATCCTTTCTGTACCTTTCTGGATGGTGCTGGTGACTTGTTACATTTTCCTGATTACAGCTCTAGCAGTTTGTTGGTCATTCCTATCACCAAGATTTCCCGTGACTCCAGCTGGAACTGAATCAGGCTGTAAATGATATGGGCCATTCTTGGTAGCATGTCCTGTAGTGTTACACTGCTCCTGGACGACAACTTTTATGGAGGCAGGATATTGAATTGCTGAGGAATGGAGTAGGTACATGGAGGTAAAAACAGCTACATAGACATACCTGCCTCTTGCTTTTTTCCTCTTTTAAAGACATTGTAGAATTTCTTCATGTTTTTGTCTTTCCCTTTTCACCACAGTAAATTTTCCTTTTTCCTTTCAAATGGATTTTGTGTTCTGCTTGTGTTCTTAGAGCAGTGTAGCCACCCACTAACTTAAACGCATGGAAATAAGATATTTTAATATAGAAGATAAAATTAAGGAGAATTAAGATTTTTTTGTATTTCTGGAAAATTTCATTTAATGTTTTTGCAGCTTTTGCTCCGAATTCATTATTCTGCTATCTAAGAAGCTTGGTTAGGAGAAAGAGTGCTGTGGACAAACAGAAACCAAATCACCGCCAGCTCACTGTGTTTTGGCAGCATCTCACAAATACATGTCTCTTTCTCTGTGATCTTTCAGGAACACTTAGGAGGTGAAATATGGCCCACAAGGGAAATCAGGAGTGTTGTGGGTTTGTTTTTTTTTTTTTCTTTTCCTGGTGAAAAGAAATCTTTTTACGTAGTTTTAGAGGAAGCAAAATCTAGAGCTGTGTGTGTGGCTTTGGGTTTCTGTGCTGGAAGGCTGAGCTCTTTCTGTTGCCAGTGGGGAGAGGGAGAGAGAGAGAAAGCTCCCTCCGGATGGTAATTCAGAGCACTGAAGGCTTGGAAGCAGTTATGTGTGTGGTGTGTCCTGAAAGATCTTACCTCTCTCTCTTGACCTTTTAGAAAATATTGGCTCCTAACTTAGACATCTCAGTTAGGTGGGCTTAGAAAAGTAATGATATATTTATCTCCAGCCTCAAAAATCTGCTAGTTAAATCTGCAAGTCAATACCGAGTCAAACCTTGCAGGTGCATATAGGTTCCTGTGCTTGTGCAAGTAGTTACTGAGGTAGCACCTGTCGTTTGGGGGCTTTGCGGTACTCCCAGCCCAGTCGGTATCATTGTTTTCTTTATACCATGGGACTATCCAGCATGAAATAAAAGTGTCAGAATCTGTTCCTTGTACAATAACGTGCTATTTTCATATTTCTGCAGTGTAGCGTATGCATCTTAGTGATGGGGAAGATTTTGGTACTATTCCTTCCCTTGCTGAGTTCATCAGCGTAGAACAGGAATTGAGGTACGAATCTAAGGGTCTCAGAGTCAGCTTGGATTTAGGAAGAATTCAAGAGGTGAATCTTTTTGTTGTTTTACATTGCATTTAAGATGTTTGGTATATAAAACCTAGTGAAAACAGATCTTTCAGGGCAAAATCCTCTCTTAGGTAATGTAGAGCAGTAACCATCCTGTGGCTTGGCCAGATTGTGTTAAGTGTTAATCATCACATCATGTGCTTCTTTCAAGATGGAGTGTCTTGCATTCCCTTGCTAAACTCCCTTTCCCAGCTCTAGTCCTATCTTAGCTCAGAAGTCCTTTTAAAGTAGTTATTTTTCCTGTATAGGGCAATCCGGTTTGCAATGTAAAAACAGTTTTCCGGTGATACATTTAAATTGTTTGTTTTACCAATGTTATTTTTTTAATCTAAACTTCCTTCCTATTGAGAGCTCAGCCTTCAAAGTATAACAGTGCTGAAGGAACTTCTAGAAAGAGCATAAAGGCATTTTAAAGTATGACTTTTATGATATGAGCCATTGCCCTACCCAAACTCGCCTGTACTGTCTTAATTAAATGTATTAGCCACATGTGAGTATTTACTGTCACGAGGAGGGAGCACAGTTGAATCACAGGTGTGTATTTATCTGTGGACATAAATGCAAGTACAGGCAGGTATATGGTATGATAGAGGAAAGGTTCAACCAGCTCTGGCTGGAGTCACCTGTGAAGCTGTGGTTAAGGTCAATGGGAGTAGCCTCAAGACCGTCCCGTCTCCTACATCGCTCTGCTCATGCAGACTCTTCTGTCTGATGTGCACATATTGTACATAGTGTAAAATTCTTGTTGATGCTCAGCTTTCATTGTGGAATTAATCCCATGTTCACCTTCATTACAGTGTAGCAGCGATGTTTGTGGGATGGAGAGGTGGTTGTTTATGTTTTCTGGTGTCTGTTGCCCTGTTAAATGGGAGCAGAAATCCTGCCTGGCTTCTCTCTGCTCTGCTGGGAAGGGTTACTGCACTCTGTAAATAAGCTCCTCATTTATTTCACCTCAGTCAAGCTTTTAATTTTTTTTTGCCCTGCTTCTCTTGAGCTCTGTACAGAGTATGATTTCTAAATATGTGCTCTTCCAATGTCCTGCAGCTTTGGAAGTCAGGATTACAAGGGTGCATCGCCCTGCAATGCAGTGAAAATGCACTGAGTTCTTCTCGCAGGTTCATGAGCTTTTTTGTTATATACTGCAGAATATATTTGCTGTGGTTGAAATTGTTTTTAAAATGAATGCCAGTCTAAACAGCTGTAAGAATCCACTGCTGATTTTGTGATGATTTTGTCATATCTATAATTTAAGAACCAGAAATTGTATAAGTAAAATTAAGTTACCTCACTATTTACCAGGTTTTTGTTGTTTTGCACTTAAATGACACTTTTTACTCCTTTTGCTGAATTCTTTACCTGTATTGAAAACAATGCTAAATTAGTAGAGAATATAACCATGCTGTAACGTTGTCATGCAATACCTTTATTAGTAGATAACCACACTAAATATAGTATTACATATTTAAAAGAGAGATGGTTTTGACTCTCCAACTCTTAAAAAGTAGTGGTGATAAGCAGTTATATTCCTAGATGTTTTGTCCTTTCCCTTTTGTATTAGTATTTGTTTTCACTAATATATTTCAAAAATTATATTCCTATGTGCACGTTATAAAACTGTGAAAAGAAATACCAGTAAATATTGTGATACTTATTCAGTGCACTGTAAAGTTCCAAGTGAGACGATACTTTGCTTGGGAATTGATGAAGGTTTCCTCACTTCTCATAAATGGTACTAAGCTTTAACGTGGGCAAATGGTAATATTTACAGTGACATGAAATTTTAAGGGAGAATGTCTTGTTTTGCACTTCTAGTACTATTAGAAGAAATGATATGTTTTTCTCAGCAAATGCATTATGAGAATATGTTCTTTTTAATTCGTTCTGTGCATTGCAGTACATAAGAATAGCCATTTTGAAGAGATTTGTGTTACATCATTGCTACAGGATTCTTTAGTCTGACAATTTTTTATCGAGCCCGTTTAATAATGGTGTTTAATGGCAAAAACCTTTTGGAAATATATTTTGGCTTCTGTTTCACATCGCAAACCCTCATTTGGACTCATAGTGATGCAGTCGAAGGCCCTCTCGAGCTTGCTGTGCCTTCCCGGGCTACTGGGGAAGGATCCCTTTCTTGTTCACTGTGGGGACAAGATCAGAGGAGTCAAGAAAAATTTTGGAGGATGTGTTGTGCAACATTTGAAGTGTAAATGATCTTCAAAAGTGAAAAAAAAATTAAATTGGAGGTTCACAGTTATCCACACTAGCGGGTGGTCTGTGACAGGCTGCGGGGTGCCTGGTCTCTGGAGGAAATCATAATTTTTAACTAAAGTGATTTGAATTCTACTTAAGTTTCTGAAAGTCACTGAAAAACCGGGAGGTTTCTTTTTTTTTAAAGCCAAAGTCTTTATGTTGTCATATGAGGTTTCACAGGAAAATGGGCCAAAGAATACAATTAAATATGCAAAAGGTTAATCCTATGGAAAAGGGTATCCTGTCATCTTGATATGCACAAGCATATTAATGGTAATAGGAACAATGTGTGTAATTTTCCTGTATATTGCTATGTAGGTTGCACTATTTTGAATGATACAAGCCTGATATTTTAATTACCAAATACCATAAGAAGCTGTTTATTAATAGTTTAAACTTGTTAACCTAAATATATATACAGTATACACACGTGTGAGTGCATACACTTTCCAACCTAGTCATGTGTGAGTAATCTCCCAAAGCCGTGGGACACATTTCAGCAGTGCTTTATTTAAAGTGATTCTCTGCTCTCTTTTCCAAACCTCCTAAATCCACAAATCCTCTAGCAGCATTTACTGTAGTGTTTGATACCTATTACAGAAGAGGCTAAAGGACTTGCTGGGTTCAGGATTGCATTGTGCTAGGACACGTGAAAACACGTCAGAGGAGAGTTCCTGTCCGAAAGAGCTGGAAATGATGCTCACTGTAAATAACAAAGCCATAGGAAAAGGATGTCTTCTCTGTTTTGAAAATTCATGGCCAGAGAGGGTCTATGGGCCTGGTGACTGACTTTAAAATCCTGTGTCAGCTTACGTGATCCACACCTGGTCATTAAACCTGTTACTTAAGGGAGCTGAGGAAGGATACCTAAAGAACAGAAATTCCCGGGAAGGATCAGCTGGTGTGTGTACCAGTGGCCGCCCATGTGTTCTTCCATGCAGACGTTTTCAAAATCAGTTTTGCACACAGAGGCGGTATTTAGCACTGGTGCTTAAGTCAGGATCACTTTTCTCAACGCACAGGCTTTTGAGCTTGCTATTATTGACGATGTGAAGATTTTGACCAAGAGATGATTGTGGTATTTGGCTTCTTTTCTAAATTTACAGTGCTCTAACAAAACCTTATGACAAAAAATACCTTGGAATCATTTTGTTTGAAGTAATTCCTGAGCTTTTTTTCAAAGGGAGAGTTGAATAGTTTTTAATTTTTCCACCTTAACTCAGAAACAGAAAATTCGCTAGGGTCAAATTTTGTCTACAGTTCATTGCAAGTGTGTCTTGGAGAAGAACTTGGTTCCAAGTCCTTTGTCTGCAAGAAGAAAATTTGTCGTTAGCTCATTTTTACCTGGCCTAGGTCTGGGTTCCAAACTTAGGCAAAACACCTTTTGACTTACATAGGGATGTGTGTGTGAGTGACGGGAGAGCAGATCCTTAATGCAGTTCATGCTGAGAATGAAAAAAACCAAAACCAAACCTCATGTTGCAAAGGTATGGAAGTTGCATCATGTGAAATTGTGAGCAGCTAGGAAGGGAACTAGTGCAATTTTCATAAGAACTGTTTACAGTTTATATTTTATATCAGCTATAATATTTTGAAATAGTGTTATTCATTTCAGAACGTCCATTTTGCACTGATGAAGAACAGCTTGATCTCTCTGTCTTCACACCTCACACCCACATGCACATGCACAGTATATCTTGTGTCTTCCCTGTTGAAACCAGAAGGTACAAACAGAAGTCATTAATGTGTTAGGCAAACTCCTACCTGATTCTTAACTAAGTATGCTATTTTTATGCAAAATTTGCATCCATACGTTTCAGGTTCTCTCAGAAGCACTTCACCTGTGAGTTAATAATGTTAATTTTAATTCATCGGATTCAAATTTACAATAAACCTGAAGGGCATTTCATGCTTCCTTTCGTCCTGTTTAACGATTTTTGCTGGCTTAGATGAAACACTAATATTTCTGTGCTGCTAAACAAAAACCACCAGAAATATTTTAAAATCTCAAATTACACTTTTAAAAACATTTTTACCTGTTTACTTGAATAATGTAAATTTAATGTATTGTCCTGATTAGTCTTCGTATACATACATGTATATATAAAAGCTATATATAAGCTTTATATATATGTATATGTATAAAATTTGGGGGGAGAATGAAGGGTAAGACAAAAATTCAGTATTGTGAGAAAGGTTCTACAACCATTTATTAACAGTTTCAAGTAATGTATTGCTATTTTGAGTTTGATTAGAAGTTATTTGCAGTTGAACTCTGAAAAATGAGATGTAACTGAAAATTAGTTTTGGATCTTCAGTTGTCATCCTAAGACCTGTTTAGTTTCATTTGTATCTTGAGAAAATAAGAATTCACAATATTAACTTAGGATTTTGCTCAGAAAGAGAATTAGTTATTAGTACAGTTGGAAGAGTCTTCTTGTTCTGATGGGGGAAAAAACTCCAAGTGTATTAATTCGTACTGGTTCCACGGAGAACTAATCTACATTGCAGTAGAAGAAATTTGCATTCCATAAATAACATCTTACCAGAAATCTTGGAACCATTTGATTCCATACACAGTAAATTAAAAAGCCTATCACTTCTGTTATTTACTAGTGCAATTTACTGTAACACTTCAAGGGTGTAATATTTCAAATCAAAGGGTAAGTCATAAATTTCCAATTGCTAGCAAAGAATAGTAGAGGTTTGGAGACCTCTTAACAGCTGGGGAAATAAATCAGGATGTTAGAGCAGAAATGAAAGAATATTGGTGAAATGGAATCAAGCATAAAATAATTAATTTTTAAGAGAATCCAGAATTTCATTATAAAATTCGTAGTCTAATGGATTCTTCAAAAGAAAGGGTTTGGGGAAAAGGAGAATAATTAAAACCTAGTTTTGACATTCCAATTATTGCCTGTTTTATTAGATAGGTTTAGCAAACTGAAATGAATTTTAACACATAAGTGTCTGTACACACACAGTTTTAAATGTCGTGTTACAGAGCTCTGCATACACCCGGCTGCCCCTGCACCCATCTGTCCCTGCCCTTGGGATCCCGGTGGCAGTTGCATCTCCCCAACAGCACACATGGCAGCTTGAGGGAGCTGGGAGTCACGCACTTCTCTCCCGCGTTACGCATACCGTCTCACAGCAGTTCACCCCGACCATATTTTAACCCAGTGCATGACTGAGTGCTAATACTGTATAAATATTTTGAAACATATCTAAAAAAAAAAATGTTTGCTTCAAACTTTTTACGATAGAGAAATATATAATTATTATGGTTGTCTTACAAATTGTATTGTGTTCTTCATTTTTGTTAAATATGTAGAAAAACATTAAGGGAATGGGGGACTCGAATGTCTGTGTGTACCGAAATGTATATAACTATTTGGGGAAAACACATGTGCCAAGTAAAACATGATGTAAAAATTGTAAATATATGAAAAATTCATTTTTCTAATAAAGATAATTTCTGCCAATTGATATGAAAATGAACAATGGTATCATTCTTGTCTGTCTTCCTTGTTAAATGGTACAAGATGAAGCATCATCTATGAATAAGGCTTACCTTTGGTTTTTTGTTAGTAGTTGATTTGATTTGAAAGGTGTTAACAGCCACATGTTTTGAGCCATCCTTTGCTGTTAGAAATTATCTAAAGGTGAAGACGCCTGAAGCTAAAGCTGACAGTATATGCTTGATGTTCCCAGTTTAATTTAATTCATGAAAAGGACAGAGACAATTAACTTATGAAAAATTCATCCAGTGTGAGAAGTCTGCTTTGAGTGATGTTCCCTCAACAGCGGGAGTGGTAGGAGCGAAGTTAAGGATGGCCCATTAACCTGTGGCACCATTTTCCCCTATTCTGAAGTACATCAGATGCACAAAACACGGTGGGCCTGCATGAAGAGATGGTCTCGGCTGCAGAAATGCAGGAGCTCTTTGGGCCACTGTGGAGGCAGCATCCAGGCCAAGGAGGAGGAGTTGTCCTGCCCAGCACGACGCCGTCCCTGGGAAGAGCCGGAGAGCTGGGGGTGCGGAGTGCTCCTGGCGTGGCAGCACTCTCGGAGGTCTGTCAGGTGAGGATGGGGGACAGCAAACCAGGGGGTGAGAAAATGGCAGAGATGTGACACATCTTCTGTGACTTTGATATCAGTAAGCTTGTTTAATGTTATGGTTAATCAAGACTTAAATCAAAATAGAGGTTTTAGTAGAGCAATCAAAATCTTTTCTAAGATTTGACCACTTGTCTGGCCAGGGGAGCTAGCAGAGCAAGGTTCGCACGGCGCTCCTAAGTGGTTCTGCAGGACCCCCTCTCATCAGCTAATGAAAGCCTTCCTTTATTCCACAAAATGGGCATAAACAAACCCTCGGCAATTAGGATAATGTTCTTCGAGGCAGTGGGATGAAAGTCATTATATAAATCCACAGCATTGTTTTGATAGATGTGCTCCGTGTTGAATATAAAAATAACAGACAGGAGGTGAATGGTTGCTCACAGTTGTCTCACAGCCGAACAGTCCCATTTACTTTTCCCATGATAAACGTGACTGCACAGATAATACCAGAGATATAAAACTGGAATTCTGTCCTTAATGAGGTTTTTAATGAGTAAAGACTGCTGGGCTTACTGTCCTCTGCTAGAAAGCCATTTTAAAGGGACCCCATTCTATTTTTATCTAAACATCCCCATTTCATGAAATATAATGGAGTGTGCCCAGGTTATTGAACCTTTATGTGATCTGGAATCTTCATGCAATGGACAGGCTAATCTGTTCTGCGCAATAACGCACGGTGACCTGAATGGCTTTGGTTCACCTGCAGTGATGACCACCAAAGGCCAACTCAAGTCCTTCAGTCACGTAAAAGAAACAGGAGTCTCTGTAGGAAATGGGTGATGGAGGAAACAGCCCATGTGGTTCTGATCTGGGAACACCATTTTGACTCCTGGCTGAAGATCTGGGCTGGTGTTTGTAGCCAGGCTGCTCTTCCCAGCGCTGCCTGCCAGCGTAGCTGATTTCTTTCTGTGCGTCTATGAGTCATCTCAGCGTCAGCTTTGATTCCCTTTGGGAACTGGTTCAAAGATAGTCGTATTCTCCCAGATCGTCCTTTTGAGTCTTTGCTGATGTGTCTAGGGCAGCTATCAGTCCTCTAAGACTTTGCTTACTAAAAAAAACAAAATAAAATTTAAGTGGTGACTGGGGAACAGAAGCTTTTTAGGTCTGACATATTGTGCATAGCACTGCCAGCAGTGTTCATAGCAAACTGAGCAATTCACCCGGTATGAACACAAGTGTCTTCCTGTAATTTGGATGCAAAAACACCTGTTTTGAGGCCAACTGCTGAAGTCTGCTCGTCTCTATATACAGAACACCATCCGCCACTTGTTGTGGTGAGTTTTTCCCATTGATCACACGAGCCACGTGCCTCTCTGCTTCTTCCAACAGTTTATAAACAGCATTAGCTCCTCCTTGCACGCTTGTTGCAACACAAAACCAAACCGTGGCTTCCACAAACTGCATTGGATCTATCGTGTGATCCTCTGCCCTGCCGTTCTCCCACTTGGCAGTCCACTTCAGCAGGCATCTCCCCATGTACAGCACAGCTCGTAACTGGGTCCTGCTTTCCATGAAGAAAGAAAGTTCCACACGCTGAAGGTCTCTGCATTGATTTCTATATTTTCTTTCTAGAAGTTCCCCACAAAGCTTTCTGTGGGGGTAATTTATTGACTATTTATTTGTTTATTTGCCACTAGTTAGCTTACAGAGAACGATCATTACAGAGGTTGACTGCATTCTGTTCAAATCAGTATGCTCAAATCTTACTTATTAAAAATAATCTATATTTATAATGTAAGCAATGATCGTTGCTTAACTGTGGCAATAACAATTTTAATGCTCTGAAGTTTCTTAGCATTGCAGTAGGCAACAGCGGTGGTAATATAGAAGATAATAATGATTAACATTGTTTACACAAGGTTACTGCAAGGTCAAAGACATTTTCCAGTGGTCTCCATGTAGCTCCAGGTGTAATTTAACAGCAATAATCGTTAAAATCCCCTTTGTGCTGCAAAAGCACAAGGTCTGTTGTTTTCTTTCTCTTCTTTTTAGAGTGGACCTTAGCCTGCTAGTTAGAGGTGACACATCTGGCAAGATCATTGAACATTTTCAAAGACCACGTATGCAACATACTGGCAGTCAGGCCAGTAACAGTTCATACTGCATGTAAAGCGCCATGAAAGATACAAAGAGCAGAAAATCTGAGCACAGGACTCTAGAGAGAAGCAGCACAATATTAACCAGGTTTGAAAGTCTAAGACCTTCTCGTTATAGAATTGTGTAGTTCCACCAATTACTTTGGGGACTGATGATGGAGAGGTCTGATGAGCGCCTCAGAGGCTTGGTTATGAGCAGCTCTCTCCCTCCATCCTGCACAGGGAAAAGCAAATCAAGCAGGAACCATAATAGGCATTTCTCTATGCTCAAGGGAAAACAGAGACTTTGGACAGGTTTTACTCCCAGTTTCCAAGACGGTATATTTTTGTCAGTTGAGAGGTTTGCCAAATGAAGAAAAAGCTTCTGCAGAGGTGCCACAATGTCACAGTGCTGATTTTACCTCCTCTTTCCCAGCAAGAGTAATATGGCAAATTGTCTAATTCTCCTGGTAGCCAAAATGCCTCCGAGTTCCTTTACTGCAGTTACAAAAGAAGAACCATTTGTGTACCTTGGAGAGGATAAAAGTGGTAGGAATGAGGATGACTAGAATAACTTTAATTTTCCTCTGAGAACAAAACTGCTGTTGCACTGATTTAGCCACAGTGAGTGTTTCCTAATATGGGCTTCGAAAACTGCAGCGCGTGTTAATTCCTGTTACCCTTTTTATTTTATACATAAATGTGTGTGAAGAGCTTATGTTTAAAAATAGGGGTGGGGATGATGCTGAGAGGTTTTGCTATGGAAGAAACTTTCAAGTAGGACTAGACAACTCTAAGCATCCTGCAAAAAATTGTGCAAACCTCTGTGAACGTGCCTCTCACCTGCAAGAACAGCTCACACTAAGTCTTAACCAACCAAGAAAATAATTTATTAAACTCTTTAATGAAAAATCAGATCTCAAATTGTTACACCATTTAGGTGTTTTCCCTAAATAGAAATGCTGGAATGATTTCTGGAAGATAATCAGGTCCTGTTTTGCTCAGCTTTAAATCCGCCGCTGTTCCTTTCCACGGACGCACTATTATCTTAGCAAATGGGGGCACCCAGTGTGACCTTAACTATATTTGTACTTCTGTTTGCTTTCACATATCTCTTCCCTGAACAAAACAGCTCTGATATTATCACCTTCCTTCTTATTTCCCATTCTCTCTGTCTACTCCGGACAGTTTTCTCCATTTCTGTCCCTGCTAGAACATCATGGAAGTATGAGCTGCACCTTGAACCAGACCTGCATGGTCAGCACATTTCCATGTGTTAGTTAAAAGCATTGTAATCTCCATGTTCTTTTCTATTTCTGTCTCTACAAAAAATAACATTTCATTTATTTCTGCACTGCCACTCTGCAATGAGAAGATGATTTCAGTATTCAGAGCATAATGACATCCATAACCTTTTTTTTTTTCAGATGTTATTTCTGCACTCAAAACATTTGGATAGCTTAAATTATTTCTCCTTCTGTATATTTATTTTCTGGCATTTCGAAACACTAACACAGTTTTTCCTTAATATTTGATCCTGATAGGTCATTTTAGATCTCCTTCAAATCAATCTAGCTTGGAATAGCAAAGAAATGACAAGTTATCTACAGACCAGTGCTGGGGCTAGGAGCTGTGTGTTTTAAGGGATGCCGGATAGATTTAGATACTTTCATGGCCTGAATGCCTATGTGCTGTGGTATTGCATTCCATGTGCTGAGGACTTTCTGAGTTAATATTCAGCATAAAAAAAAGATGGATTATGTAATGTGATGTACTGGGTTAGACCACTAAAGGCTTTGAAGTCAGAGAACGAGAAACCTACAGTTTAGGTTATCAAGAAAGGTATCAAATATTGATGCCTTGAGAAAATGGCACACATCTTCAATTCTTTCACACGGCAGTCGGAAAAAATCTCAAGTTTGCTTCTGTGGGAGCTGTATGCAGGTAGCAGAACCAGTCTTATAGGGAGAAATTGAGTCAATGGCAAAACTAGCCCTATTTGATCATGGTGTTTTTACGTATTTCTCAGAGCAGTGGGTGGGCGGATTGGAGTGTGTACGAACCAGAGTTGCCAGCTCACTGCTCACATCGGTGTATTCCCCAGCTGGTTCTGCATACTTCTGTATGTAATCCTCTCCAATGTCAGAGGATTTGCTGATTTTAGCAGCAACATAGACACTTATTTGCTGATTTTAGCACAATTATATGAATGATTTTTAGGCGGACAGATGGGTCAGGGGTCGGCAAGGCCAGAGAAATGTTGCCTGTGTGTCAAACAGACCTTGATAGCACCAGGTGCCAGGGATAGCTGGCCAGTTTGTATGCTGCTAATATGTCCTGGATGAAGATATAAAATCTTGCGCTTGCCTGACAGTAGGATTTTATGAAAGTCCTGCTTTATTTTTTGGTTGGGAGCAAAACAGGTTGCTGGACTGGGAGTCTCAAAGACTGGTTTCTAATGCTGGCCCTGGCATTCCCATGTCATGGGATCTTGTGAGTCACTTCACCTCTTCAGTTTGTAAGTAAGGTCTTTGCTGGAGTTAATGTCTCTTGCCGCTTTCTCATATGGAGGAGACACTAAAGTAAGAAGCTCCCAGTCTTGCCAGAGGCCAATTGGCTTTGCAGCAATAAAATAGTTAAAAATTCTCAAATACTCATTTTTCTCCTACCTTGAAGGCTATTGGCATAACTTCACCGTATCTGACCATTTGTCAGCAGAAGCCTAACATACAGAGAGGTGTAATGAAGCAGAGTACATCTCTGGAGCCACCAACATTTAGGATGAAATATAACAACAATGATAAAACTCCAAATTGGTCTCATTCCACAACTACCTGCAAGACAAACTGCAAATCATCGACAGGACTGACACCGTGTTGCCCTTCATACTGACGAGACGTGTTTGCAGTGCGAGCACACGGAGGAAGAACAATTTTTAAAGCTGCAGACCTGAAACTAAGAGCAACACATGGAGAACGCTCATCTTGTTGACCTTTGTTGGACTGTTTGTTCTGCTCTTTTACACAGAAACTTCGTTTTATGTTATGTTGCTAGATCATCTTTGTTTGAAGACAAAGTTATGTTACTAGATCATCTTTGTTTAAAGACTTTTCCACATGATATTTTCAGTGGACCACACTTGTGACATTTGCTGTGCATTAGACCCTTGTGAACTCATTGAAGCGTCCTCAGGAACCTCAGGGTTCCTTTTTTGGCTTCATTTTTCACTGGTTTTGCTGGCTGGTTGGTTGTGTACAGTGCAGACCAGCTGTCCTGAACGTTATCACTCTATCCTCCTTACAAGGGGCACAAAGGAAAAGCCCTTTGGAGGAAACAAAATTGTTTCCCCCCATCTTAAGAGCTTCAGCATGAGAAAAATTACTGTAAAAGAGGACTTAATGAGAGAATTTGAGCTAACTATAACAAGAGGCATCCAAATATTTTTTTAATTAGATAGGTTATAAAAAGAAAAGTCCTGTAATAATGGTTTCAGATATTTAATCAGAAGACTTGATTCATATTCCAAAAACGATCATTGTGCCAGAGTTACATCTTCATTAAGGGCCTGCATTTTAATGGTCCACCAATCAAACTAAAGATCATCTCTTTGTGGACATAAGACAGCGACAGTCTTATTTTAATATTGCAATATGTCTTTTAATTGCCTTCACTGCACAGCCTGTGCCAAAAATCCCAATGCATCTTTTCATGGAGCCCTTTGTTGAACTGGCAGGTGAGAGGGAGGAGCAGGAGGAATGGGTGTCACTGGGTAACTCAATAGGTTGGCACAAGCTGTCCATCCACTGGTAGAAAATAGAGTATTGAATGGCTGTTTCAAAGAAAAAAAAAAAATCCCTAGCAGAATCTCTGATTCGGGAGTACTGAAACTGTGAGTAAGAAGTTGTAGTTGTTACTGAGACTCGTTTCCCAGTGCAGAAAGAGCGTGGCAGTGCTGGGGACAGGATGGAGCGGCTACACGGTGGTTGCTACTAGTGTAGAATCTAACCTGGCAGCGCCCCACTCAAATTTCTCAGTTAAATGAGGAAAATAGTCAGTATTCAGCCCCTACAGCTAGCAGAAGAAAACCCTCCTTGCACTGATAAATACTTCCAACTGCTGAATAAAAATATTGTATTTTGAATAAGAGATGCTGCACAACATATTATACAATAGCAATACTGCTTTAGGGTCTGAATACTGGGAGGTGTCGTCCTGCTGTGCACCGTGTAATTCAATAGTGTTGCTGTCTGATTCAGATGGATCTTCTGAGTGTGAGCGAGCCAATTTTCTGTTCTCTGATATGCTGGTGTAAGTGTTACACTTCCCAAAATTGATATAATGCCCCCAAATATTTGGATGAATTATTTGAATTCTTGTATTTATTTACATTTTGATTGCTACAGATGGAATAAAGTCTCTACTTTGAAGTTTTATTACATTAATGAAGCTAGTTTAGTGCAGCCTAACTAATTTTGGAAATTTTCTTCAACCTTTTCAGCTCTGTGAAAGATAATTTCAGGTAAAATATGATGAGGCCTGAGTACGTTGTTTCAACACACGACACCCTGCTGTCCTCAGATGCATAGAGGGGAAGAAAAAGACACGTGGAAAATTTCTTAGTCAGCAAGAAGTTTAGCTCTCAATAACATTAAGTGTTTTCCTTTTGAAGAACCAAGTTTTCAGAGTAAATAACACTTAATTTTTCTTTCAGTTCTTTTTTTTTTTTCATTTCCCCCAGTGCCCTTTCTCCTGTGATACCTTACCTCCTCCTGAGAATATGCACTGTGATGTATCCTGACAGACAGAGACAGCATCATAGGATTTTTAGGAGCTGTACATATGCAGTGGACTCTGGCAACGTTGTCTTCAGGTATGCCGTGGCCCTTTAAATGATTTGGAAATGTTGGCACCTGCCTTCAAATACGTATTTCTTCTATGCTAAATCTCCAACAACAGCTAAGGAAATGAGGACCTGGTGCGTGGGGGTGGCAGGACCACCTCGGGGTTTGTCCACAGGTGACGTGACACTAAATTTCAGCCTTGTGAGAGGGGACGCGCGCTCTCACTTGTGTTTGTCTTGTTGGCATCAGGTTTGTCCTAGTTTCGGCGGAGCGTCAGAGGGATCGGTTTCTATCATCAGCCATCCTTGATGTTATGTCCTTTCATACCTGTGAGAGAGCCTGTCTACGCAGGTGCCGGTGCAGAAATACATCAGTTAAGCTGTGAACAATGAACTACTTTCTTTCTTTTAACACTGAATTCAGAACCTGGAAAAAAAAAATAGGACAGGTTGCACAGGGAACAAAAATTTTCAGTTCAGACAGTGCCAGGGTTGGTTGTAAGTGGTGGGCATGAAAGGCCTTGTCAGATTTTATGTTCAGCTGGTGTGTGCAGTGTAAGAAAAAAGCTAAAGTGTGTGTATTGCACAGGCAGGTACCGAGGATGCCGTTGACTCCATTGACTTCTGTGTCAGGCTGAAAAACTTTGAAAATCTGTTTTCCCCAGTGTGGATGTCTTATCTGTTGAGTGTACCATGTAGTAGATGTTTTAAAATCCTTGTATTTCCCGACATGATTACTTTTGGAATAAAGTGCAGCTGCAAATGGATTTACACTCTCTAATTTCCTTCCCTTGCAATATAGCAACTTGAAGCTTGGCAAATACAGTATTTATAACCTATGAAAAATGTGCTCATAACCTTGTATTTTAACATGAGCTGCTCACTGTTCTTTGCCTTAATCTGAAAAACCTGATAATAAACATGCAGGCAGGGAAAACTATTGAGACCATTGACTGGTTGTTGTAATAACTCTGATTCAGTACCTTGAATGACTAAAATGAAACCGAACCTGATAACATCAGTTTTGTGCAGCCTGTATTTTCTACCAGCTTTTAATAATTTTTCATAGCAACTCCCCATTAACCCCCTGTCCTGGAAATGCGTTCCTCCATTGTTCTCTGGCATTACAGACTCCTTTTTTTTTTCCATTCTAAATAATATTTCTTGCTCTCATTCATCTGTGCTCCCTGCATATCACCAGATATGATGGATTTCTCATATTGGAAATGTCTGCTCAGTTATTTTAGATAATGTAAACCCATCCACCAAAATGCAAAGTGATCGAAATTCCTGCTTAACCAAAGCACTCATTCTGATCCTTCTTTCCAACGCTTGCCCTATG
This sequence comes from Nipponia nippon, assembly GCF_047370975.1. Lineage (NCBI taxonomy): Eukaryota > Metazoa > Chordata > Aves > Pelecaniformes > Threskiornithidae > Nipponia > Nipponia nippon. The sequence goes on from NW_028262369.1 coordinate 4,158,783, forward strand.
GCCAGGCGTGCTCAGCTGAAACCTTCCAGACAGAGCTGGGACTCAAAATGCATCTTTGGAGTTGTCCAGTTGGCTGTGACAAGAACTGAGGGGACCAGCTTGAGGAGGCTGGCCTGAGAGCATGGGAAGACGCATGAAGCATCCGAAGAGGGAAGGAGTCATACACCTCCGTGGTAGGTCACTGTGTCCAAAACAGAAGATACGTGGGAGAAACTGGGAGGATAGCGTTCAGAGAAAGTGAAGAAACTAGGGTAGACAGTGTGTGGTTGGACCCTGGGAAACTGCAGCGTGGGTTCAGATGAGCCTGATGAGGAGCAGCAGCACAAGGAGAGGCTCCCCTGTGATCCAGGGAAGTTCAGCTCCTGTTTTTCTGGTGCAAACAGGCAAAAAAAAGAACTGGATGTGCAGCTGATGGCCTTCACAAAGGAAGCAAAAACTAAATAAAACTGCTTATTTCTTTCAGCCAGGCTTTCCCCTGCCCCAGTTTGCTCTGCACTTAAAAGATGGAGAGCTGTTTGAGCAAAGGGCCATGTCTGGAGCTGTGGCCCATCATCTGGGTCGTCGGGTGGAAAATGCATCTGCCATCGAGACCTCAAGTTGTGGGAAAAGCCTGAAGGACTGCGAGACATTCAATCAAGTTTGTAAGCGGGTCTGTCACACTCATGACTGAACAGTTGTATTTCTGCTGTGTTTTGACAGAGGAGATTTTCTGTTTGACCTGCCCATGTGCAGAAGCACTCTGGCATGAACCAGATGGGCCGTACTTGGGCTAAAAAGGAAGTATTTCTTTACATTAACTTTCCTCAGCTGTTTCTCAGCCCATTCAGTTATAGTGGCTCAGGTCACTGCTCAGTGGCACACGTGTGCATGCCGGAGCAGCCCAAGGAGCGGGGCGGGCAAGGAAGGTTCTTGGGCACAGTGATGGGTGTCCCCATCAGGTGGCCACAGGGGAGGCACAGCCGTAAGCACCGGGTCCTCGTTTTTTCTCAGCCTGAAAGACACTGTGGTATTACATGGAGCCCAAATGCTGGTGACTGCATCCAGCTGCATGAAAAAGTGTCTCCAGAGTTTGTGGCTTCTAAAACATTTAAGTTGTTGTATATGTAATTCTTCACCACCTCCCACAATGGGAGAGGTGGGATTTCTCACTCAGAGGGATGCATGTTGTACTGACTGTAGAGTGAATATGTGCCTCCAAGTGGAATTTCACAGCCCGGCCCTCCTCCTTGGAGCTCACGGGGCTTCTGGTTTCCTTTGGCAGGAGGTACGCCACGGAAAAAGTCACTCCCAGAGGGAGCGAGTGTTTCTTGGGCTAATTACCTTGTATTGTTTACAATCCTGGAAGCATCTAAGCTGATGTGCTGAGTGCAAGAAGGGGAAAGAAGCTACAGCCTGTAATGTAACTTAATGTGAACTAATGAAAATTTAAATAAAAAGAAGCAAACAAGTCCCTAATGAGCTACCTGAGCCCTAGTTCTGCAAAATTTAATTAATCCTTCCTTGGTATTAAACATGATGATGCAGGGAATAATCTGTGTCAAGGGCGGCAGTGACTAATTTCATAGCAAGAAGTGAACTTTTGTGTGTGATTGTATCTCACCACGTGCCTGGCAGAAGGTACGGAGGAACAACAACTGAGGACCTCAGCTACAGAGACGGCAGAAACCAGCTGCTGGATGGGGCAGGCTGAGAGCTGACATCGTCAGGTAAATATAGGCAGGCGATGTTTTGTTTTTTCAGTCAAGAAGTAAAGGAAAATATTTTTAGTGCGTGTTTGAAATACATCTGCATGCTACCGATGGTTTGTCATTGGTTTAGGCTGTGATCTAAGTCACTGGTAAAGCTTGGTCCTAAATAGCACTGGCCACAAGCTTGCGGCCCTTTGAAAACACTTGGTCAAATGCCTCAGGAACACCAGGTATATAGAGTTAAATCTTTATATCTCGCACTTTACCAAAATAAACCCTTCCAGAGGTTTAACACAACCATTTGGAGGGCAAGAATACCTATTATCTGCTCAAAACAGTCAGAAGTTCCTCCCGAAGTAGCCCCTACCCACAGTTGCTGGTTTACATGTAACTGCGACATGGAAGTAATTACTGTAGAGGGAAATATTTGTTTGCTCAGTAGATTCACGCCCATGTCTGGCAACTGGCTGAAGGTCTGCATTTCCCTCAGCTGTGATCCTATTTTCTACCCTGCTTTCAGACACCCTGCCCTGGCATTAGAGATGGCAAATATGCCTGGGATTCACTGAGTTGCTGCTTTATGATGTATCTCTGCCTCTGGAATCGGCTTGCTGTGCTGGCAGAAGCGATCTTCACGAAAGGAGGCAGCTCCTCAGTCCTGAAGAGAGAGGCTTTGGTCCGAGAGGTGAGCAGACAGGGGATGCTGGCAGCTGCACCAACTGCTGCCCCAGGTTTTCTCTGTATGATTTCCTTCTGGCAGCAGCTGATGCTCTCTGCATCTTGTCTACAAATAAATAAAAATCCCCTTCCCATTGCTGAATGAATGGATTCCCTGGCCTGGAAAAAGAAAGCAGATCAAGAAAATAAGAGTCCTACTTATAGTGCAGGCATTTTGGTGGGGGTTTGGAGGGCTGGAGGGTGATGCCCCAGCCTCGGCCATAGCCCCACCATGGTCAGGTCACTGCTGGTGCAAGGCAGCCCCAGCGAGCGGGGAGGGAGGTCTCCCGCCTCCCGGGGCTGCCTGGTTTGAAGGGCACTGGCTCACGCACATTGACGGTGCTGGGGGACAAGCAATTTACCAAACCCAGACTCCCCCCACTGACTTTCCCTCTGATGCTTAATTTAATGTGCCATTTATAACCTCAGCTGCTTTTGGTTAAACCAGTAGTGTCTCTCCCCTTGAACATATTCCACAAATCACAAAATATTCAGCTGGTGCTGGAGGCCATATCTCCAAAGCCTGGTGGTCAGGCAGGAGAGCTGGATTTGCACTGCTGCTCCAGGGAGTCATTATTTGTAGAGCTAAAGACCCAAAATGAGAATTAAGAAATGATGTGGCACATCTCGTGACAAAAATGTTGTCTGAACTTCTCTGGCCAGTTTACTTTGTCACTCTCTGATGACGTACTGACTTGACAAAAAGCAGGTGGTTGATTAAGTGTCATTTGGTGAGCAGAGTCTGGGAGAGATCGTTCATCTCACGGCTGCAAGGGCTGCAAGGGCCGACTGTCAGCTCTGTGACGCTGCGTGGCAGCGACCCCAGGCCACCGCAGGGGCAGACACTTTGACAGGGAGAAGGAGCCATGTTTCATCCTGTGCATGTCTTGCATGTAATTTGTTGCAGTTGCTGACAGCACTGTGAGAGATGAGCGGTTCATCACTCCTCAAGTCTCTCCCTTGCCTTTGCCCTCAGACATTTAATTTAATGTATGGTGTGTATTCCTGACCGCTTCAATGCCAGGAAATCTCTTGCTATATCATTTTGATTGAGTTTAGTTTTTTTCACATGTTTTGTTGAGAATATGGTTTCACAAGAAATGCAGCATTGCTGCAAATCTTTTGTTACCGGTTGGAGCATGAGAAGTTGTTAGAATATTTACAGAGAAATCTAAAAATATTAACATAGGAAAATAAACAAACGTATTTGTGAATTAATCCGGAAGAAAATGCTTGGTTCTTTTTTAAAGTGGGGATGGAGAAGCAGAAGAGCTGTCAATATTATTTTATGCTACCTAAGTAGTGATAACAGGGTCAGTCTTTCATTAACACCCTGTTTCTTCTGTTTGACTTGAACTTGACTTATTGAAGCCAAAGACCTGCATTATTTCATAAATGCATTGGGCACAAATGTATTGTAAACGCACTGACAGGGGAGAAGCTAATTAGAATGAAAAGGGAAGCTGCATTCCAGGTTCAGGAGCCATTAGTATTCTTCTGCTCTACTTCCCTGAACCACTGCATTTATTAACCTTTAGCCAGATCAGAGCCAATTTCTCCTGTTTCTTACATAATGTTGGAATTATAATTGACAGTACTGATGAAAGGGAGAAGGCTCCCTGCAACTCAAATTTTTCTTGCTTTCATGTAGAGGGTTTCAGAACAAGAGTCTTATCAGCTGTGAATAATTGCATCTCATTAACTGCGTACTGGAGGTATATGTATATGCATATTAGTTGGAATGGTGTATATATTTGGCTGGAAAATGTTATGGCATGCTTCAAGCAGTATCGGTGATGTGAAATCCAGTGTGCACGGCATGTTTATGTAACAGGAATGACACTGCTAAAGAGGTAGGAGAAGATGATAGTTGTACATTTGGGTGCAGTTATGGACGACTTCTTGCTAGCAGGCTTCAAAAAAAAGCTTTCATCCTCGTAGGTAATTGGACAGTTTATCAACATTTGGTACTCTGTTAGTGAAAGCAGAAGTGTTTTTTTAAGGCTTCCTCTGCCCCCCTCACTGTGCTCCCTGCTTTGAGGGCGCCATGTTTCCTGCGGGACTCGGCGTTCCCTGCCTCGTCCCTGAGAGCATTTGCAGTGGTTTTCTCTGGTACCTCAATAGGTTTTGCTCTTCTAGGAAAAGTTAGTTTTGTGCTGGTCTTGTAAATCCCAATTCACAGCAGATTTTGGAGTCTTTAACAGACAGAAAAAGCTGCCAAAAAGTCATTTGTATGAGAGTGGTAAGTTGCCTTAGCCCTTAAATCCTTTTGAACATTAGGAAAATCAAATAATCCATTTACAGTCTTCTGATTGCACCTTTTATTTCTATGTTTTTTCCATATGGTTAGCAAGATGGTTCTTTTTAATAAAATTAGGTAGTGTATTTCCAAGAGGGCAGGTCTCTACTCCTTAAAGCGACTAAGCAGTTACCCCAGAGACTTTCCTTAGTGCAGAAGCTGCGGCTGCCATGTGGCTGTGCGACAGGGGCTTCCACCCGCGAGATTAACCTGGCTGCAGCGCAATAATTAATTGCTTTCTGGCACGAGGAGTATCTTGTTATTGCTTGTAGTTCAGAGACAATTCAACTCACACATGCATATGCTGGCATGAAGAAAATGCCAACTGCTCTTATTTCCAGCAAAACAGTGATATAATTGTCACGCTGATGAAAAACAAAAGCTTCCTCTAATTTATTTGTTATTAAACGAAGAGACAAAGAAATCTGCTGTTTAACTAAGGAACACTTTCCACACTTTGCTGCAAAAACAGCTAACATTTAACACTGGGACAATTCGTGATGAAGTTGTTGAAATATCACTGTCAGATGAATCCTCATGCTTTCTTTCCCAAATGCAAACTGCTGGTTTCTTCTTGCTCTATTGGATTAGAGCCATTTCACCTAAGCAGAGCTTTTATGTGTGGTTCGTTTTATCTCACTGTTTTGCCAAAATTACAGTCACTTTGTGTAAAGCATAACATCAAATTATAGGAATATTTCCTACTTTAGGCTACTTTACAATTTCCTTTAAAGAGGAGCATAAAATACTGCTATTGTTTTCTTAAGATGACTTATGTTTGGCCAGCTTCATCTTTGATTTCAGCTGAGGATTTTAGGATTTGACCAGAAAGTGCTGGGAATCAAACTCACGGTGAGTGGAACGGCAAGTGCTGCACAGTGTAGTGCACAGCAAGGAGACGAAGGGAGCAGAAAGCACATTTCCACTGGTTGTGTTGAGTTGAACACTTGAAGGATAGTGCTGCTACTGACTGCAAAGACTGGACCCTGCAGGATTGTTTCCAGAAACAAATTAAAAAATGTTCAGCCTTCTATTAATTACCAGTTAGAAAAGAATATTGGTAGGGTTGCTGTAGTGATTCGTTGTTTAGATTATTAAATTATTTTTCTAGCATATGATTTTTTTCACAGAAATAAATTACTTTGAATATTATAGCTTGTGCTCATGTGAGAAAAAAAAAAAAAAAGGCATTTTCTAAGCCAGCAGAATTATTTTCTCCTGTATTTCTATGGAAAGTAATAGTGAGGATTCATCAACACTTGTGACCTGCCTGGAAGAGAAGAGATAATGACAGACTTCATTATGCTTTCAAACAGGCCTGCAAAATTTTCAGCCAGATACTTTCAGAGAAGTGTGCAAATGTAGGGACAAATTTTGTGAGGAGCACCGGTTTTCTGATCAATCAATAAAATGCAATAAAACCCCAGGATTATGTTGTCTTTGAGAAAAGCTGGAAGGGGCTTAGCGAATTAATTTTCCACCAAACTCTGCATTTTATTAAAGCAGAGATGGAAGTCCATGTATGAAACCTTCCAAACCATCAGTCATGACCAGACTCCAAGCTGGACATCTTACCAAGAATTCATATAAAACTAAGGCACGAAGATGAATGAAGAAGTGAAACAAAACTGCATAAAACTGCAGTTAATCCAAAGATTTGCTTCTAAAAAATGTAAGCCCTTTCTCCCCCATTTTGTAAGGCTGTTGCTAGCGTGGGGCAACTTATCCAAACTGGTTAGTTAGTCAGTAGATGCTAGCATAGAATATCCAGCAAGTGTGTATTCTGTTGCTTCTTAGAGTTTTCTTCTAATGTTTGTTAGATATTTTATTAAAGATTCATCTTACTTGTGAAAACCAATGAGATTAATGTTTTCTCATTAATCAGGACATAAGACTCTCCTGTTGAAGCAGGTCATATTATGAGCAGTTAGGTTTTCATTAAGGAAATTTCAATGTAGTCTGTCCTTTCAACATCATAATATAATCTAGCAGGAGGAATACATTAAATCCAACAACTTGCCACCTCCAAATATTATCACCTTCAAACTTATAAATATAGTCCTGCCACAGGGGAACATACTGCATCTTTGCAAAGCCCAGATTACTGATTATTATTTCACTGAGCTAGGTAACATGACCCATGCTGCTCCCAGTCCATGGTGACTTGGGAACGTGGCTATCCTTGACAGGAGTGCAAGGACAGGCCCTGGCCATGCAAGTTGACTCCTTAGTCCTCTGTAGCTGTATTTTCCCTTCATTCTGTATTGAGGAAAAGTGACTCCCTTTTCAAGATGTGATAAGAAATGGCCATAATTTGACTGAGGAAAGCTATAAAACATAATGATGTTTGGGCTTGCTGAGCTGGTCAGCAAGAGCTCACCATTACTGCAGCTTCATTTCTCTGGCCAAGGCACCCAAACGGATTCAGAAGGATGACTCACGGCCCATGCTGAGTGTTAGAGCATTAAGGACTGCTGCTTAAGCAACTCCTACTTATCTAGAGGACGTAGGAAATACAGCTGGGTTGATTCACTGCAAGATTCAGTACACGACAGCTCTGTGGCAGGACACACTTTTTTAATAGCCTTTACCTGTTTTATTATCCTGCTGAGGTGTGGTATTGGAAACATTAGCCTATGCTGGCACTTTTTTCCTGTCGCTGTACTGAAAGGTGGAATATTACCTTTGTGTCCCAATGGGGACAGCTGTTTAGACGAAATCTTATGCTGGGATCCCTCCAACTGCTCACTCGTCTGTGGGTGGAAACACTACAGGAGTCAGTTTTTTGTCCAATTACATCATGTAGCAATTGGTGCAAGATAGGCCAAACAAAAAACAGACCTGAAGTGTGTTCAGGAGGTGCTATTGGTATAATCATACCAGTTAATTTGATGGTAGATTTGCCCATGTAAACAAGCTTAGAGGAACAGGCCCTGTTCAATGATGAATTTAGATGACAGCTTAAGGGATGAGATTTGTGCCTTTTTTAAATACGTGTCTGAAACAGGTATGTTGTGTCTGTTCCAACCCTCTTTAGTGCTGCCTATAATCATGCCCCTATTAAAATGACACTTTTAGGGACTATTTATTTGATAGACTCTCAAGTATTCATTACCTTAATTATCCAGTATAAATTACCCAGGATACTCTATCCTTGTTTGGCTCAAAAATAATTACTTGTTGTTATTTAGGTGCTAATCACCAAATCTTAATCTTTTGCTAGTTTATTATGTATTTTCAGAGGAAAAATTGAGTCTTAAATACGTCTGTTCCCTAATTTGTTTAATAACAACAGTGTGTCCATTCTGCTTCTGGAGAACTTCCACAGATCGTGTCAGCCTGCAGAGACAGGTAATTGTCTGCATGTCGTGCTGGGAAGTGACAGGACGGGTGTCCCTCTTGCTGTGGATGCTATGTGCTCCAGCGCTTTGAGAGCAGCACGTGAGCAATGCTTGATCCATTCTGATGGGATTTCTTGTTGGCACTTTTCATACAATTGCTTGGGTTGGTCTCCAGTGGTGCTGCGTGCTTGCCACTGCAAATGAAGTCGGCTCCTGATGAGGTACTGCCTCTGATTCAGAGCAAGGCCTCAAGGTGGACCATCTGCTGGCTGTTTTCCTTTCCTTGATGCACTGTAACTGGTGAAGCTACTGGGTGTTACTGGTGCTTTTAATGTGGGCGTGTGAAAGTGGATCTGTGCTTGTATTTGTCTGTATGCTTTTTATTGAGTTAAGACTTGAAATCTGTGAGGTTGAGTTGTATGACACAGGTTTGGTTCATAAGGATTTTGCACTGGCGTGAGTACCCTGCAGTAACTCTGGCTTTGCTCTGCACAGAAGATGGTGGCTTCGGTGGATGCCCTCTGAGATGCCAGCTGGCTGTGGCATTGTAGGAGGGGTGTTGCCCATCTCCAATGGTGAATGAGGGTTAGCCTGTGGACAGACAAACTTTTACAGGCCTGGCTGGGGTCAGTGGCATCCACAGTTAGTGCTGGTTGAGAACCAGATCTGCAGAGCCAGTGTCCGGAGCCTGAGCCTTCCAAGGCCATGAATCTCAGAGGTCTGCATGCAGGAAAGTGAACAGCCAAAAGCTTTTCTTCAGGCCATTTTCCCTGTGCTCCCAGAATATGAGAACATGTGTGTGAAGAGTAGGAAAACGGTACATTTATAAATTGGAAGAGCACCTTATTCTTGCTTTGATTTTCTGTGGAAACCCTGCAAGTGTAGTTACAGAACCAGATGGGACAACAGAGACTCTCTATTCCCAGTCTGCCTCCAACCAGAAGGTCACACTGTCAAGGTACAGCATGCCATCCTGGCACTACAAAATCTGTCTGTTGCTGATGCCACATGTCCCTCACAATGGTAATTTTTGAGCACTTCTCAGTTAGTCGATCTCAGTCATTTATGCCAGAGGTAGTATCACTGTCCCCATGTTGCAAACTGGTTGTAAAGACTTTTCGTAAGGTCCCCTGTCAAATGCATCAAAGAGCAGAAATAAGACCCCTAGCTTAAGTCCTGGTCCTGTGCTGTGTTCACTAGGCTGCAATGCTTCACATGAACACAAAACAGACACTGAACCATATCCTAAAGATATGGTTACTAATATCCTAAAAATATGGTGAAGCTCTAGCTTGTAAGAATAGTGTTTTAGGAGGTAGTGTCTGTAGACCGTTCACTGTAATCTAACAGCATGGCACATGCCAGGAGAAGCCCACAGCATTTTATCTCATTAGTGTCATCACTGGAATTATTTATGAATGTTCTAGGTTTATCTTGGTCTATCTACTTTCAGTCCTACTCTATAGGAAGAGTGATTTTTTAAAAATCAGATTTAAGATATTTTTACCAGTGCTATTTCCAGCTGATGGGATTTTTCATGGCAATTAGGTGAGCAAACAATTACACAGTATGATGTTGAGGGTGTGAAAAATTTAATATAACCCATCTTGTCTATAATAATCAAAGTAATCCTCATCAAAAGATGGTGTGAATTGTGTGTGAATTAATATTATCATACAAATGTCTTTAAGTGTTGATACTCTTTGATGTGGCCATGTAGAAAAGCCTTAGGAATCAGTGAAGATTAAGGGAAAAGTGACTATTTCTGATAACAAATTCTACCCTCTCGTAGTAATACAGACAGATTGGCTGTGCTAAATCGCTTTACCAGGCTTTTCAGTGGTTTTTTTTTTTCCCAAACTTGATTTTTTTTATATTTGGCTATCGAGATGGTGGGAGGAAGAAGGGAGAGAAAGAGTGTTGTCTTCAAGGGAAATATGTATTTTATTATTACTATATGTAAAGTGCATCTGATGTTGCACTCAGATTTGAATTTCCTTCTTCCAGAAATACTAAGGAATTTTTTATGTTACCGGGTGAAATGAAGGAAAGCACTCATTACAGTTCATTTGGGCTTTACCTCTGCAAGAATCTCAAACTATTGACTTCTACAGGCCTGACACCTCCAAGGAGCCTCTGCCTGTGTAGGTCTGTGCATTTTTCTCTCCAGAACACACTGCATCCTCTCACAGCCTCAGGCTTCCCTGGGATACGAACTGTACAAGCATGCAGTTTACCAAGTGCACCGTACCTCTAGTCTGCTTTTTCTCCCTGAAACTAATTCCAGTTTTCTCTTTGTTTCTAACTTCTAACAACCTTCTGGCCCCAAAAAGAGACAACTGTCCGCATCATACCTGTCAGTATGGCTTGGCACTAAGCCTGTTGTAAATTGAATAAGAATATGTGCATGGTTATATGCCGTGTTTATACACTTTAAATTAAATTAGTTTTAAGTGCTTCCATTTGAACACAAAATTTTCAGTTTGTCACTGAAAAATGGAACTGATTTCAAGTTAAAAGTGAAATATATGATGATAAAATGCTGATCATTCTAAATGCTCAGGTATATATCCGATTAACATCATAACCTGATTTTTATGGCAACCTGGCCAAATGCAAACATAAATGAATACGATACGTGAAGAGAGGCCCTTGTTTGAATTTCATTGTTTGCCAAATGTGGCAGGACAAATCCAAAAAATTAGTGAAAAAGCACATAACTTTTTGCTCTGTTGGATACATTTGCAAATGCCTTTTAATGATACGTGAGAATATACTCTGACAAATTCACTGATGAACTCTATTGATTCAATGAGCTGTATCTGTTCATTCGATTCCCGTATGAACCTCACATGCAATAGTGTTCCGCACTTCAAAACATGCATTTTCTTTTTAGTTGAAGCTTTTGCTTTTCACACTAGGAGAACCTTTTTGAAGCAGCACCCCTGTTCTTAACGCTGCACTATTAACTTCTCTGCAGTAGTCAGTCATTTGCTGATATTTGTCAATATGTGCATTCAAAACAGTAGTGCTAGTGTTTAAATATGAGTACTACTTAAACTATATTTCAACTAGCAAGCTGTGGGAATCGCTGTTACCAATAACTGCCAGGAAAAATAATTTCAAACTATAAACTTAATTTGAAACTCACTGTGTGCCGGGAATTACTTTTATCTGTCAGGGCTCCCCAACAAAAGAGTCAGTTATTGTTTAAAGTTTAAACTTTCTTTCAATAAGTTCCCAGACTGATATCTTGTTTGTTCGCTGCCTGGCAAGAAGCAAAACTTTTTGTCAATTCATGTATAAGATCCTGCAAAATGGAAATGCTACTGATTACTCCACGGTACATTGAACCATGATGGAAGATGTGGATAACAAGGTCTTATTGGATTTGGCCTCCATTCCTATAATAAATTTCCTTTATTCTAGGAAGAGAAACTTCTCATAAATAGCGCTTGTTTCTGGCAAATTAAATTAAATGGAGTGGGTTTCCTTGGCACCAGCACTTGTGACTGCTGAGGCCTGCAGTAAGAGCAGTCCTACACCATACCTGAGCTGCATGTGAGATATTTGTGCTGGGGCTCTTGTACACTCGCCAAGGCCTATGAGAGATTGAATATGACTGAAGTTGATGGATGCCTTGCCAACTGCTGCACATTTGTGTTTTATAAAGCATCCCCCATATTGTGGTCAGGCCCAGAAGATAGACTGAAGTCTTATAAACTGTTTAATACATCATGGCTTTATTAAAATGAATACCACACACTGTGAAGGAAGCACTTGAAGCTGCAAGTGCATCGAGGTTTGTTTGTGGCCCCTGCTGAAGACAGGAGCCTGAGCTAAATGGACCCTTGATCTGAACAAGTGCAACATCCTTATATGCCTCTTAGTTCTCAACTGTATAGCTTGCTTAATATGCAAGATTATAGGAGACCAGAAGAAAAAGTGGGAAGCTCTTTGATTTTGCTTATAGTCATTATGTAAAAACACGGCAGTGGATCACTGTTTGCGAGTAGACACAACAGGAGAGAAAAAATAGGTGCTCTTCACATTTCCAGTCATTCCTATAGTGCCTTTGTATCTGCTTACTTGTACATTCATATATTGTGTGGGGGTAGCGTGTGCAGGGTCTTAGCTCAATCCTTTACTAGTAGCTAATGCTAAGCCATTATTTTACTACGGAAAAAGAGGGTTTGCTTTCTCATTTTCTAAGTATTTTTTCAAAATAAACAGGAAAAACAGTGAAACTATATGTGTTGTGCTCTCAGAGGAGGGAGAAGAAAAATAACGTTAAAAAATACGTGTGAATATACATCAGCGTTCCCATACTATCTCAGCAACATGCAACTTCGCACCTAATTGTTTTCCAAATGTTACTCAGCTTAGGTAGGACTTAGAAACTAAGGTTTCTAAAAGGAGTCTGCTAGCCCTAGGTGCAGGGCCAGTGAGGTGAGGGTACATTTGAGGCCAAGGAGCTAAGAATGCAAGGTTAACTTGCTAAAAAAAGAGTGTTAGAAAATGAGAAGGTGCATCCTGAGGCTGCTTAGTCCCAGCTTCTGGCCCTGGTTCCCAGGACTAAGTATTTTGTGTGAATACGTCGTTGGATAATGTGCATAGTCACTACTTCTTTGCAGCTGTCAACATTTCTATAGTTTCAAACACAAAGAAATTCCCTCAGATGACTTGTTTGTGTCTTCTAAGTTTCATTCCTTCAGGGCATACTTCCATGGAGTTGTTAAAGATTTTTATTATCCTTTCATGAGCGCATAACATTTGAGCCTTAAAGTGTGGTCTGGAATTCAGTTCTGCTGGAAAGAATCGTTTTTCCTTTGTCCTTTAATTCTGTTGTTGTAGCAAAGCAGAAAATACTGCAGACAGTGCCATATAATTTAAATAGTTAATGTAAAAATCTTTTCCCAACTGTGACAGGGCAATGTCAAAATGTTCTGAATTGTTTATCTGTTTCTTAATGAGAAATAAGGAGTATTATAGATATTAGGAGATTCCCTAGGGCTGTGTTTGAGGTCCATGTACTGAAAGTTTCTAATGTTTAATAAGTTATAAACTAGCAATATAGGATGATTTTAAAGAGTTTAAAAAATATTTTTATTTGTGGATTTTTTTTTCCAGATTTTCTTTGGATAATGACTACAATATATTGCACCTTTGCAATTCATGGCTGTTCCTATATGAAATTCATGTTCGCACAGAGAGGCCAGCGCACATTTGGGAAATGCGCTTGCACGCGGGCAGCTAGGTTCATTGTCCTCCTGTGCCTGCAGAAAGCAATCAGGAAAACATCTGTGCTTAGCTAGAGCGGATTTTAATGGATTGGGTTCAAATGTTGGCAGAAGGCACAGGCTCCAAGAGCCGCCAAAAGATGGTTAATTGGCTGTCAGCTTTGGAGCCTGACCATTAGCTGGGAGACACAATACTTATTTACAGAGAGTTACGATACTTATTTACAAGGCAAGCAGAAAGCAGTGGGAGTCTGTATGGCTGGGAGGAATGGGAATGAAAAGCGACAGGGTAAGTGGCACTTAAATGCTAGCGTCTTCTTTGCCAAAGGGGGTAAACAGAATAATGCCATAGCTACAGCACTTATTCCTTCTCCAGTTAAAAGTAAACAAAAAAAAAAAAAAGAAAAAAAAAAGAGAGGTAAAAAACCTACAGCCATTTGGTGAGAGAGCTTTCTTCTGAAGTTTGTAGCGCTAGTCATTGCACTTCAAGAGTAAGGATTGTGCCAGGTTTACTGAAATTGTGCTGCTAAGTGGCTAAATTGTCAACTTTTCTTATTACAAGTGTGTAGCTGCCTTAAAGGGAGTTCAGCTGCACTTTAAAATAAATTAATAAATGAAAATATTGGCAGCAGCTGAGTTTGCTGCTCCTTTAGAGTCCTGTCATCCCCCTTCCTGGGAGAGAAGATAATGCTCCCTTCTTTATTTTTCTCTCGTCCTTGATGCAAAACTGGCTGAGTGCGGAACCAAGTGCTTGATGGGGTGAGTTATGAGTGTAAGTTTGTCTTCTCAATCTGCTAGGACTTGATTGTTTGGCAGTTCCTCCTCTCTTTATGTGGTATTCTTGAGCTTCTGTACAATATTTCTAATAAAAAAGAGGCTAGGCAAGTGAAGAATTTTTTTCCCCACATTTCAGGAGAATAAGTAGGCTCAAACTCCTTGTAGATTTCAAAGTGATGTATGAAAATGAAAGTAGGGTATTTGTAGCTGAAGACAAGAGGTGGGTTTCAACTTTCTGGAGGAGCAGACTCCTCTGTTCTGGAAAGAGCAGGGCTGCTGCCTGGATGGACTGGTCTGGAAATTGGTTATTGGAAAACAGTCCCGTGCTGTGCCTTTGAAGGAAAGGAAAAACTCATAACAACCGTTGCTGTGGCATCTTCCGACTCCCATTGCCTCATGCTTGCACAGTCATCTGCTTTTTGACCCCCTTCCCCATTGTTACGTTGTAGCTCGGTTCCTTAAGGGAAGGAGGGTTATGGGCTTTTGTTCTGTCTGCCCAGTGGCCCCTTGTCTTGCTGCAAGTTCAAGCTGCTGGCCAGTTTGAACCACAGTTAGCAAAGGATGTTAAGTTTTGTTGAAATGTGGCTGGGTGGAGGAGGAAAACCCTATGGTTGCCTACAGAGTGCATTTGACTTTTAGTTCAATGCGTATTAGACAGAATAAAATCTGCTCAGATACTCACCTGTAAGAGCTAGTCTAATGCTTTAAGTAAACCTTAATTTGTTTACCACAGTTGCTTTAAAAACAAACAAACAACCCCCACCACATCAGAACACACACACAAAGGCCCTATTAATCAGATTTAAAGCATAACAGCCAATGACTTTAAAATACGTTGAGATGACTTATTTTGGACGGACATGCAAGTGTGTTATTATGCCAATTTTTGGCCAACATTTTTTTTAATGTGTGGAGTCCTAATAAGCTGCAGTCCTGTGGCTTTTGTTTCTTTGCTGTTAGGCAGTGGCAACAGGAGTTGGAAATGCTTGAAAGAAGCATGCTTTTTTTCACAAGGAAGAAGCAATAAACTCCTGGGACCTGAAAAAACTAGTTCTTCCTTCAGTTTGACAGAACAATATCTGTACTAAACTGATATGTTAATTGAGTCTGGCAGCCTCCATTTAATTGTGACTCATTGCAAATGATCGAGTTAGTCAGCTCCTCAGTTGCAGTTCTGTTTTTGTAGTGAGAATAAAAGAAAATAGGTAGCACATATAGTTTTACTTTTTTTTTCCCTAAGAAGCGTTGCAATTTTGAATACTTAAAGATTTATGATTTTCTTGATATATATATTTATTTTTTTTTGTCAACCCACTTCACAAATTTTTGGCCACAATAATTTTAGAATTTACCTATGAAATTCAGTCTCACAATTTATTAGCTGTTATCGCAACCATTGCAGATTTAAATGCATATGGGAAAAAATTAAGCATAACTAAACTTATTTGGCATAGTTACGCTACAACAATAATGCCAGTAACTTTCAGTACTGGCTAGTAAAAAGAACAATGCTTGTGACAATGAGTAGCCCCAGCATCTGGAACCAAATCAATCCCGCTTTAACTGACAGGATGCTGTTGTTGGGTCAGAACAAACACAAGTGCAATGACTTCCTTCAACAAAGTAAGGAAGATACCACTGTGGATCAACCTCAGGAGAAATACTCATCCTCTAAATCTTTTTAGTCTAAGGAATGGTGGTAGAAAATAGGGAAATAATGCAGGAGACTAAACTCACCTTACCTGCATGTAGAAAGTAATCAGTCATTTTTATCTTCTGATTTGTATTATACTTACTATTAAGAAAACTTAAGTTAGGCCAAAGTCTTATTTTGCTAGGAGTCAAACACTTAGTTTAATTGTACCTAATCAAAAAGGCTTTTAGTCTAAGCTAACTATCTTAAGTTGAGAAAAGAGAGGGTGGAAGGGAAAAGAGGGACAAATCAATAATGATGCCTGCAAGGTCTTTCCAAAACTAGAACAGACTATTGGGACCACTGCTAAATCCATTTGGTTATTACCAATTACTTGCAGACCTAAAGAAATGTTCTCCATCCAATTTGCCAATGTAGTCTGGTTTATAAATGATAAGATATACAATGGCTTGATCAAATCCTCCAAGAGTATTTAAGCTTTAGAAGTTTCCTCCTGAATTCTGTAAACCAGAGTCCTAATGCACCTGTGAAATTATGACCGTTGTGTAGCAACTATTCCAATAACTATATAATAATATCATGTGCTTTTAAAATGCTTTCCAAGCAGAGGATAGTCTTTTTTTTTTTTTTTCTAAAGTAAAATTTGCAAAAGATAGAGGAAAGAGCTTTAACTTAACAAGGAACATGCGAGAAACTGGTGCTCAGATATCAGTTCACAGAAATCTGCACTGGTGCAATTCTAAACTGTTTAAAGGGTTTCTGCTGTAACAGTCAGTGTTTATGTTATTCCCAGAGCTCTAGCCAGTGAGCAGAATGTTTGGAATCACTATTTTGTGTGTGTGTTCATATATTGACATATAATAAAATATATAAATAAAAAATAATCCAGGATTCAGAAAAAAGAACTCAATCTCAGAACAGCTTTAAAATATTGCAATAATAATTAGTATTGATGTGCAATACTGGTTAATTAAAGGCCTATTACTCCCACGTGAATAAGAGGGGAAAAAAACTGTGAATTATCTTCATCTATGTAATATCTCATCTCGGAAATATAGGTTAGTAGGACTGGTCCCTGATTCCTTATCTGAGATTAAAGATAATTCTTAAATTCTGACATCATATGGAGAGGCTGAAGCTTCCCATTTTTCTGGGGTAAGATATGATTACAATAGTTATGCCTTTATCTAAAAAGGAGCTGTGTATAACTTGCATACTTCCTATGATTAATGTTGTAGTTATTTCTATTGTGCTAACGCATAATGCTTCTTGCACTTGCTTTTGTAGGACAAACCTACATCCATCAGTGGAGCGTTATCTTGCCAGCTTCTCCACTATTTTTATTTAGCTAATTCAACCATTGTATTACTTAAAAGGATCTAATTAATCATTATGTTCCTAATCTTGGCTTTTATTGAGACCACAGTTAATTAAGTTTACAAATTGGCATGGCAAAGTTTGATCCAGACAAATTACCTCAGAGGAGGATTTGTACCAATAAAAATCTCTGGACCAATATATTGTTGGCTTACGCAGCTGGTGATAAAGATCTATCCGGGTAGTCCTGAGCTGGGGATGGCTCGTAAATGCAGCCACGCAATGCACACCAACTTACTGAAAAAAACTCGGCAAATTAGAAGTTGGAGAATGTCACAAGCTCTTCTAAAAGGTTTTGCAGTGAAAGAGCAAGAAAGATCTTGCAAGGCATTCAATACCCCAGCTCCTGCCTAAGTCGATGGCTTCTCCAAGTCTAGCACGGCACTGCTGAAATCAATGGGAACAAGATGGGGCTTTCCTCACGTTGCCTTGGGAATTGTCCAGTGCCAGCTGGGGCAGCCACCCCGGCACGTCGGAGGCCTTGGCCCACGGGTGCTGAGGGGCTGAGGCTGGCGGGGGCCGCGTGGACTGGGGCAGTCCCAGGCAGCACCCTGGCCTGCGGGGGCCTGCGCTGGGCGAGGAGCCAGGAGCTGAGGGAGCAGGCGGTCAGGCTGGGCAGCAGCGGGGGGATATAGAGACTGACAGGATCTTCATGGAAACCCTGGGGGGCAGTGCCTGAACCCCCATCGCTGCGCAAGAGGGCACACGGCCGTGCTTGGTACGGAGACTCCCAAAATGGGGGAGGCTTGGCCCTTGTGAAAGGCAGCTCCTTCTCCTGCAGGTCTGCAGCTACAGAGGGGTGAAATGTGTGGAGGCCTCAGAGCCAGCCATGCCCCAGCAACACCCGCAGCAAGGGGTGGTAGTGGCAGAGTCCCTCCCGTGGGACGCGGGGGCCCCAGCCTGCTCCTTGGGGGGTGTGGGTGCTTGTTGGGGGCCCAGGACGCTGATGCTCTGGAGGAGCTGCTGGGGCTTGTCGAGCTCTGGGGCTGTTACGCCTGCTGTTTATCCCCATGAGTGTCAATGGCAGGGCTGGGGAGGGTCCCA
This sequence comes from Nipponia nippon, assembly GCF_047370975.1. Taxonomy (NCBI): domain Eukaryota; kingdom Metazoa; phylum Chordata; class Aves; order Pelecaniformes; family Threskiornithidae; genus Nipponia; species Nipponia nippon. The sequence continues at coordinate 4,176,920 of NW_028262369.1, forward strand.
TCCTGATGGGATCCACCTGGAAAAGGTGGGGCAAGGGCACCTTTGCTAGTGGGCTGCCAGCCTGCTGAGGAGAGCTTGAAGCTGGGAGCGGTGGGAGGGAGGTCACAGGCGACAGTTAAGTGAGGCAGCGGCGGGCAGGATTAAAAGCGAGTGGTACAGGGTGATAGAAGCAGGGGAAACCTCAGGAATGATAAAACAAGGCAGGGAGAGGCCCATCGCAAGTGCCTGTAGACAAACAGACGAAGCATCGTTGGCATAACTGAGACTTGGTGGGCCAGTTCGTGTGACTGGAGTGCTGCTATGGAAAATCAGGTAGGGAAGGTGGGCAGGGGGAGGAGGCGTGAAGGGGCAGCTTGAATGTACATGGAGCTTGGAAGTGCTCCAGGCTGGCGGAGAGCTTGTGGGGCAGGTCCAGAGGAGAGGCCTGGTGGGTCTGGTGGTGGTTAGTCCAGTCCCCAAACAATTCAGTACTCCTGTTTCTAGAGTCACAGGTAAAAGGAATCCTTCAGGTTTTGTGCCAGGTAATCAGTCATATAGCATTAGAAAAACACTAAGAGCACTGGGCATTTGTTCTGGAAAAATAAACCTGTGTATGAATGTTTTGCTTTACTGGATCTCTTGTTTTTTCCCAGTGTAATCAACAGTGAATATATTTAGAAGTGTTTTTCCAGCAGTATCTGCAGGCTGTGCCGATTAGATACAACAATTCATTTAAAGAGTCCATTGTTCTTCGCAGAGGCTAGATAAAGCACTGCAGGTTTTTTGTGTATTTACTGTGGTACTATTTGTCTCATTCCCTTTTTTTGTCTTAATCTGAAGCATTTATTCATATTCATTCTCCACCTTGCTGTCTGCTGTTGCAGTCTGAGCTCAGTCGATGACTCTAACCTCTGCTTTAAGGGTATTAAGAATCCTGGGGTAACTTTAAACCACACTAATGTTTCTGTGGCTGTGGTATAAATGGATGTGTGATAGATAGATATCTCTGTTCCTCTTCAGTGCAGTGCTAAATAGTCCTGGATACTATTAGACCAAAGCTGTAAAGGGCAGGATGCTTGGTTCGTGCTGAGCCAGAACTACATCTTTCAGGCACATTTGAACATTTTAGTACAGAATGGCTGAAGTTAGGCCTAAGTAATTTGCTGAATGAGAGCACAACAGTTCAGAAGCAATCGATGAGGTGGTTCCTTTGAAAGGGAGACCAAGTGGGTGAATGAAGAAGAAATTAATGCAATGGCCACTGAAATGCCGTACTCTTTTGCTGACCTTTGGCAGTGTTCATGAAGGGGTGGGGGAAGAATAAGCAAACTGAAGTGTTTTAGTTTTTGGAGAATCTTAACAGAAAGGTTGTATTCCTTTGCGTTTTGATTTTCCTTTTAATGATAAAAGTCTCCTAAGTATTTTGATTCTTACTTCTTATGTACTTTGGTCTCCTTGCTTAATTAAACGTTGAAGGAAATTGATGGGAAACAACTTGCTGTTTTATTCTGGGTCAAGTGTTGTTTGAATCGTGTTGATCCAAAACAAATTGGTTTTCTGTTTTATTGTTTTCTAGCTGTCCAGCAAACTAGAATATTGCTGATTTGCCAGCTTTTCTTTTCATTTCTGTGCCAGGAATATTTATGTCTGTAAGTCTTTTTAAAAAAATTCCTTGAAGCTTAGATATTTTTGCCCTTACTATGAAAATATTTTGGAAAAAAAAATTTCTTAATTTAGATACATTGTTATCTTTCACTAATTCTGCAACCATTAGCAGGTGAAAATAAGCTTGCTTTTTGTAACATTAGTTATTGTGATACTTAAGTACAGAGAGACATCCCTGCAGTTACATTTTTCAGAGTAATGTGCTATTACTGGAACTAAATTATTCATATAAAAAGGCTGATTGATCAAACACAAGCCACTATAATGTGAGGGCTAGAACAAGGTCAAACTTAATTTACAGGTATATGGAAACTAATAAAATCAGTAAATTGCATATGCAGACAGGTATTTCCACTCATGAATATCATTGTTTTCATTGTTATATTTTATAGCCTGTTTTCCACTTCTGACTTTCTCATAGACTGCAGTGTGCATTTATTCATCCTGGCCTGTAAGCACTTTACAAAATATTTATTAATGGTAGTATTAAACCCGGGTCCTCAGTTAGTTATACATTCCTATATCATATAAGAATTGGTATAAACCTCTTGCAGTATCTTGACATGTCAAGTAAAGATTATCCTGGTTCAGTGGTCTGTCTCCCAAGTACAAGCAATAAGTTCTCAGAGGTACATAATTCACAAAAAATTTTAGAGCCAATAGAATAATAAACTACTCATGATTATCTGGTGAATTTCTCAATCAGTTGTGGTATAAATAATTTATGTATGAATTTCAACATTGCATGCATTACCATTCCTAAACAGTGATTACATCTTGTTGGAGAATCTGGGGACTCCAACTATGTAATAAAGCAGATACAATTTAGGACAGGTCAGACAGAAGCTTTATTAACTATGATCATCCCGAGAGAACAGTCAGCCAGCATCTCCCCGCTGCTGCCCTGTTCTCTGCCAAGTGACTGCAGACCCAACCTATATACTGTGTCAGAGAAAGCGGAAAGAGGCAAGGAAAATCAATAATTTCAATGTTAACAAAGCCAGGTATCCATCCATGGGAGGATGGACTCCTTAAGTAGCTTGCTAACTGCCACCGTTCTAAGGAATCAAACAGATTCCGAGCCAAGAGATGGCTCTTGGTGGATCCTAGAGTGGCACACCCAGTATTATTTTAGCTCAGAAGTGAGAAGTTGGAAACAAACACAAACTGTTAGCTTTTAGGTGGAAGGGAACCTTCCTTTAATAAAGACAACTTCTTAGCCAGACCTCTCAGTCATAAATGTTAATAATTTTACCACCACAGTCAATCCCTATCACACACGCAGCAAGAAAAAAAAAAAAATGCTGCAATAAGTGGGTTGAAACGATGCCATGCAACTTCCCTGACCAATCACACAGACAATGCTGCTTGAGGAATTAAGATGAAGTTGTTAATCAATTGCACTATAATCAACAGTAAAGAACAGCAAATATGAAAATGAGTGTCATTTGTTTTGTATCGGGTTAGATGGCAATGTAGACTGCTTCCTGACGCTCTGTTTAGTAGAGACACTGTTCTGGCTACGTTACGCTCTCACATCCTGCTTTGCCCATGCTAGAAACATGCAGTTGTACACAGGCATAAAGAGAATACATGCACTTACAGGGGATATTTGCTAAGGCATCAAAGAAACACATGTCAATTTGTTAATCAGAGTAGCGACATCACAGGTCCCAATTCTGGAGCAAAAACATTTTGTGATTTGGTGGGGGAGGAGCGGAGTAACATTCTTGTCCTCTTATCTTTGTCGTTGTCACAAACAGACTTGATTACCTGAATTCTCTTAATGCTAATGATCTGCTTCTATCTGATCCCTCCCATGAGTTCATCCTTGGCCAATACCCTGTATCATTACTCCTTATCTCAGCTTATTGCTGTGACCTTTGCAACAAATCATTAATCAATTGCTTGCAATTGCAAATCAATAGCACTCTTCAGACATGTAGAAGTTGTTCTCCCTATGTCGGCGATTTCTTCCTATCGTCTAAACCCAGAGAAAAATGGGGAAAAAGTAATCTGAGAGAGATCGGGGCAGATCAGTTGTGGACAGCGTTCAGCAACCACTGAGAAGCCATCTATTGGCAACTGAGAAGTGATTTATTTAGTTTTATTGCAATAATGTTCTATGATTTTTTTTCCCCAACTGTTTCTATGCCCAGAGTTCCTATCTATTGTCTTTATGCTGCTGACTCTTCCTAGTACTCCTTCATTGTGGGCAATCTTCTAGAGACAGGAGATGCATTGCCTTGGTTGGCTTCAATTGGACACATAGATTGGTTGTGAATGTGCATTGATTTGGTATCTAACAGCTGGACCAAAGTTTAGCAATTTGCACACACAGAAGACAAACAGGTGCACTGAAGCTTGTTATTCAATATTAATTTAAGAGGGTTGTGTCTTCTGTACTTGGATATTTATTCCTCGATTTTAGCCTGTTCGCATACCACTGTGGCTACAGTATGGGCTTGAGTTTTTCTTGTTGATTGCTTTTTTTCTTTTAATCTTCAAAAATCTTAAATTTTTTTTTTATTGCTGGTTTCAAACTGTTGCAAACTGGTCTTTAGTTAGCTGTTGCTACAGCTTAGATTTTACCAGGACTTTCTTTGAAATTGATTGCTGTAACGCCTGTGTTGAAGGCTGCTTATTTTCTATTATCTGAGACATGGCTGAGAATCTTAGTTGCTTGATTTACATTTTTTCCAATATTTTTATCTATCTCCCATTGTTTTAGTCACATAATAGGTCACCTACGTTATTAAGAATTTAAATTAATGTTTTAATTTTACATTTTAAGCTCTGAATTCCTCATTGTCTCCTTGTTTTACTTATTTTTAGATCTTTTCATCAATGTACAGAGGCCTGCTGCAATTTTTAATCATATCATTTAGCAATAAGCATAAAAATCAAGTAAATTTGTAAAATAAATGAATTCATAACATGATTATTAAACTAAATGAAGGGTAGCAAATTATGAAGATCTACAAAACTGAATTATATTCTCTATTATGCATTTCTGGAAAAAAAAAAGGAACACTTGAGAATTAAAATTTAAGCCTATTCAGTGTTCATTGATTAGTCAGTGAAGCCTCATGGATATGATTAGCTTATGGCAGTCTCCAGTATTGGTTGTTGGAGAAAGAATTCACATCCAAAAAATTAAGGTACAATAACCAGTCTTATGCTAACAGTGAATGTTATTTTGTGCAACATGTAATAAGATCTAAATTAGCTGTAAAAAGAGAATATAATTGTTTATATTGTCCCAGCTGTGTGTAAGTAACACCATCCTAAATTGGCCGTATTTGGGTGGCAGTGAGCTTCACACAATCAAGTTTAAAACCACACTATTTTACCCCCCCCTTTTACTTGAAATAGCAGTTGGATATTCTGAACACCTCTGCGAGAGAAGTAATGACATGAAAATGATTTTATTTGCAACACAGGTACTTTCTCTGAGCGATCTCTCCTCACAACTCCAAAAACCAATTTGGTTTGGTTTGTTTCGTTGGAGCTGTTATTCAATAAGGTTCCTGTAGCCATGTTCAATATTTCATGATTTGAGCCCCAGATAAATATACTGCATCACATAGTTTCACTGCTCACATTTTTTATGTATTTAAATAGAACTGAACAGGATGTTTTAGAAGAACATACTTCATCTAGAAATGCCAATTTGTCAAAACCGGAATTGTGTGGGAAAGGGCTGATTTGATCCATTTTTTTTCTGTGGAAAAAGCTTTAAGAAACAGATTTCAACTGCTGAGAGCATCTCACTTCAACATTTTCAACATGCAAGTGGCAGTTTTCTTGGCTTGGAAAAAATATTTAAACTATAATTAAATGCAATGAGAATAAAAGAAATGCATAGAATTTTAAGAGAATGAAATAATGCTAGTAAAGTAAATCAGACTTTAAGTACTTAAGACTTTAATTAGACTTTATGGCTCTGCATCCACACTGTTTTCAGCACTCCTGTGCTTAGATGCAGCTAGCTCATATTTCTTAATTTTGCCTGACACACCCTTGGCCTAATGCTGCTCCCATTCAGAGTCATAGTAAAATAATGCTACTTCCATTCAAACTGGCAGTAAAACTGCTTTGGGGTTAGGTCAGCGCTCAACAATTGAAAAGCTCGTCTTTGCTCCTATGGCAGTATGCACAATCCAGGAGGTGGCTACTGTCTCGAGAGGTGCACTGCAATGTCCTATAAGAACTAAGAAAAAAAGGTTATAAGAAAACCACAAAATAAACTACTGCTTAAAACACAGTTTCACTGAGAAGATTTGAATGCATTATAATATCATTTTCCATGATCTTTTTGGTGCTGTTTGAGAATGTGTGGATTACTGTCTGATAAATGCAATTTTTTGTGCATCATTACTTATGAGAAGAGTTGGTGTAAAAACAAACAAACAAACAAACAAAAAAAACCCCAAAAAACCACGTTACCATCCCATGTTGGAAAGTCCCTTGGAATCACATTATGAGGGATAAACCCAACAGGATTCAGCAGAAATTACCCTGAAATGAGTAAGTTATTAGGAATTACCTTGATTTTCATTTGATAGAGAATGTTCTTTCTGCACTTTTTTAAAAACAAACAAACAAAACACCTACCCTATGTAATTATTTGGTGGAATTATAGTCCCTCTTTTTATGTGTTATTAAAAACAATTAGATCAGCCTATTGACAAGTTGCTGGTTTTTTGTTAAATTGTACAGCACTTAAAGGCTTGAGAATATTCATTAAAGATTATTGGTACAATTTCATTAAAAGAGTGCTCAGGGAATGCAGTATTGTATCTTCCCAAGCTGTGATTGACTGAAATGATTTTCTTTTTGGCCAGTTAAGTTTTGACAGAATTGATGTCATGTAAAATGCTGCTTTGCCGGACTTTAAAGGTTACTATATGGACCTGTAGAGAAGATGCCTATGGGAGGTTATTTGTTCTTGTATGCCATGATCAGGCCTTTCCTTACCCCAGAGTAACTGTAAGAAGGGAAGGGTTATTTAAGACAATCAATGGCCCTTTGTCATTCATTGAATTACAAGTTTTCTAATGATAATGTAAATCTCACAATACTGGGTTACTGGCTTATAAAACCTTGGGCTAAATGCAGGCTTAATGCAAGGTACAAAAATAACAATGCATCAATGCTCACGTAGGGGTGAGGTGTACACATGGGGAGAAAGATCTTGAATTACTGGTAATTCTCTGAAAACATCAGTCCTGAGCTTCTTGGTAGTCAAAACGTAAATATAGTCTTAGAAATTATTATGTAAAGTTGAACAACACAAAAAACTGCATTTTGTCTCTTTATGAATCATTCACACGTGTACATTCACATGCGCAATACAGCACATTATTCTGATTCTCATCATCTCACAAAATAGAAGTAGGAAAGAGGGGAGTGATATCTGGGATGAGTGGCTTCCATACATGGGTACAATAAAGGTATTCTGAATAGAATAACTGGGCTTTGAAAAGATTACGTGTGTAAGTTATAGTTGCCTCTAAAACCAAGAATGGTGACTTGAACTGGAGAACAAGAAGGCACAAGGTTTAAGGTGAAGAAAAAAAGTATTTCTTCATGTAAAGCAAAGTATAAATTGTGGAACCACTAGTTTTAAAGAGCGGTGAAGACAAATGTATATGGATTCACAGTGGATTAGACAAATTCATGGGGGGTTAAATGTATCAGGGGCTGTTGAATAAGAGTTTCAGAAGCAAGGTCTGGGTAGGAAGCCCTAAGGCAACAGAAAATGGGAAAGTGAGTGCTCTGGGCTTGTGAAAGGACAGAAACAAATAATTTGAATTACGGGGAAACCCCTTAGGATTATATTTGGTATGGCATTCATACGTGTGTGCACACATATACACAATGTTAGACTACATGATAGGGTTTTCTATTTTTGTGTGCACGTGTACAGAAAGAAGTCTGTCTTTAGGTATAGCTATTTAGTATCTTTGCTTTGTAGTCACGTATTTCTGGGTATTATTTTCCAGAGGTTACAGACTTTTATACCTGTCAGTTATCATCCCTGTAAAACTATGAGGTCTCTCTGCTGTGTATTCAGTGGAAGATTTTCTTTAGTCTCATTTGGGCTGTCATCTGTTAGAACTTGGCTTTGAAACTTATTTGCTTTGGAGGGTAGGATCGTACTGTTTAACTACTCGCTCAGATGGGAAGTACAATTTAGAAATAACATCTGTGCAGCTGTTGAGGCATTCAGAGGCACTGCCAGGCCTGCTCTGTGATTACAAGCATGTGCGGATTGCATTCCCTCGGCTGGTTTCCTGTACTCAAATTTGAGAATGGAGATCTTGGATCCTCCCTTTATTAAAGATCCTTTCTTATTTGATTTGAGCTTGACTTGAGCCTTTGAGGGATTAGGAGTATTAAAAGGACTGAGTATGCCCATGGGAGAAAGATTGTCTTCAACTGCTGTCTGTTAGTAATCCCTGCGTGATGCAAAGCGAGGATGCAGGTTGCAGAGAGCTGTAGTTACCATCTGATGAACAGAGGGGTCACAGTGATGCCAGGCTTTTGATGGGGCTTTGATTATAAAATGTTAACCGCACAGGGAGCAGGAGTGGTTCTGCTGCCTCAAAGCAAGCTGAGAAATGCCTATTTAGCTCTAAACACCGGCTGTGGCTTCAGAATTTGTGATTCCTGGTGCTTTCCAAGATATCTTGTGTTTGGTTTTATATGGTCTGCTGTAATTTATGTCATAAAAGAGTTGCAAGCTCAGAAAGGCTTTCATATATGCGTAATGTAACAATGCAGAAACAAGATAAGCTTGGAACACTTTATGGATTTATCTCTTAAAAAAAAAAAAAAAAGCTGTTTCACACAACGTATGATTGTTCAGGTGTTTAGGAGGTTCTCGCCGATCAGCTCAGGGGGAGTGCACAGGGACAGATACTTAAATGAAGACAGAACAAAACTGACATTTTTGGTATTTCCGCAAAATTCACCTTTAACTTCTTAGAAATGGGAAGCCTTGCAATTAGGTAAATTAAAACCATGTTTAAAGTTGAAGGGCTTTTGGCAAGGAAAGGATCTTTCTATGGCCGGACCTAGAAACAGACTTTAAGGTTTGCAAACCTTTCGGCCTAGACTCTGTTTATGAAGCCATGTGCCCAAAGGCATACAAAGCATGGGCTGCATCTGTACTGCAGTTGCAGGTTATTGATCCGTAGAGACTCTACGCTCCTTAACTTGGGAAGGGGAACATGGGACAAAGAATTTAGAGGAGCTTATTATTAGGAGCACAGAATGACACCAACAATGGTATCCTATATGAGAGCCTGTGCTGGGAGGTTCATAAGGCACCACACTGCTTAGCCTTGTTGCTTGGGTCTCTGCAATCATGCTTGCACTACAGACATACCCCCGACTCAGAAAACTCATGTTTAGGTTTGAATGCAAAGAGTCAGACTTAGTCTGCAGCCTGATCACAAATAAAAAGAAAGTGCATGCTGGAAAAACAAACTCTTAATCTGGTCTTGAATAGCAATTATGATGCATTTAGCATAAAATAGTAGTTACGGGAAAAATAGGTTTTCTTTTCCATTTGCAGCAATGTGGTTTCCTGTGAGATTTAATTAATGGCTCTCATTTATTCTTATTTCTCCCTATTCTGTGAGCGCTGAATATAAAAGAACACATTTAATTTGGCTTCTGGGCAGCAAACAAATTCATTTAATGTTGATATAGAAGCATCTCTTTTGATTTTAGAGGGAAAAGAGGGAGAGACGTGGAGGGGAAATGTGATTAGTAGCATTGATATCATAGACAGTTTGAATGGCTTTAGCAATCAGAGTGAATTTTTATGAAAACTGAATTTATATTCCTGCACAACAAATCAGAGAATGGGGAATTATCTCCAGTAGCACATTAGATAAATGGAGCCCGCAAGCTATAACCCACTTAATCTGGATGTAACTTTTTATCTTTTGGTGGGTATAGGAGATGTTAGAAACACACCTATGCTCTCTTTTATCTTTTTCAATTAAGATAATAAGCTTTCCTTTGGCTAATGTTGTCTTGAGGAATAAATTTCAGGTTAAACAAATCTTCCTTTTGGATAAGACAGGCTATACTGTGCATTTCACTATGATATTGAAAGGGACGGAGTAGCCAATCTGCAAAGTTACTCCTACAAGCATAGAAAGCAGGGAGTGAGGTGGGTATTGGTGGATGGATTGACCAAGTCAGCTAGAGGGCTGTGTTCATTAAATTAATGGAAGCATTGCTACCAACTTTCAGTTAATTCAAGATCAAGCCTTAAGGCTTTCATTTCTACCAAGCTTGGTTGCAGACCCATTGGCATCAAGAACTAAAATCCAGTGCTATAAACTTACACCTGCCTCTTTTACATGAAAAGGCTGCTCTTTAAAGGCAGATTAGCTTATTTTGAGGAGTGTGTTGTTAGCAGGAGAGGCTGGAAATGAAAGCAGCAGCCTATTGTTTCATGTAGCAATTGTTTGGTTCATAGGGTCTAGGAATAAGATGAATATGAAAAAGTTTTGCTCCTGTCTTGTGATGCTCAATCTAGCAAAAGAGAGAATGAAAAGAATAAAAGAAAAATGGAAGCATAATGTAGGTGTAAAAATTGCTCAGGACCCACTGCAAAGGGTGTCAGTAGGCAACAGTGAATCCTGAGGATTTCATAGCACCCAAAGCTGAAAGAGCAGTACCGCTTCAGTTTCCTGATGACTGTACACAACTTGACATTTTGAATCCTGCTCAGTCCTGTCTAACATCGTCTGCTCTCTATCCCTGTAGATCAGTCAATATGGAAGCACAGGTATCTCTGCTTTTAATGACATGACTAATTTATTTGTTAAAAAAGATTGAGTGGTGAATAAAAATTTATATTTTGGCTGCTATAATTGCATCATTCATCAACTCTTTCTTTGCCTTTGGCAATGGACATTCTCCTCTGGCACAGTACTAATTTTAGTTCATTTAGGCTCTTTTAGTTTAATTTTTTTCATATTTGTTGTGGCTTAAAGACACGTGACTGGCAATTTATGTACACCATAAGCTTGGGGTGTTTATTCCCTCCCCTCCCTGTTCCCTTTTAAAAATCTTTTGAGTATATTTTTTTTAATAGAGTTTTGAAACCAAGCTGTATTAGCAGGAGTGGCTGGCTGAGCTGAGTAGCTGAAGGCCATTTGGCCTTTGTGCAAATCTCTTTGCCCTGTAATGCTGTGCAGTTTCCACCACTGAGTCTTCTCACCAAGTGTCCTCTGTGGTCTGCCTTTCAGCCCTGGGGAAACGCACAATAGCAGCGTATTCGCCAGGTATTCTTCTTTCTGCTCTTAACACTAGTTTATAATATTTGACTCCTATATCACCAATATGTGATTTTCCAGTGTCTTGGATCTTATGTGGTCTTTTGGGCTGGTAGGGGTAATGCTGAGTACAAAAGAAATTATCTAGGGTGTTTTTTAGGCACAATTTTTGAATGAGTTTGAGGCATGAAACAGGAGAGGATCTAACCTGCACCCTGTGAGGTGAAAGATGACAACTGCTACTTTTGACTCCTGAGTGGATATGTAGCTTCACAAATAAAACGTTTAAAGAAAACAACATTCTGGGTCCCCTAGTGTACCAGCGTGCTCATATCTGTTACATGAAAAAAGCAAGAAAGAAAAAATTAGAGTGAGAATAAACAGTTCTTTGCACACATTTATCTGTTGTATTCATGAGGCACCTTGCCTTGGGAAGCAGTTTGGATAGAAGATGCAGATGTGCTACATTCACTGTGCTCTATGAACTGCATTTGAAGAGGATCATTCAGGATCAGAGAAGTTATCTTTTTATTCCCCGACATAGTTCTCAATTGTATTCTCAATTGATTGAGGTATCTGACCTGGTACAAGTTCTTTCTTTTCCAAGAGAAAAAACATGGAGTTCATATGATTTGCATTGGCTTTCAGATTCATTTGCCATATTACTGCAAAATGCCTCATACAAAATCAAAGAAACGGATGCTACTTGCTGAATTTCTCTACTGCTCGTATACCTTCAAGCTCTTACCATAAACTTGCTATAGGGGCTGCTGTTGGCCATCTTCCTGTTTTTAATGTCACTGTCCTTTGGCAATACATAGATCTTGGTGAAACAAGATGTTTTTCTCTGCAAGCTGTATGCATTTTTTTTCCACAGTCTGCTGTGCATTTTAGGCAGGCTGTGAGCTAATGATAAGATTGTTAAGGTGAATTCCCAGATCACCATGTTTTCTGCCAGAGATGAAAGGCCATGTAAATATGCTTTTCTGGCTCCTCTCTCAGATGTAATTTCCCTGTTTTTTCTTTTTCCTCTGCACTCTGCTGGCAATACAGAATCACATCATCTCTGTGTACCTACATAGCCTTCTTCAGTGTTATCAGAGTGCAATTATTAATTAATCATCACTATTTTTCCCAATATACTAATTCATGGTTAAAACTTCTTCAATTTGCACTTGTGTTTAAATTTGTGCAAAGTACCTGAGAATGTTATAATAAAATTAACTTCTAAAATTGTTAAGTAATGCCTCTTCCAGCAAAAAAATATCTATTTTAGAGGGACTAATTCAGATGTTTTGGAATGTGCCATATCCTGTACCCAGCAAGGTCATCCAAACTAACCTTAGAAGTAAGAAAGGGAAAAGTAGAGCGCTCTATCTTGAGTTGGATCTTCCAAGACTTCCAAGGCTCTTGTTCTCCCACTGGAAACCTAGAAGCTTAGGACAGAAACAATTTTATCCTGAATGTCTGCACTCTCATGCTAGAGCTGCTCTGTGAGATCTAGTGTCATCAGGGAATTTCTGATCATCAGCCCATAATTTCTGATCATCTGCCCAATAAAACCCAGTGGTGTCATGTTCATCCTTAGGAATCTTACTACTTTGGAGAATACAAGTGCCTAGAAAGTAAATTATAACTTACTGTTTCTATTGCCAACAAAATGGGCTGAATTTAAACAATTTCCTTGTTGAATGGGAATGTTTAGCTGGGGTCCACGTATGCAGAAAGAAAGAAAATGTTTGTCTATACACTGATTTTAATGAACAATAAAATTCTTTGACATTCAATTGTGAATGTAAGTTTATGCAAAATCTGCAACACGCATCCAAAGGCAAAACTGAGGTCCATTTGGAAATTTGAATCTAATTAAAGTTGTTCTCTAAACTTTTTTGTTGGGGTCAAGCTGTGTAAAGAACAATTTAACCCTTCTTGATGCATATGTAGTCAATCAAGTTAATGATGTTCCTATTATTTTGGTAAGTAGTCAGAATATGTGTGACACACATAGAACTATGGCATTCCCTCATGGTAGGTCCTCAGGCACTGAAAGAGCTGATGACATTTTATAAAATGCAGTTATGTAAAGCATTGCTGGAGGCAAGACTGCAAAGCTAAATCTTTACTGTTTCCAAGGCAGAAAAAACGTTCTAATATGTTTATCTGGCCTCAATTGTCATCGAAACTAGACTAGGCTTATTAGTTACAGTTAACAGGACTCTTCAGTTCAGCTACAACTAAAGGTATTTATTAATTAGTCGAAGAGGGACTCAAAATTATTCTTAGTATTTAAAGTTGGTTGTACTCATTCATGGCTTATTGAACTAATTAGAATCCCCAGAAAAGCTCTTATTTTTATCTAAAAGAATAATGTCCCACATCCTATCACTGATTTAATATTTCTTTTAAAGTGAACTGCTGTGAAATCTAAATTTAGAAAGGAACTCTGAACAGGGACAGTTTTTGCATAGCTTACAAATGAATTGCTCATGAATCATTCCACGACATATTTAGATGAGTAATGTATTTTTGTAATGAGCAGTACATACATCTTTGTCAATCTTCAGGTTTAATTGGGAATATACTCAACTCTCTCTAGTGCCACATGTAATACAGTTTTGGGGTCCTGTGTGACTAAAATGGGAATTATAGATGTTGGTAACTTTACACTGTTGATAACACTGTGAGTTGGAAAAATGGCATGTGTAAGCAAGGAAGTAAAGTATTTCTTTGCAATGATGCCTACCTAAAGGTGTACTAAATTTCTGCAACTTGAATCATTCCTGTTTGAATTTGGAAAAGTAATTACAACAGCTAGTTGAACTTGATCAATAAAGGATAGAAATAGATTTTCTTTTTATTGGTCTTATTGATAACCTTTAAAAAAGTTTTCTGTTCCTAATGCTTCTGTTGGTAACTTTGTTAGCTATGGTCGAGCAATTCCTATGAGTATAGTAAGGTTGAAAGTGCATTTACTTGCTCAAGAATTAGGACTTGGAACATGCTGTTTGAGGATAGATTATCCAAAGCTGAACAAATAGCTTGTTTTAGACAACCGCTCTCTTCTCCATCCCACATCATAATACATCAAAAAACAAACCCTAATGTCATCTAGTCACATAAAATCATGCTTTTCTCAAATTAAACTTTGCAGTTCTGCACTCGTTGTCCCCCTTTGAGGTCTCTTTACACAGGATTGCATGTGTTGTGGCTCAATCCATGGCTGTTGAAGAACTTCATTTTTTTTTGTTTAAGCCTAGTGACCTGTGGCCTGACAGAAAAGGATAGCTCCTCCAGAGAGCGCTAGAAGTGGGCACCTAGGAGGTAAATGATGCTTTGCCAGTGTTTGGGGTGGGGTGGGGGGGAAGGGGCTTGTTTGAAATGATCCAATGGGTAGTTTTCCTAGGAAACAAAATACCATGTCAGAGCAGTCACCATACAAATTCATATTCTGACACTTATGGCTAGCAAGATGGTCAGTTCCCAACCAGCAAAGAGTGGTGGGGCCAGGGGAATGGTTAACTGGTAAAAAGGCAAGGCTACTGCAAGCTTGCTAGAGGTTTATTTGGACTGAGGAGACAGAAAATTCACGCAGCTACAGTAGTAATAAGTCATTTCTGCAATACTAAAATCCCCACATTGGCTAAGAAATCAGCTCAGCAGATGGAAACAGTTGCATGCAATGCAGAATCCTCACGTTGTATGAGTGTGTGTAAGCTGCTGTGCGTTTTGTGTCAATGCGTCAAAGGAGCACTTTGATTATGTGGTCTGGACCTGTGCTTTACAGAACAGCATTTGGATCATACCATTCTGCTCTGTCTTCTCTAGAGGATTCGGAATTAGGCAAACTCAAATGTAAACCAAAATTCTGTTCCCATCTGTAGCTAAGTAACTCCTGAAAAGGCTAAAGGAGGCGGTAGAGCAAAGCATTGTGCAAACCACAAGGGTGTTCTTCTGGTGAAGTGCAGGCAGTTACTGATAGGCTCACTCGTGCTTTAAAATGTGGTCTAGATTTTACTATTAGACCTGTGCCAAAAAATCTCTGAAAACTACAAGTTCATTGAAATTTTTTTCAACAGAAGTGCCTGAAGTTAATTCCTAATTCTGCCAAAGAATCCCTACAGCTTTGCATGTACCTTAGAAACATCTAACACGAGGTATCTCATTGTTCACCAGTGGCAGTTGCCAGAGGAGGAAGCTCTATTTCTTTACAGCTTGAGCTAAATATCCATGGTCCCTAGGTGTGGTTGTTAGTTACACCCATCCTTGCTGGGTGGGACAAGGACTGGAGGATGAAAGTGTATGTAATGCATGTTTGACTGATGAGCATGACCAGGAATGGAGCTCATGGCTCTTCAGAGACACAAGTATGCTAATTTGGTGGATGAGTATAGCATGTTTCTTGCCCTTATGGGAATTAAAAAATAAAACATGAAAGAGCACTGGCAAAGTTAGCCCTAGGAAGGAGATTCCAATAAATGCTACTGGCATTTGATGGTGTGAATTGTCCTATCTCCTTTTAATGGCTGGCCCTGCTGTTTTTTGTTTGCTTGGTTTGTAGGCAAAGATTGTCAATGACAGGCTTCAGGAAGCCTGGGATTAGGTTTTATTCCCTTGCTTTGACATATGATAAAGTCGATTTGTATTGACCATATAGTTTGCAGTGTCTCTGTACCTCAAGGTGTGCAAATACTGTGTGAAAGCTACAGTAGATTCATGCTTGGAAATTATTATAACAGTTAATGGGTGAATAAGACAGAGCAGAGAAGAAAATTATGAGCCAAACAAATGGATTATGACAGGCAGTCTTTGTGTAAATTACTGTACATAACTGCGCAGTAGTTCCTGGGAACTGTGCTCTACAAGTTGAAGATCTAATTAATGAAGTACTGTAACAGATTAGCATTTGAGTCATTTTTCTTATTAGTAATCCCTAATGCCAGCTATGATAGTTTTATTACCTCGCCTGTTTTTGGAGGTTTATTTATGGGAGCTTGGTCACAGACTAGTGGAGTTATTTTTTGATACTTCAGTCCAAAGTTATGTGTGATTATTGGCTAGGCTTGCTGTGAAGTAACAACTTTTATTTTCTAGGTCATTTTAGTACTTGAAGATTTCTAGACTTGAAATACCATTTGCACATACACACACAGATATGACATTTCCAACAGAAGCGCTCTGGAAAACCAAACTGGTAAATGCTAGCCTATGAAATGTTACATAAGGATAAGCATGTTTCATAGGGGTACAGCAACCTTGTATTGATCTGGATGAAGAAGCCAGAGATACAGATTAATGACATAGTGTAGGGGAAGCTTTCTTCATATGTGTGTCTGTTTGCAGCCATGAACTGGTTCATGCAGCAGAAGAACGGAGTTTCTAAGGGAGGTGTGTGTGTATTTGGATATGTCAATGTATGTGAATATAAACTTTGCTAAATTTAGCTTTAGGTCAGACCTATATAGATTTCACAAACATGAGAGCCAATGAGGGTCACAAAGTTGCTCGTTCCACCTAAGTACTACTTACAGTTCCTGGAGCAATCAAGGACCTTAGTTCCAGGAATTCTTCATCCTAAACATACAAACAAATGAAGTGAAGTCTTGATCACCTGAATCCATGCCCTATAATTAAATGTAGTTCCAAGACTCATGAAATGGAGCATTCTGTGCAGAGTGAGTTTGGTGCTGGATCTCTTAAACATGACACAAACCAGTGGGGTACAACAGCAGTACTGCAGCTGAGCACAGATTGATGCTAACAGGATTTAGTGATTTATTGCATCAGGTATAACAGCATGGTACAAGGTAGCGTGCTATGATTAGATTTAAGCAACATAACTCAATGTGATGGCTGAAATGTCAGGAGGGGAAGGCATCCATTTTTCTGGTCAGCCAATATTAATTCCCCTACCTGATGTCCAGCATGATTTTTTTCAAAGAATCAGAACAGCAGGGGAAGGTTTACAAGGAGAGTTATATGTAGTTTTTCTGAACAAGCAACATCATGAACAGAATGATTTATAATAGATGGATAACGATCTAAGTTTATATCTAGCTGTTTTAGCTGTAACTAGCAGTTAGATGGAATCATTCAAGACCAAATCATCCTTAATCCCAGTTCAGAGCTTCTGTTCTTACAGCCCATCTGTTGACATGACAAATTTGTCAAACTTCAGAAGACTGTTGCTCTGTAATTTTACTGTACCCCAAAGTGGTGCTGCATAAATAAATCAAAGTGAAAACTGATGAACTTTGGCCTTGGGATAAAATATTTTGCTCATTATATCTTCAGAACAATTATTTCACATTGCCTCTGATACATTTATTTTTGTCTCTGGAAAGGAAGACTCACTCATTTACGAAATTTTTTCTCACCACATCTTTTTGTTCCAAACCATTTGCGTGAGGCTTCACCAGCCTATACCTCCAACCCTAAAAGGTGAGAGACCTGATTCAACTCTGAAAAAAATCAAGGAATTCCTCAGGTAAGAGATTATGCACATTAAGCCAGTTAAACAGGACAACATTGTATTTAATTTGTTCGGTTTTATTGAAGGTTTTGACATGCCAGATGTTCTGGTAGCAGGACAAATGCCAGCAGAAGTGCAAGAATTTTTTGTGTAGTAGACAAGTGTGTGATAGGTGTGGGCTAGGGTGGTCTGTGCACCCATACCTGTCTGTGCAAGGCAGCATCAACATATGTTTTGCAGCACAAGGTTGAGGTGGAAGCACAATGTTTGTATTTCATGGCTCCTGCACCTTGTGGAGGTCTCCTCTGCCCTCCTGCTGGTGGAAACATTAAGGTAGAGCTGTAGATGAATGTGCATCTTAATACCATCTTTGCATTTCTGCATGGCATTCTTCTGTAGCCCTTGGCACAACATCAAAGACGACAATGGCTAAACATTTAAGCAACTTCATGCTGAAATCTCTTTATTTCCAATCTACCATAGTAATACTTGCAGAAGGACTATGGTAGGCTTTGGCTTTCAATAGCAGGGCTAGAATTTCCCTCCCTGCAGAGGTGCATGCATATCTTGTGTCCTTAAATTCAATCTGGGGTTAAAGAAAGATCCAGGTTCAGCTAACAACCACTTACTGATACTAAAGAGCTTTGTCCCAGCTTTCTGGCTGTAACCTCCTTCCACATGGGGAAGAACCTCTTAGGCCTTCCCACCTTCTTGAGGCACCAGAGAGCTTCCACCACAAGGAAATGTGTAAAGGCTAATGCAAAGCTTTGCTTTTTAATGAGAATGCGTGGGAAGAATTTGCACAGCATGGCAAAGATGAAGCTTATTAGCCGAAGACCCGAAATAATCTCTTTAATGATTCTTATTTTCTTAATGTTCTCCCTTGAGCAACTTCTGAATTCTTTCTTTTTTTTTTTTTTTTCTTCTCCCAAAACTGGGAGCCAAACAAGGGCTAAAGAGGAGTAAGAGCCCTTTAAGAAATACTGGTATCAAAGAAAGTTGTTTATGTTTTGTGGCTGAATAAAATACTGCATTATCCTGAAACTTGTGGAGCTATCAATACCCTAGAAGGTATTTTAGGAATTATCAATTTAAGCTCTTCTAGGATTTCTCCAGGAAGGAGTGTCAATCACAAAGAGGACAAGTTGGCCAGGAAAGTTGGTGTGATGTAGCTGCAAGTCTCTGAAGAGTTATTCTGATGGGTCTCATGAGATCCATCTCAGTTTTGTTCTTTGCCATTGTGGTTGTTCTGCCATCCTGTGAGTGTGTGCAAAGTCGTCTTTAATGAGGAAGAAAGCCTAATCACTGGGATAACAGTCGTGTTTTTGTGTCCCTTTCTAAGGCTGCCAGAATTTACTATGCAAGTAAGGTATAATTAATAATGTGTGGTCAGTTGTTCAGAACAGGATTTTCTCAGCTAGTCACTGCAGTTTACTTGTTTGACTGAGGAAATATTTCTCCATGGAAAGAGAACAAGACTGCTTCTGAAAAGAAGTAAGGAGATGGTACATGGCTATTAATGCATGGAAGTGTATTCATAAGGTGTCCATCATGCCCAGTGACACCTGTGTGCATTTTTGGGGATCTGTCTTGATAAATCGAGCTTGTGAAAATTCCCTGTGCCATTTCAAAAGTAAATGACTATATGTAGGTTATTTGTCTGTGCCACTGAAATCGTATTACCAGTAATGGATTAGTGTGTCAGAGTGCATCATACATAAATGATTTTTAGAGTGAGCAACCTTCAACTAGAGTGTGTGGAGTACCAGAGCTTGTGGGGAATATCTGAACGGGTGGTTCTATGGTCATAGAAGATCCAGTGTCTGGGGACAGAGCTCTGGGAAAGAAGTTCATCAGGTGTGTTACTGGGTATCTGCTACTTTGCATGTAAGAGATGCAAATGTAGCCTCTGTTTTGAAGATCTTGCCTAGACACTCCTCTATCACCCAGCTCCAGATCCGTGGTTCAGATTTAGCACTGGTCCCTTAAAATGTGCAGTTCTACTCAAGCACAGTTTGACTTATTGTCTTGTGCTTTGGTTTGTACTCTGAAGCAACTTTGGCTTTGTACCCTAAAAATACTCATAGCCTGAAGGTATGCAGGTGTTCCAGGTGCTGTTTTCGTTGTCCCTACCTGCTGGCTGGTAGGATGCTGAAACAGCAAGTGGCTTATGCTGTAACCCACATCTCTTGGGTTATAGCTGTCCTGAGGGTTGAGGTATCTCTTTAGCATTGCCAGCAAGCAGCTGGGCTTTCTTCTAGCAAAGCTTGATCTTTACATGTTAATGCAAGAGCATGACCTTATAACTCCTGTACCATGATTGAATTTGTAGAAAATCTTTAGTTTCTTACTCTTATGGCCCTTTCTCCCTTTCCCGTTGATATCTACTTCTGAGCTATACAGTTTCTATTTCTCTTTTCCTGTTCTGATTCATAATATTAACAAGAAGGAAACATCCAAGAGCTATTTCTCTGACAGCCAGTGAAAAGTAGAAGCAGTGTATGTTAATTGGCTATTGTTTGTTGGAAAAAACCTCCAATTAGCTTCTAAAAGTTGGGCTCCAAGGGAGATTTGAGCTTTGTCTTTTAGGATGACTACAGCAGCTAAACCTTGTGACAAAATCTCAGTAGCAGTTTAATTTCTACTCTTACCATGATGAGATACAATTTCTAGAGAGGAGAATGGGGCACAGCGTTTGCCACTGTAATGCCCCTGTTTGATTTTGGGCTCGGGGAAGGCTTATAATGATCCCAAGAGTGAGATTAAGACACAAACAAGGTCAAATGCCACCTATCAGGCCGTTTTTATGGGATAAAAGCAGAAGAATGGAGCGATAGGAAAGGCAGGAAATATTAGGAGGAAACTAAGCCAGCATTCAGAAAGATAAGCAGAGGATAGAATCATAGAATCGTTAAGGTTGGAAAAGACCCTTAAGATCATCGAGTCCAACCATTAACCTATCACTGCCAAATCCACCACTAAACCATGTCCTCAAGCACCACGTCACAGATAGTCACCACCATGGATCCAGCGGCATCCCGTTGGTCCTCAGTCTTCAGTTCTTCCGTGGTGGGTGCACACACTACAGTTTTCCATGGTCTTTTATATACAGCACGTGTCCACAGTCTGGTACATGCGTATATGCCCCACGCGTTGTTCACGTGCTTTAGGTCTCGCCTATATGTGACCATTGGCAGGTCTTGGCAGCTGGCTTAGCCCAGACAGTGGTTGGTATCTTGTTTTGATGGTGCCTGATAAGCAAAAGAATGGTCTGCTGCTTCAGTAAGCTTGCATAAGTTTCCCTGCAGGCTGCAGTGTCGCTGGGGTTTCTCGGGTGTCGCAATTCTGTGGTGTCTTGTCAGGCAAGCATACAGGAGCAAGCTTTGAGACAATGGTTTGACATTCCAGTCTCTTAGTCACAGACAATTTTTCTGACTCTGCACCTGAACTGTCTGCCGATAAACTTTGGTGTATTCATTAATCACACTGATTTGATGGCAAACCCATTTCATTTGATAGATTTCATGGGTATTATTTACTAAGCCACTCTTATTTGAGTTTTTTCTGTTCAGATCATGTGGCTGACTGCCTGGATCAATGGAAAATAATTACTGCTTCTTCATTTAATGTTTAAATAAAGCAAAGATTTGAATAAGGCCATATATATGCAGCAGCTTTTAGCTGGCAAAATGATACCTTTCAGAGGTGTCATGTTGTGCTATTCTGTCAACAGAAGTCCTTAAAAAGGACGCAATTGCAGTGGCAGAAATGGGCTTTTATAACTAAATTCTTCCATTTGTGTGTGGTTCAATGGTACACTAGTATGAAAGTGAACTCTGATAATACAAATACCCATCAGTATTTCATTGTTATAGGAAATAATTTTTTCTTTTTTTCTAGAAACAATGGTTAAATAATTT
Source organism: Nipponia nippon (assembly GCF_047370975.1). Taxonomy (NCBI): domain Eukaryota; kingdom Metazoa; phylum Chordata; class Aves; order Pelecaniformes; family Threskiornithidae; genus Nipponia; species Nipponia nippon. Next base: position 4,198,258 of record NW_028262369.1, read on the forward strand.
TGAATGGATTTATGACTTTCACTTTTTTCTGTGAGCATTCTTGTGGCAGCAATATGGTCTCAGCACAGTGTTAAAATGCCCTTATTGAAAAAAGGAGAAATAAAAAAACCCCACTTGCAAAAGCAAACTCATGGGAAAGAAGTGAAGAATAAGCCTGACTTCCATTGGGGGGAAAACCCAAAAAACTTCATAACAAATGCTGCTTTTTTTTTTTTTTTTTTTTTTTAAATAAATGTAACCCCACACACACACTGTTTTCCCTCCTTCTCATTTCCTTATTCTTGAGCTTCTTTTCAGGGGAAATCTAAACCAAGGAAGAAAGAGAACACTATTAAGAGAATAAGCCACATGCTTCTAAAATACCTATCTTTTTGTTTTGATAATCTTCTTTTTAATTATGATGATTGTTTACACTTTTTAGCTGAAAACTGCATCAACTAATTTGGCTTTTTCATCACGCTGGCCGATATTGACTGTGTGTGTCGTAGCTCGGAGGAGTTTACAGCGAAAGACAATCATAAACTTGTCAATGAGGAATGGCCTAGATGTGTAAACTCAACACACTTTCCAGCTCCAGTTCCAAATGCTTCATTAGAATAACATCACAAAAACTATCAAAACTATTCGGGCATGCATAAATTCTGATGTATGGATCTTCTGTCAACCTGTCTGTGCCTTGCTGAAATGAGGCAATTATAAAACAAAAATGGTACTATGTGCACAGATTCTTTTATTTAAGAATTTCTTATTGATTCTGCTAAGACTTTCTGTTGTCTGGAAGAAACTTGGGCTCTTCATTTGACAAATATGAACACAGGATTCAAAGAAAAGGAACCACTCCACTAATGTGGGTACGCTTCCAGTCACCTGCCAACACTGAGATTTTGAGCCAATATTATCACAACAGCACTTTTTTTTCGCAGATGATCTAAAGCAATTACTGTGAAAACTCTTCTTGGTAATGGGTATCATCCCTGTTTCAGAGATGGAGGAAACAAAATGACAGCCAAATCTAACCATGGGCAGAAAACAAATGTTAAAAATGAGGAAAAAAAAGTGTGATTATTGGAGATCTTGGTTTCCTAACCAGAAGAGTGCTTGTTCCTTGATTGCATAGTTTGGATTCCCTTGAATGAAGTTAAATAAGTCTTGAATGAATTCTGTAGTAATACCAACCTCTGCTCTTGCTTCACTTGCTTAAAAATGAAGCTGGTCTTCTACTGTAAATATCTGGGGGACACGTGAAAGACCTGTGTCGTCTTTGCCAGTGTTAAATTAAGGCTTGATTGGAAGAAATACGCAGCATTTCATAGGGAAGAATGCACATTTCCAAGGCCCTCAGAGCTTAGTAAACTGTGTTATCTTTAAGTGTTACGTCATTAGTGTCTTGATTCCTGCCTTCATCTTCTGCCTTAAATACTTTGATAGTGATGTGGAGGTCAGAGTTTTCAATATGAGCATCCTGGGAGGACTTCTTCAGGGATGTAGATTCATGTTTGGACTGCTCATTACCAAGGTGATGTTAATTTTTAGGCAGAAGCCTATCCATGGTATTATTTCTGCAGAGAAGAAATAAACCAGTCATTATAATAGACTGTGAATCAACATGGGGAATGAGATAACTGAGTACATGAGATAACACTATGTTTGTTTCTTCATCTCTTGAAACTGTTGAAAGTGCTGCCTCAGCTGTGCTACCTGCAATTGTTAGGTAGTACATGTTTTAGGATATTCTCCTTATGTTTAAGCATATCTCGGATCTCCACATACAGAGAAGTCTGGCATTCATCTAGGACACAGAACTGGAAACGTACCTAGCGTGGGCTAATTGCTCATTATTTTTACTTCAGCAAAATTTCTTAGTACACCTGTGCTGTACTTCCCAGAAGAGATTACATACCCTGTTATGATAGGTGTTACCCAAACACAGAACAAAAAGACAGGCTATGCCTCCAGCAGACTGTAATCTCTGTAGAAATCAAGAGAAAACAGGTAGGGAAGGGAGCGCAAGGGAGTAAAGGAGTTAATATTGGTCAGACTGATAGGGAGTGGTCTTGGCATTAGTTGAACTGTTGTTGTCTTTGTTTGCATGATGAGCTGCATGATGTTTATAATGAACAAATGTTTTGGAAAAGAAAGAGGGATCATTAATGTTATCTGGCCTTTGTTTTTCCTTATCTCTGTGGAAATGTTTTACAAAATATTTTTAATAAGGAGAAGAACCCATTGGAGCAGATTGCTGCAGACGGTTTTGCCTAACAAGCTGCATCTGTCTAAAGATTATGAGTACTATTAAGTTGCCCTTTATTCAGCTGATCTTTTGAGATGGGAGCCCACCTATGATAATGTTGAGATATGCTAATATTAATAACAGTTATTATTAATATAAATAGTAAGAATTGTATTGATGTATTAGAAAGGAAGAATCATAGAATGCTTTGGGATGGAAGGGACTCTTAAAGGTCATCTAGTCCATCCCCCCTGCCATGGGCAGGGACATCTTCAACCAGATCAGGTTGCTCAGAGCCCCATCCAGCCTGGCCTTGAATGTTTCCAAGGATGGGGCATCTACCACCTCTCTGGGCAACCCCTTCCAGTGTTTCACCACCCTCAGCGTGAAAAACTTCCTTGTGTTCAGTCTAAATCTCCCCTCCTTTAGTTTGAAACCATTACCCCTTGTCCTGTTGCAGCAGGCCTTGCTAAAAAGACTATCCCCATCTTTCTTGTAGGCCCCCTTTAAGTACTGAAAGGCTGCAATAAGGTCCCCTGCAGCCTTTTCTTCTCCAGGCTGAACAACCCCAGCTCTCTCAGCTTTCCCTCATAGCAGAGGTGCTCCATCCCTCTGATCATTTTTGTGGCCTCCTCTGGACCCTCTCCAACAGGTCTATGTCCTTCCTGTGCTGAGGACTCCAGAGCTGGACGCAGTACTCTAGGTTGGAATCATTTTCTATTAGCTTACAAGAGGCAGTGATATTAGCCAAGGTCCACAGAAGTCAGTGCATTAGGTCAAATCCTGGTGCCTTGCCACCGGCCCTGTCTGTCTAAACATACAAAGTGGCCTCAGAGCAAATGTCGGTGCAGCGCTGTGGGCAGTTCCCGAGAACAGCCATCACCCAGTGCTTGTTTGTAAGAACAGGGCATGTCCAGCGTGTCCCTTCCCCTGCTTCCAGCAGGGACCTGCTGAGGAAATTCCTGAGCTGCTTTGCACTGTGCCTGCTACTCACTGTGTTTAACAGTGGTCTGCTCTGTGGAGGTATTTAGTCCCTTTTCTGCCTTGGTTTTACTTTTGTTCTCTACATTGCTCTGAGTTTCACAACGTAAAACGTGCTATATAGTTGCAATAGAGTTGTTATTTCTGTCGATATAGCACAGTGTTTTTATGACAGTTTTTAGTGACCAAGACACTGAAAGTCAGGAAGTATAAAGGAAAAATTCTTTTTTTTTCCTCAATAAATTTAGTAAAACTCTAACTAGGACTCTGGAATTCAAATGTAAATTACAGAGGTTTGTTCATAGGTCAATATCATTATTTTTAATGTTGCTTGCCTACTCAAGATTGTGTTTCATATATAGTCAAATACAGGGTAAAGGTTCAATGGTAGCCACTAAAGGATGAACATTATAGAAAATCTTTTAGTATTTAACAGGGAGGGAAATTCAGCATTGAACAAATTTATTTAAGGATAGGAGTGAATTTTATCACATGCTGCATGTAAGTTAGGACTATAAGGTGGTGAAAAGGAAAGTTGTAAGGTTGATGTAGAAATTACTGGTTGAAGTTTTACAGCCTATTACTTGTAAGAGGTCAGAGTAGATTCTGATATTAGTCAGTCCAGGCTTTAAAATTAATATTTTTAAGTATGCATCAGAGTGGTAAACTTTTGAAAATTTAGTCTCAAAGGGGGATGCTTGTTCAGGGCTTTTGAAAATCTATACGCCCTGTAACATTACTTCCTTGGGCAGATCTATTTTTAAAAGTATCTTTAGCCTGTTGACTTATTTTAAAAGCAGAGAGACATAGAAAGGGTCAAGAGAAATAGAAGAACTACTCCCTTAACTAGGTTAGGCATATTTATATAATAAAGGTGAAACTGAAAAGCCTTTCCAGGCAAGTCGAGCTGATACGCAGACTCCTAAGGGCTCTTAAATGCTTGCAGGTTGCTGGTCTACTGGAAATGTCCGGTACCGAGGCAGTTACTATCACCAGAAGCACAAGCTAAACAATCATGCTTTTGTGAAGATAGCCCTGAAGCCCAATATTTCTAATATTGCAACAACTTTTCACTGTAGGAGAAAAAATATGGGATGACTCTGAGGATTTGAGTGATCTGTGCTTTTATTCCACTCACAGAATAAGGGGCATTATCAGATGTACAAACCAGTTATCTTTCAGTTAATTAGAATCCATACTTTAAAAGAAATGAATAGTAAATGCTAAGATCTGCTTGGTTATGGACACATGTATTAAGTAATATAATCGCAGCTGTTGGTTGATATTGCTGTGTGCAGTAACAGCCTGTTAAGAAAGACAAAAGACTATTTGAGCAATAAATTTCCTTGAGTCATCCTCCCCTGCAGAAATGTTCAGAAGTCTCCTGAGCAGAGTTGTCTGTAGGTCTTCCGGCAGAGATGGTGTATGTCTGTGTTTGCCTTCCCTGCCGCTTTTCAGAAAGACCTGAAGGTTCATTTGAATGCCAAAGGATTGTTTAATGGTGTTTCAGAAACTTAAGCAGCTGGATAGCAGGTGCTCTTTCCACAATCCCTGTTTTTACCCATTTTCCAAGAACTGTAGCTCCACGGGAATCATACAATTGGGCTTCTCCTGCTAACCACTACATGTGTTTATTCCCAGCATCGTTAAGGTCAGAGTTTCGGTGAGGGAGGAGCCATTCAAAGGGCCATTAAAAGTCCACCCAGTCTCTGGATATGTTGAATCTCCTCTTAGTATTAAGCATGTCCAGTTTTCCTCCAGTGAATGATCACTCACCCGTCACAGGGAATGTGGGGAGTCCAGAATGTGGTAGATAGCCTATGCCCATATGGCAGCGGCCAGCACACAAGAAGCAGGAGGAGTCCGATGGCGAGTCCTCCATTTTTAGCTCTCTGTTTTTATGGTTGGATTTTTGATTGTTTGGTTTTGGTTTTAGTGGTTTTTGGTTTTTTTTTTGGTGGTGGTGGTTTTAGTTTTTCAGGATCTTCATACTTTTTAATGTATATTTCATGCTTGCATACTTTTTACACATATAATTATGTTATAATGATCGCAACCAGGATGAAAGGCAATTAATAACATTTATCTTCTGTTTAATAATAATAGTGATAAAAAAGTCCAGTAGCTTCAAAGAGAAAACATATTTATTTTTTTTTTTTGTCTGGCTAGACACTCCTGCAGAAACCAGTTGGACAATCCTGGATCTGAAAGTGGAAAGGTGCAAGCAGCAGAGCTGCAAGGTCACAGCTCTGTCATGGATCACCTGGGCTTTGTCAGTGAGGCGCTCTCCATCTCGGTCTGCCCCTCTGCAATGTACTATTCATTCTCCATTGTAAACTGCTGTGAGATCATCATACGAAAGAGAAATTAGAAAAGCTAATTCATTTCTGTCTTTCCCAACTCACTTTGAGCTCCTGTAAGAGGGAGTATATTGCTCTTGTCAAGATGGACATGTCTGGAATTGTAGAAGATTATTTGGTGATACCGAATTGCAGAGGATTAGTTAATTCCAGTCAGTTAATTTGCTTTAATCTTTCAACACTAGTCTCAGCTTTGCAAAATGGTTCTTTACATGGATATTTTAAACCAGTGAAAAAAAGAATTTGATATATTGCTATTGTTTGAGAATATATTCTCAAAAAGGATGTGTAGCTTAGCTGATGAACTCAAAGTAGCAGAGTGCTCCACTGCAGCCAGCAAAGTACTGTTTGAAAGCAAAGTAATTCTCTCTCAGAAAAGTGGTACAGTACCTTCAGAGTCCATGAAGAGAGGGTATGACACAGAGTAGTAACAGAAATATGTGGTGCTCAGCCTTGCCTGTCTTGTGGAGATAATCTTTCCAGGCTAAAGACCTTTAATTCATGGAGTCTTAGGGGGAAATCCTGACCATATTGATATTGATGTTTTTCAAATTAAAGACTGTTTTTAAATTTTGAAACAAAGAAACAAACAGAACCCCCCCACCAAACAGTTTTTAAAATTAAAGTATTCACATTTAGGACAGCTGGTGCTGAGGTTTCATCATCTGTCTTCAGATTCTGACTGATTCTTCATGCAAGGAATGTGTATAGCTTTGAAAAGTGTGAGTGCCTTTGCAGATTATATCACCCTAGATGATTTTTGAGGTGCTGCGTATCCTGTATAATCCCTGGGTAGATTTCAGCAGAGGATGGTGCCGACATAGCTCCTTTCTGTGGTGTATGAATGTTGCTATTCCTTTGTATTCAGGAAACAGGTAACTGAGAGAGAATCCTTGTCCACTACATAATTCGTTCTAATCATGTGTTCCCATCCTGAACATTGCAACATCAATCAAATGAAAAATAAAAATCACTTTTTCCCTGAGCAGTGAACAAGTGCCATGAAGATGGATGAATAGATACAGATTTGAATGCATGACTGGCATGGAAATCTTCAGAGGGAAGCATCATGGGTCAGAGGACTGGCAATGCTGGTGGCAGCCTCAATTCAGAAATGAGGAAGACCTATATTCTTCTTTTAAAAAGGAAAAAAATCCATAGTAAAAACAAGTAGTGGCTGAATTGTGGAAACCTTCTCCATGGCTGCAGGGTGAACAGCAGCTAAAATCTCTGTTTGACTACATGATAGCTACTTTATAAAGGGTCCTATTGAGACAATGACTGCAAGAGGGGGTTGAGTTGTTGTGTTAGGTTTAGCTGACTGATTCATTAGAAATTAAAGATTTCTATGGATGAGAGCGCTGAAAAAAGAAACACTCGGCTTTGTTGCACTAGCAACCTGCATGTGAGATGGTACCTTGATCTTGCTGCCCTATCAGCAGAGTGCCCGCAGCAGGTATTAATGTGCCAAAGCAATTGGTGAGATAGGTCAGGGTAGCAGAGGCAGAGTAATTATTGCATCTCAGGATTCCCAGAATATACTTTTATGGTTTTCTGCTCACCAGAAACATCCAAGTTCAAATGATTTAGGTGACTATGTGGAGCAAGGAAACGCTCAAGTGGGCAGCGATCCAGACTGTTCATATGCAAGAAGGGATTAAGGTGTTATGCTAATCAACATGTGATACCAGGCAATGTTACCAGATTATTTTTTTTTTCCTTCAGCCCCAACCCCCCTGTTCCTCTTTGTAATAGTGACGTGCAAAACCTCAAAACAGTGCTGAGAACGGATGATGACTTTACTTTTCCTGCCTAGTGAGTATTTATTAGTTTGCATAAGAGAAACATGTTTGGCATAAAACAGAGGTGTGTAAGACGACCTTAAACTGGACTTCATAATAAGCAAAGAGAGGAAGCTCATAGCTCATGTGTATTTGTGTAAGTGCAATGGTTATATATTATACACAAAAATGTACATCTTCGAACTGACACGATCTGCAAAACATGTAACTAAAGAGACATCTATGATATCGGATACTATTTGGATATTGAAGCATGTTATGATTTGAAATTGATACTAAAAATGGCGCTGTTTTTTCACTCATAGTAGGCAAATATTTACGGTGTATCCAGCATTGTGGAAATAACATTTTTAGGAGAACATTTTCTGATTTATCCTAGTTCATACATTATTTTGTAAGACTAAGAGTCCTATTGAAAGATTTGTTTGTGCCTGAATGGAACAAGAATAAATCATGTTCATGTAGTTCTAGCTTGGCTATTCAGCATCTGACTCACTGGAAAGATTTGCATCAACTTTGATGGGTCTGAACTGTAGAGTATATCCCTTGAATGGTTCAGAGCTTTTTCATTGCAATTTGATGTCAGTAATTATCAAGTGTATTGCCAAAAATGGACTTTTAATTTTAATATCTCTGTAATGAAAGTGGGAAAAATGTTAATGTATCATAATAATTAATGCTTGGCAACATGTACCTGAAGACAAGTGAAATAGTTTATCTATGGAAAGAGTTTTGATCTACCCCTTTCTGGTGTCATCACTTATCCTTTGCTGACAGATTCCTGTGGTTTCAGTACAGTAAATGCGCATGCTTAGAATTGCACCCAAGGCTCTTTGACAAGGAATATGGACTGCTAGTCCATGTGGTCAAGTGCTTTCTTAGTGCTTAGAGAAAATCTCACCACAACAATCTGGGGATTGTCAATGGTGGGATTTTTGGTTCAAGAGTTTGAGTGTGAAGCAGATGAGACAGTTCTCACAGGAGAATTTTAGAACTTATGTTTGTTGGAGAAGTTACCTTTAAATAGGGATTGTTTGGCTTATCCTCATCAAATTTTTCTTATTATGGACTCTGTAAAAGAAAATCTGTTGTAGCTTATATAGATTCCAGTGTCTAATGTTAGATTTATAATTTCAGAGCTGAAGTTTCTGAAAGATTCTCTAAAGCTTAGCTTGGCTTCAGATTTGGAATCTTTCGGTGTTTCATATCCTAAAAACTTAGGGTTTTTTCCTTTAGCAATTGTAGGCACTCTGCTGTCCTCTTGGATATAGCTGTCTGTACTTGGTATAAGAACAAGATTTCAGGAACTGAAAGATTATTTCTAGAGTTACTCCTTATTCACCTTGGAGTAACTGAGAAAAAATTTGGTTTGTGAACCTTAAAATTAAGTGAAGAAAAAGGGCAAAGGGTCCAATCAGAAGCTGCAGATTCTATTCAGAAGCCTTTTCACAACTAATCTATATCTAGTAATTATCATCATAACATTTTAGCTAATCACAGTTTTAAGAAATTTATCTGCACAATGACCCTATAATTAAGGAAGTTATTTTCACGTAAACCTAAACTTAAATTGAGTCTGGGAGCAGCCAGGGCACTGTTCTTCAGAGGCACCAAAATCTCTAATTCCTACTGAATTCAAAAGGCTCTTTATCAAGATCACACACTAAGTCTATACAAAGGTAGATAAGTTCCAGTTCCAACTCCTGAAGTGTCCATATCCATGTGCATCTAGTGAAGGGAATATTTCTGAATATTATTTCAATTGCGTACACCAATTGCAGTGCAATGGCATCAGTTGCCCTCACTTCCAGATTCTGAAATTTTTAAATTTAATGGTTGGAAAAGCCCATGTAAACACATATATTCATCTAGGTCCTAGAAACTGCTTGTAAAATTAAGATCATTGAATAGTCTTATATCGTCTTGTACCTTCAATGATAACTGAGGTTGTGGCAATTCTTAATCACCTCAGGAGTCCATCTAAATTTGCATTTTTTTCTGAGTTTTCTCAGCTCAGGGCACCTCTCTATGGAGCCAGCTCACCTAAAATACTTCTTTTCAAGGTGACCGATGCAAACTTTGCAGTACAGTATTTTCATCAGCTGATCTTTGTTGTTTGCTTGTATTTTTTTCCCCTACTTTTCTCCACACTATTTCTCTTGTGATTTTTCCGCCCAGTACTTATGTTGTCATTTTCAGTACAACCACTTTTTGCTTTCTGGGTATTTTTGTTTAACTTTGCATGCAATATTCTCCTGTGCCTGTAAATTGATACATCATAAATAAATTAGGCTATGATGCAAGTATGAATAACAGAGTCAATGTCATTGCAGATGATGAAGAAAACAATTAACCTGTAATCACATTCTGAATATGGATTCTTAAAGCATTGGTAAATGTTAACAAATAAACCAAAGACAGCTTCTGTTATATACCTATGTTATTGACATATACACCCATATTATGAAAATATTTATGACATAAAATGGGAAAATTTATTTGCTACTCATCTTTCATCAAGAAGAGCCTATAAATAAAAGAAAACACATAAAGAAATGAAGAAAATGCAAAAAAATAAAATAGCTTAGAGAAATTTTGTCCCAGCTGGGTAATTTATCAGGCGGGCTGAGCAGAGTTTTGTCCCAAGTTCAAATCATTCAAAATTTGCCTATTTAGTGGGAGGGAATTTCTCAATGTGTGCTTGATATACTCACGTCCACCTATAAGAGGGTCAGAGCAGAATGGAGAGGCTTAAAAAGCTTTGTGCTATGGTATGTGTATGACTGAACCGCCATCATGCAGGAGCTCTAGAGAACAACCCAAAGGCAATCCCGGAGTTGGTGTCAGTCCTGTGCCATCCCCAGGAGCTGCATGTACCTGGAGGGGCACTGTGTGACCCAGGGGTCTGCTCCAGGGCTGTGTAAGGAAGACACACTCCAGCACTGCCTCACTGCCCTCCTGCCCTGGGCTGGGAGGTCAGAGCTGGCTCAGGAGGACTTATTCATAAAGACAACTTTTTTTTCCCCTACCCCATGTCTGGATTTAACAGACTTCTATCGTATGATATAGAGAAACCTCATTGTTACTCATTGTTCTGACTTGAACTGCATGATTTAGCACTGTGGCATTTCACTGTGGGATACCTCTTGAACTTAAAGGGTTGTGATATTTCAGAGCCGAGCTCTTGCTGCACACCAAAGATGCCACGCGCCATTGAAAACCTCCTGTGGTGGTGGAAAGAATAAAATAGGCTGGAAGCAGGGAGGTTGCTTGGCATTTTGTAAGGGCGGGTGGGTGGGCAAGGGGAATGTTGTAGTGAGTGAGTAGGAAAAGGACGATGTTTCTGTGTGAAATTCAGTGACTGCACCACAGTTACAACACAAGGAAATGGTGTTGTGGTAGTTTGAAGACAATGTATTGCTTCTGAAGTCTTTGAAATAGGTTATGTGATGCAGCCAACAGGCAGCTTGGCGTCTTTTTCATGGCAAGGTCTACAAGAAGGGAGTCTGTTTCTTACCAGGCCTAAATCAAAGTTGTAAAAAGAATTACTCTGGAAGGTGGCATACATATTACAGGATTGGGCTGTTTCTAATTGACAGAAACAGATCTTTCATCAGTTCCATGATTCCTACTAAGAATTTATTGCTGTAAAACAAGTGCAACAATAGGAATATGGGTGTCTTGGGTTAAATTTATTGGTGTGCCTTGAAACAAAGGACAGCCAACTGACAAAACAAGTTGTTTGGTAATGAAGTAACTGAATTTTAAAAAATTCCAGGTCATGCAGTGCAAACCTAGTAAATCCAGTTATTGTCACAATGCTCCTAACTAAAGCCAACTTTAACGAAAGCTATGACCGTCTTTAGCCTAAGATCTTACTGCTCCTTGAGGAAAGATTGTACTGAGAAACAAATAACTAGGCTTTTCTGCTACTGGCATTTTCTTTCCTCCTCTATTTTGCAGATTGGAATGTATGGAGGGATAACACAAATGGAGGCAGACAGGACTGAGTGAGAGACCTATAAACAGATGTGAATCAGTGTCTGTAGCGTAGGAAGCCAGGTGGAGTTAGCAGTGAAGGGAGAGAAATATTTTCCTGATTTTTCAGTTCATAAAATATTTACCGCCAGAAAGTATAACTATCAAAAGGCATAATTTGCAAAACAGCCACTGTGCTATAAATTGGAATCAAGAAGGAAGCCTTTTCCTACCCTGGATTTTTGCATTTAGAAATGGTTAGAGAATCCTAGGATAACCCCGGCTTGAAGGGGCCTTAGAACGTCCTATTTAAGTCCATGGGTGTTGATCCAAGTTTTCTCCCTTGCTCAGCTTTCCCCTCTCTCTGGAATGGAAATTTAATTCCAAGTTTTCTTTGAGACATTGCACTCATCGACTCTGTCAATTGAGGGGAAAAAAAATTCCCCTGAAAGCTGCAGAAGGTGCACACAGTATGTGCTACATATTCACACCCCAGAGTCCAGGGCCTCCTAGCCAAGTGGAGGCTGGCCTCTGGCTTTGGGAAAGGCAATGTGCAAAAAGTCTCACCCGAACGCTTTCCAGACAGAAGTTCAATCCTGAAATAAGAAGTCTGTGAGTGTTGGGAGACGACTCTGAGCAGAAATCACCAGCTGAACCAAGTACGTATTATCTAAGCAGATTGTCTAAGACATCACAGAGCGACACAGCAAGCTTTGGTTTTGTGTATTCATTGATCAAAAGAGCTAAAATTTTTCATCTGGTCCTTGTTGGTGACTGTTTCTCAATACACTGTGGTGGAGCTATTTGATTTCTAATAATTTGTTCCTTCCCCAGACGTCATCGGATGTAGATAGACTGAGATTCTAATAGCATTGACCACATTATCTCCATGGTATTGAGACATCTTGTCTCAACTTGGGGGTTTTTGTTTGCTTACCACTATGAATTTCATTGCTATACATGGAGCAGCAGGTGAATTTGCCCATATAGCTAAAGAGAAAACAATGGCTGCTTTTTATATAATCCACTACAAATGTTATTTAGAATGTGCTTCAGAATACATTAATATGGCATTTGTAACCAGTCTTATAATTGGTAATGTGTTTCAAATGCCTTTGATGTTTGACTTGGGCAGGAGAGGAAAAGCTATAGCACCGTTTGCAGAAGTCACTTCCGAAATTCAGACTGCAGTCAAATTTTGCATGCCTGTGACTTTCAGGCAAAATAAATAAATAAATGCAGTCTATCACTTTTCTGTGAAGGGCTAAATGAGGAGAAATGAAAAAGAGAAGGAAGAATAATCAGATGTGATAGCAATTCAGGTAAATATCACTGCCCTGAAGGCAGCAAGCTTTGAGACCAAGAGAGAAGGATATAGAGGGAGTGAGAGAAAGAGAGGTGGCTTTGGTGCTTCAGGGAAATCCTCATCTCTGCCAAGCCCATTTGAATGAAGAGATACGTGCAGGAGCTGACAGGTGACTTTGGATGCGACGAGTCAAGTTGTCTTCAAGATGGAGGCAGTTTATTACAAATGGGGGAGGGTGATAAAGCCATGATGAGTTAGAGAGATGAATGACAGAAGGCACCCCCATGATCAACCCAGATGCCCTGTGCCGCACACACTGTGGAATCCCACCTGGTGATTCATACCAAAATTAGTGTCTCTTCTAGAAAGATACTCAGTCTTGAGTGAAAACTTCAAGAAATGGGCCATCTTTACCAGTCAGTAAGTAGCTGACAGTATGTCTCTCTCCTCAAGTCTTTTCCCCACTTTTGATTTCCAGCCACGGAATTGTTTTATATTGGTTAGCTAGAATATCCTCCATGGTCAGAAATATCGATTGTCTGTCTTGCTTTCTCTTGGTACTTGTAGGCTGCGGTCACATCAGATCCTACTCCTTACCTGTTTGCTAGAACTATTGATGCAAAGTGCTTTAACAGGTATGGTAAGAGTAGCACAGCATTTGTTTCAAGAAACAGCCAACTGAAATAGTGAAACTTAAACTGAAATATTGTGTTTAGGAATCAAAATACTTTTGGACAGGAAAATGGGGGGGGGGAAGCATTAAGCAAGTTGTGGTTTGGTTTGTTTTTTTTTTTTTTGAAACTGTGCTTTGTTTTGTTTTGTTTTTTGTTTTTGAAACTGTGTAGAATCCTGTGTGTCTGAATTGATGTATTAAGTACATTAAGTACAGTGCATCTCTTAAGATGCACTTCTGAGACAGTCATTGTCAGCGGTGGGGAATGGCCACCAGAACTAAGCTCTGCTCCCGGGAGAATCTGCAATTTAAAGAAGGAACTAACACAAATGCTGTTAGAAGGAAGTAATGATCATCTTCGTGAGGGATAATCTTTCAAAAAATATCCATGAAATTATAAAATTCTTCATTAACTCTCCAGTGACACTTGATAATAGCATTACTTTCATTGGGCAGATTATGAAGATCTGTAAAAAGGAGATTTCATATATATTATACAATTTCTAGTAGGTTAAAGGCTGCATGAAAACCTTTTCATTATTAGACATAATCTAGGCAAGCAACACCTCCTCCTCCCCATTTCTAGCAGTGCTCAAGTGCCTACACAGTCCTATTCTTTTCTAGCCATTATGGACGTATTAGGTAAAGGTACACTTCAGAAATAGGAAGCTATATTTAAGGAATCATGTCTCATTTCCTAGCTCTCTGTAGGTTTTCAAAGGCAGCATTGCTTATATTTAGTAGCAGTTTTACCACGAGAAGAGAAATACTTCTTTGAAGAGAGGTTGCCTTTTCAAAATGTTTTTCAAAACCATTTTCTACCTTCAAATAATATAAAACCATGCTAAGAAGCCATAGCAGTAAGTGCCTCCGCAAAGGCATAAACGATAGCTGGAAGGGGCCGAAGACCAAGGCAGTTCAGAGAGTTAATTTGTTATTAAGTTCGCTCCTGTATTTAAAGTGGAGATGACCTGATTTAAGTGATTGCACCAATTCCTTTGCTCGTATGAATTTGCATTGTTGTACTGAACATTAAGAGGCTATCGGTATCTGTGTACTTGCTGGCAGTTTTTCTCTAGGGACACCCTCTAGGGAGGCAGCCCAAATATTGTGTAAGATGCCTGTGTATCTCTGACAACGAGAAATGCAGGCAGAAGCAGGAGACAGTCTAATTACTGGGCTCTGAGTTGAATCATGTGTGACACTAGCATGAACTTAACAAGGGGTTCCATCTGGTTCATGTAACTGTGAAAGCCTGGCCGATGGTCGCACGTGCCTTTGAGCGCAGCCCCAAGAAGGTGAAAGAAGGGCGACGGGGCTGCTGGGGGATTGGAGGACTTGGATATGCAATGGGCTGAGGGCCAGAATATGAAGTGGAAAGAAAATCAAGTGAAAATGCTAAAGGCTTCGTGCAGCTGGCGGAGACACAGGCACAAGCTCATTGCTGCTTGTTTTTTGAAGTTACGTACAGACAGCATGGTGATGGATTACTTTGGGCAGATCTGAATTTAAGAAAGACATAGAAATCATTTTTCTAGCCCTTATTTGGGTTTTTATTTCATGTTGCTGAATTTATTTCTCTCCTAACCTCAGCAATCCACTAAAGGCCATTTTACAAATACTATTTTAAGAAGCTCTTCCAGAGAATTGCCTATTACAACATTTTGCTTTTCACTTGTAAAAAATGAGGAAGGAAGGGACTTGGGGCACTTAGAACTCCTTCAGTATCATCAGTAGTGAGTCTGTGGATTGCAATAGATACACCACCCCCACCCCCACCCCCCCCCGCACTAAATATCTTGCCTGTGAAACATTAGAATATGAAGCCTACACATAAGATCTACTTAAATTTTTATTGCCTTATTATTATCAAATAAAATACTGAAAGCCCCTGATATATATATATATATTATCAGAAATTCACATTTTTGAGCAAATATAAACTGTAGATGGCCAGAGCTGGATGTTAGGTGAGTTTGTCCCATTAATCCAAGAAAGAAAAAAGTTGTTAACAAATGTATTATGTGTATTCAGGATTCAGTGATGCAGACTTAATATAGCAGATTATTGGCATTTCAGGTTCTCTATCATAGCTAAGACATCCGGATGGGGCTGGGATATATGACACAAGAACTAGGGAGACCCATGTCCCATTAGGGAAGCCAGTAATATGCTGCGAGTACCACTGTTGAGTCACAGCCACTATGTTTGTTATAAAATTATCTGAAAGATCCCAGCTTCAATTCTAGCTTTGTTCATGAATTTCAATAAAAGAAACACTTGTTAGTATTTTTATTAGTTGTACTGGTTTTGTCAGAGATGGCTGAATATCATGGGGTTTGTGTCCCAGGGAACGACTTCTTTGTTGACCAGAACCGCATTTGATGGACTGTAAGAAACGGGATTTTTCCCATCCCAGTCAGATAGATGTCTGCAGGAGGGTGGGCTGGAGACTTCTGAAGATTCCTTCAAACTTATTTTTTCTGTGACTCTGAAGTGATAATGTTATGTGTATTGATATCATACCTGTTGAAGTTTTGTTATGTGAAGCTACTGAATGATGTCTGCTCGAACACATACAGTAAATCCAGTCACATAAATCACTGTTTGATGCCTGCTACTTGAGCTTTCTAATGGCATGTTAAAATGAAGTAAAAAGATTCTCTGTTAGAGGCCAAGAGAATTATGTAGGCCAAGACAAGGTCAGGAAAGACCTAGTATAAAGAACTGTTTTCTAACACAGATAAGGATTTTGTAAAAAGTGATTTGTGATGTTTATCTTTTCATCTCAGTTGAGTTAAAGGTGTTAGAATTATTTGGGCTATGTTAGTGGTTTATGTTATTTTGACAGTGGGAACAGAATTGATGTCGCTCCCCCCCCAACAGTAAGACAAAGCATTTAAACAGTTCTCCACCTATTATTTTCATGGGAAAAGAGTCCAGGCTTTGACACAAAGCAAACAGTATTAATTATAAAATAATGTTGTCGTATTCCAACTATGAAACAAAAGAAATTAACTTGCAACATCATAACTTGGGGATGTATTTCATTCCTGGGGCTGCCAATGGAGTGATATACCTTCTTGTTATTGCTGCGAACAATTATCAGCTTTATTTAGGATAGTTAACACCTAATACGGAGGGATGCACAAATCCTAAATTCTGATTGTGTGAGAAGGTGATGATACTAATGTTCAGGAATATTCTCTGGAGTGGGTTTTTGTTACAGGCTGATTTTCATGTTACAGTATTTAATCATTTATAATATGTGATTTCTTACACCATTGTTTTTTTTAAGCTATGAAAGATAATTGTATCCCAAAGAAGGGACTTATCTCTCTTTATCTAGTCCTCTTTTTCTTCAAGCGAAATTATAATGTGGATTTCTGATGACTGGTTTCGGGCAGTAGATTATTTTAAATCCTAAATAGAGAAAGAGATTTTAATTTCATTGCGAGAGCAGTCAGGATAAATTATATGGGAGATGAAAACCTCAATAAATGATGTTTTTTCAAGAATAATTATCTTTGAGAATATTGAGGATAAGCAAAGAATTATTGACTGAGCAGACTGTTATTGCTTTGGGTTTTCTTTTTTTTATAAAAATATTTCTAGTATTAGATGTCTGCGAACACCTTTAAGACAGACATCTATTCCTGTTAACACAGAGTGGTAACTTCATCTCTCTTTCACTCTGCGCTAAAATTGCCCCTGAAGTAGCATCAGCTTTCATGGGACAAAATCCCAAGCAACGTTTCATGCTCCCTCGCTGGGGGAAGCTGCGTAAGCTGACAGCAAGCAGCCATCATTAACAAGTCAACTTCTTGGAGCTCTTACGGCTCACAAGGGCAAACCTCACAAGGTGTCAAACAGCTTCTGCCAGAAGCTTTGTACCCTGCAACTCCTCATTGCTCCACGAAATCCCAGTGTAACAGAAAAGCAGCAGAGAATTCCTAAAATAAAAGCATGGACAATTGTCTGTGTACCATAGAAACTACCACTACAGGGAAGAGCTTTCCCTTTGGCTTTGCCATTCAAATCCTGAGAATGCAGAGATTTTGTAAAGAAAAAAAAAAAAGCATGTTATTTTCATGTCATGTGATTGTCCATTTGCTGCAGCTTTTGTTTTCTTCCTGTGTGGGATCAGTTCTGCGCAATTGACTCTAATGTCCAAAACTTGTGTCTCTTTTATGATGCTATGTGATGAAATTTCATATCAGAACCTTTCATAGTGTGTTCCTTCCCATTGCTGGTCTTCAGGCAGTCAGATGACTCGACCTTCATGGCTTTTCTAGTCATGTGAGGCAACGCAAGCTGTCTTGTTGGCAGCTTGCGATGGCCATGAGCTCTGTACCTTCCTCTTCTCTGCTGAGTTGCAGTGTTTTTTGTGTTGGATATCAGGTGTGAGAAAGTCTCAGAGGATGTGATGGCAATCCTTGGCTCCTGGCACAGAGAGTGCCCTTAATAGAAATGTCTTTTTCTGAATGCAACGGGAAGACTAGCAAAGCCCCTCAACAGCCTGGTAGCTGTATCCCTTAGCAAAAATCTGTAAATAGGGGTACAGGGAAAAATGCCATCCAGACAGATGGGAATGACTCTAGGCTGCTGAAACGCTGTTTGTGTGCAGTAAGTGTGTTTATTAAGGGAAGGATTCCCAGGCCAGACAGCTGTCCTCAGCGTGGTCCCACACCTACACTGGGAGGGACATGTTAGAGAGAATCCAGGGCATGTTTCAACATGAAAAATGGCTTCCCAAAAAGAAACCATGGGCTTTTGCTTCAGGTCAGCAGACTCATGATTGGGTGGGGAAATCTGTTAGAAGAGCCTTTAATTTGCTGGTAGAAAGAACTCCCATATAAGTGACAGTCTTGCTATACTTTGCATTGCCTGTTGCCCGATTTCTCCAGGCTATTAGCCTAGTCAGTGTTGGATAAGGGGTCACCAAGGAATGCTTTTGAGCTGCAGTTGGTGGCTTTCTAGCTAAAATCCTTCAGCACTGGAGTTAATATGCTGTTGCTATATCAGGATGGTGTGGGGAGATGGACTGATCGACTCGTGAAACATCTCAGATCTTGTTCTTTCAACGGCTTGTTGTAATTTTCACAACATGCAAAATTTTTTTTTAACCCAATATCCTGAGCTAATTTTGAAAGGAAAGTTCTGCCTTTCTAGATTTCCTCCCACATTTCATTTAAATAAGTTATTCTTCACCTTTTGTTCCAGGCTGCTGTGCTCTGTTAAATGCTACTTCAGAAAAGACTGCCTGTTACTGATGGGTGAAATAATCTCTGTGCAAAGTCTGGAAATTATTTTCAGTCAGGGAGGTATTTTAAGCTGCTTTGAAGTGAGAAGTGCAGGATAAGGGGGATAGGCAGAGCGTAGGACTATGAAGTAGGTATTATGCATTCTTTATTGGCTTCTGTTATTTGGTGCTTTATGAGGTTTTGAGCATGTCACTTAATTTCTTATTATTGCCATTTTTTTCAGAAAAGATGTCACATTATTTTGCCACAACACTTGGAAGAGGTTGAATGGAACAAATATGGTCATGGAATCACAAACCTATTTTTTACTAGCTCAGTGGGACAGGCATGGGCGGTTCCCTGTGCGATCTTCCTTTGAACATATGTCTTCTCAGGTAAATCTAGCAGGTTAAACTGGAGTAATGGGCATGCTATATTAACATTCCTCTCAGACAGCAAGATGTCTTGCTGTTGTGCTGAATGCTGCTTTTTTCCTTTGGGTCCTTCTCCAGACAGGCATGTAGATGTGAAAAGCATGTTGCTGTTCACGATGGTCAGACGGTGACGTCTTTGAAAAGGACCTACTGGTGCAAACATCTTATTCACCAAATTATGAGTGTATGTGCTTCCATTTCCATGTTAATCAGCTTGACTCTGCACCTAACTTTAATGAGTGATTAATTCTTATTTGCTCGCCTGTCTGTCTCTCCCGTGGCCGTGAAGGGATGTAGGTGCCTATGCCCAGAGTGTTTGCTGCCCCACGGGTCAGAGCAGATGTTCTGACACCTGTATTTCTGTTCAGGTGGGGAATGAGGGCTGCCATCTGTTTTTTCTCTGCCATTTAGAAGACCATGTAGTTTCAGGACTTAGACTAAGAGTGACAGAAATGCTGCTTTCCTAGCACTACTCATTTCTGCTATGTCTGTTTTGTGAAAATGCTGACTTGAGGACTGCTTGCAGGGGAAGGAGGAAAGGGAGGGCCATAATCTGTGTGAAATCACTGGGGTCTCAGTGGGTCTCACGCAGTAATGGCAGAGACCTGTATGTCGCTGTGCTCGTAACTGCTAGCTGAGCTATCGTGGCTGTATCAGACTGGTCATGGGTTTCAGAGGTGGCAATCATAACCCAGGGATTTATACATCTGTGCTCATGAAAAGTAATTTTGCAGTGTGTTTCATTTGCAGCTCTTGTATTCTTAACTCTAATGCCGAGTGAAACACAATGGCTTTGGAACAATACAACTCACATGTCCCTGCAAAATCTACACTGTATTTGCTCTGATGATGTTATTCGTCTCCTTATCTCCATATGCCGAAAGAAATGCACAAAATTGATCCTCTTGATAAAGCTGGTGTTCACAAAGTCTTCATTAAATTAAAATGTAATCTTGGTATCTCCTTTAATGCTCCTGTAACCTGCATGTCTTTAATCATCTGTACTGTTTACTGCCAGTTCAGTTATCAGGTATAATAAGTGAGCCTAATGCTTTAATGTTTGTTACTGCCCTACTTTCAAAATCCCTTATAGATGCAAGTTGTATGCAATTTAAATAAGAAACGCTGCATGTAGTCATCACCACTGTTACCTAGCGGAAGGGAATGCCATTTCCTTTATTTAACCTGCGAGCCTGTATCCCCCGAGTACATTTCTTAGAGTTCAAACCAATAGTGTTCCAGTTTGTAGGTTGCTATTGCTCATTAGCTTTTCAAGTGTGTCATAGTGCTGCACTCCCCAGTCTTGCTAAAAGTAGTCTTACTACTAGTGTCAGTCTTAGCCAGAATGCGTATCAGAAAAATTTGGAGACTTGAATTGTGTGTCAGTGGCACTTTTGCAGTGAAGTGGACCAGGAGAAAAGTCAGGCCTTTCTTTTTTGTTCCTTTGAGTACTGTTACATGTTTGTCTTGAACCAGAGGCTCCTTCTAACACAGTGCAACTTCTGTTTGATCCTGCTGCAAATATCTTGCATCTTCTCTTACTCTCCACTCTTACCATCTCTGTGTCTGTTTTGTTCTGGGGCCTTGATTCTGTGTTTTAAGGCTTGACAACTTATAACCACACAGCTTGTTATAATAGCCTGTAGAAAGAGCCTTCTTGATTCATGTGTATCAAAGTGCATGACTAAACCCTCCCTGTATATTTTCCTGGTGTCTGGTATTAAAATCCTTTATGGTTTAGTCACACATTAAAAAAGTGATGCATTTGTTTTCATAACTGAATTCAGCATCCTAGCACTACACTTTGTAGAAGGAAAGATAACAGAGGAAAGCAAACATTTCTATTGACTTGCTGTGGTGTGTGATCTGCCAGTCAAAAGAGTTTAGAGTTTTTTGTTTAGAAGAAGAGTGTTTAGAGGAAGGGAAAGAGGATTGCTAAAAGCAAAAAATGCAGCTACTTGCTACTCATTTCAAATCTTTGTCCAGCCTTGTGTGAAGCTTAGCGAGAAACATCTCTTGCTCTCCATGTTGTAAGTTGACTTCATATGCAGATACGTTATATTCTTACGCTAGTTGCAAGCATCTTAATGTAATTTTAGGGCTTTGTAGTTTGTTTTGTCAAAACTCTTGGATGGGTACATATTTCCCTGGTTTTTATTATTTCTTGGCTTTTATAATTCTAATTTCCTACTGTCTCACCAAACTTTCAGTTTAGTTGCTAGCAGTGAAAATATAATAACAGTTAAAACTATTCCAGCTTTTGTATCTTGATCTAAGGCTCTTGGGAACATCCTTTAGAAGTGTTGAGCACAGCACTTTTTCTGATTTGAAGTCAGTGATTCGACATTAGTAGCTGACATGTTGATTAATATCTACTTGTAAAACTTCCAAATACAATTTTGGGTACAATGTGTAATTTGCCTGAAAGGAGCTCCGGGAAGTTCTGAATCAAGATGCGAAGTTGAAGGGATAGGACAGTGCCCTTTGCTCAATTTATCAGATTTTCTGGACACTTTCTAGCACTTCCTCACTGCATTTGAAAGCTTTTTAGCCTTGACATCTTCGCTTTGCCTAGCTCCTGGATCTGCTAACTAGTGTTTAATCAGTCCTGAATACCAGTCGTTGCGTGGAAGGGCGGGCTCTGCGTGACAGCCGAACTCAGTCCTTTGACAGATGTGCACGGGTGTGTGATGGGCAGATGCACTGTGTTCAATGTGGCTTTGAATGGACATTTGCACGTCCCTGTGCAGTGGGGCATGGAAAACAGTGAACAGGAAGGACACAGGGAAAACCAGGGTTGCTACTACCTTGGTGAAGCAGCTGGGTCAGCTGAGGCTGAGGTGGAATTTAGTTGCCTTCTCTTGCTGGCAGTAGTTTGTCTTTTGATCTTTTTGCCACTCTTGCTCAGATCTCATCCCTTCCTTTCCTTTCTATGTGATAACTGTCCAGAGAGTGGCA
Source organism: Nipponia nippon (assembly GCF_047370975.1). Lineage (NCBI taxonomy): Eukaryota > Metazoa > Chordata > Aves > Pelecaniformes > Threskiornithidae > Nipponia > Nipponia nippon. The sequence goes on from NW_028262369.1 coordinate 4,220,223, forward strand.
TTTTTCTTCCTAATTTCTGACAGCTCTTTTCTGTTTGAATTTACATAACAGGCTTAGGCGCCGTCTTCAGCTGCTCTTTGATTACTGTGGAACAGAATCATAGAATTGTTAAGGTTGGAAAAGACCCTTAAGATCATCGAGTCCAACCGTTAACTTATCACTGCCAAGTCCACCACTAAACCACGTCCTCAAGCACCACGTCTACCCATCTTTTAAATACCTCCATGGATGGAGACTCAACCACTTCCCTGGGCAGCCTGTGCCAGTGCCTGACTATCCTTTTGGTGAAGAAGTTTTTCCTAATATCCAACCTAAACCTCCCCTGGCGCAGCTTGAGGCCGTTCCCTCTCGTCCTATCGCTTGTTACTTGGGAGAAGAGACCGACCCCCACCTCGCTACAACCTCCTTTCAGGGAGTTGTAGAGAGCAATAAGGTCTCCCCTCAGCCTCCTCTTCTCCAGGCTGAGCACCCCCAGTTCCCTCAGCCTCTCCTCATAAGACTTGTGCTCCAGACCCTTCACCAGCTTCGTTGCCCTGCTCTGGCCACGCTTCAGCCCCTCCATGTCCTTCTTGTAGTGAGGGGCCCAACACTGAACACAGGATTTGAGGTGCGGCCTCACCAGTGCCGAGTACAGGGGCACCATCGCCTCCCTGGTCCTGCTGGCCACACTATTCCGGATACAAATAGCAAGCAGCATGCTGCTTCTGCAGTATAACCATCTGTCTGGGCCCTTGGAGCAGATGGGAAACTGGACAGTCTTGACTATTATTATTTCCCATGCCATGATTCATAGTTCAGCGTACTCAGTCCGCTCATTGGCACTGGACAGACCCCAGCAGGAAAGCATGTCCCAGCACCAGGCTGAGAAGGTGCAATAGATCACAGGCCTCTAGCTTTAGCTAAACCTCTTCTGCTAGAGAAGAGCTCTGGCTTTTGAAGTACAAATGGTAACTCAGGAGCATCTCAACTTTGGGATCAGATGGAATAATTTCTGTAGCAGCGAGTACTAGCGATGGATGCACAAAAAAAATGCCAGCATGGAAACTAGAAACATGTGAATTACCATGGAGATGAATACAAACCTGGTAAGGGCATTTTCAGCAGAACTGTCTCCTTGGCAAAATCATCAAAATGAAAACTTTTTGTGGAAATGTATCAGCTGACAGGAGGAAGATCTCAGAACAGACGCTAGCTTAGAGCCCAGGATATTCAAACTGAGCTATGGGGGAACCAGATTCAAATCCCTCCCTGAATATCATCTCCAGATCCTGCTCTTTTTCTCTCTGGCTTCCTTTTCTCTTACGTAAAATATGTTGAAACCTTTTTAAATCTTGACATTTTGGGCAGAGTTCATGTTTCCTGATCCAGCTCATCTTCTTGGGAATATTGATAGAAAAACCTCATTTTGTCCGTCATTGGCCCTGCTGTTAAATCAAGGGTCTTATCCCCTCATGTGAATGCATAGTAGTCAGGAGGGGGAAAGGAAGATTCTGCTAAACCACATATATGGGGAATAGAATATAAACCTCTTTAGTTTAACCTGGATCATACCTAATCATCCTTCTTTTTAAAAAGCATAACAGTGATCTCTAGCACGGCAAATTCCATCCTGTCCAGCCCTTCTGAGATCAGTGAAGTGAGTGAGGCAGAAGCCCAGGTGGATATTAGCTCCTTTATATTTAAGATATTTTCTCACTGTTCCCCTTCTTGTTCTCGCCCAAACACGTGTACTGTATGTGGCTGCATCTGACATCCCACAGTGGCAAGACTAAAGCCCAAATCACGGGTAGTCTAATGCATTGACTGACTTATAAAAAGGGACATAACAGCCATCATTCCTGATTAAAGACATATAACAGGACGTGCTGAGCAGCATGAATTTCTGGCAGAGTTACAACGTATTTTTTTTACCAGCTCTTTTAGGGCTCTACATTGAATGTCAGCTAAGAGAAACTGATAATTTAATTAGGCCTCCAAGTATTTGGATTGTAAGATAATCATTTTTCATAATGGATTTAAGGGGTTAGTAATTCATGCTTATTGCTAATTCTTTGCATAAAAAAAAATCTCAATAATCATTCAGCAGTTTTGCCCTTTAGTGGGCATTTTCTTAGGTAAAGGAAGCAAGCAATGTTTTTCCATGTAACATTAGCTTTACTAGCGCACTAGTAACGGTGAGCAAGATCTTTCCATAGTGTTGTGAGCACCTGTGAGGGTCCAGTTCAGAGGGAACTCTGCTGATGAGAAAAATTTTAAAAAGGCAGGCTCTTCAACTCATCTAATCTCTTCTCTGGTCAGCTCCACCTGCAGACAAGACGCTGCTTAGAAATCTTGTACGTCTCATGTTAGCAGCACAAAATACCTCACCTCCTGATGGGGTTAAATGCAACTAAACCACTATTTACTCTCTTGTGGGTAGGTAGGTGGGTAACCATATTGCTCTTCTCGCCATGTGTGTTAATCCAGGTATCTGCTGGCACCAGTCTTTCCCAGGGGGTAAAAAATTTAATTCAGCTTCTTTGATTTGCATTATTGCTACCAATAATTGTTTTGGTCAGGCTTTTGTGAGGGTGGCTGAAAAATCAAATTCTGCTTACTTTGAAGTTTTACCACTCTTGCTTCCCTCCGAGGCAGAACACATGATGTTGTGTTAAGCACAAACATCGGAGTACATGGGTTCCTTCTGGATATGAATATGAAACGGAGGAATGAAGGAATTGGTAGGTTTGGTTTTGCTGCAGAGCTCAGATGAAAGAAAACAGATAAGGTGGAAGGGGAAAGAGTTGTTTAGGAGAAAAAAAAAGTCTCAAAGACTGAAGAGAAAAAGCTAAACCCTGTGGTTTGGGATAATGCTCGAAAATTTTCCAGTCTTCTGGGCGATTAGTTGAAATGAACTGGTTTTTCAAAGGCTTTCCAGATTCAACTCAAGCTATTGAAATATCAGAGGACAACAAGGGAATCTGCTTTCACCTGGGAGGAAAACTTTGAAAAGTAGTAGAAAGCTCTTGCATTCACCCATCACCAGACAGCAACAAACTGAGCAATACTGACAAGAAAGAGCATGATAAGGAGCTGCTGTAGAAATCTGAGGGTAAAAACATTTACAGCTTTGCAGAGCTGAAGAAGCCTCCAACCACAAAGGGCTCTGAGCATCCCGACATCAAGTCCTTCTACAGCTCCTGGGAGTGAAGGGCTGCAAGAGTCCTGTCCTCTTGCCGTGCTCCAGGAAGACATGGGCTGCAAAGAAAAAAGCCATCTGTGGCAGGTGATAATTTGCATTTAATCTGCAATCTAATAGTAGTGAGAGAACAGTGCTAGATACCAGATACAGGCTTCTCTGGGATGACAAATGGCTTTTCTGTGTCCTTTCTGAAAGGTGATGTGTTCATGTAAGAAGGCAGACATACTGCCAAGGGAGCAAGTGAAGCGAAACTTAAGGCAAAGGCAAAAGAAGCTCTACACAGCCGTTATATTCTTTGGCCTCGACTGCTTATTGAGTATACGCAGGGTAGAGAGAAAAGATATTAACTGAAAATTGAATCTCCTAAGAAAATTTCTTCAATTTGTTCAGCTACATTACTGCATTGTTGGCTTGTTCTGTAGACTGATAGAAGAGATGGTTTTGTTCCAAACTGAGTTGGATAAAACTTTTTTTTTTTTGAGGAAGAGAAAATTTAGGAATTTATGGGGCTTTGGACTGAATGCTTTTAATTCACCTGGCCAGGATTGAGTGAATGAAAGTAAGCCTCTCTCCTCCTGCACAAATGTCAATTTAATGTTTCATTTCAATAAAGTTGAAATCTTCCCTTAGGAAGAAAATACTTATTTTCATGCTTTTTAAACTCAGTTGTTGACTGTTGTTTTTGAAATGGCATCTTTCAGTAAAATATGGATAAATAATGAAAAAAAAATATAACCTTTTTGTCCCATCCTTCTTCACGACACAAACACATGCACAACCAGAAACACTTCATTCTGAAGCCAAACAATTCATTTTAGTTTAGATACAAACAAAGTTTTTCCTTTTTTCAACTGAATAATATGGAAAATATTGATGTTTATTTTTTTCCCAACCTTTTCTATGTTTTGCTTTCTTTCCTTTGTTTTCTATTTTTTTTTTTAAGATGAACTGCCATATAGAATAAATCACAGCTCAGTCAGCTCTCATTCCAAGTTTTAAGGTTAGTGGGGAGACATTTTATTGTCAAGTAAGTCTATGTTTACTAAGACTGAAGTTCTTTGGAAACAGGCATTGAAGTTCTTATTGGACTCTGCTATTTCAGATAGGCAGTACTGTTTGAAAGAAATAATCCCAGATAACTGAATGGCAAAATTCATCATATATATAAAAAAAAAAAAAAAAAGAAGCTATAAGATAAAGCAAGACAGTCTCCAGATTTAATTTGTGGTTTGATATTTTTTTTTTTATTTTATTTTCTCTTGTTGTGGAAGAAAAGTCCAGCTTTGCTGGTCGCACTGAGTTTCTTAACAGCAAAAACAAACCCTGGTTTCTTATGAGTTTGCTTTGGAGGTGGAGTTTGTGCACGGATCCCTAAATGTCTAATAACAGCTGGTGCTCATCTGCTGTTGCGTGTAGTGTAATAGGGGCTCTTTCTTCTACCTAACCACATGCTTTGACAATATTTGTAGAAATTCAGTGCTTTGAGACCTCTGCCAGATTTGGTGACATGAACAACTGGTTTCATATCAAGGAATGCAAACAACTTTCTTAGGAAACCAGGCAGCTACCTCTAAATTGAGGAATATTAATTTTGGAAAATGGTGAGTAAGTGAACGTTGAATGATGTGGGAGATGAAACCCTTGCAGTTAAAAGGAAAAGAGCTCTGAGGCTGCACCATCTGCAGGTAGGAATTTAAGTAAGCATATAATTTTTAATCACTCATTGGAAAACCCTCTTTCTTCCTCTCTGCAAGAAGCCCAAGAAGGCTAGTTCTCTAGCTTTAACACCTATTGTTAGGTGCGTTAAATGAAGCAGTGTAAATCCCCTGAACATTTACTATTCATCTAACTTTGTGCAGAAGATGCAATTTCACTGGGCAGGATTGATGACAATTTTTCTTCTAGGAGCATTTCAAAATGTGTGTCTCTTCTGTCAGCAGTTTTCCTATTTTTCCCTTGATGAGGCATATGTCTCAATAAATAGCCTGTTCATGCGGTGATTGTTGAATTAGTTCCCTGCTTTTTGGGTTTTTTTAATACTTACCTGTCCTCTTTCAAAAAGCCACAGAAATCCTGAACTAAAGGCTGTGCTTTACTTCCCTGGCACCCCCCCATCTGAGGAGGAGACGAGCCTTTCTGGGAGGTGAGCATTGCAGAAGATATGAGCTAAGCAGTGTCAGGACTATAGCGTCTTTCTTCGACTGCTTTGCTTAGATAAACATACAGCAGTGTCTCTATTTTGTGTCCACGTGCACGTTTGAGTAAGCAGTAAGAAAAAAAAAAACAAAAACCCAAAAAACTGCTCGCGTTCCTTCCCCAGGAGAGGAGTGATGGCAGATGTTAGTTATTTGTCCTCCTGGAAGGGGTGAGCTAACTGTGGGTACAGAATCTTCTCATTTCCATGGTAATGAACGTGTTCTAGAAAATTTGCCTTATATCATATAGTTGGAGACTACCTTTTATTTTATGTTTCCTGGATAAGGTTTTATTAAGCAGATTATTTTGACGCTTGCTTTTGTTGCTGTCTGTATTACCATATCAAAGAACCACTCACCATACTGTGTGCAAGAAAACAGCAGTATTGTACGTGGTCATACAGAGTTTATATTAATTGTTTGCAATGGCTAGTGTTCTAGCTTAATTTCAGGGCCATTTTCTATTTGGATAACATATTTTTGAAGAAGTGCTGAATAATTTACAAGATTCACATCTAATTAATGTGAGAAAACGCCAGGAATCTAAACCCATGGTACTAGCTGTTCTTTTGTGTTGCATATTAGTCTGACAACCACTTACAGAGATTCCTCTGCAAACCTCTCTGCTGTTTAATGTTAAAAAAAATTCTGAGCAACATTCCTCAACTTCGAGTGTATTTTTCCGTTAAAAAAGACTTTGGTTCATATCATGAAATGTGCAAGCTAACATTAACTGAAGATCATGTTTTTGAAAATTTTTTACTTTTGGGGTATATTGTACAGCTCAGATTATGAATGATATTGCTGGTTACATTAGTGTCAGCTTGAAAGTATCTCCAGCTACGCACTTAATGTTCATATAAATCAATTTCAGGGGCAATTCTATCTCTTACAGTATATGAAGTAATTCCTTTTTCTCTGTTCCCAGTCCTGCCTGTTTGGGTAAATGTTGCTTGTGCCCAAGGTGTGAGAATGGCTCTTGGCATCAGATTGAGATCAAAAGTCACTTCTTTCTTCTGTCAAACTTTTCCTTAGGATTAATCATTTAATCTCTTAGTGGGTTAGCTCCCCATTTGCAGATAACATTGTATGATTTATCTTTTATGTTTTTATAGATAAAAAGTGTAAACTAGTGACTGTTTCATGAATATTTTTAAAAAGCTGAACCCCATGGAAATGCAGGCTTTGCCTTTCTTTTGTCACTATCGACATCAAAGCTCTTCTTCTTTCACATGTGTACATGAAGTATTACTGAAATGTAATATGTGCTGAAACGTAAAATGTACTGAAAGATGTACCTGAAATATGGGTCCATTGGGTGCATTGGATCAGGCTTTGATGCAAGTCATCCTGGTGACAGTGGGAGTGCTCTTCTGTTGCTCCCTTCTCATTGCACATCCAGAGACGCTGGTTTTGTCCTTATTCTGTCTTGTAATTTAAGCACTAATGCTTATACACTGGCTCAAAGGCACTGACCTGACTTAAAATTAACCAGGAAATAACCAAGACATAAATAATTGTTTGGAAACAGTTAAAAAAAATTAGAGCAGGAATTTTGGATTTTTTTTAAAAAGATCTGTCTATAGTGAAAACAAATTTCAAAATAATGTAATCTGCTGCAATTTGGTGCATCTTAAAAGTCAAGTACACTTCTGTAAAATGGAAGCATGCAGCATGAAGGTGCTACCTTGGAGTGAATGGGAAGCAGTGCAGGATATTTAACAGATGCTGTGATACAAAGACCAACATTTGGCTTCAGCTCTGCCAGCTAGGGTGAGAAACTTTGCTTTCTCCATACTTTGATATCCTCTCATAGCTCCTTAGGAAATGGTTTATTTTTCCTTCTCTGTTTGTACAGTGCATATCAACCTAATGTCTGATTTAATTTGGAGTGTCCAGATGTTAATGGAGGAGGATAATAAAGGAGTAACAAATTAAAATGATACATGGCACTGTTATTGGTGTCATTCACGGAGTACTGGAGAGAATTCAAAAATAATACTGGTGCTATATAAATGATTGATGTTGTAATCTTCAGTCCAGTTGTCCTTTCATGAAGTAGTAGTTCAGGGTGCGATGTCACCTCATGTCTTTGTGAACACAGTTTCTTACAACATAGAATCGTTAAGGTTGGAAAAGACCCTTAAGATCATCGAGTCCAACCGTTAACCTATCACGGCCAAGTCCACCACTAAACCATGTCCTCAAGCACCGCATCTACCTGTCTTTTAAATACCTCCAGGGCTGGAGACTCAGCCACTTCCCTGGGCAGCCTGTTCCAGTGCCTGACCACCCTTTCGGTGAAGAAGTTTTTCCTAATATCCAACGTAAACTTCTCCTGGCGCAGCTTGAGGCTGTGTGCAGCTTGAGGCCGTACATGTAGCAAGAGAGACAGAATCACTCTGTGTCTTTGAATGTGGAGTCTAGAAGTACCACTAAAGTCACTGTTGGCATGAAGATACTTCGTAGTAGGTGGAAAAGAATTATTCTAGTATTGTTCAGTTTACAGAGACAGTAATGTCTCTGAGATGATGCCTAAGAGGAATAAGAGCAAAAATTTCCGCAACACTGCTATGATCTCCATGCACATCATCTGTCTCAAATTCCACTGAAGAGGCACAACGATCAATGGGACAGTACAAGATATATTGCCTTTCCACAGCTGTACTCCCAAGGATGCCTTGGCTAAGTAACTTCTGCTTTGAATGCTGCCTTTAAAGGCCTGAAAACATATTCAGCATTAATGATATATCATTTAGAGCTGAAAAATGTAGTAGTGGTAGTCGTTACGCGGCTAACTATGCTTTGCTAAATTTGAGAATCCTCCATTGCCCTTGACTCCAGAGAGCTCTTGAAATTCTCAGTTTGAAACTGTGCTGCATCCGTGACACAAAACAACCAAAGCCAGACAATGCAAATAAAATGTTCTGTGAAGAAGTGAGTGCTGAATTTTCTGAGATAAACAAGTAGCAGAAAACCAAGCTGTAGGAATACAAACAAATGGCAGCTTTAATATTGAAATTACCCAAATTTTGCCAATTTCAAGTGCAGCTGTGCTATTTGAGTTCAATTAGATTGCAAGCAAAGAATTTCCTTTAACACATAGTTCTGCAAACATTAGAATACTGTAATAAATAAATAAATAAACAAGCCCAGCCAGGGAGCACAGATGCCACTTAATGTGGTAGTGTATTAAAGTTTACAGTTACTTCTTTCAGACTCTTCCCTGGGGTGCCATGTGTCAGCCTCCTGGAGAAGGAACTGCAAAGTCTGATTCACGGATGTATTAGACGACATCTGTGCTCGCTGGCTTGGATTAGAGATACTGAATCAAAAAGGGTTTGATCTGCCTTACCAGCACTAAGCTGACACGAAGTTATACAGTTTTAGCTTGTTGGCTTTTTTTTATCTGTTTGCGTTGGATGTTATGAGTCAGCACTGCTTGGCTTTTTTGTTTTGGGATTGCCGTTTTCCTGGGCAGGGTATGTGGTGTGAAATGGGTTTGGCCATTTCTATAACCTGCAGAGGAAGAGCTCTGCATTTCATATATTCAGCTGGAGAAGTAGTACAGGGGTAACTCATAGGTGGGAAAAGGTGGCAGCTTGTCAGGGCATCAGCTGTTCCATGTGAGGTTAGGTTGGGTATAAGGGTAAGAAAGCTAATTCTCAAGAGATCCTGCTAATGTAAGTCCCTCTGGGTTGTTTTCTTTTCCAGCTGAAGCTATATATTAAGCAGGAGCCACTGTATTGGTCCAGCCCTGCTGCCAGGCAGTCATCACAGGGTGTAGCCCTGGCCCAGGAGCTGCCCATGAGCTGCTAATGGGCACAAGCAGTTCAAAAGGCACAGGTTGGCATCCTCTGATGCAGAGAAAATGGCTTTGTTATAGTAATTAATATTGCAAAAATACTGGGGAGATGTGCTTGCTTTGGGTTAGTGCTGTACTATTGCTTCATATTCCATTCTTGTTCGTAACGAAACCCCACTTTACGTGTACGTTTATTTCAAGAATTCTGTGAAGCATGCGCTGAGCTTTCTAAATATGTGGATGCATATTCCTGGATCCCTGACGGCTTTGGCCTCTGCTTGAACTTTCAGACAGGTACTTGGGGAAAAATTTAAATTATTTCAGTCCTTCCATTTCAATTTATTTCAGTATAAATAACTGCAGGATTTCTCAGTCTAGGAAAGATATTAAAGAGGAGGAGTGTTATTTTTGCTATTTTTAAAAATTAGCTTCCAACTGACATTGCTGCCTTCTCCTAAGTCACTTAAAATCTCAGCCAGAAACAGTAAATACAATTTCTAGCCATCATAACTAATGAAAGGGATATCCACTTTAATAAACACTTTATTTTTCTTTTTTTTATCCTTAATTTTTTTTTTTTCTGAGTACCTCTATATAATACTTTCTATAAACAAGACATTGGGAACTAAAAGACAGTAAGCTTGCTCTGGAGGATACAATACGCACTGAGACTGAATGAAGGCAAAATGCAAATGTAAACAGAAGGGGGCTTTTTTGGCTTTTTGTGGTGCGTGTATTGGTTTGTTTTTTTTTTTTTTATGACCACCTTCATAATTAATGGATTATGGTAAACCTTTGGCATATGGTTATAATAAGGAGCAGGAGGCTGTCATTACCGTATGAACACGGTGACAAATCACAGAAGAATCAGTGTTCTTCCATCACGAGAGGACTTTAATAGGGAAAACAGCATCATCTCAAGGCTTCAGTGTGACATTTTTTGCTTTGCTCTAGATTTTCTAACTGGAAACTTCCCAGCCTTTGTGCTAGCTAGTCCTCTGTGAAAAGTTTTAAGAGCCATTTATAACAAAAAGCTGTGTTTCCTTTTGCCTAATTTTGCTTTTGGGAAATTTGACAGTAATTGTAGCCCGTTCACACGTACTCCTGGAATCCATTTACGGGATTAGTGTCTTAAATTACACACATCAGATTAAGGAAATACCTTGAGTTAACCTGCATCTGACTCAACACACAGAAATAGTCAACCTGAGAGACCGTCATCAGATAAACCAATCCCAATCCTGTCTGGTCAATCTGGTTTAATGGCTCTGTCTCTGTGCCTGCTTTACCGTCCAGAAAACTGCTTATGTGCTGGTTTGATGATTACCCAAACTCTGGTATTTCTGCTTTTGAAATACATTATCAAAGTTTGAGATTTATGGGTAAATGCTAACCGATGATTTTGTGAACTGGACACAGGACAAACGAGCTGCCAGAGACCCATATTTTTGGCTGAGAGTAGTCTATGATGCGGTAGCTATCAAAATACAATCTGGTGCCCATCTTGACAGATACATAGCATTTGTGTGACATAGGAAAATGTCAGCTTGGGGTTCACAGCCAAAACACATTTAGCTCACAAGAGCAGAAAGCCTAGTAGTCTAACCCTTTGTTCTTCAACTAGAAATATAGTTTAAAAACTGGGCTGAACGTGGAATAAATTACAGGGAAAGACAAATACACATATATTAGTGCTCAAGCTATAACTGGAAACAGTATAGCAAGGAGTGTACTGTGCTTTGCAGAGCCCCTCCAAAGGGCTACGTGCACACCAGGTAAAGGAAACGGAGAAACAGCTCCTGGTGGCATTGAAAGATAGGATACAATTTTGTAGGCTTAATGTTCAGCTCTGACGAAAATGAAAACTGATTATGTGAAAAGAGAATTTTGCTGTAGCCAGAGTGTTGGTGGGGATGGGGGTGATGTATTTACTGACAGAAGATGAGCCAGAAAAAGCAGAATGTGCCTCACGTTTATTTACATAAGAATACAAGCCAAGGGATTTTCAGGTAATGCATGTGAGTCCTCTCTATTGCATTCTTCCAGGCTTGTGGGTTTTGTTTTCTCCTTTAGAAGATTAGGAAGCATAAGGAAAAGCAGAAGCCTCCAAATTAGAAGTTTTGGGTACCACCACCGGTCCTTGGAACATAGTTCTGCCCTTGATGACATCACTGGAAGCTGAGTGTGTGAAAAAAGGGTTCTAATCATTACAAATTCTATGCTAGTATAAGCAGGCATAGCTATTGCTATATTTTTAAAAAGAAAATAAAATTACACCACTGTCTCCTATTAAATAAACCATTATTTTAAAAGAACGACAGCCCTTCATTTTTTTGAGAAACAAATCGGATGCAAACAACAGCAAATGGGTATTTAACTCCATGACAGAATCAACAAATCTATCATGATACATCTCTGCAGTTTTCTCCTGCATGTAACTGTGTCTGGTTTTCTGCCTACAAAAGATGAAAAGCAGAAAAGCAAAAGCAGCATGAGGCTTCCCTAAAGGAAATGTTCCAGAGGAAGAAGGGAAATGCAGTAATGCACCAGTCTGCTCTCCCCCAATTACTGTGTGCTGCCCATCTTCATAATTACTTGTGTGGAGGGCTCTGGTTTGTCTTGGCTGATTCTAGAGCTCCAGACTCACCTAACAGTGGAAATCCTTACAAATTGAACAAAAGCAGAAGCTCCTCTGGCTAGGAGCAATAAGACACATATTAGCCGTATCAGGTACTTCTTGACACGTTTTTAAGGTTCCTAAATTAAAACCAATCAAAATCTTGAAAAGTAAATCTAGAACTAATAAACATATTTCTTTAACCTGCTTAAATAGGATATTTTAGGGCTTTGTATTTTTTTAGGCTTTTTCATACTTGGCATCACGGACAGAAACATTTGTTCCTCTTAGCAACAGAGCCTGCGACTAAAAGCCCTGCATTTCCCTTCGCAGCCAAGGCCTCTCTCACTTCCTCTTTGCTTCTCGGGAAGCTCTTGTTCAAAACACCTAGAGCAGCTGGTATTTCTTACCACGGAGGACTTGCTTACTTGACTGTAGATGACAGAGGCATAATCAGCTTTTTGTTTTCCTAATTTTTTTCTACAGAAAACAAAAGCATGATTTAGAGAACTTTCCCTTGCACTGGGAAATGTAGACTCTTGTAGTGTGTGTCTTAAAAAAACAAAACAAAACAGATTTTTTGTTTGTTTGTTTTTCTATGATAATCCCCTGTGGTGCTAGGAGCTGTGATAGGAGGTCTGTTTGGTGGTTCTGCTTCTACTTTTGATTCAGTCTTATAACTGATAATGCCTGTGTTTGAGGAAGGTCTCCACTGACCTGGAAATGCAGAAGCTCTTTATCATAGCCCACAGTGAGCTTTACGAGTCCTGCAAGATCAAGGAACACAAGAGAGCATTTTGGAGAGCTGTATGTTGGTCCCTTAGCATGTAATTTACTTCTACACACAAATGTATAAAAATATATGTAATGTATCTCGCATCTGTTAGGGCATTTCTGTCCTAGCATTCAGTTGCTGTTCTTGAAATTCAAAAGCTTGAAATTTTAAGACTTCATTCTTAAACTTGAAATATGAGTCAATCATATTGAAGTCATCAAGGTTACTAATAGACTGCACTCGGTGTGAACAGTAACGGTAGAGTGTCACCCAGTCAGGAAATTTGTCTTATGAGAATAATGTACCCAAATTCTCACTCACATCGATATAAATCAGGAGGGGCTTCAATTAAGTAAGGAGAATTACGTCTGTGAAAATTGCTATGAGAGGAGAATGAGATCTGCTTTATTTACTTTTGGAACAATTGAATGTTTGAAATGGGCATTTTTGGCTATATATGCTCTAATAGGATTTGAAATTGTCAGAATGAGTTAAAATCACTGCATTTACTATGCATAGGATGTTTTTAATGGTGTGCTTATTTTCTTAGTACCGTATGTTCCTCCTTATAGAAAAACAAAACAAAACATTAAGATCATCAAACCAGTTACTACAAAATGTGGCTGCTCCTTATATTTGTTTGTATATAAACATATATTGTGCAAGCCAGATAAGAATAAAAAACATTGGTAATAAGCCTAATATGAAAGTGGTTGTTAATATACCATGAAAATTAGTGTCTTTCTCTCTCTCTCTCGAAATGGAAAGAAAGATATTGCAAAATCTCTAGGGAACAAAGACCTATCACTGAAAAATTCAAACTCAGCTTTACCAGGTCCTCTGCTTTTGTTGATAAAGGTTTTGTTTCTTCCCCACCCAGTCGGCTTCTGCATGCTGCGGGAGGTGAAGGGAGGATTGCTTTTGTCAGAACCAACTTGCCATTTCTCAAATGATGTCACGGACACCCTGGGCTGTGTTTTGGGTACATGGTAGAAGGATGCAGTTCCTAGAGGATTTAAGTCAGTATTCCCTGTATTTTTCAGTGGCTCAGATCAAAGAACAACAGGTCTTTGTGAAGAAGGTGTTAGAAAGAAGGGGTAGTTTGGGTTGAATTATACCGTAGTTCTATTAGAAACATTAGCCTACACTACCTCAGCAGTGTGAATAAATTGCTGCTCAAACTGGGGCCAATATGTCGGTACGAATTCTCCCTGCTCGCGTTTTAAATTTTCTATATTTTGTTCTTGTGAACTAGAACACCCTGAAGGGGCTGGAGGTTTTAGCAGAGTGGCCATTTGAGAACCTGTGGGACCTCTGGCACCCCAAACCCAGGGCGGGTTGGTACTGCCATGGCCCCACTGCCCCTCCATGGGGCACACGTGGGGTGCCCAGCCTCATGAGCAAGACCAACTGTGTGAGGCACCTGGAAGATGCTCTCCAGAGCAGTGTTCATGTAGACAGTAAGGAAAAAGTAGGGCTGTACCACTGAGAGTCTCTACTGTCAGGCAGATCACAATGAAGCCAGCAAAAGTTATAAAGCACCTTTTCAGGATGCTATCAAATCAGTCATTGCTGCCTTTTGCATTCCACAGCTACTGAGCTGATTTTACTCTGATCCAGTCAACTTTTTAATCAAGGTGCGTTCAGGAAGAAGTCGGGTGCTGGCTTTGGCTGCGCTAGACCAAGTGGTGCTTTAGATACAGGGATACCGGTAAGAAATATGAATCTCCCTGGGAATGAGGAATATGTTACCTCTCTGAAACTGTGATAAATTTTTGACAGGATTCATGTAAGGTCCGTTTCTGAATTCTGCCCATGTTTTTAGTGCCCTTGATCTATCATGTACCATCATCTGTTATGTCTCCAGAGGTGGATGTGCTGTCACGGGCATGGGGAACTGAGGAAGCTGCTGTGGTGACACTAATTTTTGTCACATTTTAATGAACAATATGCCTCTCTCAGTATCCCTATGTCCTGTACTAAATCTTTTAGGACTAGAATAGATGCTTAATAGAGATATAGCCCAGGGTTGATATAGGATGTACTTTTTCCCCCTACTTCCCCATTAATAATAATAATAACCTGTCAGCACAAGGCATTTTGCAATTTCTGTTTTATTTCCTTTGGATTTTCCAAGTCTGTGATTTCATCTTTGAAGGCATTTTTTTCGACTGTGAACTACCCAAATTTAAGTGATTAGCAGTATCTGCGCTGGAAAGTAAAAAGAAAGACTGAATATGAAGGGATGAATATCTATTTCCTCTGTGATTCTAGCACTGATCCTTTAAAATTGTGGTGTACCACCTGGATGAGGACATAACGGGTCTAAGGTGTTTAATGATAATTACATATAAAACTCTGCATGGCCAGATGGTGTTCACAGCAAATCCATGAACAAAGACTGTTTTCATTCATCTCTGGTTGTAAAAAAGCCCCAAACAAAAAAAAAAAAAAAATGAATGCAGTCTGAAGGGCTCTCCTACCTTCATTTTGCCCAGTTGTTCCATTTTTGTTTCTTACACTTCACCAAAGACTGGCTTGTCTTACTCAGTAGTAGTTGATTTGGCTGATTTGGCTTCCACTGGTCCATGCCAGTAGTTATTTTAATAGTGTTTTGAGTGGGAGGAAAGGAAGCCCAATAATCCATATCCATATATATATATATATAGTCTATGCATATAGACAGACTTGAAATCTGTCTTTCGGCTCTTTGGGGTCTTGCATTAATCTTCTTTATACACAAGTTGTAATCTATTTTGTTTTGTTAGGCTGACATAATTTAGTTTCTTTTCCTTGCTGTGTGGTGGGTTCCTCTAACAACCACTTTATGCCAGCTCAGGAGAACAAACTCCTTCCCAGAAGGCAGGGTGTTCAGAGACCTGTATGATGCTGCTGAAACAGAGACTGCAAACTGTACAGTACAGACTCGTTTCAGAAGACGTGCATGTCAGATTAAAAAAAAAGTGATACTTGCACTAATTTGTATTTTTCATTATTAAGCACTTCCCTGGCTTTGTCAGCGCCACAACAGAAAGCAAAGACAACAACAAAGAAGAGCGATTTCTATAGTTATGTCTAGTGAACCTAAAGGTGCTAGATTAGTGGGAAAAGAGTAAATTGTTTTTGTTTCCAACAGTTTAAAATCCACAGCTGTACAGGTGACATAATATGTTATACATTTCATACAATGTTGCTTTTAAAATTAATATTGACATTTAATGGCTATGGAAACAGCTATCAGTATGCAGAAGATTAAATAAAGCAATAGAACGAGCGCACAATAAATAAGTATAGCAAGATGCAGCAGACAGCGTCACTACAGTGTCCCAGTAAATAAAACTCAGAGTGGTGTTTTCTGCTGTGGGCTAGTTCCTCAGCACTCTGACCTTGATACTGGATACAGCCGGTGTAGGTTAGCCTATATATTATCCATCATTCTCATGTGCGCTTAGGAAAACTTGTCTCGGAAGAGAGACAATTTTTTTATTTTTCCCTGAGGCTTAAGTTACCCAGTGTTACACCTACAGTTACAACAGGTATACAGATCCTGGTATACAGGACCTAGCTCATGAAGGTACAGCAAATAAAACTGAGTGACTGGGCAATAAAATGGCAGATGAAATTCAGTGTGAGCAAATGCGAAGATGGCAAGCATCTTCACGTGGGAAAAAAACATTCCCTTTGATTTATCTCTGTGTGTGTGTGTTAACTAAAAACCTCCCGCTCCTCAGTTTCCTCCTGGGGTCTGTGCAGAGGGCTCTGAAGGGGAAGGCAAGCAGGAAGGTAGTTTCTCTTGAAGGCATGTCAGGCACCTGCCATTCGAATTGGACTCCTTGCCTGGGAAGGGACTGTCTAGTGGGATGAGCAGAACTCGAGAGCGAAAGGCTGATTTTAGGATGGAATGAGTCTGGTTGGTAGGGTTTGGAGCTTCAGGAGTGTACGCTGAGCTCTCTCGGCTGCTGCTCAAGCTTATAGGAGCATTCAAACCTTGCAGACTGCTGTCCTACACTCTATGGCCATCTTCTTCCTTACTGCTTGTAAAGGATATGACCTGGCGTTGCTGTAAGTCACTGGCTGTCCTTCTCTTGCCTTCGGGATGTATCTGCTGAGGCCTGTACTCTCTGATCCAAAACTGACTGACCCTGGTGGGAATATTTTCCATCAATGATGAGGGATTTGCATATTCACAAAAAACTGGAAGTACAAGACACTAGGCTGGTTTTGAAGAATTATTCCAATGGTTAGAAGAAAAAATCTTATTGGATAGCTGAGGAGACACAAGCAGTATTTTTATGTCTGCTATGTCTTCTATCTACAGGTATTGCACAGTAGTTGAACTACAACTCGATGATTCATAAAGCTAAACTTCAAAAAGCAAATTGCACTAGTTCTTAATAGTTTGATACAAGACTTTTCAAATCTTATTGCACATATGGATAAAAATCCTGGACGCTGAGGAAAAAAGCCATCGGCATTACATGGACTTAAATTTATACTCCACTAATTCTTCCTAAAACCTACTACAACACTTTGTTTTCTCCTTCAGGTACCTTAGTGGCAGCTTTTAGTTTCACCATCAGATTAGAGGGCAATATCCTTAAAAATATCAATCTTGGCTCTTAAATGAAATACAGAGGGATATATATAGATCTTTAGTATCTGAAGTGTGAACTGAAGGAGGACTGAACAAAGAAAACTGTAGACAATGTGTTTCCAGGAGAATGTGTTTTCAGACTTTCAAAAACTTGAGTCTTTAGGATTTCCTAAATGCCCGTGTTCAGTGCTGGATTTTTGACTTACTTTTTGTACTCACTACGGCAAAATGGCAGGTGTAAAATGTAAGTTCTCAATTACTGTGTTGAATAAATGAGCATTTCACACCTTCCCATGAGTCCTCAACCGAGCATCTGTGTGATGAGGGTTCAGCCTGTCTGCAGCATCTTGCAAAGACCCAGCGCAGCTTGGCCAGCTCCAAGGTGGAGTCCATGAGGATGCAGTGATGTGCCAGCGCCACACTCAAACAAGCTCACGAAGCTGCCCTAAAGCACAACGTCTATGGATGAAGCCTGGCAGGTGTTCAGATAACTTGAGTGCAGGTAGGACAAATATAGAGCTGTGAAAACATTTGCATAGACACGTTTTAATGTTAGATTCATGTTCAAGTCCAGGTGGATTTTTCTTCACTTGCTTAAAAATCTGGTATCTGGGGGATAGAGATTGGATGCAGCTATTATTCAAGAAAAGCCTTTTTTTATGGTAACACATCAAGGCAGATTAGGAATAAGGGTAAGATAAGATAATTCTCAGATAAGGAACTCTGTATCCATGGACTGTATTGTTTGGTGGCTTTGCTTGTGATTTGAACCATACCCTGAAATCTGTACTTGCTTTTTGCTTCATATGGGGTTCCAATCTATTATAAAGCAGCACTTTCCTACTGCTTCTTTTCAAGCTCTTGCTGACAGTTACAAGAATAGTTCAGAGCTGCTCTGAGAAGGAGTCTCTTTCTGTGGGAAGTTTCAGCAGGAATTGAAGGCAGAATGTCCTTGTGTAGTTGCCCAGGATGGAGGGATGGGTGTTGCTCTGCCAAACACGTACAGTAATTCATGCAAAAAAAACATTGCACAGATATTTTTGAAAACGTATGAAAAATATATGTGCAGTATGTCACCTTTCCAGGCATGGTGCCAGTGTACTGAGTTCTGGGCTTTTGTCTTCCGCAGAACATCATAAATTAGAACAGCAAAGGCAAAAGAAGAAAAAAAGAAAGAGGAAAAAGGAGGGAAAAGAAGGGGGAGGAGGCAATTTTTTTTTGGCATCTTAATCTTATACATGCCCCTGTTCATAAACTAAGGGTCTGACTTCTCTTTTCTCAAGGCTGCACTGTGGTCTTCCTTGGTGTGGAGTACAGGATCAGGCACTTTGCTAAGGATTCAACCATGTGCAGCTGAATTGAGCTATCCTTCATGTTGATTTTAACCTAGTTGCAGTCATGGTACATGTTAATCGCAGCCTGACTACTGTGCCAGGTCTTGACGTGCTCTGCATGTGGGGGAATTCAGCTGGAGATGTTTCTCATGTGGTTGATTTTCACAGTCTGGGCTTTTTTTGTTCTTCTGTAAGAGCATGCAACAGTTGGAGCGGGATGCAGAAACTTGCTCAGAAATTTTTGGAGTGAAGTTAATACCTGCAGAAACATCCTGCTGACAGAGGTTGCCCAGCCCTTTTCCAGTAGAGCGGACTCTTTAAAATTTTTATGAACTATGTCTAATGTCTTTGACTTTCATGGAAGGTGTTTGATATTTAACTGGAAGCCCCTGGGTTTACAGAAAAGCCACAGTTCCTTCTCCTGTGTATTCCAGTTAACTGGGTTATAAGCTATTACAAGTTGCTGTTTCTCTTCCACATTCTTGTATTCCCCAAGAAAATTATGGTATCTAGCCTAATTAATATATAAATATGAAACACTCTGAAGAGATAAAAATTTAGGCAAAGTAGCAACAGTAACAGCGCATGCTACGTGAAGCACACAGTGCAGAACCAGAGTAGTGATCCCAGTTTGAGGGGGAGCTGCGGGGCTCTCGTCCCACCCATATGTTTCCTGCCCAGTGCACGTGCCCCCACCAGTCTGACACCTGTGAGATCCTCCAGTGGCAGTGGGAACAGTTGAACTGAAGGAAATAGCTGAGAAAATATAATCGTAATAGTATGATCTGATTGTTTATTAATTTCTTACCTAAAAAAAATCACGGTATTGTAAATCGAGAGCCAATGGATTTGTCATCATGCTCTCAAAAGTTAGAAATTGCTAGGTTTGTGGTTGCCCACTGAACCTTAGTTGTTCCCCCAGCATTCCTGATCCAATCTCTAACTCCCCAATGGAATCCCGTGTTTGTGGTGCTACTTGCAGTAGAGAAGTTGTACACAGAAACAGATAGAGGGAAGATTTCTTGGGCCTCTCTAATTCTGGCATGTGCTAACTTTCACTTGGGTGACTTTGCTGCGTCCTTTAATGTAGCTATTTTTGTGTGTGTGTGTGTGTATAAATTAAAAATAGCTCTATAGAAATAACTTTAAAACCCTGGAGTATTTAATAGCAAGCAATTCCTTTCTATAAAAAATTTATAACAACTTATAAAATGTAATCAACAGAGAATTGTGCCCCCGCTTTTGAATTCTTTAGGTGGTTTTAAAAATAATACTTTAAGGATGTTGGAAATGGCAGCATGAAGTGTTTCTTTCCTGTTAAATAGCTACTAAAATAAATGACTCCAACTGTATTAAAAATACGAAAAGCCTACCACTGTTACTTATACTTGAGTGGTGTGAAAGCACCTTCCTTTGATGGGATAATTGCTTTGACATATGTAAACATAATTTATTTCACTGAGATTTAAAGATTAAACGCCAAAGTTCTTCAAAATGAGGTCCTAATGATGTACTGTTTTACTATGCCTGCAGTCAGAAGCATTCATCTCAAGTCAGTTTATAAGAAACGTTAAATATTAGGGTTCTATCTCACCTTTGTTTGATGTTACGTTTTTATTTTCAGCAAGCAGTAAACACTACAGTAGAGGCCCAATATAAAGAAGCTGTGAAGAAATATTTTTAAAAAATAGCATTTAAAGTCTATAAATTGTAAAAGGATGATAGATTGTGGAATACAGTTTAAAATGCTGTTTAGATAGTGGACAAAATACCAAATCTGTTGCAACCAGATAAAACTTGATTTAAAGAACTTTACATAATCACTGGAGATGGTAAAAATGTCAACTGTTTTTAATAGTTTTAGGAAAATTAGGATATATTTCCCCAACCAATATTTTTCTAGGAAAATTGTGGATGAGGGATGAGGGAAAATGTATAATATACTCTCCAGTTTTAATTTCTTCATAACGAAGCCTAAAAGTGGCGACCAGAATGAAAATAATCTTTAAAAATATTTGGGCTCCAAAGCAATGTTTCGCTCCACGGCAATATAAATACATAAACAAGCTTTTTGCTAAAATCTCTTTATTAGTTTCGCGTGTCACAAGACTATCATCTTTGTCAAGCAGAGTGGTTGGGTAGAACAAATCCTGGCATGACAATCCCAAGTCTTTGTGGAGAGCCACAGGGTAAATCTGTAGCAATATAACAGATTCCCACAGCTGTGATGTCTGATTACATGGCGTGCTGCAAAAATTATATTAACACTATGCTTAAACAAGCTACCAGAATAAAGTTGTAATATAAAGTCAAACGTAGATAACCAATACAAATACCCTTCCATAATAAAATATTTTACTTCCCTTTATGTGCACAACTTTCTTGCTTTCATAACATGCATATTTATAAATAATGAATTTTAATGAATGAATGTTGATTACTCTAGATCAAAACAAGCCTCTGAAAGTTTAGAACTAGATTTTAAGTAGAGCTTGTTGGCTATTAATATGAGGCATATTTTAGATAATATTCCTTGTGCAGCTAAACTTTGCAGTGTTACTGGCATTCTTGTCCTGACATCTATTGCCTTCTTAATTCCATGAGCTCTAGGGATAATTTATATGCTGTATGTATCTGAGATGGGTTAGAAAAATACATTTAGCAGTCTTGACCTGTGTAGGGTTCTGAGGAAATGCCCTGTTTGGGGGCATAAAGGAATGGTTGAACACCAAGATTTGACAAACTGGTACTTGCTCCTCTTACACTTCTCTCTGGGAAGGGAAACTGTGCTTCAAGCCCTAGTCTTTCCAAAGACCTCTCCTCAAAGCTTGCTTGCTATCCACTAAAAAAAAAAAAAAAAAATCACAAAGCTCCACCAACGGTTAAAGAATAAACACATTTATCTAGAATCACTGTCACCTCAGCTTTGCAGAGCACAATTTCCCCTTAAAGACAGATTCATATTCCTTTTACAGGCTATTTCAACCTGAACATATGGTGAACAGGGTCCTACTAACCCTTTGCTGCCTGCAGCACTTTACAGTGTATCAGTGTGAACATGCTGCTGACTAGTCCTTCTCCCACGAGCATGAATGAGAGTATGCCGTAACTCTTATAAGGAAATTCTTTTAAATTCTGTATTTTCATTGTCCTGGTTTCAGCTGGGATAGAGTTAATTTTCTTCCTAGTAGCTGGTATAGTGCTGTGTTATTTTGGATTTAGGATGAGAACAATGTTGATAACACACTGATGTTTTAGTTGCTGAGCAGTGCTTACACTAAATCAAGGACTTTTCAGCTTCTCATGCTCTACTGACTGAGAAGGCTGGAGATGCACAAGAAGCTGAGAGAGGGCACAGCCAGGACAGCTGAGCCAAACTGGCCAAACGGGATATTCCATACCACATGATATCATGCTCAGTACATGAACTGGGAAGGGCTGGCTGGGGAGCAGCTGCTCAGGGACTGGCTGGGCATAGGTCAGCAGGTGGTGAGCAATTGCATCGTGCATCGCTTGCTTTTTCTATTCTTTTATTTTTATTACTATTTTATTTTATTTCAATTATTACACTGTTCTTATCTCAACCCATGAGTTTTCTCACTTTTACACTTCCAATTCTTTCCCCCGCCCCACTGGGGAGTGAGGGAGTGAGTGGCTGTGTAGTGCTCAGTCGCCGGCTGGGGTTAAACCGTGACATTCATTAAACTGTTACACTGTGATATACATATCTGATTACACTGGTCCTGCCAAAAAACCCCAAAATATACGATAGGATGGGCTTTTCTGTTCTTTTTCAGTTTCTGGTGTTTGCTTGTGGGTAGCGAAGGCTTCTTCCATCTCACATTCCAGCAGATTGGTGTCCTGTCACCAATATCAGCAAGATCAGGATTGTGCCACAGCTGTCCTTGGCCCTCATTATCAGGCCAAAAATAACATCAGCACAATCTAGTGGTGCCAAGATTGTAGCAAGCTATAACGACATATTTTTTGTTGGGAAATTGATGCTGTGACTCTGAATAGGAATGATAATAATAGTCGTTTGAATAGTGCTGGTGGTGGTTGCACAGTAGAGAAGTGCTGCTCTGCGTCCTTCAGAACTCCCTGGGGTATATAACTAGCTTGTCACTGTTGGGATGTTGGTTTGCATTTAGAAATCTCCTTATCAAATGCAAAACTAGTATGAGTATTTGTAAATACAATCTAGGCCAGTTCTCTATGGGCATCATCACAAAACCAGATCACCCTGGCAGAGCTGGTACAGGTAGTAGCCTTTGTTCAGAGTAAGGTTTCCATGTATGATGGTGGAGACTGAAAAACCTGTGTTACTTAAATATAATATATAAATATAAAAAAAATCATTGCAAGTCCTCTGCTACCCTGAAAGGACATAAGTAGAGAGAATGCATTCAACAGCCTGCATTGACTTAACAGTCAGTGGAGACTGGCTGTTAATTTGTTGTGTGTCTCAAAGAGTGTTACATATCTGGGCTGCTCTTCCAATGTAGTACCAAGTTCATTCTGTGCAGCTGTTCAGTGTGGATGAACAGGGTTTCTATTCTGACTTGAGATAAATCTTCTTGAGCACTAGTGTCTACTCTATAATGCTTGGAAAACCAGGAAAGTACTCCCTGGACTTTCTACTTGCCAGGCCTGTTTACTGCACGCATCCTTACTGCACAGAGCAGAGCTTTTGTTATTCCTCTTCAAACCCCTGTCATTTATACCAGCTAACACCTCTCCAACAGCACATGGAAGCTTGTAGTTTGCTCATAAGCCACTTGCCATCCGGCATGTCAAAAGCTAAGAGAAAAAGGAAAAAAGTGTAAGAATTTTACATCAGAGGGTATTTAAAGAATAATATGTTATAGAGCTAGTATATCTTGGCTACCACCCCTCTCCTGGATTATTTTAGTGGCTGTGTCTAGCCCTCTACTAGCTGTGCCACATTTTTATGGTTTATCATAATCATAAAAGTGTGTCTATTACCTCTATACAGAATCTGGAGGGTATATTTAGGGACGATGCATAAAGACAGAGGCAAATGAGTTCATGTTAGAAGTAATGTAAAAGCCATCTTTATTGTGTTGTGACAAGCTTGCCATTTACGCAGCCCCAAAGCTAAGCCAGACACCTCTGAGCTTCCCCAGGGGAGAGCAGTCTCTGGGTTGGGTAAGGCAGCAAGCTATTTGCAGATTGAGTGTAGCAAAAAGTCCTAGTCACTTCTGATAGGAACACTCAATGACCTGGTGTCTAAATAAGCTTTAAATGTGTATGTTTTCTTCCCTTCCCTGTGTTCTGTAGTCCTTGCTAGTTTCAGAATCTGTTCTAAAGTCATTGAGAAGAGGGAATGATTTTCTTTCTGGCCAAATATTAAAAATACCAGCACAATCACTTGTATTTCACAATTAACGATCCTTCCAGGGAGTTTTAAAAAGTAAATTTATAAAAAAATCTTCAAATGCTTCTCTTCAAGTGGTGATTAGCTGAAATGGGTTCTTCATGTACTGAGTCTTAGGAGGAATATTGGAAGGATGGGAAAGAAGCTGGATAAAGCAGGTCAAATAGGTTAGAAAGAATCTTCTTGGGTTTCATCCGTTACCTCTGTGCAACTCTTGCAGAAACTGTGTTAATGAAAACCAGGAACTTTCTTACCTAGCAGAGATGTGTAATAGAGAAATAAATAACAAGGAGACCCTCTGGGACCCTATCCTCAGCTGTGGTAAATTCACATAACTCTGTCAAAGTTGTACTAAATTATAACCTCTGAGGATCTGCTCTTTATACTTTGCCTACTTGGTGCAGCTAAGTTTTGTCTTTTTTAAGTAACAAGGAAGCAGCTTATTAGTCAAATGAAGCATAGTTTTGATATGTATATTTTTTCCCCTCTGTAAGCAGTGGACTAAAAAGAAAATTATGTCCAAAGTCACAAAATAGAACATGCAAGAAATGAGTAAACTCAGAGAGAAGAAAAATGTCTCATTAGCAGTTGTTCTGCTTTCCCTTTACTGTACAAAAGGAAACATTACAGATGTGATGCAGATGGGGGCCATAAAATCCCCAGACCAGGATGATGACCTGAGATCCATCAGACTTAGTGCTGCATAAATCCTCAAAATATGCTTGTTGCAGGAAATGGTCGTTCTAGGCATAATATCTCAATTTCAGGCAAATTACTGATACAGGATGAAATGAAGTTGAGGATATTGTGCCAGGATCACTACATCCACAGTTCTATTTCTAAAGCTGTCAGATTTTTAATAGGAGCATCTCTGAAACACAAGTTACAGAGTTACTATGCACAAATTCATGGCTTGCTTCCAAGGCAGATTACTTCTCCCAACATTTGTATCTTTCTTTTCATATAATGTAACAACAAAGCATTAATCATGCAAATATCAATATTTAAAGATTATGTGGTTAATGCCTGCAAAGCACTTTAGAGATAAAATGCTCTATAAATCCAAGTGTAGGATATTTACTCCTTGCCTTATCTTAGTTGGATACAGTAGGGCTGAGCACCAGTTCACTTTATCTGGAAAGGCAGGTACCTGATACTTGTGATAGGAGGTGTAAAATATCCACTCCAAACTTGCTGAGCTCTGAGAGAGTCTTTTCATTCACTTCAACCTGCTTTGGAAGTTCACACTGTAGAAACACTTGTATGGTAATGAGTATACAGCTCAAACCTCAAAATATACTAATTATGTTAAAACCAGGATTGGGAACATTTGGCCACCTAATTAAAATGTCATAATTGGTGCTACAGATACCGTTGTTACCTCACGCAATTATATAAATAAAGAGTTACTGTCTAATGAGGGACTGAGGAAAGAGGATGGTTGTAGAAAAGAAAGAAGTCAGTCAAGCACAAGTTTTCCTTCCTGTTAACATTGCTAAAAAAATCAATATGGTCCTTTTTAAGTGATGGGTGAGTCACAGTCACCTTTCCTTAACTACCTCCTTTTTATCAAAAGGTTTCTTTTGGACAGGTTAGCAAGAGTTAAATGGCAACTTATGAAACCATTGCTGAATGATTAAGAGGCTTGTGTACGTAAGTACTCCACTGAGTCTGGCCATAAACAATCATGGGGTGAGATGAACTCCTCAAAAGGAAACTGTTTGTTTCTCCCGAGTCGCACTTGCTCCTTTTACTTTCTGTATGTGTGTTATAGGAACTGTTCAGGTTCAACTAAGAGATGAAATATAGCAAACGTTGTTTCCTCAGGTGTCATTTTTGTCAACATAATTCTCAGTTGTCTGCAGGCACATAGCACTTTTCTCAGCCATTAGAAAATTTGGGGAGAAAATATCCAATTTGTATATTCCAGGAGAAGGTTTATTTGGTAGGATCCTAGATTTTGCCATCTAGAAGAGGTCATGTTCTCCCTAAAACTCTCTGCTTAAAAACCTTTCCCTACTTGCAAACAAGTATCAAAACCTACTATGCAAAATGCTTAAACGTGTTTACCTTTGAGTTTATGCTTAAATTTATCCAATTCTTGTGAAACTTTTGCTGGTTTGGAAGGCTGGAGGGCAGGTTGCATCTCATGGTGTTGCCAATAGTGAGCTCGAACTGTGGCTCCGCAGAGGAGAGCTGCTGTCTTTGGCGGAGACCGGTGCAAACCACTGCCGCCTTTAGAGCAAGGCTGTGCACGTTAGCTACCAGAAGTGTGACAGCATGCAATTGTGCTCTGGCAAGCGGATAAAGGAGGATATTCAGTCCAGTCTGCTGTGATAAAAGCACAGATATTTTTTTTTTTTGTCTCCTAAGTGTGACTGGAAAAAAATCATCATTTGATGAAACCATGTTGAGGTTCATTTCAACCTGACAAATAGGGGAGCATGAGTAGAGAAGGCGGGTAAATCATTTTTAGTTTATTTAAACCGGATTAAAATTTCAGGGTCTGAAATTTGCTAGGTGACATAATTTCCTTATGGTTTGCAGCTACGTTCTCTCCAAGGTCTTTGTCTAGAGACCAGCTAGGGTAGTGGAGAAAACCTGTCGGGCACCTCAATGCAAGCTGCTAACAGTTTTGCTGAAGGTAATGGGGAAAAATAACACCTCAGGTCAAACAGTGCTCTCTCTATGTTGAATACCCATAGTATTTTGAATGCAGGATGCTGATTAGTGTCTACTTGGACCAAGGGCTGATGTCGATTGGTTATAAATAGCTTCAGGCTCTTCTCCATGCTCAGAATTCAGTGCTCTGGGTGTAGGAGGCAAAACAATTACCAAGAATGCAGGAGGCTGCTATTTAAATCTATTTACATAATTTTGCTATGTTTTTCTTAAAATATTTCTGTGTGATTGAAGAACTCTTTGCTGGGTTGTCCTTTGCTAGAGCTATCTTGGCAATTTTACTGGAAAGTTGGCTTTCAAGGAAAAAGAAAAGGAACTCCTGTGTGGCACTGGGCTGGTGGAGGTCAGAGCCATTCCTTGGAGGCAAGTGAGCGGAGGTGGGATGGCCCTTCCCTGGGCGTCTGTCCATGTCCCTCTGCGCCAGTGTCTCCCCATCCAACCTGAGTATTCCTTGTGCCATAAAATCGTTTCCTTCTTGACTAGGACAACTTTGAAAAATGTCTTTGATTTTTGAGAAGTCAGGGCCCTGTGGGAAAGAAGGTCTGTCGTTTAGTTACATTGAAAAAGAGACGAAAGGAATGCAGCATCGCTAACGAGGTGTGTGGCACAATTAACCAATTAGCAAATATAAAAACCTCAATAAATTTCACTTGGATTTCTACTCAAACTTATGAATAATTTGTCACATCTTTTAAACAGTAAGCTGCATTAGCATGATCTAAACAGTGTATCGCCTTGTTTTCTCTGATGCCCGTTAATGTAAAACAGCAACGTACTATGCAATGCCTGTGTTTTGAGACTTTAGACCTGATGACTTTGGTTCATTCAGAGATATTATTTTTAAAAATGTCTTTACTATGATTTTTAGTAGACAGTACTTCTAAACCAGCACTCAGAAAAAAATGCATTTTATCAGTGAAATAGTTTTGTTATAAGCTAACATTGGCCAAAAAAATAAAATGAGGAGAGTTTGGGTGAGGGAGAAGAGAGGAAAATTCTACCTTTTGTTCCTTGGAGGATGAGCAGTTATGGGACAAAGGAGGACACATTTGGGATTCAATTCAGGCTCAGGGTTAGAAATGCTCTTTTCTAATCAGAAGCATACAGGTGAGAGACATGCTTTGTGTCTTTTATGCCTACCGTCAGAACAGATTCAGGTGCATGCATAATACATGAGGCAAGTACCAGAACTGATGCAGAATAACCCATAAAATATGAAGCTGATGTTATGAATAATTAAAGCACAAACACACTCAGAAACACCTGCATGCAGCTAATAGGGATGGGGTGGACTTGGCCCGTAAGAGAGAGAGACACGTAGAATTGAAACCGTCCCTCCTCCCACGCGGGTGCACCCTGCGCTGTGTGCCAAGCTTGCCGCAGGGCACAGCTGCTGGGGCACCCCTCTGGATTTCCAGGCCCCTCTTTGGGAAGGGATTGAATGCTGTCACTCTCCTCTGCTACAGCTGCAGAGAGGCCATGGTATCTGTTTTCTTTAGAAAGAAATTACCAGCGTGTTTCCTTGTTATAATATTGAAAAGGCTGAACTTTCAGCCTCCTGGTAAGTAAATGCCAGTTTTGTTTAGAGACAGTGAAGAAAGATGAAATATTTAGCTTTTATCAATAATGTACCCTCTAAGTAACAGTGCCTACATCGACACATAATCTGTGACAAACTTTCACAGATCCCCTGGTGCATTTGAGTGAAGCTCAAGGTTTTTTTAACTTGCAGGAGATTAATAACTTCTGAAGTTCCCTGTAGAGAAGAGCAAGAGAAGGGCGAGAACTGAGCTAACAGAATCAGCAGAAGAGAAGGTCATATAAATTATTACTGCTTGTATGGCTTGTACGCTAACCCACTCACGTGGTGTTAGTATTCTTACCTAATACTTTTATGATCTCAGAGGAGATCTTGGGTCTGTTATGCTAGACATTGATCACAGACCAGAAGAAAACATCCTTGTCCTAAAGAGCTTGTTTTAAATAGAGGGGACAAATGGTGGGATCTTTTCTGAAGTTAAATGGCCATCTTTTTTAAGTTGAGTAAAGCTAGGGAAAGTGTAAAGATTCGTAGCAGAGATTGATTGCTCTTTTACCTGAAACAGGGAGAAAAAGATTCTGTCGTTTCAGGGAGCTTCCAAAATGTGTTTTAATTTATCTCTCTGTTACAGTGATTTGAATGTAATGAAAAATAGTCTCTGGGCTGTGGTTCATTTTTCGTGACTGTGCACATATCAAGGTACAATATACTGTTTTTTATACTGCTGCTCTTATGAAGGAGTTCTGGCTGTGTGCACAGCAATCTTAGATCTTTGTTATTTAAAGTATCTTTGTTTGATGTGTTGGATCCTAAGGAAAGTCTGCCTGTACTCTTATTTCATGGAGTGAGACCACGTATTACTGAAAAACACGCAGCTTTAAAGCTTACAAAATCACAATGCTCTTGCTGGATCACACAGAGAGTGTGGGCTGAGTGCTCAAGGGATTAGGTGGATATTGTACAGATGAAACAAGAGAAGCTGGACCCATGGGTCTCTGAGTCTGAATCAGCTAAAGAGACAAAGCTCCAACAGCCCAACAAAACCAGTCCTTACAGTGACAGTTTAGATGGCATATCTGTTTACAAGAGGGACAGTTTTCCCGTGGTTTCAAAACTCTGAATCAATTTCTAGTTTTGGCATAGACTCATTGTCTAATACTGTTGCATCTGCTTACGTTCTCTGTTCTCAACTGATAGACCTGAAGTGTGTTCCTATTTAAATTAGGCTATAGGCATTAGACAAAAAGATGTCATTTTCCAGTTAATTCTAGAAGTAGGACAACAGCCACTTTGAAAAATGCTGCCTTTATGAAAATACTGCTCACATGAGGCTGACAAAACACAAAATGATTATGTGTGATTTTCTAGATTATTTTAACAGCTTATTTTGCAGAACCAAAAGTTCTGAAATACTGTTTGCGGTTTATGTCTTGGGTCAGGCATCAACAAATCACCATTTGTGCTTATCTCTTGAGGTTAGACTAAATGCTGAAATATTTTAGCATGATTTATTGCTAGGAAATAGCCAATGACTCTTTCTTCCCTTGCATCTAGAAGCCATTAGATTGTGGGATGCAACGTGTTCTCCACAGACCTCAGTCTTTAATAAGGCAGACCTTTGGAACTGTAGAAAGCTTTCAGACACCATCAACTATGCTGTTTAAAGAAAAAACAAAACCCAACAACAACCCTAAAACCAAACCACCCTGTATATTACTGTGGAGGAAGCTGAACTATCTCTAAATGCCTACCTTAATTTTTCAGTTTAGAGTCATTGTTCTCAGTGGTAAATAAATGCTGTTCATAACCATGGCACTCCTCCTTCCCTACACCAGAAATGAAGGAGCTGCAGTGGCGCTGGAGCATGGACAATACGAATTATGCATCCAGCATCTTTCCCACTGGCAGCTTAAGGTACGGTTTTCATTTTCAAGCCCTTCACTGTTTTTCAAATTATTCTGTTAGGGAGCAATTTCGTGGTAGTTCTGGCCTCCTGAGAGTGAGGAACAAATTTTAGAGTCTAGGTTCAGACTTCCTTTGCCATAACATCTTTTGACTTTGGGCTGCTAGAAAAAGTGTTCCTTCACCACAGACCACCATAGAACTTCATAGGCTTCCTGTGAGCTGAACTGATCAATAAGATGTTCTTCACATAAAGCTTACTTTTTTTTTTTTTTTAATAATTGCTGGGTACTTCTTATAATAGGCAGTAAATGAATGTAAACAAAATTACAAAATATAATCACTGTCATCCAGTCACGGCAAATGACTGTACACAAGTACACATCCTGGCAAGAATAAGGATGTTAAAAATTATTTTTCTAAAACTACTTTAGTCTTTAAGTTTGTTTTTAATTATGACTTTACATCAATTTCAAGAACTTTTTATCCTCAAACCTGCTTTAAAAAAGACCAATGTGTGCTGATGAATTCTGCTGTAAGCACTTTAATATTGAAAAGTAATTGCTGTACATATACAGCAGCTGCTGGAGGGACAGATAAAATAAGCATGTTTGTGAATGATTTTCTCCTCTTTCAATAAAGAATTGAAAAATGACATGCTGCAGTCCTGTGACCTCTGAGAATGTATGTGAAGAAAAGCCGTGCTTATTTTAGCTTTCACAACCACACTTCTCGTAACATCCACACCGTCAGGCTGATCATACAGTTGATGGATACTCAAATGATCTCGTTCACTTTATGTCATTTATATGGAGCGACTTCAAAGCCGCTGGACCTACCTCCTATTAATATCTGGGATCTAATAGATGGTTCTCTTTGTGAGTCATTTTGTTTGAAGGACCCACGAACCTGCTGCAGTAGGAATCTTGTATAATGTATCTAGGCTCCTGTACAATGTTCTGATGCTAATACTGTGCACACGGTTCCAAAAGACACCTTGCCAAATCAGTAAATGGATCTTGCAGAGCACAGAATTTTAATTGCTCTGGGGATACTGAGAGAGAATAGCATTGATTGACTAACTTTATGTAAGTTTATTAAGAGTTGTTAATCTAATATCTAATTAAGAGACTTTATTTTACTTTTTGTATCACAGCTGTGTGATTTCATTAATGATATTTTAAATATCCCTTTTCTAACAAATTTCATGCACCAAAAGGAAATTAAAAACATTACCTTGAACTGAAATGTTTTCTCTCTAGAACCAACTTTTCAGATATGGTAGTTTCAGAGAGCTAAATTCAGAGTTTGCCACAAGCAGTCAGGCTCCCTCCTTTCAGGTCTTCTGTATCTCGCCACCGCTTGCTTTGTGGCTGAGGTTGGGTTACATTGTGTGCAAAGAGGTAGGATTAGGTAGCTTTGTGCAGTATGGGTTCTTTTTGTCTCTTGTAAACCTTTCCTCGTAAAAATCCCTTTGCAGATGAAGGTAACTTACTGAGATACGGAGTAACCTAAAGAAGGGAGGTTAGAATAGAACAGGCATGGAGTCGAGGTGGTGGGATGCTCTCCTGAGAGTGAGATGGCAAGTGAGAAAGATGCAGAAGTACTTTGAAAGAACAGCATCCTAGCAAAATTACGTTCTGTCCTGCAGAACCTCCACATTACAGATTGTAATCCTGTGAAAAAGGGAATTTTAACATTAGTGTCAGTGGATCAGCATTTGTCATCTCCACCTATGTGTGTCTCTGTGTCTGTAAGAGTGGGGCTCAGGATGGGGGACAGAACAGACTGGAGAGAACTGTGAGGACTTCCTTTTTCCTCATGTTTCTTGAACCAGAAAAGGATCAGTTAGCTTTGAATTTCATTCAGAAGGAGACTCTGCAGACCAAGGGAACATGGCTTTTTATCTAGGAAGAAAAAGAGCTGATCAGGTAGTTTAACAGAGTATGTCTTCTAGCCTTGGAATTTTTCTACTGAAAAATGTAATATTACTGGCTATTTTTGGAATACAAATTACTACTGTGGTGCTTATGTCATGGTTGGATACCATGTTACACAAGATCTACCATCAGTTTTTAATGAAAAGGTATAAAATAATATAAATTTCAGACCATGTTCCAGGGAGGATATTGTCCTGAGACAAGTATAGTAAAGGACACTGTAATGTCAGGGAGAGTGAATTTAAAGAGGGGATGCAAAGCTACAGAACCACTTCTAGCTAGACTGACCTGGGGAAAGGACATATTTTGCATTGCATTGCCTATGGCAGGAATAAAATGTGAGGCTGAATCCCATGTGACAAAAGACTGGAGAGCCATTAAGAATCAAGTATTACCATATATAAACACATAGATGGCATAAGGTGAGTAACAAATAATGAGAAGATTGGCATATCCAATTTATTTATTAATTGTTGTAATAGAGTGACCTAAGGGTAGAAATATTTTGTACTACATGTATAGCAATAACCTTTGCTATGAAGGGTCTAGTCTGTAAATAACCAAACAAGAAATTTAACAGCATTGAATACTGCATTTCAAGTAGAGAATAGTGATCAACACATGCAAACTCAAAATTTGGTTAGCTGTGTCAGTTGTCTCATTGTGTCAGTTAAGACTTTTGTAAATTTACAGAAAATACCCTGATCAGGCATCTTGGTAATCCGGGCATTGATTTATGATACATGAAAGAAGTGATTGAAAAACAATTTATTATTTAGAGACAAATTATTTAAAAACTATTTGAATTTACTTAAATGTGTCAGTGAATGCAGCTCACTTTTAAACCTGCTTGAAATAGTAAATTCGAGGATCAGTGTCAAGGGTATCATCCTATGCAAGCCTGGTCAATTAAATATCCGTAAGGAAAACCCCAAGCTCTGAGTGCTGTTAGTATCTAGGAAGGCTTGTCTCATAGCAAGGTTTATTGAAATTCATCTGGGCACTGGCTGCCATCCTCAGCATGCCTCCAACGTGTGGCATTCAATTCCAAAACCTTTCTAGTTTGTCTCCATTAAGATATGTCCCTGATGACCAGACATGCTAAGATTTAAAAATCAGCCTTGGACAAAAATAAAACAAATGCAGAAACCCCAGCAACAGCAAACTGAGTCTTGCAGTTCCTACCATGAGAGGCTGATCCAGTAGTGCTTCCTATGGAAATTTTAAATTGTATTTGTATGCAGAAGTGTTAGTTATTAAATTTTTCTCTGCTTTTTTAAGTCATCATGGTTTTTTGATCACAGGCTTTGAGACAACGTTATTAGGCAGAAAATTTGGTCCCTTGCTTAATTAATAAAAGTGATTAAAGGATAGTGTGCTGGTTTTGGCTGGGATAGAGTTAATTTTCTTCATAGTAGCTAGTATAGGGCCGTGTTTTGGATTTGTGCTGAAAACAGTGTTGATAACCCAGGGATGTTCTGGTTACTGCTGAGCAGTGCTTACACAGAGTCAAGGCCTTTTCTGCTCCTCACCCCACCCCACAAGCGAGGAGGCTGGGGAGGCACAAGAAGCTGGGAAGGGACACAGCTGGGACAGCTGACCCCAACTGCCCAAAGGGACATCCCACACCATATGGAGTCATGATCAGTATATAATGCTGGGGGAAGAAGGAAGGAAGAGGGAGACGTTTGGAGTGATGGCGTTTGTCTTCCCAAGTAACCATGGAGCCCTGCTTTCCTGTTGATGGCTGCACACCTGCCTGCCCACGGGCAGTAGTGAATGAATTCCTTGGTTTGCTTTGCTTACATGTGCGGCTTTTGCTTTACCTGTTAAACTGTCTTTATCTCAGCCCAGGAGTTTTCTCACTTTTACCCTTCTGATTCTCTCACCCATCCCACTGGAGGGGAGTGAGCCAGTGGCTGTGTGGGGCTTAGTTGGTGGCTGGGGTTAAACCATGACGAATAGTGATAACGTTATAAAAGAAAGGATGTTATTTACTTCATATCAGCATCCTGGGCAAATAGGCAAGATGTAAAAAAATACAAGGATAGTTTCCACCATCTGCAAATCGGTGGAAAAAAACCTGATAATTAACAGAGTGCAGTCTGAGCTGGGTACATCTGTGTGCATTTGTATTAAATGTTCTAAAAGACTATTTCAATAAAATGCTTCAAATTACTGTCTATTTTTATGGTCCACGAGTCTCAACGAACACCCAGGGAGTAAATGTGTTCTTCAAAACAAAGGTGCCGTGTTCACTTAGCACAGATTTCATTTTTGTAGAAAGAAATGAGCTTAGTAGCACTAATTTCATCTACTGAATTGATAGCATTTAGGAAGTTTTAATTGTAAACTGTAAAATTCACCTTAGCTCCTGGCTCTGTTACTCTTGGATACAGCATTACAGGGTACAGGGTCTGCTCCAACCACTCCTGCAAACCGTGATGAGGCAAACTGCACACAGGTGATTCTGCTAGTTTAGCATATATCATGTTTTTCCTGGAAAAAAAAAAAGGAAAAAACCCCAACAGCCTGGGCTCTGAAACAGCCATGGCATGAAATCGATTTTGTAAATGTCAAGACATTGGACTAGAATTTTCCAGGGAGTCTAAGAGCATTAGCAGCTCAAATCCCATTGAAAACCTACCCTGTATGCTCTGGACATATTACAGAAACAGAAGCTCTGTAAAAACAGCTGCCCTGGCAATGTGGAATGTCTCTCGGAGAGAAGCCTTTGAGTCTCAGTCAGCCTCGGTATGGAGTTGCAGAGAGGGGAACTCGCACCTCTCCAAAGTGACCAGAGATTTTTACGTGCCCTTCTGGATACTGCTGGGTGTATGCGGGGGTATTGCCACTCCCTCTAACTCTGGGTGTAGTTGCAGCCACAGTCTACCCTTCAGGCAGTTAGGTAGAAGTGTATGTAGTAAGAAAGATGTAATTTACCCCTTTAAAGCATCCTGGGCAAATAGGCAGGATAAATATGAAAATATTCCACTCAAAAGAACAGCTTTTATCCTTCAGCTGACACTCACCAATGTTCCCGTAAAGCAGTTAAGCGGAAAGAGGACGTGCATTCACATTGTCTGTCAGCATTTTACCAGGCAGAAACTTCTCAGCTGGGATATTGCCCGTCTTCCCTTCTGTAGTATTTAAAATGTGATCTGAGCAAAATTCTAGGATTCTCTTTTCCTCCAAAATGTATATTTGTATATACAAAAATGTATATATAAATACATATATATAAAACCAACTTTTTTTTTTCTCTCCTTAAATTAGTCATAAAATGAGGATGATGCTTTGATTTTGTGTTTTACCACAGGGTGTTGTAGCTCAAGTGTTTCCAAGTCCAATTCTTTCTTTAGACAAGGTTCCTACCTTTGGCTGCATCTCCCACATTTCATTGAAGGTGCATCTCTATATACTAATTGGCAATATAGCCTTGTTCAAATCCTTCAAGCCTTTAAGTAGCACTAAAATGAAAACTGATCAGCACCTTAATTTTATGCTTGTATTGCATTTAATTTTAAGCTTCCGTCTGATGAGTGCAGTGCTAGCTCTTTACATGGAGAATACTGCTGAAAGAAATGTTTTCTCTACTTTTTTTCTAGTCTTATAATTTTTCTTCTTTCTCAGGAAAAGAAGCCAGAATTCTGATTTCAGTGAAATACACCCGCTGAAGTTGATTGTATGCATCTGAGAGCTACGGGTTACTCGGGTTCCTGTTTATTAATAAATCAGATGCTTAAATGTGTCCCAAAGAAACATTTTATGCAATTTGTTTAGTGTTTTCATGAAGAAATTCTGTTTATGTACGTTCTTAGTTCGTCTCCTCCCTATAGCATCTGAGGGCTCGGCCTTTATTCTGCAGTTGTGACTTGTACTGCAAAGAAAAATATATTCAAGGACGTTACATATTCTGCCTCCCATTCACACAGTGATAAATTATGTTTTGCTGGTGTCGAAAGCGTTATTTAAAAGTACGGTAGGATTAACGTTCCTAATATTGTTGTTGCAATGAGCAAGTGGATGAGCCAAATGTGTCTGTGACGTCTTTGCGAAGGTGATGCGCTATGCATGTGTGTACATGTGTATTTCAAGACAAG
The DNA here is from genome assembly GCF_047370975.1 of Nipponia nippon. NCBI lineage: Eukaryota > Metazoa > Chordata > Aves > Pelecaniformes > Threskiornithidae > Nipponia > Nipponia nippon. The sequence goes on from NW_028262369.1 coordinate 4,256,289, forward strand.
AACTTGGTCACATAATTTTGCATCTAAACCTGTAACCAATTTATCTGATCTCCATTAGGTTTTTTTAACGTATTTAGAAAACAAATGCCCCTGAAAGAGTTAAAATGAAGAGCGAGCTTGTTCTTGAAGTTTGTATTACCATGGCTTCCTCTTCATCACTTAATCTGTTCTGAAGCAATTTTTTTTATTGCTGCTATAAGGTAAGATCCTATGTGTGCTGAGTAACGAAGAGGTAAAATTGCTGTTTGTGTGTGGTGAATATTTTATAAAAGATGTTAAATGTAATGAGCAAAGGCAGAGTACAGTGGTAGCTGTAGTGTAAAAATACTAGCAAATGATATAACTGTCAAATTAATGAAATTCAGTATGATATAAATTAAGGCATAGTTATATGCAAAATAAGAGTTCAGGCATTTAGCTAGTTGGTTGTAACTAGTATATCCAACCGATGCCAAGTAACTATTTCAGCATAAAGAGCATCATTTGCATCTGTGAGGTTAACAGAGCTGTCATTCTGTTCATGGGAATTTGGCCTAAGTTCTCAACATAAATAAAAAATACCATCTTTCTTTCAGAACTAACCTTTTTGTTCTGGATCTTAAGTTTGTATAAATTAGCATAAATCCATGGAGGCCAAGTATATATCCTAAGGAAAGAGAGTTGGATGTCAGGAATGTGGACGCAGAGTGTTTCTGTTACCAGCTTTAGCCCCCTGCTTTTACAGGCATGCTTGGCACATCTCACTGTTAACAAATTTCTCGAGCTCTATCCTCAGCTGTTTCTTCTTTTCATTGTCCCTATTTCTAAAGCTGTACCATCCTGCTGGTCAGAAACCTATTTCAGGTGTCCAACCTAAATGACTAGATTATAGTCCTTTGTTCCTATGCCCGTATTTTCCTCTGGCTGCTATCACCTTCTTAGCCTTCACTTTGCCAGCTTTGCTGTTCATGTAAATTAGGATCTCCTTTCTTCTGGTTGCCACTGATGCTCTCCTCTGTAACTGTAAAAACTGGGTCTAATCTTTCTTGATGTCAAAAACATCAATATTGGTATGATTGGTATTATATACTTGGCCTGAATAGTGTGATTTGTAATACTATCCTGTGGCTTTTTGAATGATTCATTTTGTTAATACTCTAGGCATACCCGTGAATGGCATAATCCTTCCTTGTGAAGACACAGGCCCAGTGAAATATGCTTTAGCACAGACAATCAAAAAACTTTTTTTCTGGATTGCAGACTCATAGTGTTTTACTGTAGTAAGAATTATATTAACAGAGCTAGATATAATCCATTTTTAGAAGCTGACGCTTATTTGATTATAATGAAACAAAGACTTTTGTGGTTTTCCTGTTCTTCACTGCTAAGAAAATTGTTAATATTCTATGGGAGGCCGAGAGGATTATTGTGTGAAAATATGAGAGGTATGAATGGGGAGAATTAACAGCAATGGCAAAATGATTGATTACTGACAATGTTGTGTTGGAATTTCAAAGAATTTAAGTTATCTCTGACTGGAGGAGAAAGCTGTCAGACTGCACCTGGAAAGCTTTTCTTTTTGAGGTCTGGTATTTCATGACTTTGGAGTGCGTGTCAGTTATGTTTTCTGATACACAGTATAAAAATGGAGGTGATTCAGTACACAGCTCTGTAGTGTTCCCAGACGCTTACAAAATATTTTATTTGAACAGGGGAACAAATTAACTATTTGCAAAGTACATGAAAGTCAATAAGAACTTGAGTAAAAGTCAGCATAGATATTCCCAGAACAACAGGTCTTCAAACCTGTTTACCTTCCTACTATAACAAGAAGGCAGCAGATGTCACATAACATGCCTTAAGTTTTTTGGTACTGTCTCTTGTGACTTCTTGTAAGCAAGACGGAGAAATATGGTTTGATAACAATAAAATCAGATCAAAACTTATTTGGGAAATGAGTGTCGGAGAACAATTATCAATGATTCCCTGTCAGAATGGAAAGGCTGTAACATGCGAGTTCCCCAGTAGGCTGCCCAGGTACTACTCAATGTTCTCCTTCGCAGCCTGGAACAAAAAAAGAGAGAGTCTGTTCATTAAATCTGCAGGTGATATTAATATGAGGGCTTGTATGAAGAACGTTTAGCATTTAGAAAAAGGTTGATGCATAGGAGAACTAGTTTGCAATTCTGTAAGGACAAATAAAAAGAGCTAGACTTGGTTACGAATGATTCTCTGTGCAACAGGTTGGGGAACAGCAGGTTAAGTAGGTGTCCTGCGGAAGGGGACGTGATGGTCCCTGGGTGAATTGTAGTTGAGAAGGGACCACGGGAGTCTTACTAGTAAAGCTCATACTGGGAATTTCAAGTAGGAAATTACATCTATAAAATCACCCTTCCTTCTCCAGCCAGTACTAAGGTCTTAGGCTGGAGTACTCAGTCCGTTTTTGGTCCTGCTCTATGAAAAGGTGTGAACCATCTGAAATGTTCAGAGGAATCCATATTATTTGATCCCCTGAAATGAAATCCTGGCAGTACTAGGCAATAACAATCAAAGAATGCGAAGAATGTCCAACACCATTCGTGAGAGCTTAAGCAGCTACACTTAGAAAGCATCGTCAGATTTGCAACCATGAAGTTACAGCAAACACCAGAGGAGGTATGTGCCTCTCATGGCAGTGCACCACCTCAGTCATGAAAAAAGGGCACTGGTTAAAGGGATAGTATCTACATGCCCAGATCTGTAGCAAATACTGCCTTAAATCCCTTTTTGTCAACTGTTTTGTAAAATATTTTTGCAAGACCTAACCTTCCAGGAAAAAAAAAAAAAGCTAAGAGTTTTAAGCCAAGTTGCACCAAGCGTTTAAGGTAATAAGGCGGAGGGAAAGGTTTCTAAAAGATATAAGGAGTCTCACATCTCAGTATGACTACAGTTTCTAAATCAAAGAGACTTTAGATTCCTGTGTTGTCTATTCAGGACAAACTCTAAATGGTAAACATTGCCCTTGCCTGGGCACAGCCATGTGTAGCTGAAAATCAGCCATGCTCTTTACCTTACAGTCACTATTTTAATTTCTGAAACTTGCTTGTTTTAAGCTGATGAGCTGGTTATTATTTTTATTTTATTACTTCTTATTGCTGGTTCCTTGCTTGAATTGTGGATTTTATTGTTCAGCTTTATTTATAGTACAAATTATAAGAGTCTTTACCTAGGGCTTAAATCAATATTTTAACAGATTTTCTTGCACAGAACTAGCTCGTTTTTCCAGACAAGTTTTTTAGACTCGCTAATGATGAGGGAGTTGAAAGTATGCTCAAGCCATATGGTTGTTTTCAAACTTGTACCAAAGTCCTTGCCACGCTCCACCAAAGAGTGGGCACAACTGCGTTCCTCAAAGGTAACATCATAACAAAGTTATTCCCCTAGTCACAGTAGACTTGCAGGGTTTTATTTTTGCTTCTCTGTGCTATAAAACACATGCTTGCTCCCTGCATCCTTTCCTTGGCTGAGTGGTCTGGCTCCACAGAGAGGCTCCACCCGCAGCAACTGCATGAATTTGAGTCCAGTGACTCTTAGAGGGCCAGCCATTGTTTAACAAAGAATAGATTTTAAATATATTTAAGCTCACTGTGTCTTTAGTTATGGACCTGTAAACTGCATCTCAAAAGCACGGCCTCCTTTGCATTCTCCGTGCATGCTGAATAATACTTATTTCTGAGAGTTACCAGGTAGGGTTAAAGAGTCAGTTAAACACATCTAGCCAGTGGGAACATGACCATAAAAGATGAAATGCTTCAACAGTGCTATTCCCCTGGGGGTGCAGTGGCTGAGGGAAGGCGGAGGAATTGTGGCCAGTGCTTAACTGCAGTGATTGTAGCCTTTGCCAAGTACGTATTTATTTGTATTATCTGTAGTGGGGTCCGGATTGGGCTCTTTGGGCTAGAACCACAAATGGGTTAGTGGTAGTAATGTTGATTGCTGTAATTTCTCATTTTTAGCTTTTTATAGATAAGGCTAGTTAGGTTATAGGACAAAATAAGGTTTCCAAAGAACTTCTGTGAGTGTAGGACTTGGATCTAATTTAACACTATGATTTTATTCACACTCTGTGTGATATTTGTTGCCTGCCATTGACAATTTTGGAAAGCTACAAAGTAGTTTGAGTGCAAAGGCATCAGGAGGCTCCTCCAATATTTGCAGAAGCTGAGTTCTTTGCAGGAGATAGCTGAGGGCCCTGCTGGAGGCCATGGTAGGATGATGATGGATTGCAAAGTTTAATCTGTCTGTTTTCACACATCACGCACCAGCTACAGACCCTGCCTACCGGCCTTTTCTTGTTTATATGACAGAATTAAAAAAAAAAAGAAAAGAAAAATCCAGGAATGTTGTCTAGCATAAGGAATAAAGTAGTAGAAAAGGTGGTCCTTTTCCTCTCTCTGCCACTGGCTTGCTGTGTAGCCCGGGGTAAATGAGATTTTCTCTCTGTGCTCTGGATTCCCTCCTCATAGCTGGCTCTTTAAAGAGGCAGGATCCTGGGAGCAGGGACTGTGTGTGCTTCTGTAACGTGGAACCTGTGAAACCCACATTTGAATTTTGCACTGAAATAGCACACATTGGAATAATGCACTCCCCTATGCTTTTTTGCAAACTGAAATGTAAGTCAGTAAAGCTACAGCAGTCATTAAGCTGGGAAATAAATATAGAAGTAAACATTTCTATTTCTCAGAAATTAACCAGGCAAAATATATTGTTCTGTTTAGCGTTTATGGTTTACTATGCATGTGACCACATGAAAGTGAAGTTACGGTTGACAAAAATGTAGACTTCTAGATATAGTTAAATATTTCAATAAAACCTCTAAATTAGGGCTGTATAAATTTAAATGGAACTTTCTTATCTTCTCTTTCACGGTCTGGTGAACTTCATAGCCTGACATTTCTTTCAAAATAGTGAAACTACAGCAGGAGAAAGCATAGCTCTGCCATGAATAAAAACTACTGTCATTCTGCAATGAGGTTTTGTTGTCAAGAAGCTCTGAAGGAGAAAGCTTATGAAAGGACAGAGGGAGGAAATGGTTACAGATGCAAAAAAATTTGAAATAAGGGAACTAGGGTTGTTACCGGAAATTATTTCAGCCATTTTAAGTAGCAGAAACAACATCTTCAGCACTACTGAAAGAATTTTCTACTTAATGGTTCATTATCTTATTGTTGTTTGCTTTGACTATTATTGCTGCAAGGTTTAGGGGTGTTACGAATCCACCGGGTGAAGTGTGTTATCAAAGCAGCTCACCTATATTCCTGCAGCAGCAGCTGTCTGCTTGTGCCATATAACTCAAAACTAAGCCCTGTGGGCTGACGCTTTGAACAATTTCTCTTTTTGACTAGTCTGTAAAACGCCATTTACCCCTGGCAAATTTACACACATGCAGCCAGAGGTGAATCTGCCAGAGTCACTAGAAAAACAAATAATCCCTTTGCCATTTGGATTCAGGGCAAAATTAATTTAAAAATTTTATTATCAAAAAGACTTATGAGTAAGATGGTCAGGATTCTGGCTTTGATCAGCAAATATTCCCTTGACTTGTGCTCATTTCAGTCTCCTGAAATTTAAACTACGACTATAAGCCCAGGGGCTCCCCAAGGGCCATGATTCAGCCTGAAGCCTTTGGTGTGACCCTTTGGGAGTTCAGCCCTGGGCCTCACTGGGGCTCTGTGCTCAGCTGCTGACGACACGTGAGGCTAAGGCTATAATTCAGGTCTCTCCTATGCACATTTGGATTTTCATTAAAAAAAAATAACTAGACAGTAACTGGTTGGAACATCTTGATGTGGACAAGCAGATTTTATCAATATAATGCCCAACAGAAACTGCAAATTATTTGTTACGTGCATTAGAAGATGAGTAGTGGTAAATGCCAGCTGCAAGTTCATAAGGGAAATAGAAATATCTGCTTTTCTGGCCAGATGTCAAATACCTTTCTTGGATCATGCATAAGCTTTCAAGAGAAGAGGCACTGTTTTTGAATCTGGACCTGATATCTGGTGAAGAGAGAAGAGGTATGGAGAGGTGTTTTTAAAACATTTGAGAGTTGCCAGGTGGGTTCCGCTGTCAGTTATACTCCACTGCAATCAGAGCTCTGGGCTACCGATTTTATATATCTGAAGTGCCTGAGGGAGGAAATCTAAAATAGTTTTGTATAAACTATCTGTTGCCTACAAATTACAAATGCAGAAAAAGTCCTTCAAAGAAAAATATTATTTCCATGCTGTTATTTGCTTTGAGCAGTCTAAAGGTAAAAATGATTTCAAAAAGAAAACACTGGAAAAACCAACTACACCCCTTCAAGCTGTCTGTACCTGTTGGAATAGCAAAAGGGAGCAGAAAGGCAATAAACCCCCAGCAAAACAGTACCAGTGGTCGGAAAAGGCAGCCTGGTAGACTGGAAACACCAGCCTTACGCTGGGCACTACATGTGAATGGGCACATAGATGCCACTCGTCCTTGCAGCGATGTCCAATGGTGGATGGATAATGTCACCACGAGACAATCAGTTTAGGAACAACACATTTTCCAGTTGACAGAAAGAAATTTGCGCTCCTTCTACGCAATCATGCATCTCATCTAAAGATATGTGCCTAAAGTGGATATAGAATTACTCACCAGAAGCACAGATTTTTCTCCAAGACTGCAAAAACTAGGCAGGGTGTTGACATGGCAGGGTGGAGTGTGGTGAAGCCCATCTCCCAGGGCGAATGGGCTGTGGGACATCAGCCACAAATCCCCCCCAGCCAGCGGTATGGACGCATGGGATGCCCCTGGCTCTGCTTCCAGGGGCAGCGGGTTGCAGCAGCAGACAGAAATCATGGCAGTAATACAGTTGAGATGCCAAAATGAATGGGTAGCATCTAACTGAAAACTAGATTTAGGACTAGAGCTGATTATGCTGTATTCACTTTTATGTTGTGTTATTTTATTTTTTGAGCTATGGAGGAGGTTTTAGAGCAAAGGAACTGATTGTCACAGTGAATGTAACATGTTAGTAGTGCTAAGCTGCCACCTCTGAGAAGGACTCTTTTCCTACACCTTTACTTGTGGTAGCATGTTGGAGACTAGTTGGAATTTCCTGAGATATTTTTTGATCTCTTGTTTTTTCTATTTTTATCATTGGAAATGAGAGTGATTCACAGATTTGGCAGGCAGAAGTCAATCAGGGCCATTGCTATTTTAGGCCCTTAAAAAATTATCTTTCAAAATCAAGAACATAAATTAAATACACATCTTCTCATTTGGAAAGTGTAAAAGGTTCAAAGATATCCAAATGCACATTACTTCTCCATGTGGATTTTGTGAGGCTTGAGTATATTTTGCTAGCAAAAGGAAAATTTAGGAAAGAAACTGTATGTTTAAGTGATGAATCTGTCTGGGAACTCCATGGGAAGTTGTTTGCATTTAACAGCTTCTATTCATGGGAATTCTAAAAAAAACTTTTAGGTTAGAGGTATGCATTAAATTTTTTATCTGATGGATTTTGATCCTTTTTTTCTGCTGGCTGAATAGGCATGAGCATGTCACAGTTTCAAGAAAATTAGGTTTTTCAATCAAATGTATTCAAGTAATATTGTTCCAGCATAAATTTGTATGGAAATAGTAAAAATTCAAACTCTTTTGTTTGATTTTAAAAGGGTTGCCATTGATTAGAAAAAGATTTATTCTGAAGTCCAACTTTAAAACTGAATGGCTGTTATTGTTTAAAAATAGGGCAGTCGTTTTCATTTCTTTATTGGGTGTAATAGCACTTTCAGGGAAAAACATTGCATGTGGAAATGTGAAATCTAGTCTATGTAATTTTCCACTGAAACAACGGCTGCGTTTCCTTTCTGCAAAAACTGCTGTCAATGGAATATTATACCTGAATATTGAGATGAAGAATGCAAACAGGCCAAACTTACGTAATAACAGTGATTGATAAATAACAACCAAATAGTCATATGCTCCCTGATGTCTTTCCAACAAAATATTTGTGATTTTTCTCATTTTCACTATTTTTTTCAGTTCTAGTGAAGAGCAGTGGAAGAAAAAGTATTCACAATATTGTCCTCAAGCTGCATGCTGGCTCCGTCTCTGTAACACTTGTTAAAATGGGCTTAGGAACAGTTTTCTGAGATGCGCAAGTACTGTGTAGTACTTCAATTGCATTGCCTCTTTCTTCTGTGGGATATAAACTTTTCTGAGACCTATGAATCACCTATATCACCAAACATCTCTGATCCCTGTACATCAGAAGAGAGACATGCGAAAATTAACGTGCCTCTTCTAAGGTCAGGGAAGAGAGACCATGTTGCATCATGCATTAGCTCGGCTCTCACAGGAGCTGTAGCGATGATCAGTTGTTCAGATGACTTCAAGCCATCTGCCATGGGTACCTGAGGATGTTCTCTATGCTGGTAGTCTCCCACAGGGAAACGAAGGTAAAAAATAGCTTTTCACCAACAGCTGCTTTCCACTTCCATGTTAATGATGCATGACGGACCTTAGGAAAGGTGATAACATGTGGGAATAAGGTGGGACTGTTTTATTAAGATGTCTGATATCCAGATATGGAGTCATCACCTTAGGACCCCTCCATCTAGAGAATCACATGTTTTGAATCTCATCAAGAGCCATTTTACCTTGTAGGAGTGCCAGAATAAATATACATGTTGTGAACGTGCAGCTAAGGCAGGGATCTAGCTCATACTGTTATCTTGGTATATTTTGGAAATAGTACAGTGGTGAGCCAGGCCCTTTAGATTTTATTTGTAATGTTTCCAGCTCGAGCTGGCATTTTGCTACAAAAATAAAATCTAGCTGAGCCAGTCAAAAAACCCTTGGCTTGCTGGTAACCGTAAATAGATACCACTTAACGTAGAACACTGCAATTGAATGCTTGCAGGCATTCGTATGCAACTCGTGTTTAATTAATGACATAATAAAAGCAACTAAGAATTCAAAGTATTTTAAATGTATTCTGATAAATAGGAGTGTATGAGTGTTGAATAACAGCTATTTGTGGACTGCTCAACAGGCTTTCCTTTTAAATCTGCTAAGGGTTATTGTTCATTATTTCTGTTTCCTCTGTTCAACTGGCATCTCCTTATTTTTGGCTATAAACAGGTACCATATGCTCAAAAGGCTGATGGGCTTCACTGTGCTTGTCTCTGATGTTATTGGTTCACAGAATTGTAAAACAGCAATGTTTGAAGTACCACATTGCACAAACTTTGTGGATTTGAATTTTAGACTCTGGTAGTTCTAATGCATTTATTAATTTATTAAAAAAAATACCTAGCAAGGACAAGAATATTCAGTGCTAAAATTCTTTTTAATACTGAAAAGTTTCAGTCAGTAAGAACAAAAAAAGGAAATGGAATAAACCAGCCATGTTGTTATTCAGTCATAGAATCATATCATAGAATACAAGGTTGGAAGGGACTTCAAGGACCATCTGGTCCAACTCACTTCCTGGTAGTCAGATTACACAATACAATTAACGAGGCCATAAATGCCATTTTTATATATTTCAATACGTTGCTGAATGTCTACCTGAAGTCTAAAATCCCTGCTCATTCTCCTCTGGATGATTCTCTTCCTCTGTCCCTTGTCTGTCTGTCTCCTCTCCAGTAGGCAAGCACAGCACAGACAGACAGACAGATCATCTTTCTGAGCAGGACGAGGATGGGTCTCGGTGAAGGCTGAGGGTAGTGGCACCAGCTCTAGATGCAGGCAGGGCATCCAAGCCACGACTCCTGGGGCAGAGGGGTATGGACAGGCTGTTGCCTTCACTGCCTGTATAAGAGCCCAGAAAACCAGGTTCAAGCCTGGCAGTGGCAGCAGTCACAAGTACCAGCTCCTGTCTCTGCTTTTGCCCTCTTCCCACTCCGTTTCCATGGGAGAAAGGGTCCCAAATGGGGCCTGATGCTGCCAGCATCAGGTATCTGCAACGTTGAGTGGTTACCCTAGTCCTATGCTGTCTCCTCTCTAGTGGCCACCAACATCTCTGGGGCAGAGGGAGCTACAGCAGGAAACTCAAGGAACACCTCAAGGGGATCAGCCTTCCCACCATGCCTCCCATCAGCTCTGGGCACCAACCTGGCCCCATCCCCGACCCCTGCTTTAGCTGCCACACTCTGCCAGGACAGCCATTTGTGGGCCCACATGGTGAATGAAGCTGGGGAACGGATCCAGGATAAAAATAAGCCTGATCTGGCTCATCAAATTGTACTTGCGTGGCCTGGGACAGGAATCAGAGGCTAGAGGTGGGGGAGACAACGGAAGCAGCTTGCGATAGTGCTGCCGTTGGTGGAAACGTCTGTGACCGGGATCCTGGTTATCAGCTGCATGGGCCAGTGTGTTGGCACCCAGGGAGCTGGTGTCTCACTGCACACAAGCTCTTTGGGGGAGCATTCATCACAACACAGGGATTCACTCTCCTTCAGCAGCAGGAATTAATGATTCTTAACAAACCATGGTCCCTTGGACCATGCACTGAAAATGGCCTGCTTTGAATTTGCAATCTTTCCAGAGGAGTGCAGAGGATTAAACTGGAAGTACCCCAGAAGCTGAAGAGTGTGGGGGTTGGCTTTGAAAGACATTGGGGAACTTCAGTACCTTTGAGATCCTTCAGTTGAGTTATATTGCATAATCCTGCACACTGGATACAAGAACCTTGCTCCCTGTGAGGGACTGAATGTGGTTAGCATACATAACAGGTCTACTAGTAGTTGGAGAAAGCAGCTAAAAAAATGAACCCCACGAGAATTTGCATTTTCTGATACTTGAGGTTGCCCTAACTGAATTAGCATTTAGGAAGTTACACTGGGATAATCCATGCGGTAGTTAATTTAATCATTTAGGAAACGGCCTCAAGTTGTGCCAGGGGAGGTTTAGACTGGATATTAGGAAAAATTTCTTCACCAAAAGGGTAGTCAGGCACTGGCACAGGCTGCCCAGGGAAGTGGTTGAGTCTCCATCCCTGGAGGTATTTAAAAGACGGGTAGATGTGGTGCTTAGGGACATGGTTTAGTGGTGGACTTGGCAGTGATAGGTTAACGGTTGGACTCGATGATCTTAAGGGTCTTTTCCAAACTAAATGATTCTATGATTCAATGTTTTACTGCTCTGGCACTATAAATCCTGGCAAATTAATTTCTGTAATGCTTGACAAGTTTTTTTCAGACGTTTCCTTTCTCATTCATATTTAATGAACTCTGAAAACTTACATTAGGATATCTATGCAGCTTTCTCAGTTTTTTACTTGTGGGCAAAGGCAACCGTGGCTATTGATATTTAAACAGAAGGCTGTAAAGACATTAATGATACTTAGTCAACTATATTTTGTATTTAACTGGCAAGCTTCTTTTCCTTAGATGGATTCTCTCCAATTCTGTTTTTAAAACATCTAGTTTCCCACTTGAGACTGATGTTCATGGCTAAATAGTCTAAATCTTGAGGGGGCATATGTTTGAAGTAATATTTTGATGTGGTGATGGCTCTTTTTTTTCCTTTAGATTTAACGAATCAGGAGATACAGGCTAGAAGAAACTCTTCTGCTGAGCTCTGTTTATACTCTCTTGCTTAATGCACTGTCTTGGAGAAGCTGCAGTCTCAAGCGGGATGCAGCTGTGATTGCGAGAAGAGGGAATTCAAAGGTACGCAACTGATTGTGAATCGCATGGGTGGCTGCACACTCAGCACCATAGGAGAAACATCCTACTTACACCCTGTTTTTCTTATAAATCTGTGCGTGAAGTGCCTGAAAAAGGGAAAAATAATTTAGAATAATTAGCCAGTGTAGTTACGGCCAATATCTTTCTTCACTGATTTTTGATCCTTACGTTTCAGTCTCCTGGCTCAGGCAAAGGGCAGTGATAATTTTGTATCACACTCACCTTATTTGTACACAGACAAAATCGACATGATATCAATAAAATGTTTTGGAGGCAGAATAGAAAACTACATGGATGTAAATTACTTGGAAAGAGAACGGAACAAATGAAAGTGGAGGGCCTTAGGATGAATGTTTACAAGTTAAAAAATATCTTTTTCTTGCAAAGTCATACACTCTGCATTTCCCTTTCATAACTCCATTTATGCAATTATTCTGGCTGGAAACTGCTAAAATCTGCAGAGAACCATTAAAACTTAATCTCAGATTCATTCCTGTGCAGTGTTATTAAACACTGACATATCCTGAATGTAAGAACTGCAGAGCATTTTTCTGCAGAGAATGACCAAACCTGTTGGGATAAAAATAATTTCTACTGATAAACAAAGCTATATGCTCCATCTTCACATGATTTCAGTCTTTATTTTTAGTCTTTCTAATGGAGAAAAATATGGTTAATGACTACTCTGCATTCATACTGCCATAGATTTCCCCCTGGGAAAGATGTCAGAGGGAGCTGATGCCTCTCCAGGGGTGCAGTAGGGAATAGTACATGAGAATTGAGAGGGAAGGCAGGGGATGTGAGGGGGAGGGAGGGGAGCTTTGTGGAAGATTGGTTAGGAAAGAAGGGTCACTTTGGGGAAAGCAATGGAAAATCATGGGAGAGAAGTTTGCAGCTGAGGGAACAGGCTAGAAGACAAGGAGCATGGAGTTATTGAGCAGGACTGGACTGAGGTCATTTGCAAAGAAGGAAAAAGAAACAGTTAGTGGTATTTCAGGGGGACAAATGGGAAAAAAGGGGGACAGCTCTCCTCTAGGTGTCAATGAATAAGTCTGCAAGCAGAAAAGAAGGTGACTAGCAAGGAGGAATAAGACTTGAGAAATAGTTATGCGTATTTTTCCCCTTGAAGAGAATTCAGTTATTTTTTTGATGAAAAGTTAATTGTAATATTAACTTCTATGTTCTAAAAATTGAGATATTATTTAATACATTTCCAAAAGGGATAATAGTCTTGATAATTTATCTAATTTAATAGCAATTGTCCAGAGCTATAGAGACTAACACACTGAGAGCAACAATCTTTTAGAGATGTAAGAAGAGCTCTTCCCATCATTCTAGCTAGAGAGGCTGGCATCTCTGGCTCTCCTCAATCACTTGCCCCGGTGAAAGCCTACTCAAGAAAAAAATAAGCATGGACAGGCATTTCTGTAGGCTGAATGCTCAGAAGATAGTCTGTATACTTTGCAATTTACATACTCTCAGTCAGAAGGCTCACCAGAGGGGACTACTTATATTCACTTCAGAGTAGTATAATAAAGCACTGTCATTTTTGTAATGCACGTTTTGAAATGTGTTGTCAAAAAGAATAATTGTTTGGCAAACCTCCTGAAAAGATAATATTCTCAAAAACGTCACTTTTTGCAAGAGTTTAATGAAACTCTTGATGTTTGCCTTTATTGACCCAATTTAATCAAACTTTGTATTTCCTCCTATTATTGATTAAATTTTCAATAGAAAACATTACAGCTGGCGATCAATAGTTGTAATTTAGAAATTAATTCTTCCCAAGCTGCATAACTCAGAGGTGTCACTGCCATCCATACTGTCACTTTGTAATGGGTATGGTACTTGATCATATATAACGTTGTCAGAAACAACTTCAAAACTTTGGTTGCTTTGTAAATGGGGAGGAGATTGTCAGGGGCCTGCGGGCACTAATGGGCTTTAATTGCCCTGAGCAGCCTCACCTGTATCCCCCACCCCCTGCTTATGGCCCAGGTGCTCCAGTTGAGTTCAGGGCTTGGTCAGTGCTCTGCTGTGGGGTTCCTGGCTTTAGCCTGGTCTCCTGAGCTGCTCTTTGGGTTTCCTGGGTTGACCTGAGATCTGGCTCATTCCCTTGTTGTGTTTGCTGAGTGCGGGACTGTTGCTGGCCCTGCTGTGTCAACTCCACTCAGGTACTGCATGAACTGCGCCTGGCTGTACAGGGTCATCCTTGGGGTAGCCCCACTGGTGCTGCTCCCCAAAGAAGGTGACGTGTCAGAAGAAGGGGTTTTCTGGGGTGGCCTGAAGGGAAATAAATAAATGGAAATGAGAAAGAAAAAAGTCTCATTCCTAATGCCATAGGTAGGATAACCAAAGAAGCAACAAGGAAGTGGAAAGAGCTAGAGATATTCAGCTGCTGGGGAAAAAGAAAATGGAGAGAAGCAGCACCTGATAACACAAGGGAGGAGCTTTCTAAGGACTGGGACAGGGCCCTCAGTGGCTAAGGCTTGTCAAAGTGGAGATAGAAAGAGGACTGGAAGTTCATGCTGAAATGATAACGGTGTATTTCTGCAATGCAAAAGACTGTATGGGAACAGACCAGAGCATGATATGTGTAAAGGCTAGAGAAGAGCACTAAGGTAATTCCCAGTAGGCTTATGAGGGACAAAATACAAGTCCTGGGGTGACGAGAATTACGGAGTAGGTACTGCGTCCAAACTAATCCTATCAACTTGACATGGAGCACAGTGAGTGTGCTATGCATGGGTAGCTACTGATCTGTATGAAGGCACCTAGCACTGATAATTACAGATGCGAGATGTAAAAAGACAAAAAAGGAGAAAAAAAATTAAGCATGGGGGAGCAGAGAAATAAAGTAAGAGCATAAAAACAATTTTTTTCAAGAATAAAAAAGAAACAGGCACACATAGTTAGTGCAGAGAGAAGGTAGTAACATAAATGCCTTCATTTGTGTGACTCATTTGGCTCTTTCTTTGCTGATAGATTATGCTTTAATTATGACTTAGTGAATCGAATAGTGGTGAGCTGTGTATATATGAAAGATGCCATGTACCACATAGAAGTACACAATTATCAAAGAGGTGCCAGTGTCCTACAGCCACACCTTTGTGTCTCCTTCCCCTCGTGGTATCCAGTATAGCTAGAATGACTCTTGGGCTTTGTTTTGAGCGCTGGTGACTGAGTAATGGATTTTCCCCTCCAAAGCTCAGGTACTGTGCTGGCAGCTCTGCCAAGCCAAATGTCTGGGGCTGATTTCTCAACATGTGTATTTGATACTACTGGATGTAAGGAGAAAGCTGTTCTATTTGCTGAAACATCACGTTGAATGATTTACAGCAGACAAATAAAGATCAGTATGTGAGGGTCTCTAAGTAGGACTGGTGTCAAAGGAAAATATTGAGGGGGGAAAAACGATCACAAGTTTCTAATTAATTTGGTTTATTTATGCACACAAACCTTGAAGTATTAGTAGAGAATGCCTAAGTAATTGATGGGCTACATATAGTTTTTCATTACCCTAATGTTGAGATAGGCAGGAAAGTCCTTTGGCAAAAGGCACGGGCACATTACAACCTCAAGAAGGTTGTAAGTTAGGCCTGAAGCTGCCTAGCTGCTAGGAGTGACTGAGCACCCCTTACACTGAGCAACCATCGTGGCCCACTGCTATGACTTTTCTTGAGCCTTATGGGTCCTTTCCTAGTCTGGCCAACCTTGATATCAAATGGCGGGTCAATTTTCCATCTCCTATTTAGGGCAATGAACTCGAAGGTATGTTTTCTAAGCAGCTTAACAGCTGAAATAAAATAAATCCATATCCAAATGGCAAATAAAATCCATTAATATATGGGTATTAAAAATCTGATAGATTTTAATGCTTGACTCATGATTTTGTGAGCACTGGGATTGCCAGCAGACACTTGTCTGCATTGTGAAACAGACTCTCAGGAGGGTGCAGGAGGTGGCATGCATTAGCAGAGTGGGTAGCAGTGTGTTGAGCACTGAAAAAAGGGCTTCTTTTTTTTCTAAGTTAAGAATTTTTCCTTTTAGAAGAGGAAAAATAGGCAAAAGGGAAAGTGTGAAAAGACTGAGCTGCTAGGAATAGTCTTAATTCTGCTTCTGTTTAATTTGGTTGAGTTCTGGAAGGGCGGTCAAGCTCAAGCCAACTATGCTGAATGTCCCCACCATGCTTTCCTCAGGTTTTCTGAGGTCACCGGTGCTGAAGGTATCAAGACCTTCTGAACCATAAGCCTCCCATGTGTGCCAATCTGCAAAAAAGTACCCATGTTCCCATACTTACTGTGTTGGGTAAGAGAGAGACGACTGCAAAACACCTAGAGTTTCCTGGGGTTTATTTCTATGGACAGTAACAAACCGTTTTGTGCTCTTCTGCCTTCTCTTTAGCCGCTTTTCATTGCTGGCAGTGCACGTTCTGGCATAGATCAATCCATATGCCTGTTCTCTTTAGCCCAGATGTCCTTCCTGCTGGATGGGGTCCCAGCATCTGTATTTCCAGCTGAAGGAGAGCAAGAAATCCGTTTGATTTTCCTGCAGGCTACTGTCTCTGACGACCTTTTCAGCTTCTGAATGTTTAGCTCTCCCTATTCTCTGATGTTAGGTATGAATAATTAAGAGACCAGGGAGAAGGGAACACAGGAAATTGTGGTTTGTTTTTTTTTTTTTTTTTTTAAATGCCACTGCTGATTTGATGATAACTTTAAGATTTACATATCTCGTGGGCTTTGGATTTGGTGTATTTTTTGTTTCTTAAGCTATCCTATAGAAAGGACAACTTGGACAGTGGACTGGTGGTCAGCAGGCTCGCTTCTCTACCAGCACCATATCAGCCTTCCCGTAGTCAATACCTCATTAGCCAAAACTGGTTAATAGCTCTGTACCAAATCTTGCCATGAATGACCTCGAGGAGCTATAATATCAGAGGCTGTTTCTTCTTAATACTCTTGATAGTGGCTTACCTGAGGCCATGGATCTGCTGATGCTTGTACTGACAGCAGCGCTGACAGTGGCTGCTGGTTTCCTTCCCCAACAGGTTGTGCCAGTAAAACTCTAAAGACAATTTGTTTAAAACATAGGGATTTGTTATAGAGTATTTCTCCAGTCAATGGAGTCAGACAAGCATTTCCTGAAGGCAATTCATCCCAATTAATCCCTGACAGTGATTAGTTTGTTTAGGCTAAATGTATGCTGATTTTTAAGCATTTAGAGTGCATTGAGATTTGTGTCTGGAGCACTGGCTTGGAATTAAAATACCACACTAAAATAGTGACTCTATCCTTCTTTCCTCCATTTCATCCTGCATGCCCAGGCTCTCATGGGATTCCGAGTGGAGACTACAGCAAACCATGTAGCCAAAAATCAGACTCCAATATTTTGCAAGTTGTCTCCACAGTAGATGTCTTATTTGGCTGTCTCTGAACAGGGCGTCTCTTCTTTTGCTTCCCGCTTGACTTTTGCCAGAATTGAATTGACTGCAGTGACTTCTCTCCTATTCCCTCACTTACAGAGTCACCTCACATATTTGAGAGCATCTGACCAAGCACATGGCAAGTATCCATGTCCACCTTTTTGGAGTACTTTGTTTTAACTTGGGTATCTGTAGAAAAATCACTGTTAATTGCATGGTAGCACTTAACATAACTGTGTACATTTTTCTTTCCTTAGTTGTTTAGTGGTATTGCCCATCCAAAAGGTCATTTGAAGTCATTACAACTTTTATATGTCCCTCTTGCCTATAAAATGTTATCAAGAACCCTTCCAAATTCAAAGCTCCCTTATGGGTTTTTACAGTCTAGACATGTTGCCAAATTAGCCCTAAATCTGCATTATTTAATTTGACTACTTAAAAGCTAACCATTTTGTAGCGTGGTTCACTTTTTTCTTTGCTTAGGGGTTGGGGCTGTCTCCACAGCATGTTGCATGTGGAGCTGAGAGGGAGCTCTGCTCATTCTTACTGCTTCTTCAGAGTACTCCATATCCAACAGGAATATTTGCATACCATAGTGTTTAAAAGATGAAAATCCTGGCCCGGCATGGCTAATAATTTTGCTGTCCACTTCAGTGGGCTCAGGGTTGTACCTTTTTATTTCAAAAGATGTTAGTTTAGGTGTAAAGCTTTTTTTGACATCCTGGAGTAGTTAGTAGATTTAAGAGCACCTCTTTTCCAGGCCAGGCTGACCTAGCAGGCACCTTTGCAATGCTGGGTAAATACAATGAACTGTTCGATTGGAAAATGATTTTAATTAGTAAGCAGCATTTAAATTATTTAATTTTAATTAATGAATAAGCAGCATTTTAGTAAAACCTGTGGTTTGCCCTCTGAATCCTGATTAACAAGAATAAATCTCCATTACCCTCTCACTTGGCCTTACCTTCCTGTTTGAGAGAAAAAAATTTTTTTTTACTAGCAGGATTAAAGATTCAGCTGTTATTTGGAGTAATTCTTGTGCAATGCAAATCTAATAGACTTGATGCACAGCATTTTCTTTAGAATAAAAGCCAACTGCCTTTATTCAGCTTACACAATCCTTTCCTGAAAGAGCCCTTTGTACAGCTCATGTCGTGTCAGCAGTAATCACAGACTGAGTGGTGGTGCATGCAAATCAGTCAGCAGCTGCTGGTTAATTGGGCTGGAGGAGTCATAGAATGAATTTGCCACTAAGTGCAAGGGTAGATCATATTTAAGGCTCGTGGTCTTTCAGAGCATTGTGCTGCTCACACCTTTGGGTGCTGGCAGCTGAAGGTGGATCTAGCCCGATCAGTCCGTCAGCTTTGCTGTCTTCGCCCTGCCCAGCTAGCACCCAGGCTGCCACCATCTGCAGTGCTCCTGCCCCTTCCAAACCCGTGGGGCAGTTGTCAGTAGCCAGTAAAGCTTCACACAGGTATTCCTATTTTCCTCTTGCCCTGGTATTCAGACTTTCCCCAAAGTTACAGCATGGGATAGAAGCAAGCCAACTTATCAGCGTAGCTGTGTCTCTGGCTGATGTGTATATCTTCTTTTAACCCCAGTGTTTTGTATCACATCATTAAGGCAGTTGGGATGTTAATGCTGCTCTAGGTAGTTCTGGTTGGTTGTTTTGGTTTTGTTTGTTTGTTTGGTTGGTTTTTTCCCTCCCTCTCCCCCCTTTTAATGGAAGTTGTGAGCACTAAGCATTTAGATATGATGGGAAGCCAGTTAGAAATGCAGACTAAGGCAGTCAAGCTGACCCAGGAGTCTGACTCGTTCCCTAAAGCAGATATTTGGGAAGGGTGGGGAGATGGAAGAAGTGACAGCTTTAATATGACAAGCTTCTGTTGTGACTGTAGATATAAATCTGGTTTCATGAGTGGATTAAAATCACCATTCCTGCTGCATACTGTGCAGGCTCATGCCAATGATAAATCTGTGGATTTCATTTTACTTAAAGAGGCAAAGGATGCTAAAATCTGTTTTATACCTGTATTTTTCTAGCAATAATTTCTAAGCTGCTTGTGTATGCTTCATGTTTTACTGGGAATTTTGGTCGTGTCCTCATAGCACAGGTTTCCAGAAGAGAGAGAAGCTATAGTGATTCTCACAGAAAGTAAAAGAAGGGAAAAGATAAGTTATGCATGGGAATGTAATACACTGCAAACTGAAAACTACCCCATTGCCTTCCTTCTCTTCTACCAGCCTCTTCTCAGACAAAACCTTTGCCTGTTACTTTTCACGATGACCAAAACTGTTCCAATATCTTTTTGTTACTGGATTCCAGCTATATTGTTTCTCTTGTTATATACTTATACAAGGTTGTAATGAAATAACCCCCTGGGCTGGAAATTCTTGATGCCACAGTACAGTAGCAGTGAATAACTGATAATAAATAAGGCTTTTAGGATCAGTTGGTTCTGCTTTGTTCCAGAAGAAAGGGACGGTGAAGAGAGGAGTGCGGGTGCCTTTTGGGGTTCAACTTGAGGGGTTGACTCTTGTTTGGGGTTCACTCTTGTTTAGCTGAGTTCTTAGTTTGTGCTAGGAGATGTTATTTCTTTGGCCATACCAGACTGCACAACAGGCAAAACAGTGCTCTGGGCTGGTGCATCACGCTTGATTTTTTGAGATGTCTGGAGCCACTAAACACCTTCAGTAAAGGGAAGGTGTCCCGCTGTCTTGCAAGACAAATGAGCAGGAAACAGAAACTCTTTCAGAGGAGGTAAGTTGTTTGGGTGGGGTTTTGGGTTTTTTTTTTTGGCATATATGTTTAGAAAAAATTACTCTGGAAGTATATGTGAATCTCCTTGCTCTGCTTCTCCTTTGGATCCTGTTCTCTTTCTTCTTGTGGAAGATTTCCTCAGTGACTGTTAGAGTGAAAATACTTCTTCAAAGTTCAAAGAACAGTAATGAATCACAAAGAGGAGATTTTACTATTGAAAAATAAGCTAAGAGCAGCGCAAATGCCAGCTGGGTGTTTCAGGTGGTGGCTGCTGCTTTATGTTGCTGTCAGTGCTCACCCAGCAGTTGCTTTTTCATCTCCATTCCAAGATGTTGTGAAGAAATGAAGGACTGTTCATTCCCACAAACTGCTTTGGGTTTGCAGATTCCTCTCTTTACCCCTTATTTCACCCTTTCTGTCCCCTCCCTCCTCCCCCCCCAGCCTTCATGCAGCCTGCCAATCCTTTGCTTAATCCCAGAGAACATATTTTGGGTACTGGCACAATAAAGAAAAAGAGACAAATTGATTTGCATTTCTTATCTGGGAGATTCACTTGCAAAATCTAGTACAGTTTCACTGACGCAGAGGCAGGAGAGCTGATCCTGTAAATCTGACATCCCTTTATTAAGGCTGAGATGAAAGGGAGTGGGAGGATGGTCTGAGCTCGCTACGGGAAATAATACTGTAGGTAGTTTTGTTTGTTGTCTCAATCCATGTTTCACTGAAGTTTTCCTAGTTGGTTTGGAGATGCACTCACAGTGCCATTGTATGGCTACCCAGTCCCAGTCTACCCAGTTGTGCGTAGCTCCTGTTTCCCCACAGCTTGGCTGGAACTGAGCAGGGGAAGCAGCCACCTGGCAGATGGGGACTGCGCATGTCCTGCCGTTCTAGTTACATCATCTTTATTTTTACGTATATGCGCATGCTGAGCCCAGTGATTCAGTTAGTTCCAGTGAGGTTAAAAGCTGATTTCAGCAAGTTGTGTGAGATGGATCCTCTTTGCCCTTCCCCTGCTACCTCTTTGTGTGTGTAAGGGGCTTGGGAGGCAGAAGTAACCAGAGCAGATAAATCTCCTTATGGAAATGTCTCGGGTGTCCCCCTTCCTACAGCTGTCAGAGCAGCCTGGCTACTGCCTGTCTCTGGTAGTCATCCTGTTCGGGCTTCCACGACATCAGGCTGTAAGCTGTGAGCAGTGACTTTCTTACCTGTCTTATGGCAACCTGCGCGATCCCGCTGCTGTTAACATAGCAGTGCCTCTCTGATGCGTGAGAAGTGAGGGGTGAAAAGCCAGTCGTGATCACCAGCTGGCAAAATTCCCTTCTGACTTTAAAATAGGTACTTGGTCAAAGCCCAGCAGCTGTGGTGACTTACATCCCTTGTGGCAGTGCAAGGGCATCCTTCCAAGTGGGACGCAGAGGGGTTCTTTAAGTTTGGAGTGGGGGAAGAAAACCTGAGAGGGTGAAAAAGAAAAGTGATAATTGGCTGGATAAGACAGTAACCTCCTTGATGCCTCTGCGCTCACTGCTTAATGCAGCCTCTCATAGCTGAACTACGCATGCAGTAGGCAGGAGGGTTGCCCACGTCTTGGATCACCATGTTCTCTGTTCAGGTGCCTCCACCGCCTCTCCAGGCACGTCTAGAAACATGAAGCCTAAGGGAACATGGGTCTTTAGGTACCTGGTCCTTGAAGCAAGCAGGAGTTACAGATCAGTCAGTGTAGATATTAATGTGCTGGTCCGGGAGCTGGTTAATCTTGTAGAGCTTGCATCTGCTGTGCTTGCTGCAGCAGTACCGCTGCCCTGTGCTCACTGGGGTCACCCTGTTTTACATCAGTGTAAAGGAAGAAATGGACTCTTAAATGTTATTTTCATTGTCTGATGCTCCTTTTGCCCCTCTCCTTCCCTTCTGCCTGCCTCAGCATCTTCAGTGCTGCTTGCTCAAACAGTGAAATCACAGGGTAACGACATCTTTGAGGCTGGAAGGGATCTCGGGAGATTGTCTAGGGATTGCTAGGACAGGCTGCTCTGCGCAAGGTCCAGTCAGGCTTTGAGTATCTCCAAGGATGGAGACTCCACAACTTCTCTGGGCATCCTGTTCCAGTCTTTGATTACCTTCACAGTGAAAAGGTTTTTTTCTCATGTTTGAACAGAACCTCCTGTGTTTCAGTTTGTGCCTGTTGCTTCTTGTTCTTTCACTGGACACCACCAGGTAGAGTCTGGGTCAGTCATCTTTACAGTCTCACATCAGCTGTTTACGCACATTAATGAGACCCTCCCGACCCTTCTCTTCTCCAGGCTGAGTGGTGCCACCTCTCTGAGACTTTCCTCATATGAGAGATGCCGCACTGCCTTAATTACCTTAGTGGCCCTTTGCTGGACTCACTCCAGTATGTCCATGTCTCTCTTGTACCGGGAAGCCCAGAAATGGGCCCAGCACTCCAGATGTGCCTCACCCAGGAAAGATCACTGAATGCCAGAGCGCTTACTCTGAAATCATTAACAGATGTGTGATTGTTTGTGATAGTTCTGTAGCCAGGCCGTGGAGCAGATTGACTTCAATGAGTTTTCTAATTTCACTTTATACTATATCTGCAGAGTAGTTTGCTGTTCGGCCCTGCATCTGAGTAATCTTTTCTGAATGGCAAAACAATCCATGCAAGTCAAGCCCTGCTGACGAGTCTGTGATGAGATGATTTGTGGTGCTGGCCTGGTACTTGGGAAATTGTGGGGTTTTTTTCTAGTTTTTCATCTTGGCATTGTTCCACCAACATAAAAGTCATGATGCCAAATGTAGACAAAAGACATTTTTAAAGATGCATTTTAAGGATTTCAAACTTGGTCTTTGTGATAGACCTACCTTTGAATTCTTACTAAGGCCAATGAATTGAAAAGAATAGTTTTCAGCTTATTTTAAAATGCTCACATCATTCATGAAATACATGATGACAAATATTCTATAGTCTTTTTGTGTGTGGGCTGCTAGCCTGTGTTATTTAGAGACATTTGGGGATTGATACACTCAAGAAAGAGACTTCTTCATTAATTCTGCAGTGTTCAGTTTTCTTCATTGGATTAATCATTCTGCAAAATCTGTCAAGTAGCCATAACCCTGGTGATGCTATTTTTGTCACTTCTGTCCTTATGTAGAGCTAGATTTTTATTATGATGGCAGACTAGAATATTCCAAGAGGATCTCTGTGAGTAAGGTGTTAATCATTGTGGAAAGAAGTTTTTGTTGAATGCATCTCCACTGATTTTCTATGGCTAGAAGATGCTCTTTCTGCTTACAGATCACAGAACAGAAAGGTCATGTTCCTGTCCACGTCCTCTTCTAAGCCTCAGACCAGTTCAGGAAGGGATTCCCTGTAGTAACTCTGCTTTAAATGTCATCATCCAGTATTTTATCTCCTTGTACCAAATGTAATAAATATAGATATATTTTATTTTAAATACTTTTGTAAAGGCAATAAATGTAGTGTGCAAAATCTAACCATGGCTCAGAAGACAAATCCGTGATGTGTAAGAATCCAGCAATGTGGTGGCAACCATGGGGTCTGACCTCATTTGTGCTGATCATACGTTCAATTTGAGCTCTGACAAATTGCTGCTGTGTAACATGCTCCAGACTTTAGGAAAAGCCATCGAGGTGCTGATCAGAGATACTTCGTGAGTCATAAATCCCTTTTTCATTCTACTTTTGTTGCAGGCATAGCAGTGGCAAAGTCAGGCAACTTTTGCTTTTGTATTTAGCATGCAGACTGGTATTTGCAGACCCATGTTTGACACCTATGTGCCTAACTAGTCACGACGTTTCTGTTGGCTAATATGGATTGAGTGCTCTATCAGCTATGTCTGCTACATAACGTGCAAGTGAGATGTAAGGTGTCTTTCCACCCCAACTAGTCCCTTCGTTGAATGTATGGACTCTGAGATTATTAACAAAGCATTTTTAAACAACTCCAGTAGCTGCTCCATGAGTTTTCCACAGTCCCTGGGAAGTACAGTCTGTAAGCACAGTACCTTGACATCCTCATGAAAAAAAAAGTACCTTGGAGCGACTGAGTGAAAGGTTAGAACTGTTGAGTGTTTTAATCAATAATATATGAGTTGGATGAGCAGTATACTGTACTTTGCAGTGTGCAATCAATAATACATTTTTATGCTCAACTTTTTTAATCCTCAAAAAAACTACATCAAAAATTTCATGCCAGACTGCCCATGAGAATCAATAATAGAGAAAGGTTCCCTCTTCCCCTTAGTACAGTTTAATGAAAAGCATAATTTATTTACTAAATGATGCTACAAATCTATTATACATCTTCTGGAAATACCAAATGGAAAACAGTGTTTAACATGGTAATATAGTTATGAATTTTCCAAAACTGGAAATGCAAAGATTAAGGTCATCGTTGTAACACTTCAGTTAGTTATTGAAGAATAAAATCTAGGAAAATAGTGTTTACTTAAATCAAGCTGGGTCTATTATTATTATTATTATTTACTATTTGTATCACTGTAGTACGTAACAGCCTCAACAAAGGGGCCATGTTCCAGTATACAGGGCAAAGAATTGTCTCTGGCTTCCATTGGCTTTACAGCCATGGTGTCTTACAAATACTTTTGAGTTACACGAGGCTGTTTCTGTGAATGGAAGCCTGGCACTAACTAGGAATCTATTTGCAAAATAATGTGTAAAATTTTCAGTAAAATTCACAAAAGTTTTAAACTTTGGTTTCTGTACTGAATCACATAGCAAAGTTTCATCCTATTGAAGTTTTTGTGCATTTATAGAGCATTTGCCATTATACAAAAAGGAGGATCAAACTTTTCTTAATGCCAGCTGACCACATTTCTATTTCAGGCTTGAAGTCATTAATTCCTTCTTGCTGAATCACAAAGTGTATTGCTTTGTTAGCAGTACTTCAGATCCCCCTGGACTTCTGCTACTGTTTTACTGCATCACCAATTATTTGTGATGTATTATTAATTTTATGTGATCTATACTTGCAGCACTTCCATGACTGTGTAGTGGTAGCTCATTTAAAAAAGAAACAGGAGCTTCTGTAAAAGTGGCTTTTCTTCTTCTGGGGCAAGTTGCCAGCTGTGTAGTATAAGAGGATTTTTATTCAAACTCTTATGAAAACAGTGTTGTGTGCACGTCCATAGCTGGCAGGCGCAGGCTACTGGACGTGCTCACACA
This sequence comes from Nipponia nippon, assembly GCF_047370975.1. NCBI lineage: Eukaryota > Metazoa > Chordata > Aves > Pelecaniformes > Threskiornithidae > Nipponia > Nipponia nippon. The sequence goes on from NW_028262369.1 coordinate 4,281,358, forward strand.
CTTCTGGACAATGACGGGGGGGAGAGAGTGGGAAATGTGCAGAAGAGACACCAAACTCAATATTATCTGATTTTTGCCTTCTAGGAAAGAAAATACTGCCTTTTGTACAGAACAAAGATACTTAGGAAGAGAACCAATTTTATTCTCGTAGGGGGTTTGTTATTCTTTTGAGATAAGGTCTGTGAAAGTATAAAAATGAGTCCTGGTAGAGCTGGGATGGGGGGTATAGTAGGAATAGCGTGCTTACCTTGGCTGTCTGGTGGTTATCTCAATTTTTTTTGATGCTACTTTGTAAAGTGTGGGGACCATTCAATGGGGACCTTTTGACTCCATTAAAATTGGTAGCATATCACCAACACAACTTGTAGTCACTAAAAATTCCCCTTGTGTGTGGTATCTATGTCTGACCGGATGGATGTGTTGGGAATGACCCTTCTGTAGTAACATAAAAAGATGTTTTCTGTATTAAACAACAGCAAAAAAAAAGGAAATGGGACAAGTGAATATTGCCACCTTACCATTATCAAACCCCAGAGAAACCATGATGCAAGCATCCCTCAGCAATGTGTCTGACTGCAAATGTGAGTAGACGTTTTTGAGGTTTTGGCTGGGTCTCGGCCAGCTCTGGTGGAAGCCTTCCTGTGGAGAACTGAAAAGCAGAATTCAACTTCTTCACAAACACGACAGAACAATAAAAGCCAGTTTCTACCATGTTGGGATTGGTACCTTAAGATAAAGCTGTATTTCCTTATTGCTGCTTACAGCTACCTCATTTCACATGTACAATAATTTTTGCAAAACTCTATAAAACAAGCAACTAAAATACTAAGAAAACAAATGTAAGTGTTGCTGAAGGTAGGAAATAAAAACAATTAAGAATTTCTCACAAAGTAATTTCCCTGTTTCTCAGTCTGCTTAATCATTGCTTAATCTCTGAAACCCCATCACAGGGATGTAATGAAAATGTGACTTTTTATGCCATTTGTGTCTTTGAGAAAGCATCCCCTGGTCAGGACAGACCCATCCAGGCCAGGCTTATGCTGATATCTCAGATACCAGCAGCAGTTAAATCCCAGGAACAGAGTTCAGCCCCTCTCAGCTGAGGGGTGAGTTAATCTCAACCCTATGCAACCCAGCCTACGCCTCTCCTGCCTCACTAAAGGTATCGCTCAGGTAGTCACTGCCGTGCCAGTTAGGAGTGAAACCCTTGGTTTCCTTTATGTCACTGGAGAGACAAACACCCCCAGAGTATGACTCAGTGTCCAATCTGCTAATTTTCTGGAGGTGTCTGCCTATCTGCATTTACTATGGAGGGAGTACAAAATGATTGTTCTCCTAAATTAGGTGTTCTGCTCAGATGTTTCAGGCTGGAAGAATGAATCTGCATTTAAGTCCTGAACATCCTTATAAAGGCTAGGATGAACTTCTTGCCATTGTTATCCGACTTAGTCAGCCTTAGCGTGCCTGCATGTCAGGTCTGATTCCAGCATGCAAAATGCAAGCACTAACAACCGCATGTCCGCATGGATGTGGCTGGACACAAGTAGCCGTGACAGCCATGAAAGAGTGCAAAGTTGAAAACAGGTGTGTCTGCTGTCAAAGTTGGAGCAGGGAAGCAAAAAACTGACACCCTTGCACAGGTAATTCTGGTAATTCCCAAGAATGAGATTCTCTCGCACAATTACTTTAAGCAGTCTATTAGAGATGTGTTATTTCTGTTTGGTAATTAAAATTTTGAAGTTGTGTGGTGCTGAGCGTAAACCTGTACTACCTGAAGTCAATGGACGTTAAAGTTAGCTGGCACCTTGCAAGACCAAGACGTTTATGAGGTGCAAGGAATTAGCAGTGGTTATTTAAAAAAATGATAAACTTTGCTATGTGGGTGCTTGCTCACAGTGCATGCAAGACGTTCTCCTCCGCTCAAAAAGGAGGAGGAGGTAATTAATCACCAATATCGTCCTCTTTTAAAAAAAAATCACAAAAATCCTTGACGCATGTCATTCTGTAGCCAGAGGGAGGTAAAAAAATGTTTTAAAATATTGTAATACAATTAATTAATTAATTAAATATTGTAATACAAGCACTCCTAATCCTGAAGGTTAACCAAATAAAATGGGTGTTTTTGTCACTCTTGGTGTTTGTACCAATTCTAAAGTCTGTAGAAAGAGTAACACAGTTTGTCAGGCTGGCTGGAAACTTGTGAGATCCCTTGCTGCTTTGCAGACAGCATTGCATGGCTGATATCTAAAGCATTACCTACTTGTAAGTAATGGCAAATCTCTCCCTTTAGTCCCTCTGTTTTCTTCTTTCCCCATCGCAGTTGTTTTCCTGACTGCACTCGTTATTTGTATTCATTTTTTATCTTCTTAAAAATGCTGACCAAGGACCTTTCTCTTGATTGATATATCTCTCAAGTGACTCCCCACAGTGATTATCGTGGAATTAATCATTTGACTCCATCAGCAGAAAGACCCCTGTGTTGATGTTCAGCAGATGCATGTCATCATTATTATTGCATGCTAACAAATTTATTTGGGGCTGAATGACAGCAGTAGATGTCATCTGGAAGAGCTAGTTTGCAGTGGAGTTGCTTTTGTTTGACTGCTATAGTGTTGGTTAAAATTCCTCTCAGCAGCACTGTTGCTTGATTGCCAGGTACTGCAAATTCAGGAGAATTAGAGCTGTTTGAGTGTAGTGGATAGACTGTGGTGATTCAGCAGATATTCTGCCTTTGTTCTTTTTGCAGCACCCCCACATGAAAACCTACTTTTCCTACTTTTGCCCATGGAGAGGCAACCTATTTTATTTCTTTTAACCACCTCCAAATGATGTCTCCTGAGACCTCTTGGGGAAAAAAAAAAAAAAAAAAAAAGGCCTATTGTTAGTTATAACCCACTCTCTCTGACATATTTTATGAAATCAAGGGCTAATAAAGTCAGATGACTTCACTTACTTCTGCTTTACTTTTCAATCCTAGCTTTACATCCTTTAAACGAGAGGGGGGAGGAAAGATTGAATAATGTTGCTTAAGCAGTTGGGGAAGTGAACTATGGCATTGCTAGATCTAGAAACTTTCTGCTGTGTTTCAGACGTGCATGCTAAACCTCGACCTTCAGTGAGAGCGATGGTTTTGAGTACTGCTTCCATCAACACTGCTTTACCTTAGGGAGGGATAGGTGTGTGGTCCCACGTCAGCTTCTAACTTGAAGTAGGATTTGCCAGTCAGCTTAAGCTGCTCTAAATACACGCTACCGTGGAAGGGGATGGTCTTGTACAGCTCTGTGCTGGTCGTTACTCCTATCCTGTCATCTGTGTTGCTTTAGTGCCTGGATTATTCTGAAGTGGGTCAGGGCAGCTCAATGATCTGACTGAAAACAAGCCTGTGGTTTGGGTTTGTATTCAGTGGTCACTCACCCCCATGTGAGGGAAGAGGTGATGCTCTGCAGGCTCCTCCTGTGCGGTAGAGGGAGGGCAGGCCTGCCTCTTCAGCAGCACCCTGGTCTTAGATCTGCTGAGACCATGTGAAAAATCATGAATTTAAGTGTCTGAAGTGGGAATGCTGACTTTTTAAATAGCCAGTAGGCACAAGGATTCCTTTCAAAGCTTTTCCAGTGTAACTATCTTCAGCAGCGTTCTATTAATAGTCCGCTAACTTAGAGAAGTACCAGTGGCAATTAACATTGTGTAGCGACACCCGTTCAGGGGTGGAAATGCTTATTCCTGCAGTGCTTACGTTCTTGCATAGCGCAGCTTCTGCTGGTGTGTGTTTGTTCATGTGGCACTGGACTTAATCAGGAGCTGTGAAATCTGTATCAAGTGAGGAGTTTTGTTAAAGCATTGGAGTTACTTTTTTTTTTTTTTTTAATAGTTTGCTTGTCAGTTGTTCCACAGTAAAACTGTGTGGGGAAGGAGGCTGGGCTGCTATGCAGCACAGGAAAGCTGTCCCCCACTCTTCCCCAGGGAATCAGGGATGTTGGGCAGCAGGGCTCCTTCGGGAAGCCCTTTGGGAGACCCCCTGCGAACCCAGCGTCCTGCAGCTGCACAGAGACGATGTCATGGAGCTCTGTGTGCTGCTCTCACAGGTCCTCACCCGTTTTAAATACACCCTGATCCTCCCCCCACTCCCGCTTGCTTGCGTTACTCTTGGTGAAGTTGCACAAGTACGGAGACCTCAGAGCTGACTGGCAGGCCAGATCCGGATTACAATGCTCTGTGGACTTTGCAGGCCAGATTAAAGTACTTGGAAGGATCAGTCTGGCTCATGGGCTATATTTTTGACATTCTTGTCATAGAAAAGTATTAGGAGTTGTAAAAAGGACTAATGTGAGCTTATATTTTACAACTTGGTGTTGTAACTGCTTTGTTAGGGAAAGCAGAATTTGAAATAGTTATACTATTTCTGTCTGTTGGTTTTTTCTTTGCAGCAAATGCCTGTTATGTCTCCTGCATTGAAAAGCAAACTCTATTCCCCCCATTATAACCATTCAATTAGTTTCATCTCCTCTGCTCCCATTTTCCAAGCAACTTAACAAGATGAGACAAATCCTGCAAATTGCGCTTATGTTATAAACACTGCCGATGAGTCTCGAGCAGGCAGGAAAGCTAATGGAACAATCTCAATTTAAAGAAAGCTGGTTAACAGCAAATGCATTTCAGTTTATAAATGAACGATGGCAGGTAAAGGCGTGTGTCTGCATAATATAGTTCTCACCTGTAAAATGTTTTCCATCTAGAGATCTCAATGTACCTTGCAAAGAAATGTGAGCAATGTTCTACTTTTGCGGCACAAGGAAAGTGAAGGATAAGCCTGAAGTAACTTCTCAAGGACATGCTGCCATCAGCGGGAGAGTTCTGTGGCCAGGTGTCAGATTTGTTTGTGTTGGGCATCTTCCACGTTAACCACCACTGGTGAATCAGTCCTGAACAGGTTTAAGAAATTTTGTGTCCTCTTTGCAGTAAGGAGGTGTTATTGGCCTCACTGTGCACATGAGGTAGAATGAGAGACTTCAGCAGAGTGTAGGTATCAAAGAAAGCCTCATGGAAAGCTTATTCTCCAGCATCATGTGAAACTGGACTTCTTTCTGAGGCTGGAAGTGTGAGATGAGCTTAGGAACAGTGCCTGACCTGGGAGAGAGAGGTGCATCCCTGCCACTTTAGTCCCACTGCAGTCCAGGTAATGTCTCCTTCCCTGGGCAAGCATGGTCTGAGCAGATCTAACATGTGCTGCCCAGGAGACCTGATTTAAGCCCATATGAATGGGAGCTGCAGCAGAGCTACAAAAACCAGTATAACTTAAATACCCTGGTTTGGCCCGTTTGCAGAAACTCTGCTTGTTCGCTGCCTGCTCTCAGGACTGACTGCATCAAGTACAATCAGTTCCGTGAGAGTTCCCATTGCTTTGGAGTTTTATTATTACGCTTGTAGAAATAGATTTCTAGACTAATTATCCAAGGAAGATTACTGATGACAAATCCCATGTAGGCTCTGATGAGAGCTTTCACTTTTTATACAGTGTAGTATAGAAACATAACAGGAACAACTGTACCCCGGTGTTCCCTATCAAAATAGTTTTTAAGGGTACAGCAGATGCAAGGAGCAGTTTGCTGGTCTGCACACCTACTGAAATCTCAGTGCTTCAGCAGGTAACACACATGGATGGACACACACGCTCCCTTAAGTTTAGTTTCGGGCAACTTGCTAGAAGATGGGAGATGAGTGTGACATCTGAGGTTGGCTTCGTTGGGTCTAAGATTTTTCCCTGCTGAACATCTCGCTTGCCTCTGTTTATTTTAGTGAGAAGTTTGATGGAGGATGTGAAAGAAAGTGATGGCCTTTAGTCCTTTATCTAAGGAAAAGACAGGGATAAATGCCACCCATGCCAACATCGGGCACCTGATGATTCTCTCCATTACCTCCCTCATTTGAAGGCAGCTTTCTTTTCCTCTCCTCTCTCTATTTTCTGTCTGAAGATTACAGCTTCTTGGGGAAAGTTTTTTTTTTGGTTTGGTTTGGGTTTTTTTAATGCTTTGCAATATTTAAATGGCTTGGAGCACTCTCCAGCTGCTTAATAAGCAAACATGTACATCCAGCTGGTCAGTGTATATATGTAGCTTGGAATGATCTATAGGAAACACAGCACTTGCCTGGCTGGTAGTTAGGGGATGTGCTAAGTCTTGCTGCTAGAGGAAGAACATCAGACAACTAGAAATATTAGAGGACATCATAATCGGAAGGAACTGGAATAACTGTGGTGCAAAAATGGCAAAATAAATTGATAGAGGGCAAAACCTGTAGGAAAAGTAAGTTTTTACTAGCTCTGCTGTTCTTTCACACAGCAGTGGAAAAAGTTTAGAACTGACCTTTATGTTTTTGATAGAAGAAAAGAAAAACCCTATCAAAAACAAACCAAAAAACCCCAGGCTGCAGTTTGAGTATTAGCTGTACCACCTGCAGGTCATTTTGATTTTCTTGTATTAGCTCTTCCTTAACTTTTTATATGTAAATGTATAAGATATTTTAGGCAGATTTTGTAGGTTGGGTCAAGCAGGCTGAATGGCATAGGCAATGAGGATAAAATAGTATAAAAAGGATGTTATCTTGATATTTGCATCATCATCTTGTATGAAACTTGGCATTTTGCTGGATTTCATCATTGTGTTCATTGCTTCAGTCATCAAATTGCTGCATTTTTTTAAAAAAACCTTTTGGGGAGAATGTGGACATTTAAATTTAGCATTAGAGGTCATTTAACCATGTTTCTGAGACTTCAGCTATTTACTTTTCTGCTCTTAAACTTCCAGAGTTCACAATTCTTGCCTTACAATTTGCGGATGCTAAAATTTTACATGGGTTTCAAAATAAATGAGACGGCTCCCTGTTAATTTTTCTTCCTTTAAACACATCATTTCTGGTTCAAGAAGGCTTAGCTGCAGACTGCTGGACTCTGGATGGGTATCCAGGGGTTGTATTACCACATGTTTTATCTGTTGTGCCCTTCCCTGGGCCGCCAGTGTTGGTTGCTGATACTGGCTGCTACCAGTTTCACCTGTACCAGTTTCTGATGAAACCCTTCCAGATCACATTTAAATCCACTTACCAAAAATAAAAGGGAAAACCCTAAACTGATCAAGAAATTGCTGGCCTTCTTCCCCAGACCTTTCTGCCTCCCCCTACTCCGCGTTTGGAGGTACTTCCCATTCTTCAAGCCGGCTCCCAAATCCCAGAGCTGTTTCTGGGAGCCAGAGAAGAGGGGCTATCTGGTCTGACAGTTCCTCCATTAAAGTCAATGGGAAGTCTCTGATTTCAGTGTAGTTTGGATCAGGCCATAGTACTCAGTCACTTCACATTTGCAGACTATCTTTGCTTATGTATTTTAAACCAAACACTTTACTGGAAGGAGATTAAGCTTTGAAAAATAAGATGGAGTAGTCCCTAGAGAAACACATACTGAAGCATGGCATTGCTGATGGGTTCAGAATTTGTTTTCCAAGTTTTAATTTGATAGAGCTGGGGTTGAAACTGCTCAAATTGCTAAAAGGTTAAAGAAGAATTGTAGCCAGGGATGTGTTAGTCTTATTTCCTTTTCAACAACAACCTCCTTTGATATGGTTGCCATTGCAGAGTTAAGTCTTTGCATTTGCTGTTCTCTCGTGAATCAGCGGCCATGGATACTTTTTTACTGTCTTACAACTGAAGACTGAAAACTTGTCAAGCTCTTAATCTCTTTGCACCAAAAATAGCTTTGATCGTTGCAGGATACAATTCCCACTAAATGTGTGTGATATTAATATCTTTCTTGTGTGTCAATCTTAGCTAGAATTTCCTTGAGCAAAGTGATTGGGACACCATTTTTCTGTGCAATTTTCATGGTTTATAGGAGAAAGGTAGGAAAGGCATAATTTCTATAGATCAGATTAAATGCTTAAAATACCTATTTAAGAAACTTCTAAGATTTTAAACTGGAATCCTGGTGATTTGCATTTTCAGAGTGTAGTACCGGCATTACTGGAGTCATCGCAGCAAGCCTTGCTGAAGGGCAGTGTTAGATCTTTTATTTACAGAGTGCAATTGGGTCGCTTACTTCCTGTAAATGTTATAGACCAGATGTTCCCTGTCCTGAATTATAGAGTAATATCAGGAATTACACACAACTTAGTCTATGCTAGATGTCTATCTGCTGTGAAATCAAGGCCAGAATATTTTCCAGGCCAATTTGAAAGGAGAATAAAGAAAATCCATGAGATGTGATCTTCCTGAAAGAAGATCCAGGTGAGGGTTAATGACAACTTTTAGGTTGCTGCCTCAGGAGATATCTAAACTGTGTGCAGCCACTTGGTAGCTGTAAGCCTTATTGAGGGTTATTCCTTCCACTAATAAAAGCCAGTTTGTGTCACCGGAGTGATAAACAATACCCCCCTTAGTAAGCAAAGAGATTAACAATACATGACATTAAACATAAGATCTGCAAAAAGGAACAGAGTGTTCAGTAACTCCTCTGAGCTTCATTTTATCTCAACACATAAATTTTGTTGCCAATGGAACTCTATGTAAGAATTAATTAGGGAACTTCACAAGCAGTCAAAACTCTTGTATGCCATTATAAATTTATCATTGCTGAAAGGATCTATTTCTGCTGTCAGACATCATGCTTATCTGGCAGACTGCACAAAGAATATGGAATAAATAACCTTCTTCCTATATAAAGAACCCTGGAAAAATGTTTGGAAAACTTGTTTTTAAAAAGCCAAACACTGTGTTTATTGTCTGTAAGGCATTTCTGAAGAGAAAACCTATTTAATATTCTGCCATTCAAATATTCAAACAATTGCAGCAGATCCCTCAGATTCCCCGCTCCGAGAGAACTTGCACAGTGTCGTGTTGAACACTGCGGTGCATATGCCTGTCCGTAGATGTTCCCCACCTAAGAGAGGCAGAAGGTGAGCTGGGAGTCAACCATTACCATTTAAGTATTCAGACAAAGTCCTCTTGGACTGCAGGGCCAACTTACTGTTCCATTAATTTTTATTTGGATTGTATTAACCATAAACAATGACTCCCTTCTGTAATTTTCTAAGCTTATCTCACTCATTCCAGCATCGCAGATGAGCTGTATAATTATACATCTAATACTATCAAGATAATTGGGAAGCCAGTGATTTGTATTTCCTGGTTATTGTTAGACATTCTGTGCTTCTACTTATTGCAGTAACTCAACAACTCTACCCCCAACAAGTGCCAGAATAAGCGATATAGAGAAGGGGATTACGTATGCTTTTCCTGTAGTGGCTGGCATTCAAGAGCCAGCCAATATAAAATCTGAATACCTCAGAAGTATTTTTCCCACAGTATGTGCTTTGTTAGTGAAGTGACTTTACTTGCTACTGAGGAAAATTCTTTTTCTCATTTTCTGTGCACTATTAGGTACCTTGTGTAGCTCAAACACCACCACTGATAACAAGACAATTAAATTATTGGAGACTGCATAGCACTACTGATACAAGCTCTTCTGTGAGTTTGCACTTGCTGTCCCCTAAAAGAGCACTGGCTCCTCTAAAATGCTAAGCAATACAGCATGAAGGGAAGGTGCAAAGTATTTACGTAGTCATGCCCTTATATAAGTGAATTAATTGTTCAAGTCAAAGCAGCAACCAAGTGATTTGAAGGTAGCAAAGGTTCCTGTGCTCTGTGGAGCAATGCTTCTTGGCAGCCAGCTCTCTGCAAGCTGCAATGACCCCTCTGGCTCCTCCATTAGCCATGCTTACTGACATGCCTAGCACCCTGATGATGTTCTCTAGGAAATTTTGAGGTAACAGAGGCCCCTGTTTCTGCCTGGCTTTGTGCTGTCCCTGTAAAAGCTGCCAGATGACAAATGAAAGCTGATGGATGCTCCAGGGATCAGGACAAGCGGTGGCAGATGGGACATTTGGGCTGTCTGGGCTTTGGTGCTCCAAGGACTGTGTGGCTCATCCTGTTTTCAGCGGGCTAAGATGAGGATAATCTGTTGCAGGGAGAGGAGAGGTGGGAAGGGACAACACTGAAGCATGTTGTGTGTGAGGCTTGGGATCTTGGACCCTGGGAGCTGTTGGGCAGTGGTGAAAGTGGGAGCAGGAAAAAGCAATGAAAGAATTGCTGAAGAGCTCAAGTTTAACCCTCTGAGGGCTGAACTGGCAGGGCTGGGGCCCTACGTAGTACAGCGGAGAATGGCTGGATGTGCGTGGCTGGGCTGTGAAACGAGGGTGTGGGTGGAGGTAGGGCTGGGAGCCATGAGCAGTGGGAGCACAAGGTGGCTGCCCGGAGGAGCTGACATGGGCCAGAGCCCTGGGGAGTCTCGGCAGGCCCTGTTCCCAGCACCAGCAAGGAAAGGGCTGTACCTGGATATTTACACCTACATTGACAGTTTAACTGAGAACAGAGGCACCCACACACTTCTGAGAAAGTGATGTTCTAATTTTTTCTTTGGCTCTTAGAGTGGACGCCATGTTATCCTGTTGTTTCAGCAAAGTAAGCTTTGGGAAGCCTCACACAGGTAAGGACTTAACGGTGTCAGAGCCTGCAGTCTGAGTCTTTCCTATACTCTTGGATCATTTTGCAACCAGATATCCTCATGTCTATGTCACAGGATTTTACTGGCAAGCCAGATTTGCTAGAAAATCGTGCTTTTCTTTCGGTGCACACCTTTCATGTACATGTACTGTACTACGGTTGCGATCTTCATCCTGCTTTGTCTGCTGTTGTTATCCATGCTGTATATCACCTTAAACGGATGATATTAAACAAAATTTCTCAGTGGCATGTTTTTTTTTTAGGTAGCAAGTCTGCATGGTTTAATATTATCATTTCTAATGTATGTGATACAATGAACTGTATGAAACTATCGCCTCATAAATACCTGTGAGTCCCCGAGATGTTCTTATTTGTGTCTTCAGCTTGTTTCGTGGTGATCAGGCGTTTTCTCACATTCTCGTTGTGATTCTCTCATGTTTCATTGTCTGATGATCCTATGGTTGAAGGGTTGGTTGGTTTTTAATGCCATGAAGATGAAGTTCTTTCTATGATAAAAAGCCTTAGAAGCATTATCAAAGTGTGAGTTTGCTGAAGATAATCGCTGTCTTATCACTCTTACTTGTTTGAACTGTTCTCCATTTATTGGAGTGAGTCCTTAATGTGGGTGTGGATGTGTATGAACCAAATCCCTTAGAGGGACATCCTATGGCCTCTTCCTTGGTGCTCATGTTCCCATGGACGCTGCTACCATGACACAGCATATAGCCATGCTTTTGGAAGAAATCAAATACTAACACTTGTGAGTACATCTGTACTACTCGGGTCTACCCCTAAAAAAAAATTAGGTTAGAAATTCAGGTTGGATAGTAAGACTGTCTTTCTTACAGTGCTGATATTGAAACAGTGGAGTATGTTACGTGGAAGAGATTACAGATCTTTTGCTAGAGGAAAGACCAGACAAATTTCTGTTGGGAATGGATAGGTAGAGTTGATTTGGATTTGGGAAAGACCTAGGCATTTTCTTGGAGGTCCCTTCTGTCCTGTGATTCTGTATTTTGCGCTTCATCATTTCACAGACAGTCTATCAAAACCCATAAATCCTAACATAGGCTGTTAAAATATAAATCTGACAGTTTACTGTGAATTGCACGCCAAGCAGAAGGTCTCCAGAGGGGGAAAAAAACTCTAAAAACCTTGTACTGAAAGATGGATTTACACCTGAGCACGCTAACGCAATATGAAAGCCTGAAAACATCTGCCATCAAGTAAGATCCAGGAGACCTGTGTGAAACTCTAACTGCAATCTGTTCTGAACATGCAGGAGCACATTGGAAACATGTGGAGATGTTGAAGAAACTTGAAGCAGAGGGGCGGTGAGCAGTGGAAAAAGGATTTCCATACTCTGATTTATTTAATTTTTTTTAAAGGTCTGAGTGTTGAAATCTTGAATGCCTTTGTAAACTCAATAATATTTACGGAATGGGTTAACTGAATTATTCAAGTTCCTGAACTTAAAAAATATTTGATTTTAAATTTTGATTGTGTAATGGGTAAAAGCTTATCCTGGCATGAAATGACATTTGGGGGAAGAAGAGTGTGAAGGAAATTACATTTTGGTGTTATATTTTTTTAAACATGGTAGCATGAAATGTTTTGACAATTCCTAGCTTTTATTGGTTTAGGAATTCAGTTCTAATGAAAAACTTAATAATAGACCATTCTGTAGAGAAAACAGAGGCTGTAAAAGTTAGAGAAATACTGTTAATGGGTCAAATTAGAAAATGACTACTTTGTAGGGAACAGGAATAGCATGCATACCCTGCTGCCTGTTCATTGAATAGAGATAAGAACTCAGTCTCTCTAAAAGAGATAAACTTACTGAGGCTGGACTGAATTTAAGTGTGGAGGATGCAGGTTATTGCAGGCTACAGAGAAGAAATACATCTTTTTTTGATACTAGATGAAAGACATGGTGGGCAAATCCAAAGCAATGCGAATTGGAAGAAAATTTTAAAATGCTTGTGCATAAGGATGTGTTCAAAATTGTTGCAAACATTAGAGAGAAAGGTGTCGTATTATTGTGGAGCACTTAATTATGGTGCTGAATAAGCAGAAGTAAAAGAATAATAAAACATTCTATGAACTGAGGGAGCAGGCTGTATTAAGGAGACAATGATGCAGAAAGTTGCAAAAATGAGGAAGTAAATGAACAATGTTATATGTTTATTTCTCTAACTCATCTATGATGGCAACAGAAACATTTAAATGAAAAAGGAAACACAATTAACTTGAATGAAAGTTAATATAGCTTTTTGTCCGAGAAACAGTTCCTCACATAATGCTCACTTATTGCATAGATTAGAGATGATTTCTTCATAGTACTCCATGCTGGCTATGACCTGAGACACGATATTGGGTTGGAAGAAATCTTGATTTCTTTGGGAATGGTAAATTAGATATTTCTGTTGATGTATTTAGACCTGAAGGGAAAACCTGCTTGACAGGAATTTCATGCTACAGGCCAGTTTAGGACTGAGACACACAATTCCTTTTTTACTATCCAGCATCTCGTTTATACTATTAATGAGACCTCCAGAATTTTAAGTCTAATGAAGGTTTCTAAAGAAAGATGTTTTGCATATTTACAGAAGGTGTTAATCTTGATCTTTTTGTCCCAGATTCCCTTTGTCTTAAATATATACTTTTCTACTGCTTCCTCTCAGGTTTTTTCCCTCTGAGTTGGAATATTTGTTTAAAAAAATCTTCTGTTGCTGTGAGCAGAACCAGATGCCGTGTCTAATGTATTGGCTCAGACTGAGGCTTGACCAACATCATACGGGATGGTCCCTAATGACGGCCAAAAGTGATTGCTATGAGTATAAAAAGACAAGGCTTTTGTAGTGTGATTCTTTCTTCTGGTTTTTAATATGGATATTCTGTTGATTGCTTGAGATTTTCAGGGAAACCACACCAGGTAGAGCTTTTGGGCTACAGACTTTCCCAGCTGTTAAGAAGTAGTTATAGATCTAAGAAATCTGTTTAATCACTCTTAGAACAATTTCTACTTTGGCTCCCCACATTTTCCTGTGGAAATGGTTCCATTTGGCTGTTTTAAAATATTCCTGGGGTCAGAGTAAGATGAATATTCAGTAACATTTGTCTTATGCCAAATGCACAAATATATTATGATTTAACATCAACAGGAACCCTAGCCTGTAGAGTCTGCACGAGCTGCATGTTCCGGTGTAGCAGCCTGTGCGTGCTGAGGGAGCTGCCCCTTCAGGCGAAGGCGGTGGCAGACCCAACGTTCGCTCCTGCTCACTTGTCCCAAACAATCAATTTATCTATGCAGCCACACTGATGCTCCAGCTAAACTTGCTGCATTAATTATATCTGCCCTGAGCTTACAAGCTTTTAGAGCTATTTTGAACATAAATTTTGCAAGCTTGCAAGTCAGCAAGGGGTTTTTATTGTTCCAAGGTACCCAACCTGCAATGAAATTAAACTGCCAGATCCTGGTTATTCTCAAAACTCTCCTTCAATCTGTGGATTTAGGATAAAGGAATGAATGATATTTCTAGGTTATTGAGTAAGTACCAGGTAGTGGTTATACTTTGACACTCTTCATGTTGGAGAGTTTCTACCTATCCCTCTCAAAATGGGACTTCATTCGAGTGTATTCTTGCCGAGGAGTGCGAGAAAGATGTTTTCTCCACCATGCTCCCGCTGTATTCCTTTACAAGTTAAAAGCATGGACTGAGATGCATTATACACATTTAAACCCACCATTTGGTTTAATGTGCACTGTCTTGGTATTGTGAATAGCTAATGATGGACTATTTGGAGCTGTGACAGAGCTGTATGACTAAAAAAAGGTCTACTCACAAATTACATTTTAGAATATAATGGTCCATGTAGTAGTGTCTTGGCGTGCTTAAGGAATTCATGAAGTCTCTGTTTGCTTCCTCAGGACATGGTAAAATGTGGAATCTGGGAAATCTGAACATAGAATTTGTGGAGAGAGGACATAAACATGCATATGCTTGAGTCCATGTTAGCAAGTACTTCCCTGGAAGTTGAATATAACTCTGTGAGCCTCTGGATGCTTCTTCCTGTGTTTCCTTAAACCTCAATCTGTTTGTGGATGGCTTTCAACACTTAGGAATAAGTGTGCCTGAATTTTTGTATCAGTAACCGGTTGAAAGCACGCTTATCCAAGCAGCAATGTTTAACTAGAAGTTTAATTATTCTGTATCTTTTTGCTAGGTATTCCTGATGGAGTAGGAAGCACAGCTTTTATCCACCAAGCATTGTTTTGAGTCAATAATTAACTTGTGGTCCACCGATATAAAAAAAAAAACCCTAATGAATATCTATTTGGTATGGTTTTTTTGATGAAAGATTTCATTGATGGTTTAATCTTTATCTGGTTTCTGTTTAATTTCTTCCACTGGTTCAGCTGGTATTGGAGAAGAATATAAGACGTTATATTGCTCATTACTTGAACACATAAATATTTGAATATTTGGTGTTTTAATCCTATCTGTCATAGGGATTTTGTTTTAAAAAGTATCTTCTTAAATCAAGCTACAGCAGACTTCCTGATTGCTCAGAACATGAGTTCTTAGCAAAAATAAATGGTAATGGATCTTTAAACTGAACTGAAGAGAGTTGCTTTTAATAGAAACCTCCTATCTCAAGTTTTCTATAGAGCAGTCTTGGAAGACAAAATCTGGAAAATGATCCAAGCTGGAACAGCATCAGAAAACAACTGCGCAGGGACCTATAGCTTAAATATCATTGATGTCCCGTATAAAACACCTAACTAAAAAGGGAGCCTCAGCCAAGCCCTCACACATACGGTACCTCTCTTTGTGTCCCCCAGTGTACAGAGTGAGATCTTCCTTCGTATGGGATAAGCATTTATCTCTTTTTAGGAAGGTGATGTTGTGAGGAGGCACTTTCCTTTCAGATAACGTTGCTTTCAGAAAGGCCAACCTTTGCAAACTAGGTTATGGAGGTATGGTGCAGGGGGTGACTGCAAAGGCAAACCTGAGCAATGGCTCCTTTTATCTCTGCTGGTTTCTCTCCCTCTCTCACCCCTCGCTCCCAATATAGATCAGATTCCTTAAAGCAGCTGCTTGACTTCCAAAAATGCTCAACCCTGCCATCTCCTACTGAGAGAGGGAAACGGTTACTATGGATTCGCCGCACAAGAACAGATGTATTTCAATATGCTGGGTACTAACCACACTGCTATCCATGTGCTTCAGTTTATTTTAAAGTCCAGAATAAGACTGGCCCATGGATAGCCCAGGTAGGGCTGCCCTGGCTCCGAATTCCTTGCATTTCTCTTCTGCCTGCTAGTATAGAGGGCATCAGTGAAAAATAACAGGAGAGGTCTGAGTCCTCCTTATACTTTTAGGCATCAAAATCTCTTCCTCTCCTAGTGTTTCACCAGGTGTCAGACTGATTAATGGCCCCAAGACAAGGTACTGCATTCAGACAATGCAAAAGCTATGTTTGGGGCTGATTCTACCCTCAGTATATGAAGAAATTGCCAATGGATCTATGCGAGTTAAGAAAGCGGGGGCTGGGAGGCTAAGGCCATGTTCAGCAAGATGAAGGGATTTTCAGCGATTATGCTATTTACCTGTTAATATATTTCAGTCTATTACAGGGAAGCGAGTGCACACTGTAAGTTGGAGTTGACAGAAACTAATTCTCAAACTTTGGGGAAATTTGAGTGTGGATCTGAGTGGTGTAGCTTGAACCCTCTTCTATATGCAACATTAGCCAGTGAATCATTAAAAACATTTTGACATTCTGCCCATGCAATTCTATTCACTTCAGCTCATTTCTAACACTTGATTCTGTGCTCTGGTATATTAAACCTGAAGAGAATGGTGGGGGAGTGGGAATAGTTTCTGGATCATTTCCTCCATCACTAACTTCTATAAGGGCTCTAAATAGAAACGTAACATACATTGCAGAAGCACATGAAATGTCAGTCCTATAGTGCTGTCATTCATGAGAAACTCAGTGATGTTATGGTAGTCATGTTTCTAAAATCATACACATTTTGGCATTTCTCTGTTTTTTCATCTTTGCAAAAAAGAGTGGCTTTCTGACAATCAACCTGCCCAACTTGAGTGAGGCCTTCCATTAAATGCACAAATAAGCTCTCTCTTTCTGATTGAGTCTTATATCTTGAAAGGTTTTAAAAAGTACTTTTTTATAATGTTTATATCGTGTGTAGTAGATATATCCTGTGTGTGCTAACATCACAAGGTCTTACAGGATAGAAAGCCTAGAATTCAAGTTTAATCTATATTTTTAACATACAAAAGTAGATCTTTTGCACATCTGAGCTGTCTGGTAAATGAGTCTCTTATTTTATTCTCCATTATTTCTTTTGATTGGAGTTTCACTGCTGTGTTTTCTAAAGCATCCCAATTCATTTCTTTGATATATGAAAATATGTAAAAACTTGTCTGTCTGCAAGGACATTTATTTTGTAGGCATCTTTATAAATCAACCCAAGTACTCTAAACACAATGCTGGGTTAATTTATAAGTGCCCTCAGTGGGGATGCAAAAGGATTAGAATAAATCATTGAATTGCTTAAGATTGGAGGTCGGGCAGAGAGTAGGTTATTGGAGTGATATCTCTAAGGGAAAAATTAACAGAACTATTTCAAAATAATACAAAAATACCACAGTTAGTGTATGGGACAGGTGCACTCCAAGCAGCGTCGCCTGCTCACAAAGCACAACAAAGACAATTCCTCAACGATCAGCATGTTCGCAGGTTTGGCAAAGGTGGCGGCGGCTGACTTGCAGGCTAACCGCGGAGGAGTTGTGCTTCTCGTGCACATTGTGGCTGCAAAGGCAAATGGAAATATTGTTCTCGACTGTTACTGGCAGCTACTGAAGAGCCTACCCTGAGATGCTATAAGAGATTGTCCTGTAAGATTTCGAGTGAAGGAACAGTGTCTAAATGCAATATTTCACTATGCTGTCTCTAAGACCAAGGCTTGTGGGCCCAGAAGGACCAGCCCTCAGGTCTGCGTGGGTGGCATGGCCAATGCAGCCTATGGCCCGTGCAGGGTCTCTGTGCAGTCTCCCTGTGTGATTCTGGTCCTATGCCGCCTGTAACATATTCTCATCCTATGCTTGAGACATACACGTTTGTCTTGGCTAAATTCCTCCTTCTACTTAACTGATAGGGCTGCTGGAAGGTTGTGGTAGAGCAAGAGTTTGAATCGAAAAATCTGAAATTTTAAATTAATCTTAATTAGATACCATTTAATTGACTACGAATCATTTCTAAGTTTTTATACAGCATCACTTTCATGTGTGATTTTTCTCTGTGTTCTTGCTCTGACATGAACAGGATGTGATGCTTAAAACAACATGTGAGACGATCAAAACACAAAAGATAATGTCTGAAAAATATTAAAGAGAAGGAGAAAAGGTTTAAAAGATTTAGTTGCAGTGAAAGAGCGTCTCATCTTTCTACATGATTCTTGGCCTCTGAGGCTTACCTATAGGTGACAGTAGGCATGATCAAAAGTAGCCTTTTCTTTGATAGTCAGGACTTAATTTTGTGTCCACTAAAACCCTTTCCACTTTAATGCCCTGGCACTTTGTTGGCCTTCCACTTTTCTGTGGCTTGGACAGGACAGCTGTAACAACTTCACTGAAATGTTCAAGAGGAGAATAAAACCAGTCTTGGAAAGAAATGTTAGTTTCTTTATCCTTCTGGGATCATGTGTACATATAATAAAAGGGAGTTCAATGTTCCTTGCTGGCTAGTTAGAAGATTATCCGTCCAGAAGACTCAGTTCATCGAAGCACTTAAGCATGCATTTAACTTTAAGCAGAGAATGAAGTGTGAGCCAGTTGACAGCTCTGTGCTTTTCATCTCCTCCAGCTCAAATTATCTTCCTTGCTGCTCTGATCACGTCTTCCACATACATATACTCAGTCCTCTACGTCTTCTTATTGTGTGACCTGTTTCACCTTAAAAGCACCACCCAGTGCTTCCCCTCTGCAGGGTTTTGCCTCACACAGGCAGGCTCTTATTCCCACTTGACACTGGCAAATTCCCTTGACCTCTGGAGCACCTTCCTCCATCCCTCTCCCTTGTCTGACCACAGGGCTGCTACTCTTCCTCCCTTGTCTGGAGCAGTCCCTGTCCTCCCATCCCACCAAGGACCTCTCTGGTGGTCTATTGCCAGCTTTGCTAACACTTTCCCAAATAATTGTCTGTCCTTATTCCTGTTACTCATCTCATTGTCCTTTCTCATAATTTATTTTGAATCTATGGTACCTTCAGAACAGCTGGTTTCACAAAGAATTTATTTCTTAAATGATAGGGTCAATATTTTTGGGGACTGGTGAGCTATCTAAGGGGCAGTGGAGGCTTAAGAGTTTTGCATGCAAATTCAGCTGCAAAGATCAAGTAGGGATATGAACTTCAGCTGATTCAGGATGGTTCATGCCCAGCTATTGCAGGAAAGCCGAGTATGATGGTTCAGAAAAGGAGCCCTCCACTGGGGAGATACCTGGTACAGACGTAAGCAGTTTCTCTCATATGCATTTTACTTGCATGTTAAAGCCCATGAATGTTTTGTGTTAGAGTTGATTGGAAAGACTGATTACTTCAGTCTGTTAATGAAAGAAGATATTTGCAGAGTATAGGGATAATAAAAGATATTAAAGCTTCAGTACATCAAGCATTTCAAAATTGCAAAATATTTCACACTTTCAGTCTTTTTTGGTCTTCACCTCTTTAGTTCTTCCAATTTAAACATAGTAAAAATAGTGAAAATTCCAGTGAATGGCCATTTAAAAATTTTTTTTACAGCTTTGACGCTAGAGGACAGAATTTGGTCCCTCATGAAGTTGTACTGCTATTCATCAGCAGTAATACAGCAGATCACTCTCATATGATAGACTGCACTTTTAGTCTTACAAAGCACTGCAATTTCGCTATACAGAAACACTTTTTCTTTCCAATAAGGATAATTTCAAGTCATCTTTATTTACCTGACTAACCTTGTCTTTGCTTGTTGCATCATTTGTTTTCCAGTAAGTGCTGCCGGGATTTACTGTGACCTGTTAACTATTACTTCCACCAATTACCTGTTTAAGTTGTATTATTAACTTCAGATTGTAACATGACTGAAGTGACAGGAGTTAAAAATAGATCTTTTTCTCTAGGGCTCAAGACCTGAAAACCATAAAATAAAATGCCTTGAACACTTGTTAAAAGCCTGGATTAAAATTAATTCTAAAATTCACAAATAAAGCAATTGTAGCAATTAACTTCATCTCTCTTAAGAGACACTAACTATACAAATAAATCTCCGAAGGTTCTTTGAAAGTATTGCTCACAGTCATTTCCAGGCACGAGGTCTCAGCAGAGTCCTGTCCTACTTAAGAGAGAGGTCCAGGCTCGGTGAGGCAGGATGATTTCCAACTTATGTTCGTAGGAGTCTAGATTTGATTTTGTTGGAAATAGGCTATGGGAACAAGAGCCAAAAGCAGTTGTGGCATATAATCATTAGTAAAGACTTTTATAACCCTTTTTATAAGTCAGCTCTGACCGCATTTCCAAATGTGTCACTGCCATGAGCAACTTTGTTTGTGAGAATGAATTCAAAGCTGTTAACAAACTACACGGACAGTTTTAGCTGAGGTTCAGCCTCATAAATTTGAGAATGGCCCATTTACCAAGTGACTAGTTTTACTTAAATATTTTTCAAACACAGCCTTCGAGAATTAGAAAGGCTGGGAGAGGGAAACGAGTTGTCGTTTCTGCTTAAAGCATGAGTGAGGGATGTTTAATGATCGTTAGTCTGTAGCTCCCACAGGGTATCTCTGTATTGCAGCAACGTGCTATAAATTAGCTAGGTTGGATAATTGAAGCCATGGTTGCATGGAGCTCAATGTGGGTGACAAAAGCTGCTCAAAAGGCAAAATAAAATGTACTTGGTATTAAGTTGCTGACCTCCCTGTGCCACTTTAGCCTGTAATAGGTACTAGAGCTGGCTGTTTTAAAATCAGTTAATGATTGTCTACAGTCCGTTGTGGCACTGTTGCAGTCCTCAGGAAACACCTGAAAGCTACCAGTCATATTCTTTACTCTGGAGAAACAGAGTGAACAAATAAACCCCGAAAGAGCTGCAAAGCTCAATATTATAACTGAAGAAGTACCTAAATAGTTATATAGCGTAGGAGAAAAAAAAAAAAAAAAAGACTGTGTTGCTTGCTGTTGTATCTACCACTCTCACACTAAAAAGACTGAGATGTTTCAGTGGTAGGAATATGACCAAGCATCTTCTTTACCCTTGCAGATGCACACCTTCGCATTTGTTCCTGTTGCTTACCAAGCTGGCCAGTCCCAAGGCGGCTCTCATCCAGGAGCCACGGAGCTGCAATGCAGACATGATTATCACCATCTTCAGCTTTACTCATCAGAAAACTGAAATGCAAAAAGGTAAAATGAATTACCCCGGGTCTGGTTTTCCCATGGTACTGTAATTTATAAAGTTTGGGACTGGTCCACACTAGTTCTTTATCCAGTTGGCTCTGATGCTTTTCTGTCCCTTTTGTGGAGCATATCTTTAATCACAGTCAATATATTCTGTGACACAGCCTTGTTACATTTGCATAGTGGGTAGATAAAACAATAAAATGAGTGTGTAAGTACCAAAGTGCAGCTCCTCATCGCAATTACTTAGCAGTAGTGCCCTGAGTTCAGTTCACCCTGGAAGATGGTCTAATCCTTACTAGATTTAACACTGGTATAGATGTGATTGCTGATGCCACTGCTGATTTCTTCTGTTTTTAAATGATTACTCTGTTTAAAGGCACAAAGTGTCCCAATACTTTCTATTGGAGTTGTAAATGCTGCTTTTTCCCCCTAAGACCCAGTGGAATTTTGTCATAGACGTTTCTGATGCCATTGGGTCCTGGGAGGCCATTCTGGCTTAGGGTATCTATAACAGTCTCAAAAACTTGGTCTTAGTCACATTGCAAAGACAGTTTCTCTATTTCTTGTACAATTGCAAATGTCCTTGAAGAACATTTAATTCTCTGCAGTCTTCTAGCTTAGATTTTATCAAAATGAATAGCAAACCCAAAGTTAAGTTCCTCTTAGAGATAAAAATGAAAAACCTGTGGCTTTAAAAAAGGACTTATGGATACAAATGTACATATTTATACAAACGTGTTCTGATCAGCTCAGATTTTCCCTTTCTTTCTCTTGTGATCAGAATGTGATGAGACACAGAGGACAGTGTAGTTCTTATGCAGCCAGATCTGAACCTTGCAAAAGATGTTAGAAAGATTCCCAGTGATTTCACTGAGCCTTGGATCAGGTCTCTGTTGTCGGGTACACATCAGTGAACAATTCAGACTAGCTTTAACTACATGTAAACCTCTTGTATGTAGTTAAAGATACAAAATATTTTCAATGTAATTTCATTTCCATTTTGAATGTGTACTTCTACTAAATGACTAAATAAATAAATAAACCTCTGCAAAATAAGCTTAACAAAATACAGGAAAAGTACAACAAGGACAGTGAATTCATAGATGATGATATAGACAGAGAGGTTTGCCAGTTGCTTCTGATTCAGTTTCCAGGGAAATCAATAGGAGGTTCACTCAGTTTTCATGTGAATAGTGCTAGTCACCTTATATACCAGGTGCTGAGATCTTCAGCTAATATGTAAGTAAGTAAATAATTTGGCTTGTAAATAAGTACGTCAGAGTCTGTAGAGTTACACCAGTTACATGAGGATCTATTCCTGCAGCATCTGCCTGTAACATCAAATATTCAAACAGCTCAACAGTTTAGCCATTTGAATTTCAAAATCTCATAAAGATGAATCTCATAAAGTGCTCTGCTATCAGGTTGTAAACACGGTTTATGCTTTTCTTGTGCTGCTTGTGTTTTCTGAGAGAGAGGATCACTTTCATCGTTTAACAAAGAACATCCAGCTCCATGACACACCTTCTAACAATGCTACAAGTATATTGAAATACCTAGTTAGTGGCACCTTTGTATTGAAAATGGGCTTTTGTGGATCATGGGGAGCGTTAAAAAGAAGACATTTTCTTATCTGTATGTTCAGCAGCTTTCTAATTGCTCATGTGTATTTCAGATAGCATTGCAATTCCTTGTGTTGGTAGAGCACTTTATAAACCACAAGAATTTAGATTTTCTTCCTAGTCTCTTAAACAAACCAAAAATGAAATGAAATGCAGCCAAAAAAATTTGGAAGATTTGTACCCTGTTATGGGCAATAAGGAATATTTCCCATGGCACAATTTCCATCTTGTTAATAAGGGGTAAGAGTGTGCTTGTGTATATTGTATGCCCCTCATTTTATTTACTTTCTACCTTTAAATGTTGCTATTTTTCATATGTAATATGCTATTTTTCATATGTATAGCCACAGCGGTGAGGGGAAAAATAACAAGTATTAAAACAATCGGAAAAAATGTTGAGCATTTGCTGGTGAAGCAGGTTGTGTTGCAAACTCCCATTCAAATTCCATGGGAGCTGAGGGCTTTCCAGCTCTCCCATGTTCTCGGCAAAGCCTGTAGGGCTCCTGCACTGCACAGTCCTGGAGAGATGTGCTGCGGCTGCTGACAGGTGTATAGGGAGTACTGGGAAACGTCAATAGCTTTATAAGGAACCTAAACTCCTAACCACAACTACAACACTTGGCATAAAGGTGGTCTAAGGTAGTGCACCCATGGTCACATAGTTCAGCTTAGTATTTAAGGTAAAACATCCATTGCTTTCTTTTGGAAGAAGAGTACGAATGGAAAGGAAAGAGTATATGATAGATGTAATCTATTCTCTCTCTCTTTTTACATCAAAATTTGTAACTGTAATCCCCTGCCAGGCCCTTTTCAGGGTAAAGGGTGGGATGAAAAAGTTGTATGGCCTGGGGGCTGGTAGGCTGCTGAAGGTGCTAGAGATCAAATCTCACTTCTGCACTAGATGGTGACAAATCTTCCTTATCTATTCAGTCATGAGATAGCAACAGCTTCCAAGGGTCAGCAGTGGATGTATGATAGAGCAAAAGGGAGGAAAGATGAGGAGTTTCCTGCAGGAGGATGTTTCCAATATGAGCTTCTCCCTCCAGTGCCAGCACAGGGTGAGCTGCTGCTAGAAAAGATAAGATCATAAAATTCCAGGCTCGAGAGGTCATCCAGTCCTCCTCTTCCAAATGGGATAACTGCACCAGTCCTGACAGCTGTCTGTCTAACCTGTCTTCAGAGATATCCAGTGATGGGGACCACTCTGCCTCTGGGCAATCTATTTCTTCCATATCCTTTTTTGTGAGATATTTTTCTTGATATGTATCTTGAATGTTCTGTGTATTACTACTCAATCTATTTGACATACAAAAGAAAAAGATTGTTCCTTCCTTCCTTTCATAAAAGGTTCACAGTTTAGCACATGTGATCTTTTGCTATGTTTGATCTTTATTTTACTGTGCATTATGTGTACCAATAAGGATATGAAAACAGAGTCTGAATCTACCAGCCAGCTCAGAAAGTGTCAGCCAAGGATGCTAAAAGACCTGAAAGTCTGGAGAAGTTTGAACTTGAATTTAGATGGTAAGTTTTGGCTCAGGTCCAGCTGTTGCTAAAATCCATTCTGGTGTGCAGATAGTAGCTTTAACAAGCTGGAACAATGGGCTGCCAGCCAAGCTTTGCTGGGCACAGGCAGAAACCTGTTTCACGTGCTGAATAGGAAGTGCACGACGTAGCTAAAGACAAAAATGCATGAAAACATTGATGTCCAGGGTCCCTGGACATACAAGCAGGTCATTTTGGGGCTAGGCACCTCCCAAAAGGCCAAGAAATGTTTGATAGCTGGCACATGCACATGCCCTCCTTGAGGCACGAAGATACTGCGTCAGGGCCAACCACACTTCAAAACACCAGAAAATGCTACAAAATACCCCTAAAAGCCAAGAAACACTCTTGAGAAGCGACTTTGGCCTCTTGGGACTGCACTGCGATGCTGGACAGTCAGTCCCAGTCCCAGCTCTTGCCACTCAAGTATGAATGAAAAATATGGAAGCATATTGTCTGCTGTCACAACTCATCTGCGAAGCAGATGTTTCTTTTGGGGAATTATTCATGCTAAAGATCACACTTCAAAGTAAACAATAATTGTCATTTGTTCCCTTTAAAAAAATGAAAGCTGGAAATCAAATTAATGAGTATGTTTCCACAAGGGAACAGACAGAACAGGGAATATGATCCTTTTGGCATATTTGTAGCAAATATTTTCAGGCAAACATATTAGTTCCATGCTATTTTCACGTGGATTTAGATAAGGGGGATACAAGGGACAATAAGTGGAATAAGAGTAATTGCAGAGGGGGACAGGGCAGGAAAAAGAGTACAGAGGGGCTGAAATGAGAAGACTGTAAGGTCTAGGGGGGGAATACATTTGGGCAGCAGAGACAGCACACTGAAGGGAAAAATAATCCATAAATTTGTAGAAACTGCAAAATTCTGCATGACTAGCCAGAACCAGGCAGGTATTTTTACAGGTAATATGGTAAACATGATGCTGAAGGACTTGACTTTACAGCCTGCATTACCTTTGTACACCTGGTTCTGCATCCGACACGTCTTGATTCAGGCAGGCTGGGAAGTCTGCAAGGAGAGAGACTGAAATGCATTAGGCTTTCTGATGGGTTGCTGCTTTGCAGCCTCCTGGTTAAGACTTCATTTCAGTGAGCTCATACAACTTCACAGAAGCCAACAGCAGTTGCATTTCAAATTACTACATGATTTATCCCCCAGACCAATTCTCAGCTACCTTGGGTCAAATACAGGATGAATGTCAGCCTCTAAGTGTTTATGAATAACCTGAGAAATCAAAGTTCTGTGTGATACAGTTCTTGGACTCAAAGGCTGCTTTCCTACTAATAACTTAAATGGTGCCAAGGAACGTTCCCAGGCAGCAGACCGAGCTGTCTGTGTTGCTGTATTGCTGGGATGGTCCTTTCAGCTGGTCTGCTGTAGAGATGCAGAACCCCCTTTTGGCTGGTTTGGATCCCACAACAGTGTGTCTATCTAGAAATCTTCCATGTGAAATATTTTGGACACACTGACCATGATTTTCAACAAAACTATTTCACCAGGTAAATTTCTGTCCTTTCCTAACTGACCATATGCAATATTTCAGAACATGAAAAGTACCCATTTTGCATTTATATCAGACACATAAAGACTGCTGTATGGACCTGTTTTCCCATTTACTGTCACTGAAATTTAAGAAAATATTTTGAAAAATGGTAAAAATATTGTGATTCTTAATACTTAACTCTTCTTGGAAATTCCTTGGATCATTAATCAATGATACTTTCTTCCTTGTACCAAAGACTATTTAAAAACCTGTGAGGACGTTCTGGAGTCAGACTTCGTCAAGTCTTTTCATCATCAGTTCAGCAGCTTCTACCCAGAGCTAGTGCAATTACTGTTATGAACTTTGAAAAGGGTAGTTGAATGCTACAGCCTTCATTAAGTTGTGATAAATACATTCACTGCAAGTTTGTATCCCAAAGATGTTGCTTTGGTTTGACTAGCTTGAGTAAAAATGCTATGTGTTGGAGTTTTCAGGATGAGTATCTTATCTGGAAGGTAGGAAGGAAATGCAGGTGTTATTTGAATTTTTTTATTTATTTATTTTTTAATGTTCAAGCTGACAATTCAAGACATGTCTGTGCTAGTTCTATTTCTTAGTTTCTAAAAGCATCTCCTCTCCCTGAGTCGATTTGGGATTTATAAGTATGGTGTATAAGTAGTTACATGACATAGTGCTAGATAATTAAACAGCTGCTTTGCACAGAGCCCCTTTGCTCTTCAATGAAGCAGATGTTGTTTCATCTTTCTGCGGATTTCAAGTATTCCACGACGACATATCATATACATTAACATTACTCACATTTTTAATATGTTGGTACCTTGGTAACTAAGGATCGAAGCTCCATGCTCCATTGTACGAGGCTGTGCACAGGTAATTAGCACAGTGGAGGGTGCCTCTCGCAGACTAACCCCAGATCCTAAGTGAGTGTCAATCAGTGCATCTCCACTGGGCCCAGAGGAGCACCAGCAGTTCACGCTGGCTGACATTTCAGTTGCAGATGTCAGACACGATGCCATGATTTACATACCAATAGCTGCGAGTGGGAGGAAAAAGTTACAGGAGGAGCAGCAACGAACAGGGAGGCTGAAGTCAGAGCTTGCCTTTTGCCTTTCTACTGCAGCTGACAATGGCAATCTGAGTTGTTCATCTCCATCCTGACCCCTGAACAACAGCATTCGCCCCAGCGCACTGGTGATGATACCTCCTGGCGCTTTGAGTATGTTAGCAGGGAAACTAGAATCTCTTCTGTATTTGCTTTCTGTGTTACCAGAAACAGCAAGCACATCCCAAATGGTAGATGAGCTGAATAAAACAAAGTACCCGGTTAAATGATATATATTCCTTGTCAGCTTAGGGAGATGTTAGTGCATCATGTTTTCATGCTCTTTATTATTGTGGTACTTGATTTAAGAGAGGTGTATGTGTGCACAGAGCTGTCGCAAGCAGGTGCACCCCTCAAGGGAAAGCCCTCCTACCCTGCCCCACTTGTGGTCTCTCCTGGCTGATGCTGAAGCTGCTTCCCAGGGCAGTGTGTCAGGCAGCTGCTAAAAGCCTGGGAATGGAAAGAGGATTATAAATATCAGGAAGTCTTAGCCAGGGTATTCCAAGGATATTCCAAGGACCTGGTTTCCAAAGGTCTGTACTTCCTCATACAAATATTTCCATTTAGTTATGCGCTTCACTGGGATAAATTTCATACAATGTTGATATTTTTGGACTTGCAGATTTTTTAATTGGCCCTGATAGGAAGTATACATTGTTCCTATCCCTAATTTAAGTTATCCACATTTATACTTATTCCCAGTATTTTATAATGGGAAAATTTCTGCTTCAGTCGATACTTATTCCCAGCTAGGAAAATGCCTGTGAACTGCTTGTTTGGTGGATAAACGGGTATTGTAGTACATGATCCATATTCTGGATTTTTATATGCTCATCCAGCTCCCCAGTTGTTTCAAATTAATGTACCTCTTTGAAAGTGAGTGAAGGAGAGGTGCCAAATTTGGAGCTTGGCTGAGAGTCTGGCTTATTGTCTAGAGACGTTGAATTTTCCAAGGCTGGCACTTTACCCTTCACTGGTGCAGAAATGACTGCCTTAGAAGGTCTCTCTCACAAAAAGACAAAATTTTAGAATTACTGTGTAACGTGCCCTTCTCTCCATCACATGGTCCTCATTTTGTTCACCATTATTTTTAATGGACCAATTTTCTCTTTTGCTTTCCATCCACTGAGTCCTTATTATTATTATCATCATCAAAGTGTTTGTGGGCTGCCAGCATCTGATATTTCATTTCACTGATTTAATTATGTCTGTGGCTTGTTCTGGGTCTGTTTATTATTATAGATCTCCAAATCCTCTTCTTTACCAAATTGCTTACATGTGAATTTGTTTGTTCATTGTTTATACGACACTTGGCAATTGTGTGCTCTTGTACTTTGCATTTGTTCCAGGGGGGTGTTTTAGGCTGATCCAATTTTACAACTTCATCAAGTAAACATGGGCAGGTGACTAAGACGAAAGGGTCTTCCCCTGTCCTGGGCACACCTATACCAGCTGCTTTTTCACCCCTGCTCCCTGCAGGCATAAGAGAGCGTAGAGCCGTGTGTATTATCAGCTATAGGTAACTGATAACTCAGGACCCGATGGGTGGGTGTTAGGTTAAAGGAGGAGACATAAGACACACGCTGTCCCTGCATGTGCAAATAAGGTATATACTGAGCTTAGTTTAGCTTTCGAAGCATGGAGGATGGAGATGGGGACAAGGTACAGAGGTATAAACCCATTTAACTTCACTAGCACCAGCAAATGTTACACTGGTTTAAATATTCTGATTTTGTCTTCTGAGCATCATGACTAGCTTTTTAAACTTGGGCAAAGGATAAAAAAAAGAGGGTCTCTATAAGACCCCCTGAGCTAAGGGGACTTTTTGTTATCATCTCTGCTGTACGTTAAACTGTTCCTTACGTGAGCTGTTAAGGTTTTCTGCCTGACACCATGCTCTAGGAATGAAACTTTAGGAGTCCTCTCTTGAAGCTTTCCACCTCTCCGGATGATACTCATCCCCGTGGAGGTGTTAGGAGTCTCTCAGAGCTGCCTGCAAACACCCGTGCTGGATCCTGCGTATCCTGCTGTGCTACCACGGGGCCATTAAGCTTCCCTGTGCCCGCCGTGCCGTTGGTGGGATGGGGGGTTTCCTCCCACCCCTTACCACGCCCATCTTGTATTAAAACAGGGAAAGAAATCTCTTTCATGCCATCTGCCCTTGCCTGCCTGTTGGGAGACCATCTGCTGTGGCCACAAAACCAGCGTGGTCATTCCAAGCACGTGGCCTGCCTGCGTTTCACTCGCATTCAGTGAGGCTGTCCTCGGACACTCCTGCCCCGTCCAGGCTGCTGCTGTCATCTGTCTGCTGCCTCCCCGGCTCGTAATGTCATCTACCTGCCTCTGCTCACGTAGTTGCTTCTCCTCGCCCATGTTTGGTACTCTCCTGTGCTTCAAAGTGCTTCCTGCTCTGCGTCTTCTAAACAGAGCACCTGCTGAGAGCCTGTAATATTTCAGCTTTGGAGTAGAGGCATAGATAAAGGTAATTATAGCCTCGGCTTTTCCTCATAAATTAATAAATAATTACTTGACTCTTTTTTTGTAGAGGGCTGCAGAAGAGGATAACAAGAACAGTATAACAGCAAGACTGAAATTTTGGCTCAGCAGCTCTCCATGGCACAGCCTCCCTCAGCTTCCCAGCCTCGGCCAGAGGCTGGCACGGTGCGGTGGGCAACGGCAGGGGACAGCAGGCACTGCTCCCCTTGCCTGGCACTTTTGGGCATTTGGGGTAGCGTGCAGTAGTGCCCCCAATAAGCAGGCCAGCTTCTGGGGCAAGGATGCCACCTCCTGTGCTGGCCTCATGGTGCGTCTGGCACCTTCTCACAGCAGAAACAGCCCAGCTAACGCTGTGTGGTTATGTGCTTGGAGTTCATTGAAAGACCAGGTGATGATGGCATCCAGTCACAAAGTTAATAATGTCAAAGGACTCACATCCCACAAGAGCAGAGATACTGGTGTCACATGCACCACTCTGGAAGAGTCCTGGCAGGAAGCTGATGGTTCATATGCACTTTTTCTTCCAAAAGTCCACAGGCATGGGTAGATGTAGGTTAGGTAAAAGTCACTAGCATTGCACTTAGAAACCTCTTGCTACAGCTTTCATCATATTTTTCCAGTCAGCTCCCCATAACTATTGCCTTTTATGCTCTATCTTTATATGATCCAGAATATTTGACTTATCCCTCACCAGCACCTCAGTGGCTGGTCCCTCAATTCTCATGCCTCCAGCAAACCAGGCCAGCCATGTGCCACCAAGAAAGATCTTGTAGCTGTTAGTCTTTCAGAGAACTTCAGCCCAGCTTTTGCATTTTGCTGACTGGCCTCCTGTAATTGCGATTACTTTAGCAGTGGTGATATACACACACGCATGCACACACTGTAGTTTTGCGAGTTTCTTGGATCTATTATAATCAAGAGTCCATAAATAACTGCTTCTAATGCACTTGACTAAAGAAAGTAATTGCTGCTTAAATGGATAATTTATTGTGTGCTAATTAAATACCCAATAGGTGAGAACATTCTAATGAAAAGTAACTTAACTCAGTAAGTAGGTTTTTAATAATTATTAATTGCCTGAAATGCGTCTGATTCAGGAGTCCTGTAATGACAAGCTCTAATCTATGTTTTTAAAGTATATTTATTGTGGATAAATAGCTATTTTATCACACTTTTCCTGTCTTTCACATGCACAGCTTCCCAGCTGGAAGCCCTGTTCTGCTTTATTTTAGTCTATTCTTCCCTGCTTTTGAAACTCCTCTCACTCGTGCTGGTGAAATAATCTCAGTTACAGCAGCACGAAGGAGGATATGAGCAGAGGCAGGGAGCTGAAGAAAAAGTTCTAGGTTTTACCTTCAGTTGAGTATCCAGCTTTAGGTTTTGTGATAATATTGGGTACAAGGCCAACAGAAGTCTGTTTTCTTACACATTCAGACTTACAGTGTGAGCCAGAGAAACGCTTGGAAGCTCAGCTTCCTCCAGAGATAGAAAGCAAAGTAACAGGGTAGGGCAGGGTGTCTTTTCTGTGGACATCCTTACAACTCACAGATCCCAGAGATCCGCAAATCGTTCCCATTGTCTCACATCCCAGAAGAGAAATAGATTATAATTGTGGTTCCTAAATTGGGAATGTTTGGATACATGGACATTGCCCCCCAGTGATGGCACATGAGCAGGGCTGGGAACCCCTATAACAGAGAGCTGCTCATCTGAGAAGTGTGCAAGGTGCCAGCCATGGTCTTGGAGTAAAATGATTATGCAGAAAAAATGATAAACTGGGATGTCAATTGTTAATGAATTTCATTTGCAATGAAAGAATCTGAAGAATGGGAGCTGGAAAGTGGATGTGCTTCAGGCAATGCAGCAGTGTGCCAACTGCGTTTGAATCAAGTATCCTGGAAGGAGTTTGAATTGGGCACAAGTAGCATCAGACTTAAGGACTGGGGGAGTAGACAGCTGATTTTCTTTCTTGGCAAAAGTATTATGAGAAAGCCTGTACTGGCCTTTCCTTAGCACTTGCTTGTTGTTTATCTCTACACATCTTCATTTCAATGTAATTCTCTGGTGTCTTTTGCCATCACTGGGCAATGACTATTCTTATTTTTTTGTGAACTTAAAGAATGATCATCTGAGATGAAAATGAGCAGTGGAGAGGGAGTGGATCTGTCAGTAGCTCTGGTGGGGTGGGGGTAGCCATTAAAAAGTCACGACACTTGCCTGGACCTCTTTTTTCCTCATTTATAAGATGGAGTTACCCATGCACATTTCCTTCATGAATAACATTTGGTATTTCCTGATGAAAAATCCTATATATGTTATAAGTGTTCATCATTTTTGTCACTCAGGCACTGATTTAGGAATTTCTGGAGTATTCCCACATGTTGAGAATGACACTTATCCCGAGGACGAGAATATTAAATTCCAGTGCTGAACCTGGCTAATTTGACAGTGACATATTTTTCTAGGATAATGCCTCAGATAGATCTTATATAAGAAAATGAATTGCATTTATAGCTAGAAAGAACCACAGGTTCTTATGATCTTACCTGTTTCAATCCAGCACTCCTGCGTTGAGTGAAGCATCTTGTGTTTGATTATGGTAGGGTTTCCACAGAGACGTTACATCTTCCTGTTCTGTTGGTCATTTGTACCAATGGTTAATCACCTGTTAACTTATGTAAAAATTCTTATTTCCTGGTGTTCTCTCTTTTTGCAGGATAAAAACTAAATTCCTGGGGAAGTTTTTCCTTTTTCTTTTTTCCCTTTTCCTTTGTGGGGGGTGGAGTGCATGGTTGAGTCTTTCAAGTCTAACAACCCATCAGTCTTACAACTCCCTGGTTCCTGTCACTGAAAGGAGATGCCCATAATTATTTAATTAAGAAAGTTGCTGAGGTATGTCCTTAGGGATTTGATCTAATTAAGGTGGTGTTTATTCAGTGAAGAAGCAAATACTTTAACAGCATGTACTATCCCAATGAATTATCCAGTTTGTCTTTTGAACAGTTACTACTGACTGGTAAGAAGAAATCATGAGGTGTCAACAGAACAAGCTTGAATGTTATTATCATAATCTGCTCACAGTCATACATCATAATTAAATTTTAGTCTACATGTGGGCTTCAAAGGCTGTATTCAGAAGGTCCACTTTTATTAACCGGTGGAGAAACTTCTGAAGGTCTCAGAAGAGCTGTCAGCGAGCAGGAAGCCACCTGCAAGAAAGAGGAAACAGTGGGCAAAAGCTGACACTCAGGCCACTGGATGTAGCCTGAATTGTCAGAGAAAAGAAAACAGTAAGGCTAGATTTGAAGAGACAGCTAAAATCTTTTATGCAATTGGTTCACAGAGCTTGGAAAAAAATGTACGTGCTTTCAAATATGAAGTACTTCTGCAGGGCTGGCAAAGAAAACAATAAACTTCAAGTTTAGCCCAACCTGTGAATAAATTACTCTGGTGTTTAACCTAACTTATGATCATCACCCAGACAGGCAGAGAAAAGGTTGACTCCTTAGCCATGGAGAAGCATCTCCGGGTGCCAACAAAAGGTCATGAGCTAATGAGCCCCTGCAGGCCAGGGAGAGGGAAGGGGAAGCCTGGAGAGAGCTCTTGGGAAAGGGGAGGTGGGAAAGCCACCAAACCACTGTCTCTGCTGGCTCCGTGGGCTTTAGTGCCTGGGAGAATGCTGATTTTCAGTTCCCAGGTATTTGATTAGTCTCCTTTGGGGAGACTGGTAGATTAGGACTCAGAGAATTAATTGGCAGACCTTCAGCTAATTGTAAGCAAGAAAGCAAACCAATTCCCAAAAAACCACAACAGAGATTGATTAATTCAGAAACATCACAGAATATGAAGAACACTTTTTTGCCTTCCTCTTAGCTGCAGATTCCTACTTTAAGTGTTAGGAAAGAAACTGTAAACTTGCCTGAATTACAAGCAAAACTGTCTGCCTCCCCCAAAAATGGAAAAGAAAGTATTTTTTAATGCTTATACATTATATAACACATAAGCATGTATCATTTAAAAGGACATTACTAACTTGACTTATTTCCTCATTTTGGCAATGATGCATTAAAAGTGAAAATGCCACTACTGCAGTTTTCTTCTTACACAAAGCAGATTTGTGTCCACAGTGCCTGTGCTCGGATCTTCATGGCTGGTGCACCGGAGAAGCAAACCCTGCTGGCTGACAAGAAGATTTCTTTGCTTTTCACTGAAGGCCATTGCAAAAGGTTCTCGGGCAGTGTGGCCAAGCAGACAAATAAAGATGGCACATAAGGAGCATGGTGGGCTCTAGTCCCAACTTCGTTCACATGCCCTTGCTGGCACAAAGTGGAGGCTATTTGCATAGGTCTTTTATTCAATGCTAATTCGCTTCTGGTAAGCAGGCAAAGTTGCTCTCACTCCTATTCCTTTTGCACAGCAGAGATATGTCAATGTAAGCAGTCAGTGCATGTATCCGCCCTACTCTTGATTTACACATCTCTGAAATATCCTTAAAATGCAGGGGAAATAAAAAAATTGGTGGCATGGAAGGTCCAGTTTGACACCTGAAAGCCACCTCATTTATCCTCTCACACAAAGGTATTAATTACAAAAGGTCTGTTGAGTTTTATTTGCAGAGTCTTTTACAGTCTGGGACCTGGAGCAGTAGGTTAATGAGAGATGCTGGGGAGGAACCACCCTGTAAGGAGATGGTTCATGGAAATGAATCATCTATAAGGTGCAGAAAAGTTTTATTGCAGCTACTAAACCTATGAAACACGTAACGTCCTAGTATATAAGGTATTATTGTTAATGTGATCAACTATTTATACACATTTTTTTCAGACCACTTCCATGTATAGCAAAACATTTTGCACTTGCTGTTAAAGATTTCTGAATCACTCTCCAAAGGAAAGTATTTGGTTTTTTGGGGGGTTTTTTGGTTTTCTTTTTATTGTTTTTTATTGTCTGATGCCCCAGGGTTGGTTACCTCTCCCGGTACGGCAAAAAGGAAAGAATTGGCAGCTTTTCTGGGTATTTTAAGTACAAGTACACATTCATAAATGATCCACACTAGGAGACTTTTAATTGTAGTTTACTTTTCACCTTTGGTGTGAATCTACCTCAAGAATTTTCTATGAGAACTGTGTACCTCACGTGAGTCCCTATTTGTCTCTTGGTCCAAAGAAAGGGCTATAATTCTTCACCAAGTGCCCTTTGATTCCTTTGGAAATTACAAGTCTAAGTGTTATTTCTTCAGCAGGAGAGCGGGCTCTGGGTAACTGCACTGGCAGTGGCTCATTATAGTGATTGAGTTCGGGCACCCCTTCCCAGTGGAGGGGATGGGTGACCTCCTGGGGGCTGGACGCCCCATGCATGCTGGCCATCCTCAGGACATGCCTGCATTTGCTGACCCAAGCGTCTTCCAGCTCTCCAAATGGGATGGCATGTCTCCAAGCAGTTCCTTTGTACATTTTGACTTCAAATAGGCACTAACAGTAATGCCATCACCACAGCTGCGTTCTTAGCTGCTGTATGGCTGCTGCCAGGCTTCTTAGCCCATGTGCTAAGATCCTTGCATAAACGTTCCTCATGCATTACGAGAGATAATAGTAGGTGTGAATCTTACAGAATAAAGCTAATACTGAGGCTTGCTGCTTTCTTTTCAGTATGCTTTTGGACTTAAATTTTATGGTGCAGAAACTCCAGAGAGGGGAAAACATTATTCCTGTTCATGAGCACAACGTGTTTGTCCCAGCCTGCCATTTCCAGCTGCCGGTCTCAGCAGCTGGGGGAAGGACTCCGGCGGCTGCAGTACCGGTAGACATGAGTACCACGAGCTGTGTTGAACCGAACAGTGAGGAGTAGGTGGCCATCTATTCAGCATGGAAACTTAAGTTTCGTGGTAAGTCAGATCTCTTATTATTGTTTTATCATATTTTTTGAGCTTCATATTTAATTCAGGTCAACTCTAAACTACCAAACAGAACTGTTATGCAGCACACAGATAAACGAAGTGTGGGTTTAGCATAGCTCTGACCTAGTTACTTCATGTAATGTTTTCTAAAAGCAAAAATTGAAATCTCTTATCTGAACAAGAAATGAGTCTTTGTTCCGCTGCTTATTGGAGCATTTTGCATATATTTGGTTTCAAAGACTGATGAAGTTTACTATTCTGAATCTTTCACGGCTATCATAAAGGCTTGTCTTTGCTGGTAACCCAACCAGCATTGGAGTATGGAGTATGTATTGGAGAAAAGAATGTCTGCCATCAGAGGTACATAGAGCAGTCTTGACACATCAGATGGCAAAAACCCAGGACTAGAGTTGGTAAATATTAATAAAACATTAAAAATAGCTAGATGTTTTTAAAGAGTAATTCTATTTTTGTTACTGTTCTCGAAAGCAAAAGAGAAAATATTGGCAGGAAAGAAGAGGTAAACCAAAGAATGAAATGCCAAGATGTTTGAAGGACTCACAAAATACGTACATGCTTTTCTAATCTTTTTGAAATAAATACATATTTCCTACCATCAATATATCTTCTTATATGTATATATTTTATATATATATATATATATATATAAAGGTTGTAAGTCTGAGAGAGAAGAGAAAAAAGGTCATTAAAATTTCTTTAATTGTTGATTTAAATTTCAATTTACATACTTTCAAAAAATAGATTTACTCTGAATTGTTAAAAAATCCATAAAATAGCTATGGGAATTTTTCAAGTTTGTAATCAAACATGTTTTTTAGTAATTGATTTTCATTATGTTTGATTTTAGCAACCCTGCCAGGTTCTGATTATTATGATTGAAATGGGAAATGTGAATGTAAAATGAAAGTGATGAAAAGCAAAATGGAACGTTCTGCATTCAACCCCCCACCTGAGCTATCGAGAAAATTAATATTTAATTAAAAGTTTGATTTTAGAGAATTAGCTGTTTTTTTGTTATAAAAAGATTATGACAAATTGTCAAATAGCTGTATTAATAAGTGCTACAAGGCAGTTATAAGGCAAATTTCACCAAGAGAGCTAGGCACTGCTTGCTACTGCCTTGGCAGGGCAGATGCTAATATCCTAATGGATTGATTTAAGAAGCGCTGTGTAATTTGTAACACTTCAAGGATGTCCAGTGATTACACTTACAAGGAGTATAAATGGGAGCTGGAATGAAGTGCTGAGATAGGTGGAGGGGATGAGGATTCAGTCATTCCCATTAGGTGAGTCATTGGGATTCTGCACTAATCACAGAAATGTCTGTTGCTTTGCAGGACACCAGTGTGTACCAATGCAATCTAATACTTTCCGAAGTTTCCATTCCATGCCTTTTGCTTGGCCAGGCTCTTTGCCATCTTCTTTTTTTTCCTCTTCTTGCTGCTTTCCTCCATCCCTGTTTTGTATTCCCTGCTTCTTTCTGACACCCTTGAAAACGTAAGGTGTGTTGTTCCAGTGTATCAAACACTCAAAACTGAAACCACACCATGGTTCATCTCTTTTATTTATTCCTTAGCAGGGCAGGCTTTTGAAAGCAATGATCACTGTTAGACATAAAGACTGCTGGGTACCTCATCAGACAGCACGGTTCAGACACGCACCAGCTCAGGAATGCTATGGTGGCAGAACAGCTATTTCGCAAGTAAGAGAGAAAAAAGCACGTTGTTGAAAATGTAAAGCCCATAAACTCTGCCCTGAGACTGTGCTCTGTGGCCCACAGTACCTGTTGTCTGCGGGAGGGGTCGTTGCTTTTTCTTTAAAAACTGAAGCGAGAAAAAACCAAAACAACTTTCATAAACACAATACGTCATTACTTGAGCCAGTAGTTATTTCTATGGTACAAATCAACTTTATCCAGATTTACCTGCTTCCTAAAACTTTAGATAAAGGGGACAGTCAATAAATAGCTCATGGGAAATTGCTGCTTGTGCTAGTTTAGACCGAGACTGGCACTTTACAAAGCTGTGGTCTGAGGAGGAAGGTCAGAGCCCTACCTTGGGTGGTACACCATGGTTCCTAGGCCCCTCTTATTCCCAGGAACAGTACCAAAATGTGGCTGTGGCCGCTTCCTTTATTCCTAACCACTAGCTCCATCCCCTGCTGTCATGGATGATAACAGAGCTTGGAGGGCAGTTCCCAAAACTTCGCCCTTTTCTGAGCTTTCTTCATCATGTAGAGAGCTATAAAAACTCAACCCAAACAACAGCAACTAGAGATGGGCAAAACGTTGCCTGTGAGTGTTTCATCATTTGGAAGGTTGAACAACTGTCTCCAACTCCTCGCCTTACCAAGGTGCTCTTAGACTGTGCTGACATTATTCTTTCTCATTTTGAACAGGGCAGAACTCTGCAGAGAATATACAATTTCCCAAGCGGTCTCTTCAAATCTAGTTTTATTTGAACACTTTTGAGGAGAAGCCAGGTTGTCTTAACTACTTTTCCTTGGCTCCCTCCTCGTACTTCCTTCTGTAACTTGGAAGCATGTCCAACTTGGATATGGAGGGGAAAAAAAGAATAAGAGCAGACTGGGAGACTACTTCATTGAGATTCTGCTTTGGCTTCTAGCATTTGTGGCTAATACTTAGAAATTAGTCAAGTTGGATTTTTACACTCCATGTGTGATTATGCTGGGCATAATTCTGCTGTCACTCATACAAAAATAAATACTGAAACTAATGGTGTTATACAAAAATAAAACTGATGTAAATGAGAAGAGAATCAGCCCCCCTACGGATATGAGATCAGATTACTACCACACTCTTATTTACGCTAAAACTCCTTTATACCACTCTGACAGTCAAAAGTGGTTTCAAATTAGTGGAACAGTGATATCCACTCATTTTAAGATCCTTTTATGCTCACTGAACAGCAGTAAAGGCTTCAGTGTAAGTGTGAATAGACTTCCCTCTTAACAAACGCAAACCGTTGTAAGGAAAGCGGGAAGACGTGGCGGCTCCTGGCACCCTCGCAGCCCTCCCTGCCGTCGGGTGCATCGCTTCCAACTCCACTGCTGCCTTCCTGCCTTAGACCAAGCACCTGTACCAAAGGCTGGGCACCGCTCAACGTGATGTCAAACATCAGTAAATTTAGCTTCTTGCCGCCATCTCCTGGTGATGGTCTTGATGTTGGCCCCTGTGGGAATTGCTATTTGAGGGACGCTTAGTTGGTCCTCTGCTTTCAGCCTTGGACAAGTAGAGAGGTGCAGAATTGTCTCTGGGAAGGCTAATTCAGGTAGATCACATTTCTAATCTGTTTGCTAAGAAGTGCATGGCAATAGGCAGACCATTTCCTTCTCATGCTGGAAAGTCTCCAGTTAAGTGATTAATTGATATTGGAATGGGTCTGCTATTGGATTAAACGATAGTGAAACATCTTCCGTCTTCTTGAGTGGGCAGTGGTGTGTTGTGTAAGTCTGTATCTGTCTTGCATCATTCACTGGGATATCGTGTGACTGGACTGAATCTAAAACACAGAATCAAGGTACCAAAACAGATTTGCTGCATTCATCAGATGAAGACATCCAACAACTGTTGGCCAGCTGGGTTTGCTGTGTGTCTGGGTCTGCTCAGAGCCAGCAGAGTAAAGGCTCTCGCTGGAGCACTGGGAGTCTCAGGTGGAACAAGCAGCTGCTCCAAAGTTGTTCTTGTGATTCTTCTTGGCAAGAAACTATATAATCAGGTTTCTTTTAAAATCTCCCAAATCCTTCTTTGCTTTGATTCTGTGTATAAAAATACGTAACTCTTGGATAACTGCTATGATGAGTCTTGAAATTTAATGATAAAATGAAATGTCAGGCAAGGAAACTGTAAATCCTGCCTTCTTAAAAGTGTCTGAATGAAGAGCTGAGCTCCTTGTTGTCCTGAGGAGCAGCCAGGTTAGATGATAGTAATGGTCTTTCCCAAACAGATGATGACACTGATGTTTTGTATGCAGTGTACTGGGACCCCGTCCCTGACCTGAATGCAAGACAAGGGGAATGAAATGTTTTAAGATGCTTAGCT
Source organism: Nipponia nippon (assembly GCF_047370975.1). Taxonomy (NCBI): domain Eukaryota; kingdom Metazoa; phylum Chordata; class Aves; order Pelecaniformes; family Threskiornithidae; genus Nipponia; species Nipponia nippon. The sequence continues at coordinate 4,320,634 of NW_028262369.1, forward strand.
GTTTCCTGACACCTTAAGGAGCCTTTCTAACCCCAAGAGATCACTGGAGTAGATAACTAAGGTGCATACGTCACAGGCTGGGAAATATGCTGCAGCTCCGGGTGATGTATTTCTACAGGCAGAGCGACTGTTTCTGTATTACTTCAGTAAAACATCTAATAAACACTGTCATTTTAAGCACTGCACACCAAAATTGCTTAAGTATGAAATGGGCATCAAAAAATCAAAATTGGATAAACACATGTGACTCTGTAAATGCTTGAAGCACAATTAGCTGCAGTATTTTGATGAACTCTTTACATAGCACGTAGAAAAAGCAGCTTGTTTACACACTAAGTTCAGCATTATGAGCTATGCTGTAATTTGTTATTTGAAAACGCAGTACTGCATGCCTCTGATTTTATAATCTGTTGACTCAAATCACTGACTGTCAAGTACATTTCAAGATTATCCATGTTTGCCTGTCAGATTATATTTTTTAGGGAGCACAGCTTGTATTTATTCTTAACTCTGCTGATGATTTTCTCAGGTTTCTGCCATATGCTACGTGTCACAGGTGAGTATTTTGCTGTCTTAAAATTTGTCAACTCTGTATCCAATTTAATAGTTCTGTCATCTCAGCATTGCCATTGGCACTGAATTACAATAGTGGATATTTAAGCACCAGATTATGGCATCAAATATTTGTTAAAATAACAAATAACAAGAGCAGACATTTTAAGAAGAGTCAGTAATACTTTAAAAACATCAGTCAGTCAACAAAGGCATAAAGACTGATTTAGTGACTAATTAAACAAAGTTTGCTGAATGTTTGTGTCTACCTAGCTAAACTGCAGTTTTATGCATCTGTCTCACTGTGGGCTTTACGCATGATTCACACACTGACAAAACTCTGTTGAAAAAGGTGTATAGACAATATATTTAATGAACACTTTTAATGGTTTGAAGATTAAAAACAGAGCAAGATTTGTAAGCCCATGTTCAGAAAGGATGCAGATATGTTCTTGTGCATAAATTACATATTAGCTGGTTCTCCAATGTAGATTATGCAAAATAGAGGTAATATGTAGTACTGTGCAATGTTAATATTGATCAGCTCTTTTGAAACCATATTCTTGTTCTGATGAAGGTCAGCACCCTCCTTAGATTCCGAAACACAGAAAAAATAAGTGGGTGGTTAGATAAGTGCTATGAAAACCACAGCCTTTTAAACTCTAGAGTCAAATAAATACATACCACTAAATGATATCGGTCGTTTAGTTTTACCATTTTCCTGTTATAATATCACCAGCCCATCAAAGCAGTGAAATTTAAATCCCCTTAAAAACAGGGCTTATTTATGTGCCTGGAATTACACACTGTATTGGATTAGAACTACAATTCCAAATATGAACCCGATTTGAACAATAATTACAAGTTCCTTGTTATTGGAAAGGCAGCCTTGTTTCCCTGTTGGTTTTTTCCCAACACCTTTTTCCTCTCTCTTTTTTTATAAACACTTCTCTTTTAACATCTCTCCAGTACTTGAACCAGGAGTAATCCAAAAACTGTAAGGGAAAGGGTTTCAATCAGCAGGTGGGAATTTATGTTCCTTTATCCTTATAAACACTGCAATCCAAAACCAAGCATCAGAAGTTAGCGCTCAATTCTGTTTATTTTCACACTGTGATTTTTAACTAGTCCTGAACATTTAACTCATGTGAGCGAACATTTTTCTCATGGAAGCACTTCTTCTGTCTGACATGTTCAAGTTATTGACTTTGCTTTACCTTTGGTTGGAAAGATTTATCTGCCCATTGCTCACAGGCTGCTGGGCGATGTCCAGCCTCTTCATTCATGGCAATGTTGTGCTGATTAGAAAACTTGCAACAAATGGCAAAATCTTGCACATGATCTTCGTCTAATCAACTTCAACAAGGCTCTTCCCTAACATTGCAAATGAAATCTAAATATTAGTTCACTCTTTAGGTTTTCAGGTTGTGCTCAGCATTGCAACCCGCTTTATGCAGACCATAACTACCCCAATATAATGTGGAAATAGAGAAGGGAAGAAACAAGAACGAGAAAGCAGAAATCAGTGTTTGGTGTTACTGCAGTCTCCTCTCTCCTGGGCAGATTTGATAGGCGAGTGATGAGGTTATTAACCGCAAAATTCAATCTGGAGCCAATTGACATTTCATGTGAGTCAGAGCTGGAGCTGGCAGCACAGTGGGACAATATATTTGCAATTAGCAAATATTTTAATGTGCACTGGCATGTCCTTCAATCAGCTGCTCTCCCAGCCTTTCCTGTTTACTTTTCTGTGAAGAAGGTTTGTTCTTGTGAGGTTTCTCTGAGCAGATTTCTCTGTTGGCAGGAAGGTGATGGAATAGCAGCTTCTGTCTGTGTTCAAACCTCAAGGACACAGGTACTGAAAAACATTGCACCTCCCAAGCAAGCCCTCCTTTCCTTACAAAGTGTCCGATATCCAGGCTAGCACAAGGAACAATACTGTGCGACTGGGACAGCCCAACCTCTGGGGCAGCTGAGGAGTACAGAATCTCTTGTGAGGAGGATGTGAGTATGAGAACGTGAATCTCTTCAACAATTTCTCTGCTGCACTGTGTTAGCATACCATTTTTCAAAGCATTCAGTGAAGTAAAAATATTTTTGTGAATCAAATCCACTTCTGCATAGTTCAGAGAAAATAATAAATCTCTGTACTATAATAAAACAACTTGTATCTAGGTGAAAATAATAAATTTGCAATCTTGAATTAAATAATATCCCACTTCCTATAAACCGTGTGACTGAGAGAAAAAAAAAGAAAAGCTTTTGTCTTCTGAGCTCCTCTAGTCCCACACCGCAAGGACTAGTCCCACGAAGGTATGTGGCAGTGGCCTGTCCCCGTGAGTTACCTTTCCTAGATGTGGCTCCCACTGGGGCTTCAAGGTCCCGGCAGAAGCAGTAGGGCTTTTCCTTGAGAAACAGCGGCTCTGGAATATTTTGCATTGGCCATTTTCACAGTGCCACCTTTGAGCGTTTCTAATGCAGTTGTGCAGGGTGAAACTGTTCAAGCTCACATATTTTGATTTCACTGTTTTTCCTCGCTATGACTCTTTTTCTTTCCAGTTCATTTTTCTGTTTGGGTTGTTAAGCTGCTGCTTTTCCTGTACCAGGACAGGCTGCACACTTTATTGATTAAGCTGCCTGGTTTTCTTTTTCAGTGACATCCTTCATTTGAATGTGTATCTGTTTTGCTGAATCAGCTGTGTATTGAAACACTTGAGGGTTCAACTACTCTTCTGTTTGAGCTGCATATTTGGTTTAATCCTCTTGTGCTTTTTTGCTTGTTCAGCTGGCTACTACTTTAGCCAAGTAATTTTGGGGGGTGGAGGGGTTGCACTGCTAATTTCGTTTCTGACTGGGAGATATATTCTATAAAATGAGTTCTAGTCATTCACGGCTGCAACTGTATATTGTTAGAGTTAAATGCCTTTTAAGAGAAAAAAAAAAAAGATTATTTATTTTATTTGCAGCGTTTGCAACCCAGTGTCAGGAATACCGGGAGAGTTCCCTACCTGGAAGCTAAACATAAGTAATCGGGAGCACAATCTGAAGCCCTGTGTGTGTGTTGGGGGGGGGGGTGGTGTAAGTTTAAAGAGAGATTTAAGAAGATCCACTCATTCACTCTCTTTAGCATCTATGAAAGTTGGAAAGCCAAGTACACAGCCTAGCAAAGGGAGCACGGGTGCAGATTCGATTGCATTTCAAGAGAGCGGTATATTGCTATGGCAGTACCTTCCCTCAGAATTGAAGCTGGAGTCACAGATAGCTCTCTATTTATTTATTTTCAATGGATAGAGATCCCAGACTTTAAGGGATGCTTTCCAGTGCAGACCCAGAAATGCTAACTGCCCCAAATCCTAATCGATTCTAGCCAGAGAAAAGACTGTTTTCTCCAGCCACTTCCCGCTTTTGGCATCGAGCTCCTGTTTGAGACCTTTCAAATGCTGCCGGAGATGCCTCTTGCTCAAGAAAAATTAGCACATCTCTTGAGAGGGAACAGACTGCAAGTCGTAGCACACAAATAGGTAAGTGATAGCAGGGATCTTAGGGAGAAGAGTGATCTCCATTGCCAGCAAAGATATGGTACTGCAGCTCACTGCTGGTCTTAGTGTCCTTCCACCTTCCTCATCTTCTTCTCTTTAGGCATCAGGCCATGCCTGAATTCACCTGAAACCAGCAGTGGCTTCTGCAAGTCTTCGATGCAGTTCATGCTCCACATACCAGCCTGGGGTTTCTGTACGGAGCGTAGCTACAGGGAACTGCTCGCAGGCACCTTAAGCTGGATCTAAGATACCATATGGACAGATTTAGCATCTCCATTTCTAAAACTGCTTTAATGTTTACCTTGTCTCCAGTTGCTCATCATGTAGACTCACCTAGAAAGTGCTTGAAGCCACAGGATTAAACGGGGAGCTGCCTCACTAGAACTAGAGTCAAAGGCAGAGCTGCCAAAGGAGAGCAACCACCAGCCAGGTTTCTCGGCTGGAAAAGCCTCCCCTTCTCCTCTGGTTTCGCAGCTACCTGCAGCTGGAGGGGACCCGGCAGGACCAGCACACAGAGGGCACAGGCAGCGGACCCAGCCTGCAGACGGGGACTCCGGTAACGGGGTACATCTGCGTTGTGAGCTGGTCACAGCCCGTGTGCCTGGCTGCCTGCATCCGAGCTGTCCCGGCAGTGCTCCCTCATGGCAGGACCAGGAGCTCACAAGGGTATTTTTAACTCACATAGTAGACCCTTTCCACTTTCTGGAGTGGGGAGACATTAAAAATTTGCAGGAGCTTTCTCACTGACACAGTGAAATAACCCCCAACACATCTGCTCCCTCTTAAGTCAGGAGAAAAGTTGTGTGTAACTTGGGCCCCTGGGTAGTCATGCATCGTAGCTAGCAGCTGTTGTTCATGTATTTCAGTTCTTTCCTATTTTATGATTTCTTTACTTTTTTTTTCTTTTCTGAACACAGTTTGGGTCTCTATGTATAACAAGAACTCTCTAAGACTTCCCTTATCCTCTTACAATTTCTGATCATCATTTATTATTACAGTATTGTTCTTGCCAAATCATTTACTTGTGGCATTTTGAAAATGGACGTGATAAGAGAGAAACCTTATCAGCAAATCTCATGCTTTCTCAGTAGCACTGAGCAAGATTGTTAGCTGTACGAAAACTCCTGGGAAGTTCCCACACAAAGCTTTTTGGAGGCTCCTCGTACAGCACTAAACAGACTCCGGTGCAGACTGAGGACTGCAATGGCAATACAGTGGAATTTATTTCAGTGTCTGCACCTGCCTCTTCTGTTCAAATGGCTGCAAGTCTGTGAAATCATTACTAGAAATTCTGTGACCCTCTTCATCAAGGCTCTGCAGAAGGCTGTCATTTAATGGGGAAAGTAAATGAAACTCAAAACAATGCAAAAAAATCAACTTTTGGAGAAAATGGCAAAATTGCAGTGAGGTCTTGCAAGAGACAGACATCCAGTGCTGGTGAGCAGAATGTGCATAAGTGACTGATGTTTATGGTGTTCCTGCTTCAGGACCCAACTCTCAAGGCTGTTACCATCAGAGGGAAGATCCTCTGCAGTTCCGTATCATTATATCCCTTTCAAAAATGTGGCATCTTTTGTATCCACATTTCTGTTTACTAATTACATTTTATGATATTTCAATACTTTCATATTTTCAAAAACATCCTCCCCCAATGCCTGGGGTAGGCCCGGTGTAGGAGCAAGCTCCCTGTGCTGAGAACATAAAGGCTACAGAGGAAGAAACGCGGTTTTGCTGCCCCGCTGCTGGAGGTGGCCCCAGAAGTGGTTTTGCCTTTTGTGAGCAGCCCGTGGAGATTAGAGCAGCCTGAACTGTTTGCAATCAGCCCTCCGAGCCCTTTGCTCCCTTGAGCTGAGCTCTAAGCAGCATCTGGCCCCTCCGTGACCTTGGTCTACTGAAATGACATTGGAGTGAAGGACTTTTTAATTTTCACTCTCCCCTTTTTTTTTTTCTTTTTCTTTATCCCCCCACTTTTTCAATGTGTTTAATACTGCTGTGGATTAGAGAGTCTCTGCTGTAAAGGAGAGGGGGCTCAAATGGCATCAGTGTTATCAATTCATCTGTAAGTGATGCCTTACAGTAAGGCGGCCTGGAGCTAAGCAACCCTGCCATCATCAGGCTCAGTTCAGCAATGCAAAATACAGGGAGACATTGCAGCTTCTCCGCAAGTCCTGGAAGAGCTGCTGCAAGGCTGCAGCGGTTCCTTGCTACAGGCACTGTGCCGGAGAGGTATTGTAAGAATTTGTAGCTATCATAGAAAGTTTCCCTGTGAGAGATTTCCTATTGACTGCTGGAATTTTTTAGATGAAAACTGGGGGAAAAAAATAAATCTGAAGGGAAAGGCTATTATTACACTTCATGAGCTGACATTTTATCTGAAGCCAAGAGAGATAAAGAAAAGCATTACAGCAAAACCACCCTCAGAAGTTTGGGCTGGCCTGGGCAAATACTTTTAAATATTTACAGGAGACTTCTGCAGATCACCTACCGCTTATATCTACAGTCCTCTTAAGGCAGGAATTAAAACACACAGGCTGGATGATCAAGGTCACTGAACACATATCATTTTATTTCTCAGGCCAAGCCATCTAGCTAGGGAAAAAGGTAAAACTGAACCAAAACTGTACATAAAGCTTGAACTGAACCCAAAGTGATCCTTTAGAGCTTGAGAAATTCTGTCCTCTGAGGAGATGCCCTTACTTCAAAAGTCCTCTTGTCGGTACTCACCCTCCACCCCAAAAGTATGCTGAAGGGGCAAAGCTGTCCTGCCCAGAAGCTTCCCCAGGACACCGTGGTGGCCAAGAAACGTACCTGTAGCAGCACAGAGACTCACAGCCCAGCACGTACAGTCTGAAGGCTCTACGCAGTTATAAACATTTATATAAAGAAAGATAAAAATCAGCTAACTAACAGGAAAACTCATGTTTTTCACATATTTATTGGATGGGTTCTTTCATAGCTCATTTCTATGAAAACAACAGGGCTCCAGTGGGCTGGGTATTATGCAGCTATAAAACCTTGCTGCCTTTCCACAGTGCCCCGTGTTACCTGTGCACGCTCTGGTTTGTAGGAGTTACAAATGGCAAAGGCTTGAGCCACAGGACTCGGGGACTGCTGCCGTTTTCAGGCAGCGCAATAGCAGTCTGTTTTCCTAGCGCTGCTGTGTGCTGGTGTTGGCACACGGATCACAGTGATGCTTAAGTCCTGCTATTATAGAGAGAGTCCAAATGCCTGAAGAGCCAAGGGGGGTAAGGGACAAAACAGCACGGGGGAGAGGCAGGCAAATTACCCATCCCACGCGCTGCCCGCACGCTGCAGTGGGATTTTGCTACTTGACTGAGTTACCTGGGCACAGCTGAGGTCTGATTCCCCTCCAGCGTGGTGGGATGGCAGGAGAACAAAAGCATGGGAGTGCAAAGCAGAGGGAAGTCTCATTCTGCCCAGACCCTCTGCCTGCCACCGCTTGAAGCAGCGTTAGACGAGCTTTGGGGTGGCCTTGTTTTGTTGCTTGGCTCAAAACTCGAGGGCGGCACTGCAAGCCCCTGTCATCGGGCTGGTCACCTGCCAGACAGCAGAGCTCACCTCTGCAGAGGGCTGGCGGTAAACTCCTGGGTTTTGCTGTGCATTCTCTCCCCTGTGCCACCCCTCCTGGAAACACCTCACTTGAGGTGTGACTGTTCAACAACAGTAGAATAAAGCTATAAGAATAAATGTCACCAGGAACATCCCTGACCACCATCAGGTTTTCTGTCCATGACCAGGTGGACTGAAGCTAGAGCTTTTGCAGGTTGTTTGGGATTAGGGAGAAGGATTTATGATTTAGCCTGATCATAACAAAGTCAAAGACAAGAAGGTGGGAAAAATAAATAGCAATTCCCCTAAATAATCACTTTATACTAGAGACCTAACAGCTGAATGACTAAGATGGGTGAGCTGGGTCCTCCCTCTCCCAAAGTGTTCCTGCACTGAAGCAGCCCACAGCTGCTGCTGCTGGAGGTGTTGCTGATGCTCCTTGCAGCACTTTGCACATAGGTGGTGGCAGTGTTAGGCTTATATGCAGATAGGAGTGCAAGGCATGTATACATAATTCAGGATCAGTTTTTCATTCCTAGTTAGGCAGCTGGATATTATCCTGAAGATGGGTTTTATTCTTCTACAGGAATAAGTGCCACAGTGTCGCGATGGTTTTGCACCCATGGGTTTGTTATAGAACCGTTACATTGGCCCAACATAGAAGAAATAGCCCAGTTTCTCCCCTCTCATTAGCATACATCTGACCTGAAATGACTCCCGCACCTACATATCTCACTGTTGGTCTCATGGTTATCGCTAGCCAAGAGGTGGTGTTTGTTGTTTGTGTCCAAAAATTGGAAACCTTAATCAGCCCAAGCTCTGCTTTTTGCTCTGTCTATGGACTTCTGTCAAGGTACGTGGCAGCTAATGAAGCGAAGCAAGCCTATTTTCAGAATATCAGAACTGTTAAATAGGGGTTAGCACCTCTGTTTCAGGATTTTCTATCAGAAAAAGGCTGAGATCTGCTCTTTTGGAAACATAATTCCTTACTGACCCAGAGCGAGACAGTAAGTTCAACTAACAAAATGAAAAGGACCAAGCCTGCAACATGACTGATATACACAATTTCGTTTCCTCTACAAGATTATATACACAAAATGTATAAAAGCTGGAAACTTGTCCCTAATTCATCTCTAAATCCTTCCTTCAGGTGTCTTCAGCCTATTGGGGCCTACCTGAGCACGCAAAGAGCCCAGAGGAGATGTTTGGTGGCAGACCCTCTCTACGACTGCCCAAGAACAAAGGGAAAGTGGTGAGTTTCTAAACAGACAACTTATATCATGTAAATACATCATGACAGAGATGGCAAGAGTAAACTGGGAAGTGTCGGAATGGAAATGAGCTTATTTCCTACTGATGTTAATCCTTCATGAAGTATGGATGATAATTAATGTTAATCCACAAAAAATTTCTTGGAAAATTATCTGTTACATCTCTAGGGTGAAAAGGTCTCGGTTGTGGCACTGAGTGCTAACAGTATCGTGTTTGATTTACCAGTGATCATCAAGTTTTACACCAAAGGTCAGGAATAAACCTTGAGTTTGTAAGCTGTGAGAAAGAAATGTATAAACACTTTAATTTATTGCCCTGTCACTGTTAATTCATTTGGTATTCACTGTGATAGCATTGCTGTTAATGAATGTATTTGGTAATAATGTGGATGTCATATATATTTATGCTCTGATCTCTTTCAGTGGTTCAGCAGGCAAAGCAAGTTAGAAGCTTTGCCATTTTAAATTTTTATGAATTTAAGAGGGAAAAAAGCCCATGTTTTGTTTTAAAGAAGTACTTAACAAATATATATCACATTCAGCCACTGCAAATGGGGACCCATCCTATCACAGAAGAATTAGTACTGAACACAAAATGATAGGTGTCCGGAATTGACTGAAGCCAAAGGGAAAGCTTCCCATGTCTTTCAGAGGCAACAGGTCCATTCAAAATATGTAGATCAGCTGGTGTTTGTTAAATATAGCTGTTGTGGTTTAACCCCAGCCGGCAACTAAGCACCACCCAGACACTCACTCACTCCCCACTTGTGGGATGGGGGAGAGAACTGGAAACGTAAAAGTGAGAAAACTCATGGGTTGAGATAAAGACAGTTTAATAAGTAAAGCAAAAGCCGTGCACGCAAGCAAAGCAAAACAAGGAATTCATGTCTGACTCAATTCTTTCTGGGGTGCCATGTCACCATAAGACCTGTTTTTCAAGGCCCAGGATAGCGTTCTGGGTGGTGGCAGGGGGCACGGGATATGTTTCCAGCCATCTGCTGGTTGCTTCCACCGTTGTAAGCACATGGTGCTTGCCTTAATCAGTCTGCCAGGCCTACCCATATTTGTATTTCAGGTATCTCCCCCCATACCAGAGAGGCTTTAACCGCTTGGCTTGCTTGACTGCAGTGCATGTTTCACATTCATGGATAACCTGTGCAATAGTGTCCATGGTCAAGTCCACCCCTCGATCATGAGCCCATCTACATGTTGCATCTCTTCCTTGATGCCCTGAGGTGTCATGGGCCCAGTGAGCTATAAATAATTCTCTCTTTTGTTGCCAGTCCAGATCCACCTGAGCCACTTCAAGCTTAGCAGCCTGATCCACCTGCTGGTTGTTTTGATGTTTTTCAGTGGCCTGACTCTTGGGTACATGAGCATCTACATGATATACTTTTACAACCAGGTTTTCTGCCTGGGCAGCAATATCTTGCCACAATTCGGCAACCCAGGTGGGTTTGCCCCTGCGCTGCCAGTTACTCTTCTTCCATTGCTCAGCCATGCCCATCAAGGCATTTGCAACCATTCATAAGTCAGTATAGAGATAGAGCACTGGCCACTTTTCTTGGTCAGCAATGTCCACAGCCAGCTGGATGCCCTTCTGCAAATTGGCTCGATACACCTTCCCCTTCATCAGTTTCTACTACTTGTCCTATAGGACTCCATACAGCAGCCTTCCGCCTCTGATGCTTTCCTACAATATGACAGGACCCATCAGTGAACAGGGCATATTGCTTCTCATTTTCTGGTAGTTTATTATACAGTGGGGCCTCTTCAGCACAGATCACCTCCTCCTCTGGCAGTATTCTGAAATCTTTGCTTTCTGGCCAGTCCATGATCACTTCCAAGATTCCTGGGCAATTGGGGTTTCCTATTCGAGCCCGTTGTGTGATCAGTGCAACCCACTTACTCCACGTAGCATCAGTTGCATGATGAGTACAGAGGACCCTCCCTTTGAACACCCAACCCAGCACCGGCAGCTGGGGTGCCAGGAGGAGCTGTGCTTCAGTGCCAACCACTTCCGAAGCTGCTTGAGCCAATATCTCTTTTTCAGTTGGAGTATAGCAGGCCTCGGATCCTCTGTATCCCCGACTCCAAAACCCTAGGGGTCGACCTCGAGTCTCCCCCAGTGCTTTCTGCCAGAGGCTCCAGGTAGGGCCATTCTTCCCGGCTGTGGCGTAGAGCACATTTTTTACATCTTGCCCTGCCCACACTGGCCCAAGGGCTACTGCATGAACTATCTCCTGTTTAATTTGTTCAAAGGCTTGTCCTTGCTCAGGGCCCCATTTGAAATCTTTCTTCTTCCAGGTCACTTGACAGAGAGGGCTTACAATCAGACTGTAATTTGGAATACGCATTCTCCAAAAACCCACGATGCCTAAGAAAGCTTGTGTTTCCTTTTTGCTGGTTGACAGAGACATGGCTGTGATTTTGGTCATCACATCCACTGGGATCTGGTGATGTCCATCTTGCCATTTTATTCCTAAACTGGATCTCCTGTGCAGGTCCCTTGACCTTACTTTGTTTTATGGCAAAAACGGCTTCCAGAAGGGTATGGACTATTTTCTTCCCTTTCTCAAAAACCTATTCTGCTGTGTTGCCCCACATGATGATGTCATCAACGTATTGCAGGTGTTCTGGAGCTTCACCCTGTTCCAATGCAGTCTGGATCAGTCCATGGCAAATGGTGGGGCTGTGTTTCCACCCTTGGGGCAGTCAGTTCCAGGTGTACTGGACACCCCCCAGGTGAAAGCAAACTGTGGCCTGCACTCTGCTGCCAAAGGAATTGAGAAAAATGCTGCCTTTGACTCCAGTTCGTATTGAAGTTCTAGCATGTCTGGCACAGCAGCACTCTGCGGCAGCATGACTTCATTTAGGCCCTGGTAGTCTACTGTTAGTCTCCACTCTCCATTAGACTTTCGCACTGGCCATATGGGACTGGTAAAGGGTGAGTGAGTTGTGCTGATTGCTCCTTGGCTCTCCAGTCAATGAATCAGCTTATGGATGGGAATCAGGGAGTCTCGGTTGGTGCGATATTGCTGCTGGTGCACCATTGTGGTAGCAATTGGCACCTGTTGTTCTTTGACCCTTAGCAACCCCACAACAGAAGGATCCTCCCAGAGACTAGGCAAGGTGGACAGCTGTTTAATTTCCTCCGTCTCCAAGGCAGCTATACCGAAAACCCACCGATACCTTTTTGGGTCCTTGAAATACCCTCTTCTGACATAGTCTATGCCAAGGATGCACAGAACCTCTGGGCCAGTCACAATGGAGCGCTTTTCCCACTCAGTCCCAGTCAGGCTCACTTTGGCCTCCAATACAGTCAGCTGTTGGGATCCCTCTGTCACTCCAGAAATACAGGTGAGTTCTGCCCCTCTATGCCTTGATGGCATTAGGGTAAACTGTGCACCGGTGTCCACTAGAGCCTTATACTCCTGTGGGGCTGATGTGCCAGGCCACCGAATCCACGCAGTCCAGTAAACCCCGTTGTCCCCTTCCTCCACCCAGCTGGAGGCACGGCTCCTCTAGTCCTGGTCGTAGTAGTTGTTACTCACTTCTTGTAAATACAAATCAGAAGTCCCTTTATTAAGGTCAGAAGAAGGATCAGCTCTTCTACTGTGTCTGGGGAATTGCCCACTGGAAACTGGAGCAGCAATTTTCCTGGAAGAACCCCCTTTTGTGATCATTTTTCCTTGTTACTCACATACCTGTGCCTCTAGGGCCCAGGTAGATTTTCCATCCCACTTCCTCATGCCCTCTCCGTGGTCATGCAGGTAAAACCCACAGGGTGGCCCGTGGTGTGTACCCACTCTATCCTCTCTCTTGAGCAGAGGAACGCTTATTCCTAACAGTTGAGATACTGGTCCGTACAGGTGTGGAGCGGGACACATCCTCTTTGAGTTGCTGGACCTCACGGGACAGTTTCTCCACAGCCAAGACGCAGGCCCATAAGGAGGAAGAGAGACCTTCTTCGTATTGCCAGAGCTGGCCAGCCAATTCATCCACCGTTTGTCCCTCTCACTCTTTCCAGGTCCAAACTGCCAATGAGTTGGCATGCGACGCTCGTGCGCGCTGTAGAAACTTCTGCCACATGGGTTGTGTGCACTGGACTTCACCTGCATCTTTGCATAACTGCTCACTGTCCAGGTCATCATAAATCACCTCCATCATGGCTAATTCCCTCATGTACTGGATACCTCTCTCCATGGTGGTCCACTTGCCTGGGTGGCATATAATGTCTTCCTTGAAGGGATACCTTTCCTTCACACCTGACAGGAGTCGCCTCCAGAGGCGGAGGGCTTGTGCCCCTTTTCCAATCACTTTGTCAATGCCCCCTTTTCTAGAAAGGGATCCCAGCTGCTTGGTTTCCCTACCCTCCAGTTCCAGGCTACTGGCCTCATTATCCCAGTATCAGAGCAGCCAATCTTTTTGCGTACCTCGCAGCTCACTCTGGGATAGGGATCGGGTGGTTACTGCCTTGTTTATGAGTTCTGCCTCTTCCTCCTCTCGTGATGGCCCTGCTTGAGAGTAGCTTGTCTTGTCCACTTCTTCCTCCTTCCCCTTCTTAGTAGGAGTTTCTGCCCTTACTAAACAAGCTGACTTTCGCATCCAGTATTTCTTCTTGTGTATAGGGGCAGCAGATACCAGCACAGGTTGGTTCTCTGGTTCAGCTGCAGTGCCTGTTGCGAGGGTTGGAGTAACTGCAGCGCCTGTTGCAAGGGCTGGAGTAACCGCAGCACCTGTCATGAGGGTTGGGGTAACCGCAGTGCCTGTCGCTTTGATGTCAGGTCTAGAGACCTTCTCTTCCCCTTGAGGGTACTGAATAGTGTTGAACAGAGCTCGGGAGGCATGGGCCAGGCCCCAGCACGTTGCAGTGATTTGTGTCTCTCCTGAATTGCCAGGGTGACAGCATACTTCTTCCAAATATTTTACCAGTTTTTCAGGATTCTGCACTTGTTCAGGGGTGAAGTTCCAAAACATTGGAGGTGCCCACTGTCCTAGTGGGCCCATACTATCCCACACCCCCTGCCACTCATAACTGTCCAGCCTCGGGGCAGATCTCTGGGTGGTATTCTTAAAGAGTTGTTTAACCTTAAACAAGACCTGAAACACATTCAGGAGACATAGCAATAGGAACATGCTGGTCTGAACATCACAAGGATATTCAAAGTTCTGAAGAGCTACTGTAACTAGCCTGGAGGAGAAGGGAAGGGGAAGGAATGGAGGAAAGTGTCCCCCCTTGTCTTCCCCATAAATTGGATCTCTGAGGAGAAAAGGTGAAGAGTGTAATTATTAATAGTTTCCGAGAGATGGTTCCTGAAGTATGGAGATAACAGTAATGCTGAGTACAAATACCAGATTAGTCTCATGACCAGTGATTTTATCATATCATAAGCCAGCGTTACACAGTACAGCAAAATGATAACCTTAATCCAGCCCCCAGAGGTGATAAACAGCACAACAGGGAACACGTGCAGCGAGTAAGGTGTCACATAACACAACTCTGAGAGCAAATAAATCAACACTGCGACCAGCGACTTACTAACCCGATAATGAATAGTTATAACAACTTTGTTTTAACACAGTCTGGTCAGATCTGTTGTTATCTCAACTTGCCAAGCCTCATGTTGGGTGCCAAAAAGGACTATTGTGGCTTAATCCCAGCCATCAACTAAGCACCACACAGCCACTGGCTCACTCCTCCTAGCAGGATGGTGGAGAGAATCGGAAGAGTGAAAGTAAGAAAACTCATGAGTTGAGGTAAAGACAGTTTAATAAGTAAAATAAAAGCCATACACGCCAGCAAAGCAAAACAAGGAATTCATTCACTACTTCCCATAGGCAGGCAGGTGTTCAGCCATCAACAGGAAAGCAGGGCTCCATCACGTGTAACAGTTACTTGGGAAGAAAAACGTCATCACTCCAGACATCCCCCTCTTCCTCCTTCTTCCCCCAGCGTTATACGCTGAGCATGACGTCATATGGTGTGGGATGTCCCTTTGGGCAGTTGGGGTCAGCTGTCCCAGCTGTGTCCCCTCCCAGCTTCTTGTGCCCCCCCAGCCTCCTCACTGGTGGGGTGGGGTGAGAAGCAGAAAAGGCCTTGACTGTGTAAGCACTGCTCAGCAATAACAAAAACATCCCTGTATACAGTGTTTTCAGCACAAATCCAAAACACAGCTCTATACTAGTTACTATGAAGAAAATTAACTCTATCGCAGCCAAAACCAGGACAATAGCTAATAAATAAATTTTAAAAAATCATGTCTTTGTGTATGAACAAGAGCTGAGTCACAAGTGTGAGAAAATGCTCTTGAATATCTGTTTCAAATACTGAATAAACAAGAAAAGGAACCGACAAAGGAACCATAACCTTTGCACAGTGGAGAAATTTGTGCCTGTATGGAGCCTTAGCTTATAAAAATCTCCTAAATGTTAGTTAACCTTGATTTTTGAACAGTCAGGTGGTACATATACATTTTGATGACTCTTTGCATTAAGGTGATTTTTCCACACATTTTAAAATTAAACACAAATACTTTGTAATCCTTTCATACGTATTTTTAGCCTGTGCTCTACAGATCATGCAACGGTGTCTCAAAACCTAGAGTTTTTTTAGTTAAAGTCAGCAGAAGACTTGCCGTTGGTCTCAGATGCTCCATGACCAGGATTATAACCAATTCATTCTTCTTTTAATCTAGTCATAAGCAATTTCTTAATAAAAATACCAATAAACAGCAAATACCTTCCTTGCTCTGAAATACCTACCTGCAGCAGGAGGCCCCGGACTTCTAGGCTCATGAGATCTTGTAACGCAACATTATTAGGCAGCTGCTGGTAGTTCGTGCATGGCATCCTAAATGAATGCCTAGAAAACGCTTATACACCATCATGATTGTTATTGCTTTATTATTATGCTATAATGCGTTATTCCTCTTACATTTAAAGAGTAGATGTGGATCAGACAGTCCTATTGATATTAATTCTCTTATCTTTTGATGATAAAAATCCTGCTCCATTAATGCTTTGAGTCCAGCTCAACAGAACTGAGTAGCAGTAGGAAAATAAATGACTACAAGTACACTTTAGAAACCTCTGCTGTGACCTAAACCACCTTGCCTATAAATCATGATCTTGCGGTTTCAAAACCTGATACAGTATTGCATACATGGGCTGATGCAAGCACGTGTCGATGTCATTTCCAAGGCTTCCTGGACCCCAGGAAGCCCAGGTCTGCCTGGGGACAGGAGGATGGACAGCCGTCCTCTCCATGGCCCTTGCAAGCCTCTTTTCCACAGCTGCCTGTTATTTCTGTAATTGCTTTGTAACAGCCTTTGTGAATTGATTAGATTTGGAAAGTGCTGCAGTGGAAAAAGGGGACTCTGGCAGGATTTGTACCAGTCTGAGAGCTGGTGTTGCTGGGGGTTGTGCTACCCTCTTGCACGTTCGGAACAGGGACTAGGTTCAAAAAAACCACACTTTAGAGGGGAGAGGGATGGACAGAAAACATAAATTGTTTTTTTCAGACCCTTTCAGTGTTTTCTTCTGAAAAGATCACTGGTTTAACATGCAGTCATGTGTTCCATAGATTAATTTTATGCTTTGATTAGGAAAACTTAAATGTTTCCTTGAAGCCTTTTACAATTTGTTGTCTCTTAATTAAGATGGAAAAGTACCTAAATGCCTGAGCGGTGGATATACTATGAAATCATTTACTATTTTATACTTTCCCAGTTTGTATTTGTAACTTGGTGTCACACCAAATCTAATACATTCCTTTCGTGATGCTCTGAATGCCTTTGGAGCCTTTAGCAAGTGTTAGATATACAAATAGAAACTGTAATATTTACAGCATGCTTATTTAGAAGCTTATGAAACGTCAGGCTTGTATTTAGTGCAGATGTGACTCGTTGTGAAAGAGTCTTCTGGCTTCCTTTGTTACTACATGAAGAATTCATTTTGGCATCTCCCTTTAGGCTTGGTTTCTTTTAAGCCGTGATTGCATTAATAATATCATCTCATGGTGTAACTGATTGAATCCTTTTCACATTGGGGAAGAATTAGAGCCCAGTCTAATTTGCTACTGACCCATAATCAGCAAAGCCATGGAGTAAAGGGCATTATTTTCTCTCAACTTTTCTGTATGGGTATATTCATTTTTATATTTCATAATCACAAGGTAATTAAATGCCCCTAAATGAGGAAACACTTCATGTAAATACCATTTTAACACCAAAGATTGTGCCTGTTCCCAGGGAACAGTGTTACTTAACTAAAAAGCTGGTTTCATTTTTTAAAAGCAAACACATTTTGAGGCCAAAATTGTTGTTTTATTACTATTACTTTGCTCAGATGCAAAAACTGGTTTTCTAGCTAAAGAATAAAAGAACACCTTGATTTTTGCAAGTGTATATACTGCATTTTTTGCATGGTTCAGCTTGCTGGTTCCTTAGATGTGTTTGCTTTAGGATTAACAAGATATCAAACATGTTCAGGTTCTAAAAGAAAGATTGTTATTGGTGATGTTCTTTGAAGTGCTGGAAAAAAGCGAGCTTAGCTTCAGCTTTATAACTAAGGTCTGCTTACCGCAGCTGAGAAAAACACAAACAAACATGGCATGGAGTCACCTATGTATTATCTAAGAAGAGGAACATTTCTCCCAAGTGATTTTCCCAAGGAAACCTACTGTCGTTTACAATCAGCGAGCAGTGCTGCTGGACGGCAGCTAGTTCTGCATAGTAATTTGATGGACATCAATGACTTGATGCCTACTGATGGCACAAAGGAATTTGGCCGTGCATTACATTGACAACCGCAAAAATATTGTCCAGGTTGTTACCATACAAGTGGCAGGAGAAGAGGATTAGCAGCGGCTGCTTCCTTGCTAAATGGCCAGTCCTCCTTCTGTGAGAACTTAGACATGCACACTCTCCTATCCACACCATAAAAATAATTAGCCTTACGTGTAGACTTCCCACATTTTGTTCATTTTGAACTTGGTTTATTGATACCAGGTACTTCTCTACTAGATGAAACATAAAGCTCGCAGAGGGCAGCAGCATAGCCTGGATAGCAGACCCGTTTCTTCAGCTCTGCAGTCAACCATCCTGACAAGGTTTTGGGGGTTTCTTTCTAGTCCCTAATTCTTAAATGTTCATTGAAACCTGAAACTTGAGAAGAATCTTTGCATTTCTTCAGTCTGATAATTTTAGTTTTCCCTTTTTAGTGATACATATGCCCAGTCCTTTCTGAAGCTTGTTAAATTTCTGCACTCAGTGACTCCCTGTGATAATGAGTCCTACAGCCTAATTATGCAACAGGAAAAATATTCTTCTGATCACTTGTGATTTTTTTGGTCATTTTAATCATATTTAATGTTGCATAATGCATCACCTAAAACACAACAAGACTGCGGTCATAGCCCGCCTAGATGGAAGACACCTCTGCAACTGGGATCTTCAGCAGATGCTGATCTTGCTGAACTGTGTTTGAGGACCTGCCAGCACTGCGAAAAGAGACAAGAGAGGAAGAAAAAGGGCTGGACTGTATTTAGAAGCAAGCAGTCCCTTGGAGAAGAGCCCCAGGGTGGTCCTGAGGCAGGACAGAGCCTCACAGGGCACCACCTTGCCCTGCTCACCGAGGACCAAGTTCCTCTCCAAAGTCAACCCTTGAAGTGAGCAGAAAGTGAGGGCTCTGACAGCCACCCATACGGCTTCCCGCAAGACTGTTCAGAAACAAGAAAAGTCACCTATGAATGTTAAGCTTAAAAAAGCAGCAGCACTGATGAGTATTTTTGGCATGAACTGAAGAATCCTTTTGTTCCAGCTACAGCCCACATGCTGATTCAGCTCAGCAGCAATCCTTTTCTGTTCTTTTCCTTTCCCAGGGCTTTCTTAAACACCACTTCTAGGTTGCTGTTTTCTTCCAGCCTGCCTCAGTTATGTTTTGTAATGATGGTTCATAAAAATATTGGCACATACTCTCAGCTGGTGGCAATAGTCTGTAGGAGCATGCTATCAGTCAGGATATGACTGTGCTCTTTTTTCATGTTTTTGCTATATTTGTTTGATCTCATCTACAATAAAGCCTTTTGATACTGCTGAAGTGATAGAAAGGCGTCATATGGTAAATGGTAATCAGGCTTTTCAATATGAAAAGGTTTGAATAAATTTGCTTTGTAGAGTCTATCCAGAGCTAAATTCTGCTATAATTTACAACCGAGTCATTGCCCAGACTGCTCAGCATTAACAGGTGACGTTTTCCTGGGACAAAGCAGGTGCTGTCACCCCTACACACTGCACCTGTGTGACTTACTGACCCGGGCTCCAAACAAAAGGAAATTTTAAGTAGAAATAGATCCTGTCTGAGTTCTATTTCTTTCCTGCTTAACATTCTTTGCTAAATGATAGCTGAAACTATAGATTTTTCATACTGAATATACTAGTGTTTCAAAGAAAGCCAGAATCACAACTCACTGCACACTAAGGTGTCTGATATGTTGAGTGGCTACTTATATCTAGAGAAATGAAAAAAACAGATTTTTGAAAAATGTAAGGGAAAAGATAAAGACAATAGTCTGAACATGCTGTAGAAAAAAGAGGGGAAATACTTAAGAAGAGCCAGATCTTGACTAGAATTTAAATATCCTTCCAAACACTCAAAATTTCCCCACAACGATCATGTTTTCATTCTCAGGAGTAATTTATTTGAATAGTGCACATGAAGAAATTGCATCTGCACTGGCTGAGCTCTGTATAAGAACCAAAGGGAAAAAAGCATCTAATTAACAAGTGATGAAACACTGAAGTGATGAAGTAAACTATTTTCCCAGTTAAAGTTGCTCACTGTGCAGCAGAGCTGATGTTTTCCCCGTAGAGATGTCCTCAAATGTTGTGTTCAACAGCATTCACAGAAAATAAGGTTGGTTCATATAGTTTGTCCAGGCTGTATTTTCAAGTGACATCCAATATGCCAGGCAGGAATCTCTTTTAGTACTGATTTACCTCACCTGGGCTGGAGAAATGAGAGAGACATTTCCGTCATGGCAGGTGGCATCAAAGGAGCTCCAGGGACGTTCCCTGCATTTCAAGCCCCAAGCGATAACAATGTAATGTGTTTATTTGATTTCATCATGTAAAACCAAAGTCATCTCATACAAAACTTCGAGCAGATCAGTCTGTAATTTTTCTTTTTCCCCTTTTTTTGGCCCTATGCCTGACAAATGATGTCCAAGCTACCCAAAATGGAACTTTTCTTCCTCTGTCTTCAGGTTTATGAAGTTCCTTTATGGCTATTTTTAGTTCAGGTAACAAAAAGTGTATGCCACCACCATGAATAGAGCTGTGATGGTTTTATTTCTTGTATTATTATTTTTCATAAGGAATATTTTATATGATGAATAATGAGCTCTGTTCTGTGTCTCGCAAGGCTTGCGTCCATAAGCTCTCAGCCCAAACCATAATGACAGAGCATTTCCACCGATCCTCCTCTGACCCTTTCACTCAAAAATCTCTACAAAACCAGCTGACAATAATTCATACTGACGTTTCATTGCCAGTGGCCATGCAACTGCACGTTGTCTCTTCTGTAAGGAGGTAAGTGCTGGGTAATTTCATGATCATCACCTCCAAAACCTTAGGGGATGCTAGCAGAAAGTTAAAAAAAGGAAAGTAAATGCTAAAACCTCAAATGAAAAGTCAGTAAGTTAGTTTGTAAGCTTGACTGGGAAAGTTTCAATAAAGGTGGACAGCAAGTGGTTGTGGAGGTACTGGAGATCTTCCACTGGCCAAGTCATGAACTCAGCTACAGCTGCCTGAAAACCTTGGGCATCTTAAAGTACATTTCCCAGTGAATTTCCACTGTGAATTTCCACCAATACCCATTGGTGGTATTCATGTGGCCCCACACCTTAGCTGGCTAGGCTGAAGGGCTAGTCTCCATAGGCTTCCTAGAGAGCCACTGAGGAGAGGTGAGGAACCAAAAATACTGGTCCTGATCTTGGGGGAACAGCTTCTGAGGGGGCTTGTATTTTCTCATTAAATATACCACACCCTGAAGGACACTTCCCCATAAACTAGATGAATCCCTGTAAAGTCAAAGCTGAATATACTTGGTAGCTTTGTGTTAATGCTTAGTTGTTGGGTTTTTATTATTCTTATTTTCTGAAGAAAGTCTTTTTTCTTCTGAAAAAATGTTGTAGCGAACTTGAAATTCAGAAGATTTCAACCAGCTGTATTTCTTATCTGATGTCCTTTCACAACATTACTGTGCCGTTGTCAGAAATGTATAATCACGTCTTGAGAAAAAATCCTTGTTGCCAGATTCTGTTGATTCTGTGTAACTATATTAAAATATTAGAAATTACCTTGGCACGCTGATGATTGTTTTTTTTCCCCTTTAAAAGCTGAAGAAAGGATAAAGTGAACACTGGACTGACTATTTTCTCCTTCTATTGTTTATAATAGTGACTGACCTTTCTTTGGAATGAAAGATCTAAAAATAGCATTCGTTCCTGGTGACAGGATGGTGTTTGAGATGCAGGTTCTAACCCAATCAGTTACTCAGACGTAGGAGTAAGCTATTTCTATTGAACAGTAAGATGGATTAAATGCAGAGTGGCATTAAAAGGAGAGAGTAATGCAGAAACATCACTGTTGTTTCTTGAATGTAATTTTAAGCAAATGACCTTAAACTGCTCACACACTTGAAAATAAATCTCTATTCTGCTTGGGTAGAGTTTCCACCATGCTTCTTATTTGCAAGCAAATATGAATGAGACAGATCCTGAATTTTCATTTCTTTTTTCTATTTTCTGTCAAGCTAACAATTCTTTAAACAAGTCAAAAGTTACAATGAAGACTTTTTCAGGAAGGAGATATAAATAACCTGCCAGCAAGCAGCGGTGCGTATGCCAATGCTGCCAAGCGTGGAGAAGGCACTGGCATGGGGGTTGCAGGATGCCCAAGCTGGCTGTTCCCTGGGCAGCAGGCTCCCCTTCCCTGGTTGGTGACAACAGAAGCAGGTGTGACACATGGTGTGGGCATGACTACAAGCTGTGTTTGTTCTCCTCATTTGGGCTGCAGTAGTGACCATACCTGGCAGGGACCCCAAAACTGCATCAAACCTATGATTTGCACACTTTATTTCCCCTTTTCTGCTCCTTAACTCTCCTTTTCACTGCTCTTGTGTCTCCTTTCTTCTATCCCAGTTTCCTTCCAAATGACCCCAAATTGTATTTTCCCCCTTAGTCTCCATCCTGCTACACTCATATCCAAATCTGGTATTTCCAACACTGTCCTCTAGGTACCCTCAGCTTGATGTAGCATCACTGATACGGACAGCTTGGTGCTGTGCCCTTGCAAGGTCACGCAGCCCAAGAATTCCCCAGTGCTCCCCTCAATTGTCTGTGCACTTTGGCCATTTCTCACATAGCTCCCCCTAAACCACCTTGAAGTCCAGACATCCCTCACAGCTCTATCTGGACCTTTCATCACTCCTCACACTTATATTTCACGTTGGGCGATTCATCCCGTTGCGTGCAGTGGTCTCCCAGCTCACCAGGCCAGGCCAGCCCATGACCCTGGCACCTGCCTGCCGCCCCAGCATGAAAAAGCTTTCAGGAAACACGTTGGAGGGACAGAGACTCTGCTAAGACAAGGAGTACACAAGAAGATGGGAGGAGTGGTGGCATTGAGGTGGCGCAGTTTCACCTGGCCCAGAGCAGAAGACCAGGTGGTGCCTCCAACCATGACCTGCATCCTCGAGGATGGAGAAATGTTGGAGGAGAAATCCTGATGTGGTGGGATCTGTGCCAGCAGAAAGAGGTGCTTCTGCAAACTTACAAGGAGGTAATTTATTTTTCTTGCATGTGTGACAGTTCTTACCCATTCAGAAACTGAGGGGGAGTTAGGAGAAAGGCCAGACCATGGAGACATCACAGTGCCCTGCCCTCAGCCCACTTTTGGGGAGGTGCAAGAGCATCAGCTACTGCCCAAGGGCCTGCGGTGCCTGGTGCCTGCCCCTAGCAGAGCCATGCTCCCCCACCCCCCACCCCCCCCCCACCCCCCGTGCTCACCTCTCCTGGCTGAGACTGATCTCGCATCAGGGGTTGGGAAAAGGCTTGGCAGCTGCTGGCTTTGATGAGCCGGCCGTGCACAGAGTTCCTGGAGCAGCGGGAGTGAGCGGCTGGCTGGGAACTCATCACAGGCTGATGGCAAGCTGTGCAGCCTCCAAAGCCGAGTGATGCGCCGGCCATTACATTATTCTTTTAAATTCTGAACTTGGACAATGCACAGTGATAAAGGCATGGCAGACGTTTGGCAGCAACTCAGAAAGGCACTTAAGCATATGCTCAATGTTAAGCATATTGACAATCACGCTTCTCCCCAGGAAAGCACATTCAGAAGAGCTTTGCCAGGGCTAGGGCTTAGAGGTCCATCAGGCAGCAGTAGTCCCAGGCAGGATCATCAAAAGATCCTCTGAATGCATTCTCCTCGGTATATGGGTTTTTAGGTAAAACTATGAGGAAAAAATCATCTGCCAAAAAATGAATTATACATACAGAAGCAGGTCAGTGAACATATTTTGATGAATTTGGGGACTCCAATTTCTTTCCTAAAAAAAAACGAAAGGGAGGAAAAGGGAACTGAACTAGTTGCCTAGGTGAGGAAGTATTCAGTGAAAAGGCTCAGAAATAATAGTCATTCATACTCTTGGAAATGCCTAAGAAGTGCTCCATTTATGTATTTTCAAAGTAAATTATTTCAGTTCTTCAAATTACTAAGCATAAAATATCTTGAAGTTTACCTAAATGTTAAGATGATGGTTAAAAAGAGCTAAATACTATGGAAGTGGAATAAAATATTCTGTTCAGGTTGAATGAAAACACTAGGTAAGTCTGAAACTGTTTTAGAAACATGTATGATCCACCGAAACAAAATCCATTATTTGCACCATTTCAGTGGAAGATACCATCAAGTAAAATTAATATTACATGTGCCAATTTGTATTTTTTTTTTTTTACTTTTCTACAGTGTGTTTAAATTATTAAGTCAATGAATGGGGTATAAGTACCTTAAAGAGAACAGAAGATTACATCTACATCCCTTTCCTGCTGATGGCTTTAGCATAACTACTTCAATAGGTTTTTAGCCCTCCCTGGGGAGCCTCAGCTCTGCCACCACTAACCCGTCGCAGGTGGCGGGAGCTGGGTCAGTCTGAGCAGTTCATTCTGGCAGAGGAGGCTTTCGGTGCACCGGTAGGAGCTGTAACGCAGGGGCACAGGGCAGAGAGCGAAGGGTGGAGCCCCTGTCCCCGTCCGTGCCCCCATCGCCATCCATTTTATTTGTGAGGAATGTAGAGATGGTGGGTTTCTTAGAAGCTGAGGGATGCTGTCAAACTTTCTGGGGGAAAATTTTATGTAATGAGAAGAGGTCTGGGTTGAGGGGTGCTTCCAGCAGCAGGCAGATGAGAACAGCAGTGAAGGCAGTGATAGCGGCTGAATCAGAAAGGGAGCCTGGTTTCACCTGTTCCTTGCCCCTCTGTCTCTATTAAGGTTTTTATACAAACCAGGGGAAGTGCAGACTTGCATTGCTTAAAGAACCATTTAAGCTTTTCTACCTGTAATTTTGAGAAAGGTGGTGGCTGTGCATCCCCAAAGCTATTTCTTCTGGAAAAACAGTTTCACCAAACTGTAGTACCTACGCTGGGTGATGCTGCTGCATGTTCGTAATGAACAGGGTTTGAGGACACGCATATCTGATCTCCTGAAAAAAGGCAGACTTATGTTCTTGAGCATGTTCTTAGCCATAAGCTCAGCAATGAATTGAAACCTAAACCCCTCTCTTTCATGAGAAAATAATTGAATCACTTTTATGACTGTACATCCCTGGCATGTCATCCCCCATTCACAATACACTTACAAAGCTATTTATTTTATAATGCTGTGTTGTTGCTATTCTCCACCTCCACACAAAGAAGGATGCCAAGGGAAGGCAACTCTGAAAGGGACCTTTGGCAACTACCATCACTCCTCAGCGATATTCTTCCTACTCAGCACAAAGCCTTAATGCGTCTGCAGTCCATCAAGGGCTACCTGTCATTCCTCCTGTCTCCTCCCATGTGTTCGAACTCTTCTATATTGTGTTTGTGTCAATTAAATTCAGAAGATATTGTGTTCAAATGACATTAAGGTTTTGACACAAAGTTTCAAAAGCAGTCACAAAGCAAGGTAGAGCTAAGAGCTGATATTTCATCACTTTTCACCTACCACAGCTACAAAAGAGTTGGTTGTAACCAAGAGAGAAAATGCTGACTTTCCTAACAATTGTTTGAAAGGTGATGTGCAGTTCTCCAACCAGGTTATGTATTTCTTCTTAATAAATGGGACTGATTAGGAGTGTATTTTTTAGCAAAATAGTGCACCCATAGCTCTCCGGGCCATCACAAAGCGTTAGATTCAACAGATGAGTTATCAGTACATCAAAATAATTTCCTCTGTCGAAGAGGAAAAAATTCTGCACATTAAAACTAGACTGATCAGCCAGGCAATCCTTAAGACTGACCCCAGAGAAATGGGTGGCTTTCAGCTCCCCTCCTAGCTTTCAGGGAAGGAAATCTCAATGGCTTCTGTTCTGGTTGCCCTCGCTGGAAGAAGTACTCAAACTGGTTTTGTAGGGCAGCTGAGCCCTTTCCTACTGTGCAGAGAGCAGTCATCGTTCAATATATACCTGTGGAGGACAATTATGGGTATCCCCATGGGCTTTATTTCACAGAGGACAATAAGAGTTGATGCTTTCTCCAGGTATCACAGGCTTCTTGGTGACCTAGTCAGCTTAGACCAAGCAGATCTGCTGCTCCCATTTCCTCCTTGAGAGAGGGGCTTCCAAGCAAGGAGCTGATCCTGTGCACAACTCGGTGTCTGCTTTTGTTTCATTTCACATTTGCAGCTAATCAGAATTTTATACAGATCTTGAATTTATAAGTTTTTCTTTTTTTTTTTTTTTGTAATTCCAAACTTTATACATTTTTTTTTCTCAAGAAAGAAGGCAGAAAATATGATGATATTATGGCATTCGCAATTTTGTTATAGTAGGAATTTTTGTTTTGCTGGTTGGCAGTTATCAGTACTTAATAACAGCATCATGATACATTCAAATAGATCACTTCAACTGCTTCTATTTATCTTCTAGTTACCTTTGTTATTTTTTTGCACTACCATTACAGGAATCAGTCACAGACCCTCAACGTTTATTTCAAGATGAATTACAATGTTATTCTTTGGAGAATTTTCTACTTCCCTCTCATGTCAGCTGTAGCGCCTGTTCCCGTTGCTGAAAGGAAGAAAGCTGTGCTGTGAAAATGTTGGACTGAGTTAGTCATTCAAACTGACTTTGAATTTCAAACCTAGACCTTCACATTTTCAAAATTTGTTTCAAAAATATGCTTTAAACCAGATCTTTTCTTACTTTCCAACATCAGTGGGTTTTTTAGATGTACTTCTTTATCAAAATCCAGTATAGGTTTGTAGTATATCAGTACTGACACATAAGTAAATAATATGAAAATATCATACATAAAAAATGAAATACATTTGAAAATGAAATTACAATACTTTGAAAAGGCAACTTCTGCATTAAAAATCTGAATATTCTGAGCATATTACATGCAGAAACTTTCATTTCAATGCTTTTCACTTTGTAGGACTTTTTCCATTGCAAATTCTATAGCAAAAAAAGAAAAAAAAAAGAATTAAAATAGCAACTGCCAGTAGAAAATTATTTTGACAAAAATATCCAGCTGATCTGAATTTTCAGTTTAAAATATCAGATGGTTTGCTTGTGTGTTTGCCTTTAAAGCCATTTTTTTCCCCAGCGAAGTTCTCCACACAATAGTATGTCAAGGAAATGATCCCTGTAGAAAGACCTTAAATGACAGATATACCCCCTACCCCCAAAAGCAAAGAGGCTGCTGACCAATGCATATGAACTGCTTTTTCTTTTTCCCTCACAGACTCAAGGAGCTGCCACGCAAGGAAGAATGGTTCCTCTACATGTTACAAGGAAGATGGGGTCCTCTATGTGTTTCAAGAGGTTTCTAAGCTGAGAAAGACCATTTGTGCTCTCCAAAGCATTGGGATGGGAAGGGTCGGTACAAGGCTGGACCACAGAGGGGATCCCCTCTGTCCCCCCCATGCCAACCTTGCCTGTGCTATCTTGGAGGAACAAGAGTGTTGTTTGGTGCTGCCGGAGGACGGCTCAGGTAAGCAGCTATAATATTCTCTCCATTACCAGGAGGAATAGCTCAGTGGGAGAAAAAGAAAAAGGTCTGCCAAAGAGGGGGGCTTTGAAGCCAGGAATGTTTTTGCAGCGTGTATGCTCCATGGCACGACAGCCAGGTAGGAGGGGAACTAGCACGAAAAATGTCCATTAAGGAATGAAAAGAATGTATGGCTCCTCACTGCTTTGATCCTGTCTTCAAAGACATCCTGTGAGCCTCCTCTTCTGCAAGGCAAAGCCCATGCAGAGCATTGCCCAGCATGTATGGGCATTGCTGGGGCTGCGGGACAGGGCAGGATGCAAAGTGGGGAGAGGAAGGGCGCTTCCAGCTGCCCACGTGGAGGTCCCTTGCAGCCCCCAGCCCCTTTACAAGATCAATACTGGCTTTTTTTTTTGCTACAAACACAAAGCCATACAGTTTATGAATTTGGTCCTAAGCCCATGGAATTGCACAGAAAGAAGGTCTGGAAGGAGATTATTAGGGCTGCCCCTTTGCTCCAAGGTTGGTGTTGCTTCAATCCAGCCTTCAAGGACACTACACATTCATGGTTATGGTTGCTGAGTGCGATCAGGCCACCGGCTTTTCCTCCAACTGCCGGCAGGGTCTTGCTGCAGCCTCCTGAGGCCATTTCAACTTGCTTACGGCTCCTGCCTGTGGCACAAGGGGGTTTGGGTGACAAAGGGGTGACTTGTCCTCTCTGCTGCAGGCACCATGCAGGGCAGCATGGCCGGCACAGCTTGACCCTGGCACAGTGAACAACCATGTCTCTGTATGCTGAGGGAGACTGGACAGCTGGAAGCTGTGGGAGAAACCACCTCTCAAGGTGAACACAGAGTTGTTTTCCAAGCTAATTCTGTCCTTTTGCTGGCAGAGATGCCTGTAGCATCCAAAAGGCTGAGCTGACACACTGATGGACACTCAGCCACCCAGCAAAGCTCACAGGTGTCGACTTTTTCTTACCTCCGACCTGAACCACTCTGAACTGAAAGCAAAAGTTTCCACATGCCACCCTTGTCAGCCGCTCAGTTTGAAATGGTAGAAGGCAACGTCAGGCTGACCTGGCCTGCAGCAGCTGGGCTCAACGGTGTCTGGGGGACGGTTCCTTTGTGCCATCCCTGGACTGGTCCCACAGAGGTGTCATCACGACGCCCTGTGGCTGTCTGGAGACATGCTATTCCTAGACACATAGACGTCTTCTTGCTAAAAATGTTTACTGAGAGAGCCTAGATGGCCATTTCATCTGGACTGCTGGAAGCAGGCTGGCATCATGTACTTCAGCATTGCCTTGTTCTCAGATCTCCACAAGAAATGACAAAACACAGCCTAAATATATTCCCTTAACTTCCTTTCAAGTCATTTTCAGGGTCTTTGAAATATTACAGTTTTACTGGTACCACCTTAATGCAATGAAGCTTTCAAGAAAAAAAGGTCACGGTGCTTGAATAGCTCTGGATTTTAATACCACGAGGTATTTCCACAGCGTTTCTGTCACTGGCAGCACAAAGAGCACGTACAGTTACAGGAGCGCTCCAATATCATGCTAATAGGCTCGTGGATGTGAGTGCACTTCATCCACCTCAGTCATACAGGAAAAATGCTGTCTTTCAGTCTCACAAAACAGTCTTTAACAAGATAAAAGATCTCAGGGTATTATGGGCAAAATTCTCACACTGGAAAAAATGATAATGGTTTCTGCAAGGACCATTCATCAGCCAGCCGCACTGCAGCACAGGATGGGAGCACACAGGTATAATGCACGTTATTTCACCACTGGTTGTTTTTTAATATGAACATAAATGCAAAAATATCTTAGGAGAGTTGTAAAGATCAGTCTTAACTGTTTGCCTTTGAACGATCACAAAACCTGAGTCAGCCGACAGAGCGCCTGTATTCATCACACGCGTATCTGGTGATGCATTGTGAGCGGCAGGGATCTTGCCCTGGTCCCGTAACAGCGTCCTCGGGCTCTGTGCTCCCCGGGTGCTGGTGGGCTGGCGGGGTGAGGGCATGCTGCCCTGTCCTGCCGGGCTCTGCTGGGAGGCCAGCCTGGCACAGAGTCACTGGAGATAGGTGTGTGCACCAGGAGCCTTATATGCTATGCCTGAGAAGGTATTTATCTTACTCGTTGGGTTTTGAGAGCAGAACTATATTTAGACACCTACCTGCAGCCCTTTTACTGGAAACTTACCCTTGTACTAACCTGGACACCAGTCACTGCATATGTCAGGTGGGGAACAGAAATAACCCTCCTTACCCTATGTGTCCAGCCAGAAAACATCAACCATCAGTGCTGCTTAAAGCTGGAATACCAAATATTTTTGTTAACTAGTTGGGGACATATGAAGGTTAAAAATTGACTGCAGAAAGTGCTCAGGACATTTGTATTCAGCATATATATGTACACATACACATATGCACACAGTACTCGGTGAACATCGCTAAGGAGCTCCAAGACAACGAAGCTAAATTTAAAGTGTTCATGGTTTATTTATACATTGTTTTAGGCTTTATTGTAGCTTTCTCTCTATTTTTCCCTGACTGGCTGTGTTTCCTTACAGTCCGTCACAGATTTGACCTGAGCTGGCACCAATGAAAGCCTGTGAGAGCAGACATTAGTCTTTTACAGTTAACAAATATTCTCATTCTCTACAGGCTGTTGCGAACGCACTAATGATTCATGTCTTTTGAATAAAACATGTCACTACTGTCCATCTCAGATCATGGCTAATTACAACTATCACTGTCGTCATACAAATGCTCTTGTAGGGCAGTTCATGTAAAGGATATATCAGGCTCAGCATTGATGTCAATACTTTCTCTGCCATTATAAAGTGTATCAAATATTAAAATGCAATTAGAGTTATTACAAATTTTTAGAAGTTTAAGAATGGCTTTCCATTTTCAGTCAATCGGACATGCTTTTGAAAATGACAAATTGCGCGAGGATGGAAAACTTCAGTCAGAAATTTGGGTTTTAGCAAATATTTTCTCCGTGACAGAAATCATGTCTTTATCTATATTTTAAAAAAAACCCAACAACCTAGAGGTTTCACAAGACTCACTCTGCAAACATTCTGCCACTGCCATTTAATCAAAAGGAATTATTTAGAAAGCAATAAGTTCAATGATGTGAGGCATATAACGGAGTTATGGTTTTCTGGCTCCCTCCCTGAAAACACTCACAAGGCCAATGGTGGCAAATGCAAAAATTAAAACTGGAACCAGTGCCTTCACAACAGAACTGCTAAAAAGTGGGAACCTTTCTACACTGCCTTCCCTTGAAAAACTAAATATCTGATTGGCAGTTATTTGTTAGTGAGAGCGAGAGCTTCTCTTCCCAGCTAGGCAGAAGGCCTGGCCAAGCTCCAAATTAAATAATCGCGCTGCAGCATCCTTGGCTTCCCTGAGCACGGCATCGGATGCTGACTGAAAGAATAAGGGAATAACGGCCCCCAACCTATACCTCTGAGGAGCCAAGTGCAGGGCAAGGGTTGAAAGCCAGAGGGACTCCCAATTCAAAGGTAAGTGCTCAGACAGCCCTCCCGAGACCTGCCTGTCTTTGGCATCCTGATGTTGTCCACATCAATGGAAAAAACAGCAAAATAAATTGCTTTGAGCTGCTTGCTGCAGACACAGCTCTCCCTGCTGCAGGGAACAGAGGGTGATTTTGGCATCCCAGCAGGGAGTCTGAAGTCAGGCAGGATAAATCCACATCTGGCTGTCTTTGAGGATGTGGGTCCGATGCCTGATCCGCAGCGGCATCGCACGCGAGGCTGTGTCCACCCCAGGGTGGCTGCTGGCCGTCTGCACGGGGTGGCCGCTGGCAGGGTGGCCCCGGGCATGTGGGGCTCTCTCCCAGCCTGGCATGACAGGACCATGCCCACAGCTGTGTCTGAGGCTGCTTCTTACTGATCTCGAGATGAGGGAATCAGCCAGTCTGTGAAAACTCAGGCCTGTGACTGTCTGCAATTTCTTTCATTTTCATACTTTACAAAACCTAAACTCCATCCTGAGGTGATTCCCACATATGAGTGAGTGAAGATCCAAGCTGAAGGAGACATCAAATGCCCTGTGAGCCACAAAACCCAAGTTATTGCAGTCAGCTGTGGAAGAAGACGACCTTCATTGTCTATACCATCAGGCCACTATTGAATTTCTATTTCTGTATTATATTCCCCCCCCCCCCCCCGCCCCAGCCAAGGAACAGAAACAGGCAGAACCTGATTCCTCACACTTTTACAAAGAATCACAGACCTGTGACGCTCAGTTTTCAGTAGCTACATGGGAAGGGTGGGCTAAAGGTATGATATGTATCATCTGAAGTTCATTGCAAGTCCATCCAACATGTAGTGGCAGCTTTCATTAGGTTTTGCCATGAAGAAGCTTCACAGGAGACAGGAAAAGAAAGTGGGAAAATTATGAAGTTTGACAGTGATTAAAAGCATTATCTAACCCCTTCCTTTGGTACTAAAGAGCCATTAATCACAATGTGGATATGGATTTATGTAGTGCTCAGCAGTGACCATGAAGGAAATAATGCTGACTCTCCCAAGGAAAAAAAAAAAAATAAAAATCCAAGGTTAAGGATCTGCTCTGAAGTGCTCAGAGGACTCGCAGCTCCCTGGCCCCATCAGTCACCAGGAAAGAGTGCTGCTGCCCTGAGTATTGCTACATCCACCATCGCTGCTGCTTTACTGGGGAAAGCGGTGGGCTGGGGCTCAGCCCCCGTCCTCAGCAGCCCAGCTGCACAGGGCACTGCCGGTGCCGCTCCGCTGCCGTCGCCAGGGCACCGTTTCCCTGCTGCTCCTTTCCCCTGGGTCTCAAATAGCACACAGAAAATTACCTTCATGCTCACCTTTGTTTTCCAAGGTGTCTCTTACCTTGTGTTTAATACACATTTTTTTTTTACATTTAGCAAGGAGAAGTTTCATCAAGGACAGAATTACAAAGTTCTGCCTTTAACTAGACATCAGCAATGCCCTCATACTCTAGATCTGTGTTTTTACAAGCACATGGGTGTGCAGTGCCCTGCTGCAGGCTGTTTCAAAAGGACCATCCTAAGAGATAAATGAAACCTCTCATCAGGGATAATCATTCTCATCTGTAAGAAACCCAGTGAAAGCTGAGGACACTTGGAACCTGAGTGTGATGAATTGGGGGAAAAGTTTGTGTCAGCTAATTGAAATCAGACACACATGCTCTGGAGCAGGACTGCTGTTCTGGGTTAATAGTTGATTTAAAAGCATATCACAGTTTATACACTGATTCTCTTGTTTTGGTAGGGTGCACGAATTTAGCAGAGACAGCCTGGAAAACTAGTTAAATTAGACTCTCTTCCTACCTCTACCCCCGTTTCCCATCAAAGGCTTCACACATATTCGACAACTGAACCACAAATGAACTATTGTTGAATAATTTCTGTAAGCATTTTTGTAGAAATATTAATTTTGGGGCAAGCAAAGCATTTTCCAGCTTATTCTGTCAAACTCAAACCCAGCTGATTCCAGTAAATTATTTTCCAGGAAGCATACAAATATGGAACAGTGATAACACCTCATTGATAAAGGCTGCATTTTTTTTGAGTTTGAGGTCATTACATGCTCATCACATTTCTAATTTTTAAAGTAAATTACCATTGGGAATATAAAAAAATAATAAAATTGCTATTGCTTACAGACTCATCCAGTAACACTTTATTCTGCAGTCTTCCAAGGGGGGAGAAAAAGCCACAGCTGTTCAAAAATACCCAGATAGACTTGAAGTTTGCACTGAAGGAAACAGTTTCCCTGAGAGAAATCTGTTGTTCTGCAACTGTGATTATTTTACGTTTGTGTTTTTGAAAGTTGCTATGGAAAACGTCAAGAACATAAAGTACCACTTAAACCTTGAATTGCCTCGTTTGCCCAACTTGAATTCTGAAATTATGTTTTGCTGCTATAGTCCTCTTTTCAGTCTTTAATTCAGCTGAGACTGCTCAGACATTATGAATTCACACCAATATATTTCACGGACTATCTTTGGGGAAACAGGCTTTTAAAGCAGCTGTCTTTTTACAACGTGTTTATGCCTCCTTTTTTTGGATCTAATGCATAACATTTGGAGGGGGAGATACTACTGCCTTTATGGAAAGGACAAAAGAGCTTTCATTTCTGCTGTTGGTCCATCCTGATACTCTACCTGCAGAAAAAACACTTCTAGACTTTCACATAGCTACACAGGGTCTAAAACATTGGTGCCTTGAGTGCAATTAACATTTTTTTAATAATGGAGATTAATGCCCTGATCTGTTCATAGGACAAAATTTAAATTCTTTGATAGACACCAGTGAATTTAGATATATGCTTGAAGTTAAGTAAGTATTTAGGGCCTTTCTGCATTGAGGTGTTGATAGGCGAAAGTGTCTGGAGCAATGGGAAGTATGAGAAGTTTGGTTTGAAAATGAAAGATAAGTCTGCATTTTCTCATCAACCTACAGGCACACATTGGCACTGCTGTTAGGTAAAGTTTTAGACAGAAATGAACTCTGATGTTTGACCTGTATTTCAAACTTAGGTGCAAAGTAGATTTATCTGAATTCAGGCCTTCCCTGAATTCAGGTAAATATGGGATCAGCCATTGGCTCCAGTGCTCCAGCGGCCAATTTTGAATGTTGGGTTAAAAAGTTGCACTTCTAGAAATGGGAGAGAAACATTTATGCGAGCAAATATCCAAAAGAAAAATGAAACAGTGCCATGGGGAACAAAGCCAAAAGGCCGGAAAAGGTAGCTGCTCAGCAGTATAGTATGTAATAACTCCTGGTAAGTATAAATTAGAATTATAAAAAAAATCTGAAATGTAGTGGCTAGAAATGTCAGCCGTGGCAGATCCCTCTGACGGGTGCCATCCCTGCGCGGGGCCAGTGTGCATCCAGAGGAGCTGGCTCTGTATGGTGTCTTCTGGAGCTGCCCCCATTTCTGATCAAAACCCTCTCCATGCCCGAGCGAAAGCCCCGAGCCTCCCAAACCATGAGCTGCCTGGGTTGCCTGCTCCTCTCCTTGCTGGTGTAGGCTGCACACACTAGGAGAGAGTACTCATTAACACACAGCTAATGATGTCAGGCTTGTAGTAGGAAATCTAAGCGGTCACGTAATACCTAAATTAATTCTTTCCTTAATATGATTCATCAGATGAATCACTAGACCTTTTAATTTACAATTCACCTTTCTGATTTATTTTGCTTTTGTCATACTGCTATTAAAGGCACTCCTGTTCATTGCACACACCAAGCTAAAAAAATACATTACAAAAGTCTCAGCTGTTAAATAGTAGCGTGTTGATAAAATGACTGCAACAGAGCAGATGGGTTCCCACCACTGTGCGTGTTGGCCCAGGGCTCCTGGTAAATATAGAAGAACGATTTCTGTCATTCTGTTGGGGGTATTTATATACTGCCAGTCACCATCCTATCAAGGGCAGAGTAGTATTAGCATTCTTCCCCGGCATGGTTTTTCTTGATTGTTGAAAAGCTTTGCTCTAGCATGCCAAAAAAGTCATGTAAAATGTTAGATGCTAAATAGATTAAATAAATGTAGGGTAATGACCCATCCAGATATGAAACACTGGTCCTCTCTACCTTCCTCCTTCCAAGAGGCACAACAGAAATCCAGGCTTCAGAGGGAATACCTTCGAATATAATGTTTACTGGAGAAAGATGGGGAATGACAGAAGTGACTATTGTAGAGAAGATAAACTGAAAGTTTCTATTCATTGGGGTTTCTTTATATTAAAGAATAACAGAGACACCTTATTAAAACTAGGTAATCAGAAATACTTCTTTTCACCACAACCTTTTGGCTCTAATACTGCCTGTGACCAGGTAACAGTGAATTCAAGAGGCCAGCAGAGTGCAAGGAGAGCTAGAAATGCTGGAGCAATGAGGACAGGCCACACTTAACATCTACAGCTTACCAGAGATTTTTTTTTTTTCAATTAAAAAAAATAAGAAAAAGGGAAAAATGACCACGGTGCATGCACTCTTGTCTCAGACTTAATCATATTACTTTCAAGGTTTGAAAGCATTCAAAGTCCCTGGAGAGAAAAATAAGGAGACTTGGACTTTTCAGAAGAAAAAGTTTAAACAAAAAAAGATGCCAGTCCCTCATTGGATTGTGTTGTATGGTAAGTACAAAGACCTGAATTTATCTGAGGCTGAAAAATTTGAAGATTAATCTACACACCTCACCTGCCTGCACCTAAAGCATTTTGCAAGTGCATGTGTGCTGCTTCCAAAAGCAGCTCAGCAGCGGTGCAGTGCAACGCCGCTGGAGCACAGTGCTGTTACAGGCCTTTTCTTGGTTAGTGACGTCATGGGCAGGTCACGTCAGCCTGTAAAAGGTTAGCAATACAATGGTTTGAATGAAATTCCTGTTTGCTGAGAGAGACTCTTTTGATTTAGATCTTGCCAGATATCAACCTGGGAATGGCACTGCTAGAGCTGGAGAGCAAAGACCCAAAAGGAGGAGGACAAAGGCACTGCCATCGAGACAACAGACAATGGCGATTTTGGATTACCAATTATCAATTCATAGATTTGGGTCAGAGTTAGTGTTTTTAATTGCAATTGGCATAAAGATTTTCCCAGTGCTTCTCTCAGGGCAAAACTGCCATTTGCGAGCCTAAGGGGGACACTGTGGCCTGGGACAAAGGCAGCGTGTTCAGAGCTCTGGGCTCAAGGAGGATCAACCCCAGGCATGGGTGCGCGACGGCTGCCTCTGACCCAGCGGTTAGAGCAGGACATTCCCAAGGCGGGGACTGCAGCTTGGTTCCCTCTGCCAGGGTTGCCTGACCCTGGTGCAGCTGAGGGGCAAGACGTGCAGGAGAAGGACCAAACCTATGAAGACCTGGGTCTCCTCTGCTCCAATTTTTGCATGCAAAAAAAAAAAAAAAATTGCTATGAGCAGGACGAAGTTCCCTGGACCAGCTCTATCAGGAGCTCCTGGGCCAACACACTCTGCCCTTGATAGGATCGTGACTGGCAGTATATAAATACCCCCTGAGGGCAGGAGGATGGGGGTAAGCAGCTCTGCTGCTGCTCTCCCTTCCCTCCCAGACATGCCTCTCTCCAGGGGTCACGTGCCTCCAGGCAGATTTCACTGTCTCCAAAATATGAGAGGAAGGGATTTCTCCCTCTTTGGATGAAGAGGATTTCCACCATTTTTCTTAAATGAGATGAGAGACATACATGGTTTAATAAGTAATACGTGGATTTTTATCTTTGTCCTGTTTGCCTTCTCCTCCTTCTGAAGGAAGCTTCTTACCCGGCTGCAGAGGTTCTCTTCCCACCCTTCTTCTGAGCATCAACTTTGTCCTGCTCATAGCAAACTTGAGAAGGGCCCTTTTTATTTACTTGCCCCTGAAAGTAATTTCTCAGGACTTTTACTCTTATGGTATCTTTTGTGTCGGTGTTATAATGAGCAGGAAAATAAATCCCCTCTTGGGTACAGAAAGATTTTTCAAGAAAGCCTGATAACCCTCATATTTGTGAGCATCAAATTCTTTTTTGAACAACAAGACCCAAAAACTATTTTCCATTTTGATAACAGGCATGCATAAAATCAGTGGTCCCTTATCATTTCAGGACTTCACTCTGCTGCACCTTCTTCCTAGGGCAAATGTTTATGAAATAAGCTTATCCTTATCTTCTGAAACAGGCTTGCTAGTTAAAGGAATCCAGTGCCTTTGCTTTTGATGCCATCTTTACATTGGTCTTAATGGAGAAACTCAACTTCTGAAAGTTTATAACTCACTCAGGCATGACTTCTCTGAGAATCCACTTAATTCCTTCTCTCCTTTTTTTAAAAAAAAAAAAACAACAACTTATTATAACTTTCCTGTAGTCTGGATTGATATTATAAAAAACTGCCTGAAAGGACAAAGGCATTAGAAAACTTTCTTTAACTTCAAGCCTGAATGCCACCTAAATTTTTTCCTCATGGTTGTTCAATAAGGATGTTTTCCAGTTTGAATTTGTCACACTGCCTTCTTTCTTGTGGGATTCGAAAAACATCTGCTAGTTTCTACTAGTGAAACACAGATGCATCAGTGCACCTACACCTTCCCTCCCCTGAAAAACCCACTTCGGAACAAAACAAAATGCCAATGAAGCAAAACTAAACCCAATCAAACAGGAAAATGGAGGAGTCTTGTATGGGCAGTGGAAAACTAGTCTGTTCCTCCTGCCACCTCCCATGTACCCTGAAAATAAAACCAGAGTGTTTCTAAAGAAGATACTTGCACTGTAATGGAAGAAGTCATGCTATTTTGAACCTATATGATGAAAAACCCCTCACATAAGACTGTTTGCTGGGGGCAAAAGACCAGCAAAATGAATGTGACTGATGTGCAGCGTATGATACAAAAGTGCCAGTGGCTTTGAGATACCGCAGTATTTCCATGTATGCCAACAAGAATGCAGCCCCTCAAAGATGATTTAACCCTAACCCGCAGCAAGAGCTGCCTGGATGGCAGTGGCAGCTGTAGGAGGGATTTGGGAGCAGGCGTTTAGTAACAGTCAGCGTACGCCTGAGAGTTGCTCTTCCCTAGAGAATTGCTATCCATCTTCACAGCTGCTAAAACACCTTCCGGCTTCCCAGAGGGAAATATTTAAGGTCCCAAGCAGCAAAGAACTGTTGGTAATCATCTATCTATCTACCTGTCTGTCTGTCTATCTGTCTTTTTATCTACCCATTGAGGACAGGAAAGGCAGTAGGCATGCCCATTGCTTATGACAGCACTAGAATCCACATTCCTTCTTTGCAAAACCCACAAATTTTCATTCAAAGGAGAAATTAAATTTAACTGGACTTCGTCCTTTAGACTGCCTTATTTTCCTAACAGCTCTACCTCTTAGAAACAGAGTAGTATGTGCAGCCTAGGAACTGAGCCATGAACGCAGAGCTCATTTAAATACCAGTCATTCTGCTCCCGGCCTGTGTTTTTTCCTCTCTTTTCTCCTGAAAAGAGAAAATTATCACATTCATGCAGATGCCCCATTTTCTAAGGTAGCTGCAATCAGATGTGTTGCACGTCTCCCTCTTGGAAATGGCAGCAGCTACACCCTTTTTGCAGGTTAAAAGACAGTCACCTCCTCTCTAATGGCTTTAAGTCTTTCACAGAGCTAATAAAACAGCATGTTCCACAAAGCAGAATTTATGCATCTGAAGTCTTTCAGGTATAAATCTATCATGCGCTATCTCTAGGAGAAAGGGGTCTTTGCTTCATTTTATTCTCTTTCCTTGAAATCAGATCCTGGCTAACTAGGTTTGACTTCAGTTTTGTGACTGTCCGGAGGGTGTGCTGTCATCCAGCACAACTCTCAGCTCGTCGGAAAGGTAAAACGTACTAGGCTGAGGGATCCAGCAAGGAAAGAGACCACAGGCTACGCACGGCAGCATGAATAGGCAGCGGTAAGGTGGACCATGCCAACCTGCTGCCTGCTAGCAGGGAGAGCCGGGAGCTGAGCCGGTTGCGAGTGCCGGATGGCTCTGTGCTGCCTGCGAAGCATCTGAACCCCTGCCTCCCTGTGACCATTCAAAACTTGCTGCTCTGACACAATGAGATCACTTGTGCAGCAGCAAAGCAATTTATTAAATCTACTAGTGCATCAGTACCAGTAATCCTAAAAGAGAAGCAGACATCCTTTCCTGCTTCACGGGTGTCTGTATGCTCTCACTCAAAGATGGGACTGACCTAACACTGCTGGCATTTTAGAAAAATCATGTTCAGGACTGGGAAAACAAATCCTCCCTGTAACTGCACAGAGCAGGGCATAGGCTAATACCAGGAATGGTACGACACTGATGCTCCAACCCTGCTTTCTGTGCCAGGCTATCACAACTTCATGCTGCTGTAAGTGCATCACTTGTGACGGGCAGAAAAATCAGAGCTGAAACTCTGAGCAAGCAGAGCTCAGAAATACATGCTAGTCCTTAATGAAGACTGACTGGTTCTTAAAAGAGATGTTATAGTTTTGCTTTAAAAATACTCAAACTCAAAGCTGAATTCCATATTTCTTGATCCATTATAATTGAATCTGCTCAGACAGGGAAGTTTTATGAGACTAATTACCTACTGTCTCTACTTGAAGTAAATATTAAAGGCAAGAAAGATAAACATGGGCTGAAGTATGCTCTGCAAATAATGTATGTAATTACCAGTTAAACCCATGCATTCATAGTCTATTAATCACTACGTGGGTTTAGATGGTATTCACAGCAAAGCAAAGGCAGTATGACAAGATATGACTCTCTATGTTTTTGTCCCTGATTGCAAATAACAAGTTGGGAAAAAAATATATTAACCTGCCTGTATCCTGTGTCTCATCATTGTAACATAAATGATAAGAAAATTTCTTCTTTGCCAAAGCCCAGCTGCTTTACGCTTTTCAGAGACTGCTTTTCTAAGAGAGGAGAGTAAGGCTTGGGTCACTTGAGCAATACATAAGGCAGGGCAAGATCTTTCAGAAGCAGTGGGCTTTAAAGCAAATCTAATACTACCAACATGAACAAAGTGAAGCCAATTCTGAGCACTTCTTAAAACCCCAATGGATTTGCTGTTTGTTTTCCTGCATGAAAAGATGATGAAGAATATAATTGAAGAAAAAAATACTGTAAAAAGTGAAGATAGTCTGAGAAATAACTTCATAACAGTATTGCTCTTAAAGAAAAGACAAAACAAAAATATCCCTGGTCTGTTAGGGTTACATCTGGAAAGGGATCTGAGGTGAGTGGGGAGATACTGCATTGTGAAAGCCAGAAAGGCAAGGCTTGTGTGTGCTGAGCTGGGGCAGCTCTGAACCGTGAGATGTGTCAACCGCCCTAAATTTTTGGGGAGCCTCCCGGCATAGGGAGCTGCTCCCCAGCCCGAGGCAGGCGCCTGCTGCCTCTCTGTCCCCGCTGCCGGGGCTTGGCACCGCAGCCAGCCATTACCTTCTCTGCCCCAGGGAACAGGCAGGGGCTTCGCTGTGCATTTCGCTGAAGCTGGATGGGTTTCACACTTGTCTCTGTGTTCTACCCCATCCTTCTGCAAAATGGAAATAGGCTTCTCATGAAAGAAATCGAAAGAAAGCCAATTCCTTATTGAATTGAAATGACAGTCACCTTTACCATGTGGAGTATTTGTTGGTTTTGTCACCGTGCTTATACTCATGAGTATTTAATGAATGACTGGCTCTTCTGAATGAGGGCAAAAAACGGGACATTCACAACAGTCACTGTTACGCCTGGCATAGAGCAGGGAGAAGCTGCACGGACCTTGGCCACTGCATGGGCCTTGGCAAGGCAGATGATTGTTTAAAATGAGCCTAGGTATGAAAAGGATGGAGAAAAGGAGGGGGGAAGGAAGGAAAGGAGAACCTCTCTGTACTTTTTCAATAAATGTTATATGACATTTTCACTTTTTTAGATGTAGATTCTTTCTTGGACAGAATATTTAGAAAAAGGGATTCAAATAATCCTTTTCCTTTTCCTCTTCTTTTTCCCTCTCCTTTTCCTGTGGGGAAGTGTTTATAGAGCTGCTTGAGATCCTGGCATGTATTTCCGACCTCCTGTTGTTACAGGAGCTTTGGATCAGCTCTTAACCTCTTCTCAGATGGACGGTGATTTCAGTTTCTCTCTTAACATCTGTAGTTTTAAATAAGAACAAACTTCATCCCTGGCCAGTGTCCTACATTTCAGACTTCAGCGCTGTCTCTCCATGGCTAACCTCGTGTACCCGGCAGCCGCTCCTCGGCAATCAGCACAGCTATGCTATTTTTGGCAGCCCAAGGTTCTTGCCTGCGGGACCAGGGTCCCTTTCCCAGTGCAGAGGAGAGCTGGGCTGCTGGGCTTGTAGCCCACTTGGCTGCGAGCGCCGCATCACCATCGGCCCCTCTGTAACCGGGACCTGAGAGCAGGAGCTCCTAAAAATATACGAAAGGAAACAAGGAGCTAATGCTGCTGGTTTGTGCTCTGTGAAGATGCATTATTCATACTGTACAGAAACAAGAGAGCGAGAGAAGATGCCTGGCAAAGCCCCCAGAATGGCTTATTTACCCCTGAGTAAAAACTTAGATTTGTTGAGTAGACTCCATAAATTTAGCAGGACTCCTGAAATGTCCAGATGTTTCTGAGCAGATGAGTAATGTTCTCTTTCTGAAAGATTACTGATTTTTTTATTATTTTATGCACTATTTGTGTGGGCAGGTCTTCTGAATGAACAGCAGTAAATAGCAGTCTCCAGTGCTGCTACAGGTATCCAGTGAGAGAGGAGAGCCAGAGACACCCAGCTCACCTGGGAGGTCCTAAGGATGTCCTAAGGGTGGCTGGAAGTGGAGACCACTGCTAAATAGTCAGAAAATAATCATTGAATCATTGAGTTAAACCTCTCTTAGGAGTCTGAATGTAGCCGTGCTATAAGGAGAGGATGGCTGAGCATCGCCAGGCGTGCCCTCAGACACAGCTGTGGCAGAGCGAGGTGTTGTGCTCTTGGGCAGCCAGAACTCCAAAAAAGATTTTGGAGTTAAGGCAGAAATTGAGTTAGCCCTCTCTGTTGAACGAATGCTGCATTTTTTTCAGATTGGAAATAATTTCTTCTCCATGGTAATTCTTTAGTAATGCTGCTCCGCTTAGACCAATTTAAACTGGAAGAAAAAGATTTGCCTATGAGAGCTCTGCGTCAGTAGGACAGCAGGACCAGACTGATCTCTTTACCTTGTTTGTTAACCGGAGGGCTTACTCTTTCATCTGATTATGCTCTCTCCTGTGAGATTCCCTCTATGCTTAAAATAGAAAATGTCACTAACCCTAGGACTGCTGACAGGACTGGGGTGCCTCTTGAACAGTGGTTTTCTGTGTTTACTGTCCCTACTTAAACTAACCTTGCATCTTCTCTATGCCTGTACTGCTGGATTGGTGCCAGCCATATGTATTTAAAGAATTGAACCAGCTTCCGTGACTTTATAATGGATGTATAATTGTTTTGTTTTTCCCTCCAGATTTTGGTTTCTCTTTTTCTTGCTTCTGTTGCACACTGCCTAAAGAATTCTACTTGAATTCTCAGTCTTCATATGTGTGTATTTTCTTTACTGATCAAAAAAGAGCTTATAATGATTCTGAGTGTGTATATGTATGCTTGCTCTCTGTGTATGTTCATGGTTTTCTACAGCTACACCCACATGCACATATATACATATATACATACATATAGCTGTGTGCAGTCAAAATGAGATTTATCTCACTTGTTAGAGACCACTGGCAAGCATTACAGTGCTGCAGCCTTGATAGGCTTTACAGTGACTGTAAATGTGACTGACTCCAGCCAAGACCGAGCTGACTGGGGTTATTTAGTTTGGAGAAGAGGAGGCTGAGGGGAGACCTTATCGCTCTATACAACTACCTGAAAGGAGGTTGTAGCAAGGTGGTGATTGGTCTCTTCTCTCCCAGGGCAAGTTTAGGTTGGATATTAGGAAAAATTTTTTCACTGAAAAGAGTAGTCAGGCACTGGAACAGGCTGCCCAGGGAAGTGGTTGAGTCTCCATCCCTGGAGGTATTTAAAAGATGGGTAGACGTGGTGCTTGAGGATGTGGTTTAGTGGTGGACTTGGCAGTGATAGGTTAACAGTTGGACTCGATGATCTTAAGGGTCTTTTCCAACCTTAACGATTCTATGATTCTGTGATTCTATGACTGTGCTCAGGACTGGTGCCCCAGGAGCTGGATATGACATAGCCTCTCTCACCCCAAGCCCCAGCTCTCCCTTTGCTCTCATGCTGCCAGCCTCGCACGTGAGTCAGCTTGAGCAGCTACAAGCCTGGCTGCAGCCTAACCCCAGTTCAAATCATGCCCAAGATGCAGCAACAGGATTTGTTAGTGCTTTATTTTAAAGCGTAGCTGCAAGAGGAGGGAATGGCATCAGCATCCATCTTTGGTGACTCAGCTGGTGTAGTGGCATGGGAAGTGGCACGGCTCCTCCTCCCCCAGCTCCAACCCAAACCCTACCTCCCAAGCCATACAGCAGGCTCTCTTGAAGCAGGTAGTTCATCACATCAATGCTTTGCTGCCATGGACCAAAGAAAATGCAACATTCATAGGACACGAAGAGAAAGTCAAGGACCTGTGGGCCAGAAGAGATGCACAGGGCAGACTTCTGAGGAGGCACAGCTCTGTGGCTTAGCAGCCAGTACATTACCCAAGGAAAATGAACTTGGGGCTGGGAACACTACTTAAGCACGTCACATTAAAGAGCTATTAGGTAAAACCCAGAAACTACCCTGGGACGAGAGTCAGGACCTGAAGCCTCTCTTGCCATCTCAGCTTCATCTTCGCTGCATCACCACTGACAACTCTCCTGACTTCGTGCAATAATGTACCATTGCCAGGATATCTGTCATTTTTATTGGTTCCTATAGCTCAGCTGCTCAAAACTTCCTGCTAGTGTCATTTAGCCTCTCTCCTTCTCATAGATAGCTCCTAGCTGCTAATATATACTAACAATTTTCACAGTCGCCTGCTTTCCATCTGTTACAGTTTCACTGCTGTTTTTTTGTCTTACTTCCTCTATGATCTCAGCTTGCTTTTGTTGAAGTTACACACTTTTTCATCCTTACTGTGAGTTTTTGGCTTTTTAGACATCACATAAAATGTCTCCAAACAATTCTCAGTTCTCAATCACATTTCACTCTATTTCAGTTCCTTCTCGCAGATGATTCAATTCATAACGGCTTTCAGGTTGGTGACACTGGCGTTTCAGAGTTGTAAAGGTGGTTGGTTGGGATTTTTTTTCATGGTATAAAACGGATGTAATGCAGTCATGCTCTCTTGCATCTAAATATTTTTAAACTTCCAACCGTGTGGTCACTCCTTTAGATGCCGATGTAGCACTCCCAGTGCTGGCAGCAACACTTTTTGAGTTACAAATGTCATTTATAATTTCAAAATGTTCTGACATTTCAGTATTATGATGCGAGTCCTCCAGCAGCTGCCACTCACTTGGCAGCCCGCCTGCGAGCTCCCCGTTACAGACGGGTGGGGAAGGAGCTGAT
The DNA here is from genome assembly GCF_047370975.1 of Nipponia nippon. Taxonomy (NCBI): domain Eukaryota; kingdom Metazoa; phylum Chordata; class Aves; order Pelecaniformes; family Threskiornithidae; genus Nipponia; species Nipponia nippon. The sequence goes on from NW_028262369.1 coordinate 4,364,894, forward strand.
GTTCTCAGTTTCTTGTGTGATTTGCCTGTCCTTAGCAGACAGCAGGTAATACCTGATCTTGTGTGTTACTCCTTAGGCCTGTGAGCTGTGTGCTTCAGCATTGTCTGACTCATATATAGGTAATGCAAAATTTGTTCTAGCATGTGCTGCTCACTTGTTTTTATCCAGCTGATGCTCCCCAAGTTATCAGAACCGCTTTGCACATTCGAGTCACATGAACCTTCTGGGTTTCAGCAGCAGAAAGGTCAAATATATATTCATAAATGACCAGCTCCAGTTCTTTGCCTCTAATCATCAGGCATGTAGCGCCTGTGACTAGCAATTAAAAACAACTCTTCTCTTTCACTCCCATGATTGCTTGACCTCAAGTGGAGTTAATTCAAAATTTAATTCATCCCATGTCTATAAAACCTTCCTGTCCTCAGTGGAAGAATAGTTAGAAGGTGTTTCAGGCTTGCCTGAGGACATTTGCATTCAGGATTATGGCTTGACAGGGAACATCTCAAGTGGAGCATCCCCAGGTGGCCCAGTCTCCAGAGTCCATGCACTTGATGTTCTTACGCCTGAGAGAGGAGCTGCAGGCCCTCGGGGTTTTCTTTCAGCACTAAGGAGGAAGGCAAGTGATGCTGAGCAGCACCAGAAGAGCCAATTACAGTTATGGTCAATGGCAGGTCACCTAATGCCTTGGATTAGACCACAGATACAGGAATTTGCAGAAGAGAAGCGCTGAGGAAACTGTAGCACTCAGTAGAAATCCTGCACCTTTTTTACTAAGATGATAAAAGAAACGAAGTGTTAAGTGGGAAGGATGGGTGCTGAAGGCTGCAAGAAAAGCATCAACTACTTTACCAGTAGCAGTGGTTCTGAGCGGTGGGTTTAGGTGCTTAGAGAAAAAGGATTACTAAGAGATCAGGTCTATAATGGCACTGAGGAGCCTTCAAAGATAAATGGCAGATAGCTGATTTCCTACAGATCGATGATTTCCTAAGACAGATTTCATTCTGAGGCAGTGAACACGAAATTTTCATAGTCAGAAAATTTTTTACTGAAGTGCAAATTGAAACAGCTAAATGGTGTTTATGCATGTGTATCCATATAAATATGTATCAACTTTCCTTCCTCACTTGACATGATTGCAAAAGAAATTCCCATCATGACTTTTCACACCCACATGCGTACAGGAAGAAGGAATTTAAAGGTTGCTTGAATTTATGTATCCACTGTGAAATTCCTGAGTACTGAAAAGTACATTTTGTTGACGAGAGATGAGTGCTATGTAATTTACTGTTTGAGGGCTTCCAACTGAAATGTTACTGTACATCATGTAACACTTTTCATTGAGTGGGAGTTCACCTTGCTTAGCTTTGGCCAAAATTTTGCGGTGTTATTCACCGCAACAGCTACCCTTTACAATGGAATTAGGAGCATTTAACTGGTGTTACATAAATGTTAATTAGTGCTCAGGAATCCCTAAAAAAGCACGGAGGAACTTCCTGCCTTCCACAGACGAGAATGTGACTGTTTGCTATTAATATTGATAGTATTGCTGTGGGCAATAGATCTCCAGGGATCTAACAAGTGTGATATGCAAAACACGGAGGTATAAACCCAACAGCTTTGTAATACATAATGGAAAGGAACAGAAAATACACAGCTGTGATAAACCTTTTGTCACTCAGCCCCAATAACCTCTTTTCAGAGGAGAACTTGGTGGCTCAGGAGATGCAGCCACATCCCACTGCCTACCTTCTTGCCAAATCAAATCCGTTTCTGACTATCTTTGCACAGAAGTTGGTCCCTCCCTAGTGAAAATGCTGCACTGACCTGCAGGGGATATCCCTGTTCCCTCGATAGCTGTGCTCGGTGCCGAGCTCCCCGGAGCTGGTCCTGCTTCGTCTCGAGCCTCTGCCTGTGTTGCTCTTAGACGCATCATGGATGCATGAAGCCTCAGGAGCTAAAAGTAGGACTTCTTCTATAGAGCAGCCTTGTGCCTTTCACAGAAATAGGCTTGAAATTTGAATTAGCGCTGTTCTGGTTTCTCTGGGCTCCCGCATGGGCCAGCCCTGCCTGCGGGGATGCTGGGGCTAACGCAGGAAATATTGAAAAGACTCAGGCTGAGACTGAATTCAATGCCAGGGATACTCACAAGGGATTTCCACATCATGCAGATTACACATATTAAATTGAATTTGATTTCCTTGCTGGTTGGCATGATTGGCCTATTGTTGTGTATGTGTAAGTGTACATAAATAAATGTATTTTCCTTATCCTTTGTGGATAAATGTCATAGATTTGAGTTTTCTGTCTTGGAAAGCAAGCCCCACAGATGATTATACAGTAAGAAAATATATGTCAAAGAAAATGTTTCATAGCTCCAACCCTCACGGAATTAATAGGTGACTCAAAAGGCTGCAGTCACTATTTCAATTGCTTTCCTGCTAACAGCTTTTTTAAGAAAACTTTTCGACAGCAAAACAACAGACTTCATTTGCCACAAGCCTGGTAAACATAATGAAGGAATTAAGAAGAAAGTGGAAATATCAAGAATGACACTGCAGCAAATTTGGCTCTCCTGAATTCACCAGTGCCAGTTATGTCAGGCCAGCTCCTCCTCCTTTAAATTAAAACAATGTTTGGTCTCAGAATAATTTAATTCCCTGGCATAAATGCATCGGAAGGTCCAAGCTGGATTTTTTTCAAAAAGGTATGGGTCAGAGACTCACAGCAACTACAGAATAATAAAGCAGTCATATTCAGGCAGCCTAAAATCCATCAAGTCACCATGCCCAGAACCACTTATTGACCAGCTTTGAGTCTGCAGAGCACAGAGAGTATTGAACTCTGGGACCTCGGTGGAATTTATTCCAACCCAAAGTCCAAATATTGTCATTAGTGGGACTGACAATATTTAGGTAAATTGATACCTATTTCCCAATGACTACGCAAACACTTGTGTAAAAACGATATCAGCCAGAGCCTCTTACCTGTTTTGGCACTGTGGAAATTGTGTGCCTTGACAAGCCAGGAGCAGAGGTCCCTCTCGTTGTGGGTCAGCCGTGTCGGTACTGCTCCCATTCCAGCCTGATGCTGAAAAAAGAGTGACTTCATGAGGCTGGGCATGAGGGAATGCTTTACTTTAGAAAATGTGCAGTGCTGTTTTAATCTGTATTAGCTAGTGTAAATAAAACAAAGCTTGCAGTAATTGTACCTTGACTGTATAGATTAAAAAAGAATGAAATCATTTTACAGTTGCCCTTGATATAGGGCATAAAGAAATAGAAAGAATCCAGATATAAAGAATTTAGCACTGTTTATGAAATCCAAAAGCTAACTTCAGAGAGCGGTGTGCAAATGCCAGGAACAACCAGATGTCTCTTCAGTTGTTCTCAGATCTGTAGCTGATATCAAGAAGGACTTAAACATATAAATTCAATAGTCATCATGAGAGTAGATCAAAATCACTTGTTTTGATGAGCCACCTTAGAAATTTGCACGCAAATTTGCAAGTTTAGAAAGACACACTGTACACACTACTGGGATAGAAAGCCTGTAAAAGAGGAGTGTAATTACCTTGTCCCAGCACCAGTCACATCTTCAGCCTAGGCCTCTATGATTAGTGGCAGACCAGTCAGCTCTGGTTTTATCATAGATGAGGAGGTCTTGTTTAAAGACTTGTTCCTGATTTCTGTGAGTAATGTGTTTTCTCCAGGCTTCATCTTGCAACAACTGTCCCATAAATCATGTTCAAAAGAAAATGTTTAGAAAAGGAACCAAAAGCTGTACAGCTTAAGCCTTTTACTAACCATTGACAAAGATCTATAAATGTGCAGCACATACACAAATGCTATATCTTCAACCTATTTAACTGTCTGGGGGTGGTCACTATTTTTGGTAAAAGTTGCTAGCAAAGATGAAATAGCCAACTTTTTTTGACTGTATTTGCAGCAGACCACATCCTGCTACAACCATTCATGTATTTGTTGATAAATATGTGATGAATTCACAACAGTCCATGTAACAGAGAGCAGTAAAATATAGAGCAGGAGTCGAGAAGTTCACATTCTGGAGAAACTGTATGGCTTGAGGATCAGTGGCAACAAACAGGAGGATATTTATATTGGAACAACATGACTATTTACTGTTTGACTCTATTGATATGAAAACAGGAATAGCAATAGAAAATATAGTCTTCCATTAATAATCAGGAATCTCTTTTTGCTAGCACTAAGCAACCTTTTTATTATTGTAAGAGTGGGCTGACAGCACTTCTGTTCATGTTTTTGTTGTGTTTGTTTGGAGGGGGGGTTGAAGTCACCTGTAACGCTCACATCTTGCTCTGCTTTACTTTTCTCTGTAGTTACACAGCTCTGTTAGAACTTTCCTTTGGGAAGTATGCACAGGAGTTAAATTTCATTATCAACTTTCTTCAAACATATTAGCTTTCTTTTTAAATCCTGGCTCTTCAGCAAATTGTTTCCTAAGTCTTCATGTTAGAGTCAAGTATCTGACTCTAGCAAGAAGACTTGGTAAGCATTACAATTTGGCCTTTTTATATGAAGGATAGTCCTCAATTGTCAATGATTTTCACTAGTCTTTAAAAGACACAAAAGTCTTTGTCTGTGTTGAAAATGTGACTCCTGGATCCACACACTAAAACATTATTATCAGAAAGCTGTATTTCCTCCGCACTTGTAATGAACATATCAGAGACCTAATTGCTTCAAGTCAAGGGAAGTAACCAATTCTGCACTGTCAAAATTTTGATCTTTTAAAAAGTAGTCATGGATCATATCAGAAATTTTCCCTGCTCAAAAAAACAAACAAGCACACCAACAAACAAGCAAAAAAACCCACCAACAAACAAAAAAAATCTAAACCAAATCCTATCAGTTCAGCCTCATTCTGTGTTTCAAACGATCAGGAACAACAACATCACATATCTTCTGGTCTATACCTCCCTGGCTGTTCTAATTAATAGTGGCTTGAGGCAGTATTTATTTCTTAGCTCATGAGATAATAGGTTATTGATTGATCTGTGAGATAATAGCCAAGGTTATGTCTCACATAAGAAGGGATTGTGTGGGTTGAAGTTCATCATTGATCCTGTTTCCACACACTCAACAGGACCATACATTTAACTGTCACATAAATGAGAAGAAAAGACCCTTAATGACATTTATTGACTTCTAAAGATGTGATTACTCACCTGCATCCACCACCAGTTACTGTGGTCAGCCCAAACAGCCACTAAGCTTGCCACTAACTTAACGTTCGGTATTTGCAGTTCACCGGATCTTCCCTACCCTAAGCAGGACAACAGGAACAGCTGACATCCTGAAGTCATCTGCTCTTGCAGCGATGTTCTAGATTTCACTGCTTCTTCATATTGTGGCATTGCCATCTCAGTACAGCACAGATACTGAGGAACCATGAGATGAATGAAATACCCAATGGGGTATTTTAAAAGACTAAAAAAGGATTGGAAGAGATTAAAATCAGAAACGAATGGATCCATTAAGAGCAACATGGAATTGAATGGAAATATTGAACAGCGAGCACATGATTGGAAATGCAGAACTGGAGGCAACTTAGAAGGTCCATTCTAATGAAAGCTTCAGGATTATAAAATCTGGTCTCTTTGCAGAATATTTGGTGAAAAATATTTGTTTCAGTTATATCACTTTGACTATTCCAAGTCATAACATCCAGAACAGAAAACCTTATTGAAACATGTATTTCTGAAATGTGTTTCAGAAACATGGAGGTTTCAATGAATTGATATAGCTGGAATGAAAAACTGTCTGGCAAAAAAAACCCCAAACAACACAAAACCTAACATAAAATAAAAGGAAATAGAATAAACTGGAATGTCTGCCTTGTTTAGATGGAACCCAGCACTAAAATGATTATTTTACATCAAAACACTTCGAACTGTTCTAATTGCAGACAGAACCAGTTCCTCTACCATTCACCCGCTCATACCCATACATGTACATTAAATTAATTAACTCTCTATTGGGAGTCATCTGGAGACTGATAGTGAAAACCAAATGCAGAAAGTTACCTAACTCTCTCTTGCAATCTCCTGTTAGTATTGCTGAGAAATGCCATCCATTTTTATTCTGGTCATTGATTTTTCCCAGTCGTGTAGGTCATTTTCACACAATTCTGGCTGGCCCTGCCTGGACCCATGTCCTGTGTGGAGCCACAGCTCTTTGAAAAGCCTTTTTGAGACTGCGTGCTCACTAATTGTTTTTTAAGTGTCATAGCAGTTTGGGAATTCATTTCACCTTCCAGTTTTCCAAGCCTCTGGCCTTTTCTAAGCTTTAACTGAGCTTTTGATTTTCAGGTGCTTTCCCAGCTCAGTCAGGATTTCTTAGTTTGCTTGTCCACTTGTATGTAATTTTCAGGGAAGACACTACTCACGAAAATACGTGATGGGAACCTAAAAAGCTGTTAATTTATTTGACACAAAAGCATTTTGGAACAGTGCTACCCAGTGGCATGCACACCTTGTTTTTATTAAGCCATGTAATGTGGAAAAAACTAATATCAAATCCAAGGAAAAGCATTAAAAAGCTAATTTGCCTTAAGGTACAGAAGCTTCTGAAAAACCCTGTATTTTCTCCTCTTTCAACTATTACAGAGACATAGCATTTTTATTCTCTCATTTATGTCAGTCAGGATAGCTAATGATATATTATTACATGACCCAGAGCCAGCCTCATCTTGCATTAGCATTACATTCTCTTCCTTGTATCTAGTACTGCTTTTCCAACTATTTTGTGCCACCCAAACCATTTCAGATACAGTTTCAATTACAGAAAATAATAGGATTCTTGAGGAGGTGTAAATGCATCAAATATTTTGGCATGGCTGTCCTGCTCTGCAATGGCTGAAGAACCTGTCTGCATTTCCAGGGAACGAGCTCAAGGTGCACGTCTGCCATCCACAGAGCAGCCTTCAAGGTTTTTGTGTAATGTTAACGTGCTAAATACTATCTACACACATCAGGGAGAATAGGTCTCGCAGTTTAATTGTGCACATTCACCTTAAGTGTCAATTAAGGGCCAACGTCCGCTTTCATTTCCTCTGAATTCATACAAATCCAACAGCGGTTACAAGATCAAATCCCAAGCCCAGCTATGGAATATTTGTTATGTGATATTGAATTTTTCAGTGCAGGCTTGAGCAGATCATGTTAATTAATGAAGAATTTCCAAATGGATGTCCATGATTTCAACAACGCCAATGCTTTGGGGGAAAACAGTCCACAGTGTGGAAAGAAATTGAATCTATTTTGTCAGAGTAATTAATTTAAATGAAAGACAGTGAATATTTGTTACTTTCCACGCTGTAGCCTGTCTATCGATTCTTGCTGTAGAACTCTAATACTGCATCTTTTTAACACTGAGCATCTTTTTAAGTTTCTAAAAATAAATTTAAAAATCTGCTTTTAGCCTTGTGGTCTGGCTTTAAATGAATTAAAGTCATAAAAGAAACCTACTCTGAAACAGATGAACTTCACTTAATTTAAGAATTAAAAAAAAATCCTGTGCTTAATTTCATGATTGGGTGCAAAGACAGGTGTCAGCACAAAGATACACAGCAAAATGTAGTTCCATAAGCATTTATGTTGTTAGTAGACCTCTTAAAAATAGTATAATGGAGACTGAGGCTCGTATCTGAACATATTGTGCTATTTATCATTGGCAGCTGCACCTGTTTTTGAAATTCATCTTCTCTGAAAACATGCACCAAAGAATTTAAGGTTCAGAGTTGAGGCTGCCATTTCCTAGAGGCTGCATCATAGCCCTTGAGTCCCCTCAGACTGTTTGAGCTCTGTCTTGCTCGGAGGCACACAGCTATGCGTCCTTGATTGACACCATAGGCTCCTTGATGCCTGTGGAAATTAAAGGAAGGTTTTTATTCCTCTTCCTTTTCAAAGGATTGCATCTGATAAACAGTGAGCAATCCTGAGCAAAGCAATCACAGAGACACTGGAAATGAAACACCTGGGAAGTCCTGCTCTCCAACCCTGCTCCTTGCACCAGTCATTTTGTTGAGGCTGATGACTATTCCTGTGCTGGGCCAGTCCTGATGTGCAAGTCAAGCTGACACCGGAGGAGACTTCTCACATCTTTCCTCCCCATACTGCACGAAAAGAAGGAAAGCAGCGCTGTAGCTTTGCCTTGCATGGCTATGAAAGAAGAATGTAGAGGCTGATATTTACATCCTTGAAAAAAAACCCCAAGGAATTGTTACCTTAACTTGTACTTCCTACTTATTTTACACTATTGCAACCACAGCAAGTTTCCATGCAACTGTTATGATTTTTTTTACCAGCTCCTCTTGGCTTCAACCCTGGGTTTCTTTGGGGTTTATAAGCACCCAAGAATGAGGCAGGTGAGCGATGTGCCAAACCTCTCCTTAAATCCAGCCTTATTCTTCAAGTCTGAATGAGTGCAGTAGGGTACCCGCGCACTCCAGAAAGTGGCGAGCCTTGGCAGGATGTTATAAGGCTCCTTCTGAGAAAAGTAATAAGAAAATGCCAACATGCAAAGAGCATCTGAGTCTTCACAGAGCATGAGAACAGCCAGGCTGAGTGAAGGGATTTGGTACCAGCCAGCTGCATCAGCAAGTATTATTCTCATTTCAATCTCATTTTCTTCTAAATTAAAGGCTCAACTTTTGATGCTTTAAATTGCCAAAAAAAATCTATGTTTATAGAGGTAAAATGTACCATGTAGAGGTAAAATGTATCAGATAATAAACAGGGAAAGACCAGACTCTGTAATAAAGGAAAACAAACTTGTTTTTTTAATCAGTAAACATGTTTCTCTAAATAATACATTAGCTGCTTTTCATTTTTCAAGTAAGATGCTATTATTTCCAACTGGATATCAGTCAGTACAGCTTGGATATTTTTAAATACTTATAATCACGAACCTAAAAGACGTTAGCATGGTAAGAAGCTTAGCAGAAATAAAAAGAACATAAGTGGAAAGGTAAAACAGATGAGAAGCAGCAATAATGCTTCATATGATACTAATCTTTTTAAATAGCTTCTCGTTTCTATGCAAAAAGGTACTTGCGATCCTGCTTCCCACGCAGCTGCATGGCCATGAAGCAGGTTCAGTGCTATGGGAAAGACAGGGGAGTCCTTGACTTCTGCGGTGCCCGGAGGCACCCTGCGCTTGTCATCCAAAATATACTGGAGAACCGTTTCTGATAAAATGGAATTGTCATATTGAGAGAAGTGATGTCTACTTCTGCTAAAATTCAGAAGAAAAAAAAAATAATACAAAAATTAACAAATACAGTACTGGAGAAGGATGCAAGAGACATGGCTGCTATACAACCTCCTGTCTGGTGACCACAGCCACCTTGCTGAATTTGCTGCCTCCTCGCACGTTTTCCTTTCTATTCCCATCCAGACTGTCTTCCAGCAAGAGTTTGAATAATGCCCAGCACAAGACAGCCACGACCTCAGCTGGAGCCTCCTGGCCCCCAAACAAATAAATGTACTTAATTACAGCCACTCTGATTTGTTTTTATAATAGATGAGGGCTAGCCTTCATCTGCCATAGAATCATAGAATCATAGAATCGTTAAGGTTGGAAAAGACCCTTAAGATCATTGAGTCCATATCACAGGAATTTTCATTACATCATGCTTTTTTTATAATTAATGATAATACATAATTTGTTTACCTCACATGAACATGTGATTATTGGCTACCCACTGCTATTCACTAAAAATTATTAAATTATCCCTTTCTTTTAGGAAAAACATAGAATTTTCTAGCCCTTTATTATAGCATTGTTTCAGCCATTGCTGAATGAATACAGAAAGCAAAAATTGCCGAGTGCCTTGGCCTAACATTAAGAATTTTCAAATAAAAAGAAAGAAAAAGTCTTTAATAGTTTGGAATTAAGTTGGCAAAATGGAAAAAATATCCTTAGGATATAATTTAAGAAAGGGGATGATAGTACAACACATCACTGATTTTCTTTAGGATTAGGGAATTCTGCAGTTTGAAAGGCTCTCAAATAACTACAATTACAAGCAGACAATCTTTTTCTACAATCTTTTCTAAGAAAATACCCGCAGAGGTGGTCTCTCTGTCAGACTGAGGGCAGTTTCCCATTTTATAATATGATTTTTCTTTTCCTCCACAAAGGCTGAAATTCTCCAGAGCAGTGCTTGTGTCCTGCTGTGCAGAATATGATCATTTTGACCACAGTAATCTTTTCATAAATCAAAGTAGTCCATTCACTAAGGAAAGTTTATGAGTGATGTGCTTCTTCCTACCATTTATTACTGAAGGCTACACTGTAGTAAATACCTTTCCAATTGCATTTCACACCTAGCAGGTAAAATATTCTGCTTTATATTATTACACGATTTACCAATTTCAGCAAATATAAATGTATATGTACATTCTAATATGTCATTAATATTGAATGCTCACTTTGACATTGCATTGGTGGATAAGTTAGCTTATTAGGTTTTTCACATTTACTTTGTTTGTAATCTTTCTCTGAAATAGTAACAAAACCTGAAGTTTTATACTATCTCTGTTCACTAACTTGATGGCCAATGGTATAGACATTTCAAAGCTCTTTCTGAGCTCCCAGATGTATGCAATCCTTTGTGCCTATAGAGTGACTTCAGTGTGGTCTGTGGGCTTTTGTTGACTTACTTCAATGGTTATTTTTTCCTGATTCACTAGAAAAAACTCCTGTACTGGTCTCCTTTGCTTCAGGGCAAGGACAGCTGCAGAAATGCTGCCAGGAGATACAAAGTCTGCCGTCTACAAAATCTTCCCTTATACCCCTATTTCACTCAGCTGATCATCCCTCTGCAATGCACTAGGCTCATTCATAATGGGGCCAGCTCACTTTTATCCCTACAGCGTCACCTCGGGCTCGCTTGGGTCAGCAGGATTTATCACGCAGGCCCTGGCAGGTGATCCGTCAGATAAAAGAGAGCTCTTGTGGTGGGAAGTGCAATGACATTTTGCTTTGCGTCCCTCTCCTGCTTTGCCCAGTATGGCAGTGAGCAGGAGACCTTATTTTCCCAGGTTTACTTGTCAGTACCTAGGAAAGTCTTGCTTTGGAGAATCCTCACGGCATAAACACGCCAAAAAAGCCTTATCTTTTGATAAAAAAAAAAGAAAAAAAAAAATCTTACTTTTGATACTCGCTATAGTAAAATCTAGAAATAACAATATATAGATTTCACATACTTCTGCACCTGACAGACATGCCAGGTTACTGTAGCTGAGCTGGGGCCGCTGAAGCAGTCCAGGCTGAGGAGGCACTGGCACAGCCTGGTACTACCCCACTACGTACATATTTATCCAACAAAATTATCTACGCTACAGACTGTGTCAAGAACAAAACCAGAGTCACCATTTCCATTCAAGTACCACACAGGCTTAAAGGTACAACACCATTAATTCACTGTCACATACAATTAGTAACCACCGTGTTGGCACATAACGTAAGCTTTTTTTTTTTTGGCTTATGTGCAGCTAATTGGACCTTGGTTCTGGAGAGCTGTACCACAGGCGTTTCTGCTGCGAGGAGCTGGTCCTTTCTGCCTCCCCCGAGGGTAAAAGGATGGGAGGGCTCTGCTCACTTTCAGACATTCTCAACAGAAACTTAGAGAACAGTTGTGACATCTCCAATTAAGGATCGATTATGTGATCAGGACTGCAAAAAGTATCAGTGTTCAATTTCTTGAGACTTTCTTAGTGACTTTGAAGCACTTTATCTTTTTTATCTGCAACGAAGTCCCACCCTTCTCTTGGCCGTACAGGACCAAAATAAAAGTGCATGGATTACATACAACATTAGACCAACTGGAAATGAAGGCTTATGTCCTATGTATCAACCAATGCACGTGCAAAGGAGTCAAGGTGTTCTTTACGCTGTTGCAGATGTTCATCACATTTGAGCACTCCTAAACTTCCCTCAGGACTGCTCCAGCTGTAAAATCCCCATTACATTGCCTCACAGTGCAATTCATGTGAATAAATTACTTACCTACATGGTAAGGTAATACAGACCTTATTTGACCTCACCATATTAAGATAATGTTGTGATGATATTACCATAACAACATGATGGTCATGTTGTGATCAACATGTAACAGCAGACAATTACTACCTGTTATAACCAGCCAAGTTAGCCTTGTAGTACTCATTAAAACAACTGTATCAGGAACAGAAATTGTGAATTCAGGTTTGTGTACAAGAAGGAATAGCAGCACATATCAGCCAATGGGATGGTGCAGTACTGCCACGGGGATGGAGGGATCAGACACATGTCATAAATCAGTGAGTCTATCAATAAGAGCAGTGCAAGGTTGGGCTCAACCATGTGGCCAAAGCAGAGAGAGTTTTAGAAATGAAGAAAGAGGATGGCTGCCTGGTTGTGGCTGAGGTCCCTGCAGGTGTGTTCACTATGGCAGTGCAGCTGCGAATTCAAACAAAAATGTGGTATATGATTCACCCAATGCATGGTACTATGAGAAATAAAGTACAGTTAGTGGTGGATGCCAAATGAGAAGAAAATAGCCAGCACCTGCTCACAAAGTGGCTTAGATTATCTACAAAACTTTAAAGCCACTCTGATTTGGATCACAGTGAATAACTAGCTTTCCAGTTGAATATTAAAAAAAAATCAAAACGCGGTATTTCTGAAATTCAATATTCAAGATTCAGTATTTCCAGCCCAATATTCAAAACAATGGTGGAAGAAAAAGGCACAGATCTTCCAGGGATAACTGTCTCTAGTTCATTACCCTAATACCTTTGCAAGTATGTGCACATCCAGAGAACGTTCTCTCGAGTGTTTGCGTTGTGTACGTGCAAGGGGTCCTTTTACATAGTGGGTTTGAGTCTCCCCTGCACAGGCACAGCTGAGGACCAGTTCAGCTGGGCACAGAGCCAGCTGTAGGCTAATGCTGATACTGTAAACAATTAAGCTTTATGTTACACAGGATTTTGGACCATAGTACGTAAACTTTCTGTATATGAAGGCATTAAGGAGCTGGGCATAAATTGTTGTTGCCTGTAATAAGTAGAATTGCAGGCAGCTTGCTTTGCCCTTAACTAACAAATTGTTCCTTCTACCAGAATATGTCTCTGTTTTATATATGATTGACAAGAATAAAAAACATTTGTTTCCACTTTTTTTGTGCCTTACATAGTCTCTAAGTGCTTTCCAGATGTGCACAGAGATAGTAGCACTGACGTTGTTTGGAAGTGACTTTCTTTTTTTCTTCTCCCAAGAAAATTACTGTGTGAGGTCTTTTTAACAAAAAGTCTTGCAATACATGATGTCAGTGAGACCAGGTCTAAAAAGCATAGCTTGGATTTGGAATAAGTAAACAGATTTGTAGAAGCGTTAGTACCTGTGAAGCTCTCTTGCAGCTCCCTCGCCTCTGGTGGTGAGCTGTGCCCTCTCAGCAGACCCGGTGAGCTTACGGTGATCTTAAATGCATGGTGTTACCACTGCCACAGTGGGAGTTACAGGTGGAAGGAGCATACTCTGAGTTTGAGAGATAGATATATATATATATATTTGAGGGAGTTTTCAGCACATTTCTGGACCCAAATTCGGGTTTGGGGCTTGTGGACACAAATGCTGATTTAAGCATGAATCTGTATTTGGGTTGCTTTGCTAGGGGTACCCTCACCTCAGCACAGTTCAGTCACATTGCTATATTGGTCCTAGCTCAGCTGGAACAGCACAGCACAGGAGAAGGGCTCCTGAAGGAAATACACTGAGCATTCTTCTGCTTTGCATTGAAAACAATCCAGCCTGGTTTTGGTCTTCTTTTCTGAAATGTACTTGCCCCATTTCTTGACAGACTCTAACTAACCTGCGTTATTTGTCTTCCACACCACAGGCAATAAAATGATTTGCCAGGGTTTTAATGGGAAAAAAAGGAGTTTCTGTTTCTCATTACTCTCTGCTCTGCTCTACAGCTCCTACAGCAAGTGGCCACTTTAAACCTGTCCTGGAAACAGTTTATCACAGATTGGCAACGGTGCGGTGTGCATGTAGGTGCTATAGGCAGAGCCCATCACGTTTCAGCTGCTGGCAAGCAGTCAATACAACATGACAGTGGAGAAAGAAACCTGATTAGAAATGGTATTACTGGATAAAAGCCTTTTTTTTTCCCAGGATGAACAACCCCTTTTTAACTTGCAGAGGGCTCTCTCTGAGTGTTGCGAGGGTGCAGATGTCTCGGTGTCTCTCTCCTGAAACGCTCTGCAGTCTATCTTTTGTCTTTCGACACTTCATTATAAGTGGAGACTGATAGTGCCTTGCTGATGCTGGGGAGGTCCTCTCTGCAGCACCTCTCTGCCTAAATGCAGAAATGGTTTTGTCATGTTGGATAAAAGCTGCTGAGTCTTTCTGAGGAATCCCAGGCTGGGGGATGTGACCTAAATAAACATAAGTGTTATCTGGGAAATGTATTCTGGCAGAGGACTCGGCACGTTGTGCAGATTACAAATTGCACCCAATTTTCTGTTTTAGCTGCCTGATTTTTTGTGCTGAAGCTGTTGATTGCTTCGACTGTCGCAATTCAGAGAAACATCTTCCATGCAAAAGGAAAAGGAGCAGTTGCAAGCATTTAAAGAGTCCTGAAACGCAATATTTTTCATGGTTGTTTTTTATTCCATGCTCCATTGCTCAGTTTCCTACTATTGACTGATATTAGTGATATGAGCCCTGATCTCACAACAGCTTATGTGTCAAGAAGGCTCAGAAGTTTTGGTGCAGCTTCAATTCTGAGCTGGGCGAATAAAATGCAGTCAGAGGTGGTTATGTCAGAAATCTGTGAGAGCAGTGCCTTTTTGCCCAAGATACCTATGGGATCGTGACCCATTTAGATCTCCTTTTTTCTTGTCCCTGCCACTGCTTGAAATTTCACCAGGATTTCAGAAATGGCATTTTCTGTAGCTTTTCTTTCAGAATCCACTGGTCCTTAAATGGCTGGAGAGCTGGCGGTTGGAGGTTCAGAGCATAGGCACATATTGTTGTGCTTTGTTTTCTACTAAAAGTTCTGGCCCTGACATGTTTGGCCCAGAGCTGTCTTGTACCCTTCCACAACACTAATTTTAACAAAATTTACACATCTGAAAAACCAGGAAAGAAAGAATGAAATAATTTCAAAATTAAGTTTCTAAATATCAGGAGCCATAACTCAAGGATCCAATGGTCTAACTTTTATTCCTCTCTCCTTCCAGTGATACCTGGCACGTGAACATCCCGGATCCTTGCGCCTCTGAGCTGCTCTCGGCAGGAGCAACGCAGCCCACACATGGGCACGCAGAAGCCCAGGAGGCACTACCCAGGTCTGTTAAACACCATGGGAAGACACGTCAAATCTCCCAGAGCTCAGTGGCACCTCTAGCAAGATCTTATCCTCTCCTCTAACACTCCTCAATATTGCTGCTCCAAAGCTGAGGGGTGGGAACATGCTGGCTCAGATGATCCAGGAAGACCTTGTGTGTTTAACTTGTTTCCAGTCCATTTGGTTTTCTCCCTCACTCTAGAAGTCATGTTTCTACAGTGGGAACTTTAGCTCCAACAGGCTTATTCACAGGACACTACCTCATGATGCTGTGAATAAATGTGTCAGAGTTTTGAGCACTCAATAGTGTCAGCCATGAAACAGAAAGCTGTTCTCAGCCGTAACCATATGGGAGCTGGCATGCTGCTCTAATAAAAACAGTGAAGAATGAGGCAATAACATATTTACATCATTGTAAAAATTAGGAAAAGGAAGAGAAAAAGATCTGAATTGGCATCATATGATGGGAATTTGTTTTTAAGCTCTGACACAAAGATCTTGTCTTAGCTTAGAAAATCAATTTATTTTTATCTTCTTCCATTTCCCTCCATGAACCAGGGAATAACGACATTCTCCCTGCAACTTCCCCCAACTTTGCTAATTTATCTGACCTGGGAACAGAGAGATTATTTGTGGAGTCTTTGAGCATTTTCTTCACATACTTTATTCCATTCATGCTTGGGACATGCACATCATTTGTGTTTTTAAAGAAACTTGGAATTTAATGGGCAATACAGAGTATTACAGTATAACAAAGTGGAAATTATAGAGTGCACAAAATACTAAACTGGAAGGTACAAGCAATTACTGTCTTTAGTGGAATGCGCCATTTTGGGGGTGATGATACATCAAAATAAAGGAGGAATCTGGGGCTGGATCCAGCTCTCATTGGAGACAGAGGCTGAGCTTTCATTATTAGCTCAGCTATTCTCAAGCCCATATAAAATCATGCTATTGAAATACCATAGAAGAGTTAACGGAAGGAAAAGCAAATAATTAACAATTCACCCACTACATTTAGTCTTTTAAATGCTAATTTACCCCATAAAAATACAAGGGAGATTACAATACTGGTTTGAAATCGGGAGAAATAAATCAGCTGGGATAAAAGGAACTTGCCTTGATTTCTGCTTAAAGAAAAGAAAGCACCACAAGAAGACAAAAGACGGGAGAAGAAAAGAGTACCATTTCAAAGCAGCATGAAGCTCTTTTGACTGAAAGGGATGCAAGCTTCAAAGGCAGGAGTCCAGTTCTTCCTCAGAAAGGCTTTTGGTCAGAACCAGAATTCAAACTTTCGTCAAGCAGATTGATGTTCAAGTAAGGGGTTTGGGCTCTGCAGCTATCTCAAATTAGTGTGACAACCTGAGATTATTCCACCAAGAACAAAACAGCCTAACAAAACTGCCTGGAACAGGGGGCTTTTTGGAGGTCTATTTGAAAGATAACATGCTAAATATAAGCACTTATGATAAATGGTGCTGTAAAGCTGTAACTGATAAATTCTAGAGAAGGATCCCTTGTTTATTGGCATAAATAGTAACAGAAGTTGACAATCACAAGCATTATCTTTTCCCATGGCAGAGTCTGCAAGAAGCACTTTATTTTTCTTTCATGTTTTGGACAGACAGTTTCAGTCCTGTAAGAACAAGACAAATGTTTGAGTGTATAATGTTCTCCTAAAGAGCCTCACATAAAGTCTACCCTACCCTACCCTACCCTACCCTACCCTACCCTACCCTACCCTACCCTACCCTACCCTACCCTACCCAGGCTGTGAGAGCCTGTGAGCATCAAACCATCTAAAATTCATCAATTCTGAGCTTTTCTGAGAATAGAGAGCCACTGAAGCCTAGATGAGCCCTTTACTTCTCCCTTCCCTGTTCGTCATAGCTGATTCCAGGACTATTCCTTACCATGCATTTTCTCCAGGGAAGTCTGCCATTAGATAAGCTGAGGACACTGAGTGGAGCTATGCCTCACTGCCCACCTGTGGTCCTACATGCTGAGCTTTGGTAACTGTGAAAGCATTAAACAAAAGCAATGGAAGTCTCAAAAGGCTACACAGCATCTTATTAGAAAGCAGAGTTGATCTCAATATGGGTAAAATATAATGAAGCATTGTGTTAAACATCTGATGAAGGTCTAGAAAAAAATCAGAACTGCTGTTTCTTAAGTTACCTTCATGGGTCTGACTCATGAAGCTAGTGGAAAAACTCCTAACTTCAAACAGACGTAGTCTATTGCCTTGTACACTGTGTTACGCTATGCCAAGGGCTGCTCTGCCTCCCAGGCACTGAGGTATTTTCCACCACCATGCTGAGGTCTCGATAAAATCCTCTCACTCGTGAGTAGGTCAGTCAAGAGACAGAGCTCATAGGTAGCTCCCTCTACATAGGAGAAAACACTGAAGCGCTCAGTCACTAGAGGATGTTAGCAGCAGTACAGCTCAAGCAACCAGAACTTGAAGACACAAGAGAGAGCCCCAGCGCAACCTGTGCAGGAGGGAGAACATGATTTCCATTTGGATTAGTACAGTCTAACCTTTTTATTTACCATTACATGAGGTAGCCCACACATTTATGACAAAAAACTTGCTTAATGAACATTTGACTACCAGGTTTCAGACCTAAATATGCCTATTCAGGTTCCTCCTAATTTAAACAAACTCTCAGGAGCGTGATCCTCTCCTGAATACACTACATGAATGAGGAGAAAGGCAGTTGATGCTGACTTTTATAGACACTCTGAAGGAGGGGAATCCAGCTCAATGATCAGACAATGTCTATCAAAACAGTGGTAACCAGATGGCTACTGTCTCTGTCCTGTCTCTCTCTTGACTGAAAACCTGGCTGGCTCAGAAAAGTTGAAGACATTTCCCTGAAATCCAGCAGGTCTGATCAAAAGGATTGGGTAAGGAAAAAATTAAGTCCTGCTTTCTCTACTTTCTTTTTCTACCTAACATTAAACTATTGCCTTTTTTACTATAAAGTTTAAAACCTGAATATCTAGTCATATTTAATCT
This sequence comes from Nipponia nippon, assembly GCF_047370975.1. Lineage (NCBI taxonomy): Eukaryota > Metazoa > Chordata > Aves > Pelecaniformes > Threskiornithidae > Nipponia > Nipponia nippon. Next base: position 4,383,294 of record NW_028262369.1, read on the forward strand.
TCTTCTAGCTCCCACCTGTCTGTCACCTGAGCATCTTACATTACGACTCAGACAGGGAGACAGACCATACAAGAAAGAGTCTGAGACAGCAAGAAATTCAGCCTAGGCACCCAGAAAGCCTCTGTCCAAGACATACCTGTGTCCCTCCCCCTCTTTCTAGTGAGCAGGAGGTTTGTTGGGACATTGCTCCCAGTCTCTCCTGCTTTAGGACCATCAAGTGGATTGCAAACATGTTGAATTTTGGCTGCTCAACGCGAGTGAGAAAATCTCCATAGAAATATTTTTTAAATGCCTGACATCTGGCTTCAATTAAGTTTATCTGCATTAATAAACTACATTTCTCACTCAGTGGGTAAGGATAGTTTTTAATCTTTTATACCGTCATCCAATAAGCCTGAAAACTGATAAAAAGTACATTCATATGCAAATCAGTCCTTTTTCATTTCCCCTTACTTTTTTTTCATCTTACTTCAATATTTTAAAATCCAACCTCTTCCTGAGTCTTGTAAGTAATTCCTATTGGCATCGCTAATGACAAATGTACAAAAGCAAACTGTCAGACACTGCAGAGGAGAAGATACACATCAATAAACGGTACTGAGATCCAGAGGGCTGATAATGACACATGGAGCCTTTCATGCTTTGATCATCAGTTTGGATCTGCAATACTCAAACTGACCTACAGTTATAACCATGTGGTAATTACCTGGTTGTCTATATATGATTGCTGGTCTCTTTTTACCCCCCAGTGGACAGATATTCTGCTTGCTGGCAGTAACTACCTTCTCTTTTGCTAGCAATCTCAACCATTCTGTTAAAACTAAAGAAATTATTCTACCCCTCTCACAAGTTCTCTTTTCCTAAAAGGCCCATGTCACTCTTAGAAGGCAATGCTTTACAATGATAGCTACCCATCTTCCAGCTCACTTTTACTGCCATCCTGTAACATTGACTGTAACAGTGAAGGAGAATTAACTCCCTTAGTGGGAACCAGGAGGAAAGAAAAATTTTTCTCATTGAAGACTATGCTCTCTGGCTCTTGCAGTAGCGTCTGGTGACAAAAACATAACCAAATGGGAGAAAAAGGCTTCCCAAGTTCTTTACAAACATCAATTCCTAATATCCCACAACAACCCTGTGAAGTCCTCATGGACCCTGTTTATATGGACATGCAAAAAAAGTTGTGGTCTGGCTTGTGTCTGCTGAGATAATTCAGATCAGGGGTTGCGTCATCCCTCTCTAGAAACATAACACTTTGAAGGCAACCTTGTCCATCATTATCCCTCCCTCTTTCCTTCATCCCCCAGGGAGGGTATCAAGCTGACTCCTACCACTTCTCTTCCCACGTGCTCTGAAGACTCTTACCATGGAACTTAAACCAGGTTGTAGCTCTCAGTGATTTGCTCAATTTTGACAGCTCAAATAGGAGAAGTCACAAAGGATATTCAGATCATTTCACTCCCACTCTCTTTGCCCTTTTCCCTGGGAAACACAGTTTTTGAAGAACATGCAAATTGTCCCCTCAGATTTCCTGAATATATTTGTTTTCATTATTTTATTTCCCTGATCTTTGTTCAATGAAACCTACAAACACACCAAGGTGTTACTTGTCAATCAGGTCACCAGCTTAGAAAATGTCTGGCAGCAAAGAAACATAAAATGAAGCAGCTACAGTGTAATTTCCTGATCAGTCTATTAGACATTTATTCATTTGAACAGTTTATACCTCTGTTCTAGTATGTCATCTGGCAACTTCAGACATCTGAAAATTATATTCTTTCACCAGATATAAATTCTGTAGCTCTCATTAAAATATTCATGACAAGAAACATTTTAGTGGATTGGTGAATTGCTATTACAGTTAAAACTTAAATCACCACCATGCCATTACTATGGTGTGGGAGAACTTGATGGACTTGCAGTAATTTATGAATAAATACAAAGAATGGACTTGCGGTGATTTATGAATAAATACAAAAAATGGGAACATTGCGATAAGCTTGAAGCAGCCAAGAGCTTCTTCTGTGTAAATGAGAATTTGTGTACAGATAAGTCTGTAAAGAATTTTGTAAAGAAAATATTAAAAAACTGAAAAAAACAATCCAATCCAGTTACAAACTAACAAGGTTAGGTACCGGCTTAGGTGCTGCAAGGAAAGCAGCACAGAGTGCAAACTCTGTCCAGGACTGTGGGTAAATCCCCACTCTGCCACCTGTACCTCAGATCACCTAAATCTGAACTTATTTTCCCTACATGAATGGCAATCACTGCCATGCACACCCTACATATCCCAGTCACAGCTGAGGAACTACCTATACAGAGGGTTAATTAGAGCAGCCACTGTGTATTTAAGGTAAAAGAATCAGCAATCTGACTATCCTACTTAAAATAAAGATTTTTCTAGACCAGAGTCAGCATGTTCTGGAGTAGGACAGTCCTTTAAATGTATTTGAAAGGAACTGAGAAGACGAAATGTAACTTTTCCATGACAAAACCCAATGATTTCACCTGGGACCTGCCATATGGGGAAGTCTAGGACTGACGCTTCTTCCACAACTGCATGTCCTTATCCCTGTATTATCTGCTACAAGAGTGACCTGAATAAAAGAAATGAAAACATAAATGAACCCATTTTCTGGGTTTGATCAAAAGCTCAATGAATTCTCTGAAATCATTTCATTGACTCCTGGTGTTCAGCTCAGGCTTTTGGGAAGGCTGGTGCTAGGATATGTATACAAATTGACTGATTCAACAATCTTTAAAAAAAAAAGATCCCAAAACACTCAAAAAAAAACACCCAAACAACAAACCCCAAAATGGATTTACTTTCCATTATTGTTTTCCATCAGAGTACAGATGCTTTTATAAACAAAGCTTTTCACAATTTTACCCAGCAGGGAGCTATCAGTATCTTAAACAGTAGTTGAAAAATCCAACTATTTTTATCTAATTTAACTGTTCACCACAGCATAATGATTATAGATCATTTCTATTGTCAAATTAACCTTGGGCAACATTTTCATACTCTGGGAAACGCTCAGAGGACTATGGAAATCTCTAATTTCTACATCAACAGAGGGCTTTGCATGCTTGGTTAAGTCTGGAACTGCCTGTTCCCAATTTGTTTCTCCAGATTAATATTTATTTGATTCACAGCCTTTTTCACAGATGCTTTTAAAGGTATTGTCATCAAGGAGCCTGGATGCAAAAAGAGAAACTCCTATTTTGCTTTCCCATGTGTTACTAGTAAACTACTTGGTTATTTGACCTTCCAGTTAAGTAACATATAGAGCCTAAGAAACATATAGAGCCTGACTTTAGATATACAAAAAGCCCATTCATTTCGAGGTGGGTATTTCATTGCTAAAGAGCGATTGTCTGCTGAAGTATTAGCATGGGTGGGGGACTTTGCTGTAAAAACCATTTCTTGCATCTCTTTTCATGCTGAGTGGCAAGTTCCTGACTCTGAACACTGCTGCGTTATTATAGCAGAAAAGTTGGCAGTTTTATAAGGAAATCTGAGCAATAAGAATAAAAAGATCAACAGGCATGGAAAGAGAAGTGATAAGGCAGAAAATGTAAATAAACCAGATCAGAAATCTTAAAGAGAGATGGTGCCAGATTATCAGTGGCAGAGCCAGTGCAGTTACCCTGCCTGTGTTGGCTGAGTCTGCCCAGCCCAGTGAATCCATATGCAAAGCCAGCCATACACAATTGATTAATTCAGCTACTGCTGAAAATAAATTGTTCCATTAAAAAAAGATATTTTAGCATCTGCTATGATCAGCGAATGTCTTTCTCTGATTTTTTCTCTGCTTTCCATTTCTGATGCGTCCTTCTCCAGCTCCTTGGAATCTTCCAGTACATCTTAATCACCCGCGGTGAGCAATTGCAGCTGAGCTGTGGGCAACGCAATGAATCAGTTTAAAAGTCCAGCGGCTCATGTGCAACTTCTCCTGCTACAGGTTACTGCATTAAAGAACACTACTCACCCAGAGAATCCTAGAAGAGAGCATCACCGTGGTTTAAACCGAGTATGAAAACTGTAGGTTCAAATTTTAACATGTTTCTTATTGGATTTGATTTACCACAAGAGACCCAGCATAACTCGTGTCTTACATGTAACTCCATACACAGCTGTGTAGAAGTCTCGGAGGCTGTTTCAGAATGATTATAAATAAAGCTGTCAGAAGCCTGTCCCCACAGGGCCATTCGTTTGTCCATAAAATGACAATGTTAATGCTCTATTTTCAACAGCTTTTTTCTATAAGTGTGGACATGATTTTGAGCTCATATGAAGTCCAGACAGCCTGAAATTGTAGCCGGGTCCTATGGAGCCATTTATCCTTGTCATTACACCCTCAGCGGTTAAGAAGTAAAGATCCAGCTGCCAATTAAAGCAAGAGTAACCCTTAAAACAGATTAACATGTGCCTCAAGTTATCTCTGCTCGATGGCCTAATCCTGCTCCCAGGGAATTCTGTGAAAGCTGCCGGACTCCACTGAAATCCTCTCCTGCCCAAACCAGCTGCATTAACACAGCTGAGGCTGGAAAACCCATGCTGTAACAGGGTCAGGAGAAAAATCAAGGTTATTCTCCGCAATGATTTGAAGGAAGCGCCCAAGTGCCATAAGCTACATACTGGGAGGTACCCAGGAATGGCAAATAAGGATTTGGCCCTATTTGAGTAGGTATAAATGCACTTTCAGGTTTATATTTATAGCCAAATATAATGAAAGCTGAAATAGGGAAAGCAATGCATTTTTAAAATTGGAATAGCTGTTATTCATTCTGACTCTCTGGATTTCTAATCAGCTTTATCTATTTCATTTATAGTATGTTTTGTGACAGCATCTTTCTCAGGTTCAGAGACAGCTGAACTCAGTTTATTAAAGCCCTGGGTGTTCCTCACGCTTGATTAATGAAAATATCAATATATTATACGGAATTTAGCAAAAGCAGGAAATTGAGATTTTTGGGAAGGTAGACACAGCTGTTAGACCATGTAGAGAGGACTACTGAAAATGTTAGGAGAAAAACCAGACCAAACAAAGCTGAACTTGCCAAGGGAGATCAGTGAAGAATAAACACTGTGTGCCTGATAAGTTGGAAAATGAAGTCAGACACCACAGCAGGCTATCTCTAGCAGTGCGCGTTTCCCAAAATCTTAACAAAGAGCTGGCAGCATTTCAGGATTCCCAGAACATGTATCCACTAATCACATACAAATAAGTGGGTCATGAACACATTTAAAACAGTTTAGCTATGGAAGTGCTGACTGCAAAGCCTCTCTGTTTAAGAGCAGTGGCATCCACTGGCTGACTCAGATGGGCTTGATGAAGGAAGAGGAGCTCCTCCACGGCAGGAGTCAGGGCACTGCTGCTCCCTGGTGTCATCGCACTCATCTGTTCCTTTCTAGCCACTGGTGTTCTCTTGTATTTTTAGCTATTTGTTGTAAAAGGACTTGGAGAAGCCAAGTTGCCCTGGTTGCAGTGACAGTCATCTTCTACCCAATCTCTTTCAAAACTAAGAACCACAGCGTAAGGGCAAGGAATGCTGGTGTGATGGTTACTTGCAGACACTCACTGTGGGTGGCATTCACCCACATGCAAGTGTATAACACAACTTTGATCCATCACCCTACTCCCACCTGAAGTCCCCACTTAAGCTAGTGGGACTTGCTCAAGTGCCTCTGAGCAGATTTTAAGAGAATCGTAAAACACCACACATCTCATGCCAATCCTCTGGTTTCTCACTGCAAGACAATCCAGGATTGCCTCTTGGTGGTCACAGGACCTTCATGGCAGAGGTGATGGGGAGAACAAAATGATCAGATGTTTCCTGGTTCCTGGGATGGCAAACTGAGCTAGGGAATGCCGTTTCAGGATTACTGGCAAACCACGTGGCCCATATGCCACACTAAGTGCTGCCAAAAGCTGCAAGCCTTGCAGATTTGGTTTCTTGTTCTTTGTCTCAGGTCTACCTTTCACTACATCCTTCAAAGCAGGAAATCATACAGCCTTAAGTGACTTAGTCTGGGTCTTTAAGTTCAGCTACATGGATATCTACAGATGTATTTTTACAGTGTTGCTATTGTAAAGCAAGGTCAAGGATTATGTTGCTAGATGAAAAGGAAACCACGACTGAAATGCAAAGCCAAAATATTTTTTTGGGAAAAAAAAAAGGTTCTATTCAGCTCTATAATACCCACAATGAAGCCAAAAATTCTCATTAATATTTGTGGATCCAAAACAAACCATACACCCTATTTATATGATACATATATTTACAGGAGAAATCTAATCTCAAGAGGACGTCATGATTGTTAGGACATTGAACTTGCTTTCTTCTCCAAGTTCACACATTTAACCTTGCAGCATGCTAAATCAAGGCATGCAAATCCTTTTTCACAGCTCTGCTCCCATTTAAGTCAATGGCAAAACTCCCACCAAGTCAAATGAGGGTATAATTAAGTCCTTACATTTTAGTAAACTCCCTGCAAGTAGCTCGCAAACCTAGAGACAGAGTAAAAATTTGGTATGTAGATGATGCAAAGCATACAGAAGAATGTGCAAAATAAAAAAAGCAAGTTTCACATGCATTGTGGCCAAGTCTAATCATCCTTCTACTAACCCTGCTCTTCCAATAAAGAGTTGTATAAAGTCTTGTTAAAGCAAGTCACCCCATATTCTGACCTGCCTCTGAACAAATATACTGCCTACATCTTTCAAACTCAGGATGACTGATCTGCAAAAGATCAGATTCTGTCCCCTTTCTTCATGCTGACACTAACTTTCTCAACAGCAGATTGCTGATTTGGGGACACAAATATCTGCTTACCGTGTGGTTGCACTAGGTCCAAAGAAGACAAGATAACTGCAGGATTACTTCCGCAGAGTCATCGTGCAAGGTGACTGTCCCTAGCAGAAGGAAAAGTTATATCTCAAGGATTCTTCAGAGGACCTATATTTAAAGGTATGTGTAGTATATTAAAAGGGAAAATAACTGGCCTTAGTTTAATGAATCTGGCTAGCAAACAGGAGAACTGGAGGTTTTCCCTATAGATTATGCCCGGCTGTGCATGCGAGGCATAGGGAGAGGGAACAAGTACCCAGCATGACAGGGTTTGTCAGAGTTATTAGAGAAATCATTTTTCCCCAGCTCCATGGCTGAAAGTGGCATTTCAGGAAAATCACGGTTTGCTGTGACTTGGAAACCACTACAAAACCATTGCTTGCCAGAAGCACATGCTGCTTGTAATCCTTTTGTAAGTCTTAGTTTTGGAAAACAGCTTTAGAACATCTTCCAGATCTTTGCAAATCGAGCTCGAGCTCCACGGGAGAGTGCCCTGGATGCCCTGCTCATCATCCTCTGCATTTCACCTTACTGGTTCGTCCCTCCCCTGCTGCAGTCCCCAGCCTTCCTCTGCAAATGCTGCCACACTGAGACGGGAGCCACGTCCCAGCAGTAGCAACAGCCACGGTCAGTGGCGGTGAGCTGCTTTCCTTCAGGAGGCCCCCGCAGGTACTGTTGAGCCTGGCACTGCACCCCTCTCCTCAAAGTGAGCACAAGGCAATAAACAGGAATAGGAGTCAATAATTCTGCTAAAATGAAGGACTGAAAATAAGAGGAAAAGGAGAAGGAAGATGCTCTGCTAATGGGGTTGCCTTCTTCAGATACGTCCCCTGAAGCACCAGTCTGCAGCGGGGGGCTGTGCAGTGAGCTGGGCTGCATGGTGGGAGCTGCACAGAGCTGCTCGCCCTGCTTTCCAGCCACATGCTGCCAACGGTGGGGCTTCCAGCGATGAAATCCAATGAGCGGCTTCTTAAACTGGCAGTCTGGAAATCAGGAAAAATCTTTGCGTAAGCCTGGACTCGGCTTACCGCTGTTTTCCTTTTAAATCTGTTTGTCTCTTCTTTCAGACAGGAAACAAGTTGCTGGAGGGACAATTTTGCCATGTACATGTAAAATCGTCCACAAAGCCCTGGGGGAAGTTCTGTATCCTAATAAGCAAAAAACTTAGATGAAAATGTGAAAGTATCATCTCTCAAGTGATGTTACAGGGATAAATACATTTGCAAATTTTTATGTATGCACGTCTGGACACATACGTGTATATGTTTATGCATGTTTTATACACATATATGTATGTAGGAAAACAATGTTGAGTTATACAGAGTAATTTTAGTCTGGAAGTGACACGTAGAAAAGCAGGGCAATTGCCAGTAAACTTAAAGAGGTGACAGAGGCCACAGAACTGCCGGAATCTTTCAGAGCTCTGCAGATTAACTCCCACCACTAGAAGGCTGATCTTCAACTTTGGGTCTAGATGAGCATGAAGGTTCACTCGCATGAAACTTATGACCCATGTTTAGTAGCGCGGAGGAGCGCGGGCAGAGGGTGCCTGCCTTTGCTCGGTGCGCGGCACACGGCAGCTCCTGATGCCTCGGCCGCGGCAGGGGATGATGCGGGTATTGCCGCTCTTGGGAGGGACCCCACAACTGGTGCCGGGCACGCGTCAGAAGCACCAGGCGAGCAGCAGCATTACGATCCCTGCCCTCCTTATACACAGATCTAGTAACCTACTTTGTCAAAAAAAGCACTGAATCAGATGGGGTGGCTGGGGACCACAGCAGCAGCTATCCATCTCGTACATCTTTGTACTATCACTTCACCCAACAGAGGTGCAATGTAAGAAGCAAAGCAGGGAAAACTCTACGTCTGCCTGGCACAGAGATACCTTGCTGCTGCTAAAACCTGTGATTTATTCCATGCATGAACATCAGCCTCTCTTCCCATTGCAGGATGGTGTATGAGCAAAGTTCTGATCTCCTAATGCAGTCACCCTTGCACGACCTGCTGTTGTTGTGCCTCCTGTGAAGCATGTCATAGCAGGGCAGAAGACATGGATGCTTCTCTGAACTGATGTGTCAATGCAATTTAAGCATTTCACAGCCAGATCCTTGACACAGGTTTTGATGGAAGTCAGTGATACTGCGCTGATTTACATCAGCTACAGTTTGGGGCTACTTCATTTTTGGAGAGCTGGACAAGATGCTGGGAATTAGTATTCCCTAATATATGAACAAAAGGAGGACCACTGAAAGGCCAGTACAGGGATTGCTGGGGAAGTGACCCTGGGAGAGCCTGTCTTGGCTACACAAGCTGGTGACCCTCAAGTATGTGTTTCCAGATACAGCAGGCAGGTGTCACCTCTCTTTGCTTTAAACATCCAAAATACAGACATCTACATGTAATCTGTTTGAACTTGCCCTCCCTTAAGTCAAAGAAAAGAAACTGGACCTCATATTTAAGTCTTTTCTCTAGGGTGAAATGACTTGCATTCTTGCAATGACTTTTAGGACAACCTCAATGTAGCCTGAATGTGAGGTGTTCAAACTTAATTATACGCACCGAAGAGCAAACAAGACCATCTAAACACAAACACAAACTTTCTCCCACAGTTTTATTTCCCAATGACTCACATTGAAGAGGTATTGTTTTCTTTCAGGAATGAACTGTTGAGATATAAATAAGAAATAAAACTTCTGGACCAAAACATCCATTCCAGTGAATGTATACCATTTGTGAGCAAGCAAAAAATTGTTCACTTCATCATTCAGAACTTTCCTATTACAAAAAGACATTAAGACAGCTGTTTCAGTGGCTTGTCATACAGCTCGCATCCTTTTTAGCCTGTGTATGAACACTGGGTCAGCTGCCTATCGAGGTGCTTCGTGGCATCCTAAAAACCACACGGACGCCACTGTGACAAACAGTCACGCACACAAAGACACATTTAGCCTTCTTAAGCCCACAGAGAAACTTGTCATTTCCAATACAGCTATACCACTGATTTAGCAAAGAAAAAAACTTGCAGATGGCCCTATGAGGTCAGAGCAAACCCCTAGGCAGCTGTGGGTCTTTGCCTACAGCCGACTTTGCAAAGTTGGAGGAGCAGAGGGCTCCTTCGCCTAGCGCCTGGGTCAGTGATGTGAAAGGTGTGTTCAAAACCCTTTGGGGATTTCCAGGGAAGCTTGAAAATTCTCCAGGGAGGAGAAAATTTCTGCCTTGCAGGTGCCCTACGATGGGCTGCTGGGGGTTATTCTCTGCAAGCTTTTGGACTACGACCCGGTTTCATTTTTCTTCTGTCTGAAGATATTTATTTGAATTTGCAAACAATTCCTGCACATGCTAAACTTTTGAACAAATTTATTATTTGCAAACTTTTTTCACCCAGTTCTACTGTCCACATTTCATGCCATCAGTACAGTCAGAAGCCTGTTTTACAGTAAACTGTTTACTGTTTCACAGTAAGGAAGTATTTTGGTGTAAAAAGAACTCTATAAACCACATCCTATTAGATTTGTAGGAAACAGACCCCACTGTACATGGTAATCCCTTTTTGTTGTAATCAGGCCTAATTTCTAGCATTCTCAACACCACAGATGACATTTTCAGGAGGTGTTGTTCCGCATGGTTGTAACCTAGAATACAGCACCCAAACCTGTATGTTTTTATGCATATATTCTTTTATTTATGCTGATGATGCAGGAAATCGGTAGAATCCCCTTCCCTGCCTCAAAGTCATGCACCAAGATTTTTTTTTTCCACGTCCCTGCCTGCTCCAAATACAAGGAAAGTTATCAGAAATGAGTGGTAATCATTTTTCTTGCAATGCTTTTTCAGAACAAGTCACCCAGGACAGTTTTTGCCCATCTGGCTTCCTGCTCATGAAAACGCCCTTCCTGGATGATGGCTAATTAGGTAATATAAGTTTATCCTTCTAATGTACTGATTTACTTAGTGAAGCAAACAATATGCTTGTGTATTTATTCATGTCGTTTATATAACTGTTTGCACATAGATTCTTCAGTTACTGTGAAATAATTATAATGATATTGAATTAACATAAATGTTGCATTTTGCAGCTCAAGAAGCGTCCCCTTTTGATTTCAGGGGGCAAAAAGAAGTGGGAGGATGCTTAAACATTTGAGAATGAAACACGCTCATTAACTGTAGCTCAGTTTATGAACTTTAGAGGTTAAACATAAGCTACAAAAAAATCTTTTAATCAAGATGGATCAAGCCTCTTCACTTAAATGCATTATCCAAATTTGCAGTCATCTCTAGTTAATGAGTCAGTCTGAATTAGCCTTTCAAAAGAACTAAGGGAAAAGAATCAACACTTCGATGGTGTTTGAAGCGTGAGTTGAAGTAATTGAGTCAATGTGTTAAATCTTAGATGAGATCTTTTAATCTGTAAACCAGCAATCGAGAACTATGTGGCTGAAACTAGATGAAGTGGTTAATTTTGATGAATTATTCTATACAGGGAGGTCCCACACAATGACAACTTATCTGAAAGCAGAATTTGCTTATATTCACCTCACTTGGAAAAGGTACAATTGAGGTTGAAACGTGCCAGTTCTTCCTGTTACATTCCCCTGTGAATGCAAGATAGATTTTATCCTTTAGTTCAAGGCTCATACATGAATATGTTGTGAAAACAAGACTTTTTGAGCAAGTCTCTTGGGAGTCCATCTGGGAGGGATAATAAAACGTTTATCTTTCCAGGTCTCTGGGGTGAGGTCAGTTAACAGATAGGTTCTCTGCATTCACACTATAAACCTACTCTGAAGTTCGATGAGATCATTACATTGGGAATTTCCTATAGTAGGACCATAGGAGAAATCCTGTCTCCTCAAGGAGCAGTTTAATTGAACCTGTTTTAATACATAATGAACCAGATCCCTCAAGATCCTGTTAAGATGAGATCCTGCATGTGTAGGTATATAAGGGCTGGTACACAGTGCTCTTTGAGCACTTTTCCTACCAGAATGAGTTCCCTAAGGGAGGACAAGTCAGTCTCACAGGCTCCTTGTGTTAGTAGTCCTTGTCTGCTGGCTGCCCCCTCTCTGTGTGAAACTCCCTTTGAAGCAAACAAGACCTTACTTTTGTTTGACATTTCATTAACGGTCAGAGTTAATTTCTGCAATTAAGATATGATGAAACAATAACGAACCAAGCGTTTTTTCAACAAAGTGATAACTTCAAAGCTACCCATATGCTTGAATGGTGCAAAACCACCCATCCTTTTATTTTCTCTGGCTGCGAGTGGCTTTACTCACTGACAGAGCTGAAAGGACAAATAAAAGCAGGTATCAAAACCCTGCTCTGAAAAAAATACAACTATGTTCAAGAAGGGATCACTGTTTTCTTTTATGGCTCCTGAAAGCTGTAGAAATGCACAAAACATTTCTGAATTAGGAGCTCTCTAAAAACTGTGTGCTACTCGGGTACCACACTATGAATCCACTGGGAAAGGGAACACATAAACATACAAATCGAGGCTCTTGCCCAAAATGAAATAGAGACGAGAGTCAAGTATGAAGCTGGCCAGGGTTGTTTTAGCCACAGTCTGGATGGAGGTGCAGCCCCGCCACGCTCAGCCCAGGCCACGCACCAGTCCTGTCCCTGTAATCCTGGGATCGAAAGCAGGAGCTGAAGGATGACCCAGAGCTGTGCCCGAGACCAGCACACTGAGCTTGTTTAATATCTATCATCTCATTCATTCAGACAACAGATTGCATTAGTTTCCTCATTTGCTTTCCTTATTTTTTCCCCCCTCCTTCTCTAAATTGTCCCTAATCAGAAATCTGACAAAATCCCCTCATCTTTTCTGGACAGAAAATCATTCAAAATCCAGAAAATGAAAAAAAAACCAGTCCAGAGTCATCATTTCACTCATGTTAGTGGAAGCAAAGAGGAAGTCCCATCTAGCAGCTGCGTGCCCTGAGCCCGCTGCGAGCTGAGGCTGCAGGTCACCCCTGGGAAAGGGCAGAGCCTCTACTTGCCATGAAAACAACCCCCAGGCAACACTCCCAGCTCGGTGGTGTGCAGCTGCAGCCGCTGGCCAGAAACACCACTGTGCTTAGGGACCTGGGTGTCCATGGGTGACTGCCTGTGGCTGCTGGAGCCCTCCTGTCCTCCACGTCCCCCTGCCTGGAGCAGGCTGCCCACAGACCTCCGTTCGGGGAGGGAGCAGAGGGTCTCGGGCAGGACGCCTGCTATGCAGACAGACATTTGCTGTCTGAGAGACACTGTTGAGGGATGAAAGGCAAAGCTTCAGGCATAGTTAAAAACAGTTTTCCCTTCCAGCAGACAGAAGGAAAAAAAAAGGGGGGTGGGAAATTCCATGCAGAACAGTGAAGATCTGAAGAAAACGTCACATAATATAACCAGATTTTTGTGTGGGAGAAATAAGCATTGACAAAATTCACATGTCTGAAGGGAATTTAATTGAAAGATTAAACATAAGTCAAGGCTCAGAGGCCCAACAGCAAAAGATATCATGCATTAAAAGTAGCGAGTCATGCCCTTGCTTAGAAGAGATTGTGTTTAAGCACATGCTTTGTACTGGCACAGCCTGATTAGACTGTTTATAAGTAATCTGAGGCCTCTTATTAACCATGAATTCTTAAAGTTTGTTTTTTATAAGAAGACAAAGTACATGTCAAAGCAAGTAAAAAATGGTTATAGCCAATCTCTTTTCCAGCACGCACAGATACGCTCTACTGATCACTGACATAAAAAAAGACTACACTGGGTTTTGGAGGTGAGAAATGGAAAAGATCTATTAGGTTGTCTTGTCCAGCTCCCAGCTAAAGCAGAAGGCTTTTTCTGTGGATTGTTTACCCAAGATTTCTAGAAAACTTTCCCTTGGACTTAATAAAGAATTGTATAATGTTCTTAGTAGTATCAATATTTTCCCTGAGCTTAAATAGCTGGATGTATTTTTGTGTGTTTAAAATACTCTTCTACTGGTAGATACCGGTATAAGGTTCCCATGGCATAACAGTCTAAGACCAGCTCACGTAGCTCCCTCTAAAAACTCAGCTGGTGTTGATAGACCCCCTCCCCATGCCCTAGAAGAAAGGATTTGGGGGTTATTTAGAGCTTGAGTGCTGAGAGAGCCTCTGAGCGAGGGAACAAGGTGCGGCTGGAGGTGGGCATCTGCAGCAGAGGTAGACTTGCCCTGGGAGAGTCCTTTGCTCCCCTCCGGGCACTGGCGGGGACGCGTGCCACTGGCTCCCGGGTACTACAGCAGCGTGAAAGCAACCACAGAGCGAAACAAGGAGGAAATGAGATGATTAAACCTTCACAAAGCATGTCCATGGGCATTAGAGGGAGCTTTGCTGAGCACAGCAAGGTACTGTTCAGAGAGGAAAAAAACCCTCAATATTAATATTAAATCTTATGGAGTTTTCTTTAAAGCAGCATGTTAATATTGTGCTTCAGAGTTATTAAGAGTATTATAAATCATTTCAGGGAAATGTAGGTCACATTCTGAACTAGTGGTTTGGTGCATAAGGGAGCACGGCAGGTTCCGGCAGCCCTGGTTTCATCTCCGCCCCGGCACTGGCAGGTCCCAGCGAGGGAGAGAACGGAGGCTGGCAGAGCAGCGTGGGAGCAGGTCCTGGCCTCACTGGAGTCAGCGGCACAACTCCCACTGGCACCACCTTCCTTTCATACACACTCCTCCCAGGGAAAGAGGAGCTGTGATATATCTTCTTAGCATTTCAATTCTTTATTGGCAGAGGTCTCCCGAAGCTGGGGTGTAGACCCCGATTCCAGCTGAACCACTCAGTGGAGAAGCACAGGGGGATGGAGAGGGACCATGGGATTCCCAGTGCAGCATAATGCAGACAGTGGGGAATAGCAAAACTGTGTTTCTATTTGTTTGTTTCAGATTTCTTTTCTAATAAGGACAAGGGAAGAGACAGAAGTTGTGAGGGTAAAGAGCTGAACTGTTATCATTTGACTTGTGTAATTAGATTAATGAAATGCCAGAGTATCCAGGTCTGGACATAATAAGAACATAGAAATTGCAGTGATGCTTCATGCCGTGAGGGCAATTAGAAAAACAACGACATACTTTAGCAAATATTTTTTTGATCTGTGCTGAGAGAAAAGATAGTAACAAGGCAATGAGGAAGCATAGCCTATTTTTCTTCATTGTCTCCCTTAAAATAGACTGAATTGCAACAAAAGTTCATATCTCAGCTTTGTTAAGGCAAGACTAATAGTAAACTGATATGAGTACAAGTCTTACCTTTCTTTTGATTGCAATAGACTTGTTTTTCAACACTGAAAAGCTAATGTATTTGAAGTAATTTAATAGGAAATTATTGCACTGCTGATTGCATTTTTTTACAAGTAGCAGTATTAATTTTCATCTTCTGTCTACTTTTAACACTGCTGAATTAATTTAACAGTAGAGAACTAATAGGATACATAATTACAACACAAATGGTACTGTACAATGGCACAAATCTATGTAAAAATTCTAGAGAGGAAATTTATGTTTCTGTTGTTGAAATAAGTTATTTTAAGGGGGGCTAACTCTCCTCCTGGCCACAGAATTCCCCTATAGTCATAAGACTCTTACTAATTTTTGCAAGTTAAAAAACTCTCAGCAAGACTTCTAACAAAAACTTCCACAAAACCTCACAGAATTTTACAGCAGTTTCACTTGAATTTTTGATTCTAAAAATAGAATCAATTTTGTTCACAGCAAAACCTCAGGACTAAGAATTTCTGCATACCTGAAAAAAACCAATTGTGTGATATAGTGAATATTTTTGCTTATCATATCAAGCATATATTAACAACCAATTAAAAATAAGCACAGAAAAATAGCTTTATGTTGCTGTGTTTCATCATAAAGAAGTTACGGCTGGGTCCATGTGATAATGGCTGATCCCAAGGAATGCAGCCAGCAGGCAGAGCCAGGTCAGACCAGTCTGGCTGTGGGAGCAGCTGCCGGCTCGCTCCCTCCGTGCAGGACAGCCAGGCTCCAGCCTGAAAGTCTCAGGGCTGCCCTGGAGAGCTGTTGATGCCATCGGTCTATTTTTACCTCTTCCATGTGGCTCCTTGCCCATGCTATGGCTCTATTGACAAAAATCTGCATTTTCTGCTGGTCCAGGCATGATGCAACTTCTTGTTGACCCATGGGGTCTTGGGGAGGGGGCTAATACTCAATGGCTAAGGGCTGTCACCTAGGCTGGAACCTGCTCTCCAGTGCAAGGATGCCCAGGCTAGTTGGAAATGAGATTAGTCACATACCAACTGCTGCTCACCACTTCATGGTGAGACTTAATCTACCTGGCTGCTCAGCAAACGGTGCACCACGGTGAAGATTACAGCTTCGACACGAGCTCGGACGGTGCCTTCCACCACCATAACATAAATGCTCTCAGCTTGCAAGCAACCCTAAAGCTACTAGTTACATTAAAGAGCTACAGCTTCTTCACTTACAACGCAACTGATTCCTACCCTCTGGCACTCATGCATAAAGTGAGACTTATCATGCAATTCCTTGGTGGGGAGAGTAGCCAACAGAGAAGCTATAAAGGCAGTTCAGAAAAAACTTGACTCACACTAAGTGGAGCACTTAAATGCAGTGTCGCAGTATTAATAAAAGCCTTGAACTAGCTTTATATAAGTGCTATCTCTACACTGGCTCTTCTGCACCTGCAGGGAAGCAAGTCTACTGGGAAAACAGCGCCAAGCAATGTTTTGCCAGAAGGGGTGAAGCGCTTACCGCAGTTGTGGTGATAACCTCGGTGCCGGAGCCGAATGCTAATCACGGTGGGGATGTGCAGAGACACAGCCGGGTGAGGGCTCGTGGCTGGGCTGAATTTCAATGCTCTAGAAATAGTGTGATTATGGTCCTGGGAAAGTTTTCTTCTTAATCATCCGAGTATCTATTAAAATGTAAATTGTCACAGCAATTAAGACTAATTAAAATAAATAATAAATGATAAGAAGAGACCAAAATGGTCTATTTCAAGGCGATGAAATACAAGCTTTTCCTTATTAGTCATTATGACCTAGTTAAATACATTCATTTTTCTGGAAACGTAAGAGCCTGGATTCCAGGAGGACAGGTACCTCACCATTTTTTCCTCCTCTCTTCCTGTCTTGAAGAGATAAATGCTGTTGTGCTCAATCTCTTTGAAAAACTGCTGAAGAAAAAGCCAGGAATAATTAGATTTGATCTGTAAACATTTTTAGAGAAAAATAGAATCCCCTTCAGAAATCATCACAGTAATTGTTACACTACAGGAGCTCTAAGCTTGAGAACAAAGTAAGAGAAGAGTATTTATTTTCGATATTATTTTATTTCGGTCAGAAAATGCTGCATAGTCTGTTTCTTATTTTCCTTTATTAATGTTCTTACAAGCATGGTATTAACCTCCACTAAACATTTCCTTCTTCAGTCTGGGCTTTGCTATTCAAAAGAAACTGCATCTACTTCTATGCATGTATCACTGTCAGACTATATGTTATCTAAATTACAGATGGACTTTCGGGTGCAGGATCATTTTCAGAACCACTCCAGACGCAGGGCTGCTGGAGGACCCCAGGATGCTGCAGGGTTTGGGGTGACCCTGGGGCTGGTGCTGGAGAGCAGGGTTAGGATCCTCTGTGGGCAACTAAGCAGGCACATCAGCCCAACAGCACCTTGGGGTTTGGATATGGTGGGTATCTAATATCAAGGGAAAGTCAAAGGAGCTATGGAATAAGATTTACCCCCAAGTCAAGACCAAGAGGTTTCATGGTTGCACAACTCAAAACCATGATTATTTTTTTTTAATGTTATGAACACTCTTACAGAATGTGCTTATAAACTACTGCTAAATATTCAGCATATTTTTGATACCAAGGACTTCAGTACAGCAATTTCAAACAAATAAATAACAAGTCCAGGTACATGTTCAGGAAAAGCCACCTTCAGTCCAAGTTTCTCAGAACATTAGAGTACAGCCAGTGAAAAATATCTTTTAAATTTAAATGCACTTTGCCTCTTTCCTAATGGCCACCTCTAGATAATATTTTGGGGGCTTTCTGATTTCATTCTTGCTTAAGCTGGGCAAACATGATGAAACAGACCCATCTGTTTGAGCCCTTGCTCTGGTATCAAAGGGTTTGTGCACCTGACTTTATTGCAACAGATAAAACCCAATGCATTTTAAATGGAAAATAATTTCCACCTGTATTACTGTAGATACAGATGTGGAAACATTACTCGCAGTTTGCTGAACGATAGGCATTTTTGCCTTAGTGCTGTTTTGTGACTAACACTTCATGAGCAAACAACTGCTTCTGTGCAAATAGAAAGCCTAAATCTCCCCAAGTACATGGTAACCATCACTGCAGAATGTGAATGACTCATATTAATGCACTGCATTTCATAACAGCCCTATGAGGTACAAAATTGTCAGATGATAAGGATGTGAGGCGCAGAGATTAAATGATTTAACTAACTCCTATAGACTGTTTTTTGACAGAGCCAGAAAATTAACTCAGAATTTCTCGGTCCCCATCCAATATTTTAAGCTCAGTATCAGCATTATTCGAGTAACCTCTCTTCCCAGCACAGTGATTGTGGAAGCAATGGGCCATTAGGGATTGCTGTAGATATCATATCCCCCTCGAATAAGGGCTTTGCATCTTTTCTTTCGATCCATGCACGTGCTGGGCATAGCAAGACCAGGCACATAAATACACAAAAGTAATGTCAGGCCTCCAGCTCTTGGGTAAAGCGTTAAACAACTTTTAATACGTAGATGAGGCTTTTGCTTTTCTTTGAACCTGACAGACGGGACTTTCGATAGCATAATGTCCAACAGGATCAGATTGGGGCCTTGCTCTGCCCTTCATCACAGAGAAACTTTCCATCTACTATTTCCCTTGCTCCTGCGAGGTCTCCTATGCATGCCGCAGCCTCACCTTATCCAGCCACGCAGCAAATTTTGTGTGGCTCAGACCATTTGCCTGAAAGTCTCGGTGTCTGTGTCACATTTCTGGCTGGTTCACTGATTCTTCTGAGGCTTTCTTCCCTCCCCATAATTTTTTTGTGGAGGAAAGGCACCATTACACTGGTATTCAGATAGCACAGTGATGAAGCCCATGGCAGTCCCTGCATAGCAACAGGCATTTACAAATGATCATGAAGAAACACTGATCTGTTTGTTTTACAAGCCAGTCACTTGGAGAAATAGGTAAGATTTTTTTAGTTGGGATAGTTGTAATTTCTTTCTAGATTGGAGTAACAAATAAAGAGAAATGAACCTGCCATCAGCAGTCTCTTCAAAAGAGGTTCAGAAGTTGTTTTTTAATCTGTTTTGTTCTTAAGCATGCAACATTGACTGCATAAAAATATAAATCACTGGATTTTAATGACAATAAATTAACTCTTACATAATATTTTGCCACTGTGCATACAGAAAAAAAGTGACAGCTAAAAAGAGTTCATCTGTGCAGCAGCTATTTCTTCATGCCATTTCTTTGCACAATCTGGCAAAATGAATACAAGTTTCCGGACTATCTTACGGATATCACATTTAAGTTTACTGGGCTTTTTTGCCTTGAACTGTGTACCAGATCAAGAAATCTTTTCTGAAATATTTGTGGAAACCTTTGGAAAAGAATGTCCTGTTTTCAGTACATCTCCCAACACAGCAGTGGTTGTGTGACTCCAAAAGCCACAGCTCAAGCTCACCCTGATTTGAATACTTTTCAGCTAGTACCAGTATTTATCAGCTAGTACAAAACCTGATTTTTTAAAATTATTTTAACCAATGTCAAGATCTCAGTAATTTGAACTGTTGACAGTATAAGAACACATAGCAAGTATTTCTGTAACAGAAAGATTTTTAACAAAGAATAGATTTTCTTTTTTAATGCATGAAGGAAAAAAAAAACACAACAATAAAACATATCAGAAAGGACCATAACTTTTTCTTTTGGTCATAATACTGCAAATATAACCTTTTCCAGGTCATGATTTGTATTTCTGGGAGCCCACTGAAAACTTATCACAGTTTTCTGAACCCCAGCTCCCATCTGAGTGGGTCTGAGAATCACTGTTAATCACACTGAGAACAATTAACATCATGCAGAAGGAGACTTTGCAATGGACGTGAGCCTACAATTGGCTGAGAACTCACCATCTTTGCTAATACATGAAAATTCCAACATGGTTGTTCTGGTGCAGCTGGGCTTTCACCACTTAGGAAACATCTGAGATGATCCCCAGCAGTTTTCTGAAGTCACCTCCAGAAAACAACAGGATTACACAAGTGTTGGTTTGCTCTTTGCCATCTCCAGCAGCTGGTGAGAGTGCCTGAGAGGAGACATTTGCACATCGGTGGGATGTGTAATCCAGGAGCCACAAAATGACTCAACACAAGTCGTTAGAGGAGAAAAAACCACCCCAAGTCCAGCCTGGGATTTTCCTAGGTCTGCTGCCCCCATACACACTGAGGCCAGACAGACCTGCATCCCATCCCGTGGTGGGGCATGCTCTGCTTGGCAGGCTTACTCTTTCCTGACACAGAAAGGTGCACTTCAGATGGACTCAGATCATCGTTTTAGCACCACATAATCATATAAGTATTGATTTGCCTTCACTAGCTATTCTGCATTCTGCAAATTGTCAGCTGCGGTACCTCTGGATACAGCTGGCTGCAACATCTTCAGTGCTGTGTTGGTTTTTTTTTTCCTTTTTTCCTCAACTAAATAAGTTGCTTTCCTAAAGCCAAACTGTTTCAAAGGAGGGTATAGATTTTAAACGTTTTGATGAGAAGATTTCTGGGGACTATGGTGATTTTTCTGGCCAGTTTCAGAAAAAAAAGAGATTGAATAAAATGTCTGACCTTCTCAAGTTGGAAAATGGATACTTTGACAGACTCCTGCTCCAAAAATATGTTTGAAAGTGAGTGGAAAATGGTATGGAAACAAAAAAAAAGAAAAATCTACAAGAGATGTCACAAATTGAAATTGCCATTCTTCAGCCATCTCTGTTTCTGGAAGCTGTTATATGTTGACTAAAGAATGACATTATGAATCAAAAAGTAATTACAATAAAATTATCAAAGAATTCAGATCAAATAAGTTGTAAGTGCCCTCCAATAAGCTTAAAGAAAATTCTCTTTTGACAATTACAGTTCAGCCGTGCAGCAGACATCTTATGCAATTCTATAATAATTTGTAATTTTGCAGTAGGTGGCTATCAAATAAATTGTTCTTCTCTAGATAAATTGGCTTCAAATAAATTGTTGCCAAAACAGTTTTCTGTTTCAGGTTCAGTTTCAAGAACACCAAAAGATCCATTCATTAGACTTAGCTAAATTATTCAACATTGAAAAGGAATCAGGAAACAATTTATAAAGTGTGAGATTAGCTATGACTAATAACCTGCATAGAAATTCAAGATGATGAACGACTGGTATGTGTTCCAACATATATGAAACCTACTATCTTATGTGTCACAGCATTTTCAGAATGATGCCAGTTTGAGAGCAAGCCTTGCTTTTTCAAAGGCACATTTAAAGACATTTATATGTAACATAAGTTAAATGAGAAACTTCCATAAATTAGCGATAGTACCATTTGCTAT
Source organism: Nipponia nippon (assembly GCF_047370975.1). Lineage (NCBI taxonomy): Eukaryota > Metazoa > Chordata > Aves > Pelecaniformes > Threskiornithidae > Nipponia > Nipponia nippon. The sequence goes on from NW_028262369.1 coordinate 4,404,763, forward strand.
GTCATATTCTGTTTGTATGAAGTAAGATTTTAAATCTAAACAACGATGTATGGAGTAACTTTGTGGTATCTCATCTTTGTGATTTTACTCTCAGATAAATCTGATAAGGTAAGTGGGATTTTTGCTTATTTGGTCAAAACAGTCACAATATATTTAAGCATCTTTTGTATAACTTCTAGAGTAAAGGAGTTCAAACTGCAGTAGACTAGAGGATTTAGATGTTCAGCGCCATCCACAGTCCCAATGGAGGAGCAGTCTGCATACCAGAGAGAGAAAATATTAATAGTTCAGGGAGCCCATGCCAAAGACAAATGTGTCTGCTATTTTTGCTGTCACAGGTGACCAGACTTTGAATAAGTTGAAATCATGTTTAGAAATCTGTTTCAATACTTCAAGCTCAGATGACTGAAGTAAAAATATTGCGATGAGCGGTATGTTACAATAAATCTGCCTTTCATTAGAATAGATAAAGAGGTTGCAAGTAAGTCATATCTTATATTGAAATGTCAAATGGCGGCTGACTTATCATTCACCACTGAATTGAAAGCTGCTCATACTGCAAGAACAGTCATTTCATTTCAACCTATTTCAATATAAATTGATCTTTAAGGGCCATTACATAAAGTAATCTTTAGTAACATGGTTCTGAACATGTCCAGAAAAGGCTATTAGAGTCTGCAAAAGACATTTTTACTTCATGAAGGAAAGTTTACATAATCCAACATGAGTGCTGTTCACAGCCCTGGTAAAATTAATGCACATGGGTGTAATTTTCAAGTCAAAAGGGTTTTTAATTTTGTGTATTATGCAGGGACAATACTGGAGGATCTGAATAGGTTACTACTCTAACGTCTGTAAATAAGGAGGCAAAGCTGCATCCTATGCACATGCCTCCTGCATAATCGACAGCAAAGGCATATGTAGGTCTGACTGAAAAACAGTAACTCTTTCCTGAGGAACCCCTTAAAGGGAATTTTGTCTCTTCCCTATCACTCTCTCACAGTTTTTGAGACTTCCTATTTTTTAAATGAACTGCTAGAAAGTTTTGCGTAACAAAAACATTTACACCATGGAGTATCTCTCCCTGTTATGACCACATTAACTCAAGTTTGGCTGCATCCCAGAAAGGGAGCAGGCCTTCCTTCCCGCACTGTTAATCAGCAGCAGTCTAATTTCTCAACAGATAAATCTTGTCTTGGTCAGCACTGGGACTCATCAGACCATTTTCTCACACCAGACGTAGGCAAGCATGGAAGTCTAGAAAACAGCAGAGAAATGGCTGTCATGTACTATTGTTCCAAAAATTTAGCAGAAAGCCCTTGTTTACATCACATAATTAACCGAGAAGAGCCCCTCGTGGCTATATCACACTGTTAGCAAATAGAAAGAGATAGGGGAAAATAAATCTGCCCTCTGTGTGTGTTTGGTATTGTGCAATTTAAAGATGAAGGCCAGAGGCAGAGGCAGTAATGTTCTGCACAGGTCATGAGTGAGATCTAAATTCAACCCCTCTCTGATATTTTTAATTTTCAGCATATAAGAAAAAGGAAAAAAGAAGACAATCTCTTAGACAACTCAGATCCAGCTCGATCTGGCTAACAAGTAGGATACTTGGACGGAAGCAGCCTAGCTCTTTGCCAGTACTCCGCGTACTTGGCATTGCTCTCGAGGGGAGCACACCGCGCACCCTCCGCTCCAGCGACAGCAGCCAGCTGAAGGCAGTGGTGCTCGCTGGAACCCAGCTGCCCAGGCAGAAAGGGTTTATCTGCAGCTCCTGCCTGCAACCCACCCCTGCTCGCAGCCCAGAGCGCACAGCCCCAGCCCGGCCCATCTCCATCGTTGCCAGGGTCGCGCCGCAGCTCTGGGAGCTGTTTCAGCGATGCCGCAGGTACGGCTGTGTGATTTAGGTAGAGATCAGTCCTTCTACATTGCCTCATGGCCAGGGGAAGTCAGAGCGACAGCGGCTGCTCTGGCGGAGAAGATGGTACTTCTGCAATGGCCACGTGGATGTCCCCGTGCAAACACACACCATCGGGTTTTGTCTGGTGCTGGGGAGCGAGGTCCAGACTTCGGCAAGGTATCTCTGACAAGCCTGAATATTATTTACTAAAAGTTTTCTCTCCTTTAACAACCCTGATTTCTCATCCTAAGTCAGGGTCCAGTTAAGAGTCATTTTACCATTCACAACTGTTTGCTTCAGTCATTAACCTCCTGTGTGGCAATTTGCCAGATACTTTTAGGGCAGTAATTTTAAAGTACCCATTATCTGCGCAGTTCCCCTTACGAGCACAACCTAAAGGTCAGGGACTGAATAACAGCAAATCAGGAAAAGCAAGACTTGTGATACAGCTAAATTGATCTTCTGCCATGTTTATGGAGCTGACTATTGGTTTAGGAATGTTGTCCATATTCACAGTCAGCCACATAATAAATGGAAATCAGCTGCTGGGATGCCTGGAGCAGAAATCACTGTCATGAATAACTGGAACACCCGAAATAAAGATATCACTGGTGCTATTTTCATTTGTTTGCTTCTTTTTAGGAAAATTAAATGGAAGAAAGAACAGAGTGGGGAAGCAAATATTCATTTACAAGATTTCAGACTACACTGAAAAATAACCAGAGAAGTATGAAAACCTGATAACTTCTACAGGTACAGCACACCAACCTGTGGGGCAATTAAATGCAGTGAAATGCAAAGACGAACCACGCAGGAGCCACACATCCAGCAGCAAAGTAATCTGCAGGATGGCAACATAAATTATGCTTAATGGTAATAGAGGAAACCAGAAAGAAGGAGAAGGATGAGAGACAGAATAACATATTCACCTCTTAGACCGCTTTAGTTAGAATTTGAATTGCTAAAACGGAGGGGGGAAAATGTTCTCTGTCTCATTCATAACCACTCCAGCTTTGCTCATAAAGTATTTTAACTGCTATTAAAGTAATTGAATGAATGAAACTGTTTCCAAAATAGATCTGATGTGTTGATGCAGGAAGTTAAACAGCAACAATTTAATTCAGCAGCCTCACAAACGGGAGCTGCAGCCTGCGGGGCCCGCGGCCACCGCCGATCGCGACATCCTGCTGCCACCTCGCGACCGGGGCTGTCGTCACCTCCCGGGCTGTCACCTCCCGGGTCAGCATTACAAAGTGATGCGGCAGCCTGCAGCCCTGGGAGGCCCTTGAAGGCTGGCTCAGCTCCTGTGTGACCTTGGGCAAGCGGCGTGCCTGTCCGCTCCGGGTCGCGCATGTGGCAGCCTTAAACCAGGCAGCTTTGGTATAGAAAGGTAAGAGCTGCGGCAGTGTGAGCCTCTGCTTCTGTCCACCCACCTGTCATCTGGACTGCTGTCAGAACCCGAGCTAGTTTGCCCAGTTTAAAGTATAAAACAGAGAAGAATCATAGAATCATAGAATTGTTAAGGTTGGAAAAGACCCTTAAGATCATCGATCCCAACCTGCTAACCTAACTGCCTGGTCCACATCTAAACCACGTCGCTAAGCACCACATCCACACATTTTTTGAATACTTCCAGGGACTGTGATTGCACCACTTCCCTGGGCAGCCTGTTCCAGCGCCTGACCACTCCCTCTGTGAAGAAATTTTTCCTAATATTTAATCTAAATCTCCCCTGGCGCAGCTTGAGCCCATTTCCTCTTGTCCCATCGCTTGTTACTTGGGAGAAGAGACCGACCCCCACCTCGCTACAACCTCCTTTCAGGTAGTTGCAGAGAGCGATGAGGGCTCCCCTCAGCCTCCTCTTCTCCAGGCTGAGCATCCCCAGCTCCCCCAGCCGCTCCTCCCCAGCCTTGGGCTCCAGCCCCTGCCCCAGCCTCACTGCCCTGCTCTGGCCACGCTCCAGCCCCTCCATGGCCTTCTTGGGGTGAGGGGCCCAGCGCTGAGCACAGCACTCGAGATGCAGCCTCACCAGTGCCAAGTACAGGGGCACCATCACCTCCCTGCTCCTGCTGGCCACACTATTGCTGATACAGGCCAGGATGCCATTGGCCCTCTTGGCCACCTGGGCACACTGCTGGCTCATGTTCAGGCAGTTGTCAACCAACACCCCCAGGTCCTTTTCAGCCAGACAGCTCTCCAGCCACTCCTCCCCACACCTGCAGCGTTGCCTGGGGTTGTTGTGACACAAGTGCAGAACCCGGCACTGAGCCTTGTTGAACCTCATACAGAAGCTGAAGCTTTTTTTTTTTTTTTTTTAATTGAAAGTGCTCTATGTGCAACCACCAAAAATATTTAGAAACCTTTGAAGTCACTATGCAATATTATAGACATGAACTGAAGTCCAGGGAAATGCTCACAAGTTGCACTGACATTACTTTGTGTGCTGGCTTTCGTCTGTTTACTGATGCTCTTTAATTTGTTGATGCCCTTTCCACAATGTGATTCTGAGCAGAGGAAATCTCCAAGCACCTCAGGGAAAAACTCTGAAGATGTCAGATTTTAAAAAGCTTTTTTTAAATCTCCCTCCCTCTCCCCCCTTACCAAATGCTTTTTACGAGTCTATTAGCTTCATTAAAGAGTCAAAAGAAACTCCATCAGCACTTTAAGTGTTTTCTCTCTGGTGATTCTGAGACATTTATGGACTTGGAAGATGCACATTTAGGGCATCCCAGACAGTGATAAGAATGTATAGGGACCTTAAGACTCACTACGCTTTTTAACTTTGTGAGTTAGAAAGATTTATATATTAACTGGTTAAGGTCCCGTTAAAACACAATAATTTGTAATCTTCTCCAAATTGTCTTTAGTTTTAGCAAATTTTATAATTCTAGTAGCTAATATGGCACCTTCTGGGAGAGAAATGCCTTTAGTGCTGAGGATTGTTGTGTCTCAGGAATGGCTGTCTCAAGCTGCTGAAAAAGCAGACACGCACAGGACTGGTTAGCGCTCTCCAAGTGGTCTGTTAGATTTTGGCATTAAAACATCTTAGCTTCAAAAAATTATCTTTTCTCTAAAGGTGGCTGTGCCATCTGTGAAGGGCATCTGTGATTAAACCAGTAAACACCCCATGCTTGTGTGAGCTATGGGTAGGAGAGCAGAGCACTTGGGAGATTTATGGATATTTCTCATTTCCTGCGTGCAGTTTGCCGGGAGCAAGTAGGGTTCAAGAGAAAACACCCTGGCCTTTGCCAGGCAAATACAGGATTGGCTCTGCCAATACTGAGCAGCTATTTCTAGACAACACAAGAAAAAGCTGTGCTCAGCCCTTTCACCCTGTTGAATCATATGGATTATACAGAGGTGTGATCTACTTTTATTTGACAAAGTGGCTCTAGGGAAAAATCAAAATGATGCAGATTTGACCCAGTGTTCACCAGGGAAATAGCTAGTCCGTGTCTTGGAGAAGGCATGGAGAACACCTCCTGTTTTTCAGCTCTCTTGCATGTTTGACAATTTGGATTTTTATTTGTTGGTTCAATTGTTTCCAGTTCAGCATCAAAATATCCAAACCTCTCTGGTTTTCATCCAGACTTGTTTTTTACAAGAGAGTAGGCCTACACAGTTTCTTGCAGGTGGGCACAAGCTTCATATGCTCATCACTACACCAGTTAGGCTGCAAGGCATCGAGCAGGGCCAGCACCTGAGCAGAAACACATTTGCTCACACTGGGGAGAGGCGGCAGCTGGAGCCTGCACAAAGGCAGGGGCATCTGCCAGCAGCTCTGGCCTTTCCCACTACCTTTGGCAGATACATTCAGGCAGCGTCTGTTGGCTTGATTGAAACAACCACCAAGTTGTGTTCACAACAACCGCAACATAACATCTAGGGCACGTCCCCATTGCTGGGTGCAGTTGTCTGGTTGCAGACTGACTTCTGGTCTGAAGCCATTCACAGATGCTTTTCTGTGACTATGTCAATGCTGAAAAAAATCCAGCAATGACTTGTTAGTGTCAACACAATAGCATAAAAACGGGTTGTAATAGCTTCAAGGATTGGAGCCTTCTCGCTGGTTGCCCAGGAGTGTTGGCATGAGGCTGGGTACCCCTGGCTTGTGTAGAGTGCTAGGGGACATTTGTCTTCTCAGAGATTCAGAGTTACCATCAGCGACCATTTGGAGGATTCATTTCAGTCTGAACACTTGCTGTTGGCTCATTCCTGCTCCATGACAGCTGAATCACGTGGGCTTGTTGTCTACCCAACACACACAGAGATGTGTAACAACACCTACGCTAGATGTCACTTGTTCAGAGCTTGGACGGGAACCAGAAGGCACATAGCATGTCAACATTAACATTTACCCAAGTTAATACTGCAGTTAAGAAGCAGGGAGTGTTGGGCCAGGCAGAGTGCTGGACTTGCTCAAAGTTACTTGGGTAACTTCAGAAGAGCACTGCCTTATGCTGTGAAGACTTGCTCCAATTTTATGGAAGTTTAATCTTTTGCAGGTCACAATGGAAGTCAAATTTCCTGATTTTAGCCAAGTGATCAGAGTTTAAGCTACTGCTGCATGAGCTGCATGTTTTTTATAACTAAAACCTATTTGCCCTGATTTCATAGAGTGGCTACATCTACTAGGCAATGCTGAAGACTGAAGAATGAGAGAAAGTAGAGACAGCGAGGACTAATCCCTCATTTTGCTATTACAGTTCATATTCTCTGGTCCTTAATTTTGGAACTGAGGTTGCAACTCAATTATTAAGCATGTTAAATGAGCTTCATATTACGTACATGGCATACAGCTGGGAACGTGAGGATTTGGCTAAGAGGACAGCACTCATGCATTTTCCTTCTTTGCACTCATGTCACTGCAGCCTATGATATTTACAGGACTTTGGTAAATAATCTGACATGCTTCACCACTTCCTCTTTAAAAAGTACTCAGCTATGCTGAAGCATAAATTTAATATCTTCCATTCACATAAAGTCTGTCATCTAAGCAAATCCTATAATGGTTCAGCGATTTTACTAGGAGCACAGATTTCTTGACGTTCATGCCATGTATGAGCAACTTTACTTACATGGATATGCAGACACTTATTAGGCTGCATTAACAGCACAAAGAAGGACTTTGCAGGAGGGAAGAAGTGCAAGTTAAATGACAGGAATCATCTTGGTAGAAGGGGCATACTGCTGTTGCCTGAAGTGGATTTGGTGTGGTTAATCCATGGTAAGATTATTCATAAAATAGCACTTTGAGAACTTGAATGATAACAAGGGATCTTAATTGCTTATTTGTCACTGAAAGACGAATTCTCCGCTTGCAATCTCTCCCCTTTCAGACACCGAATGGGGACACTGCAGCCAAGCCAGCCACACCGGGAGCGCAGCCAGCGCTGCTTCCTTCAGCCCTGCACAGCCACAGAAGTCGATGGTCAACTACTGACCTCTGCAAAACCTGCTTATTTTACCATTTCTGGCAAAAATTGCTGCTTGAAGGAGTGCATCAAAACAAATCCTCAAATGGCATTAGCCTTGTGTCTATTTAAAAATTGAAACAGGAATAAACTCATAGTGTCATGCACCAGTGACAAGGGCCAAGGTCATTTCAGAGTGAGTTGCTCTGTATATAAACATAATTCTAATCTCAGTTAGCATTTAAAGCCCACCTCTTAACAATTAAAGTGCTGACGTTTTAATGGAAACACTAATGTCGCAGGGAGAATAAAATAACATCATTAAGCTCTTTGCTGTGACAAGTTTCTGCAATCTTACCAGGAGAGTTTTTTAATCTACTACCTGCAGCAATAATCAGAGAGAAATTTCAATTTTTAAGATGAGCTTTCACCTCACTGGAAATGAATTTCAAAGCAGCTTTGCAAGTTCCACTGTTTTTCCTCAGTCCCTAAGTAGAGAGCAATTATTAATTTGACTAATTTCTTAGGAAAATAGGTCAAGTTTCAGGTTAAACTGCACCTTGTAAAAATGTAGTCTCATGCAAAAGGAGAGACAGAGAGGGATTAGCGACTTGCAGTTCACTTTCTTACAGTACATTTACTGTGTCAGCACTCGCTCGCAGTAAGCCTGTGTGGTTTGTATGTAACAAAATCCATTTAGTTCTTTGTTGATCCAGAAAATATAAATAGCACTCTACTATGAGCACCCCATTCTCGTGGAAGCATGGCTTCCTCAAGAGGCCTTCCCAAAAGCCTGATGCCAGAGTTTTTACTGTATTATATAAATTAAAAGTGAGAAAAGTGCTTGCTGGGGCCAGGAAAGGAGCTGTGTGCTGCTCACTGCTGCCGACAGCGGCTGCCTTGCTGTTACAGCCTTGGGGCCAGGGTTCTACGGGGCAGTTGCTGCTCCAAGGGGAAACTACAGGCGTTGGAGTCCCTTTGCTATGTGAAACCTCTGAGCACATGTCTGAGGTCCTGCTCCATCAGCTCTGCGTCCTCTAATGCACTGCACCACGGCTTGCTGCATTTTAAATGTGAAAAGTAAGATTTTACCTCCCTGCTCCAGAGGGAGGAGTTATAGGCTCCGGCTGCTGCAGCTGTGAGCCATAACCCCACCAGTCATCGCTTCATGGAAGCAAGGAGCTTCAGAGGCAAAAACTTCTTTTTGAACCTAAGTTTTTTCACTAAGTATATGAATGGGGTCTTGTGACTGCAAAATGTTTAGGTCTTGTTAGCTTTTATTACAGTACATTTACTACTTGATTTCTAAAGGCAGTTACAGGAATTAATAAGAATCCTATGACCAATAGCATTATTGATACAGTTGGCAGCTGGCCTAATAATTAATGTGATATTCAAAGTTACAGTACAGAGTGTAAAGCCTTCAGCAGGGTTGTTCCTGGGCTGAAATGTGGAGGCCAAATACTAAGGCTAGAGAATGGTTCCTTCTGTAGGTATTTTTGAGTGAGGCCTACAGGTAAAACACTCTTTAAAACAGCTTTTGATTTTTTTTTTTTTTTTACCTTCAGAGTATGTAGTATCTATTCTAGGGCTGAGAACACATCCAACCAAGAGCATTCGTTTATACTGCTGAGGGGACAAATTCCAGTGAAAAAGAATCATTGTGGCTGTGGAGAAACTGGTTCTCCTGAAGCTTTCTCACAGCTCTGAAAAATTACATCTCTTGGTTTTCAGTTCTGATCCTCAAAAAAGTCTGATCTGAAAAACAAGGATTTTGGAAGACATTCTTCTTCCTGGAAGTACTGTATTCTTTAAGTTTTCTTTCTCAGTTAACCCTAATCCAGCAATATTAAAAGATCTTTTTTGCTTATCTTTTTTTTTCTGTGTGGCTCCTCTCAGAAAGAGATCAAAAAAATTTGTCTGAAGAAGACAAGCTGCCTCACCCACTACAGTTATCCTTCCAGAAGCCAAGATAATACCAGCATTAAGGCAAATCACTTGAAATTCAGGTAGCTGAAGGGAAGCAGTAAGTCAGCAGCTGCGGACAAACAGGGACTCCCCGAGAGAGAAACGGCTGCGGAGATGGGTGCCTTGAGCCAGCGGCACAGCCGCACCTACCACCTCCTTCGCTTACATCTGACAGCTGGCAAAAGGACGGTGGGGAGGAACGTAAGATATTTATGTGTCTGAAGTCATGTTTCTTGTACTTGCTAGTCCCCAGTGTAGGGAGTTATAGGCAAATATTATCAAAATATTAAACTGTCTACCAAAAAAGGATGTTGAGTCAGACTCCAACCCATATTTGGAACTATTAAATTATGGAGTAGCACTGATGTTATCTGCTGACATTTCATTCAGCAGAAGAACTTACTTAAGAAAAGAAGTAATGCTGTAAAAGAAATTGAGGTCAGGGTGATTGGACGCTTGCCGTTGTGCAAGAGGAAAATGCTGGTGCAGTGTGGGGTGCCAGCTCCCCGTGGGTCAGGGGCAGTGGTGGTGAAGGGCACTAGTATCACCAGAGACAGCTCTGAATTTAAATGAAGTCCATCTGACAGGGACAATAACACCTGGAAAATCCAGCAAGGTGGGAACTGGGAGGTCCCATCAGCCACATAAACTCCTCCGGCCACCTGCAGAGGGAACCTGGCAATGTATTAATCTACTGCAAAGCCAGATCCAGCCCACACAGAGTTTCTTTTTATAACCAGTTACAATCCAGGTCGCCCACTTCCTCCTAACAATCTCAGCTTTCTTTTTTTCCTCTCTTTTTTTTTTTTTTTTTTTTAAAATTTTCCTGCTCTGGGCTAAAATGTGCTGTATTGCCACAGATTCAGCTCGGGATTGAAGCAGAGGCCATGGCGCTTTGCCTTTTCTGCCATGTGCACATAAGAGCTCCATGAGGACAGGGAGATGAGGGAGCATAACTGATATGATAACAAAGAATAACATCAGATCTAGCAAGCCAGTGGGAATGGGAAGTGATCGGAGGTAGAGACTTTAAAAGGTTCTCTGTAGGCTTGAGTTAGACATGTTGCATTTTTTAAGACTCCTGAGAGTTTGTACCACGAACATTTTGAATTATACCCAGTTTAAGTGTCACAGTATCCTCTCAGCCTGAATCTGCAAATCCATGAATAGAGAACACACTCAGAATGAACTTTCAGAAGCATCCCTATTACTTAGCTTTTTAGAAATTAAATAACTTAGACACTTAAGGATGATTTTGATCTGTTGTTTCACAGAGAATGTGATACAGCTGGGCAGCGAGGCCAGACCCAAAAATACAGTGCTTCAAAAATACATTCATGGATACAGAGGTGTCCTAAACCCACTGAAGTTTAAGGGAGATCAAAGTCCCGACTTAATATTCCAGTGTGGTTTAATGCTGTGCCATTGAGGGTAACAGCCACAGCAGTAATCTCTTTCATCCATTCTGCTTTTCTTTCAAACGAAAGCAACAGATGCAATTTCCAGCCTGCAGCCCGCTCCTGGTTTTGGACTGGGAGTCACTAAACTACTCCAGCATCATTTGCAAACCTTAGTACTATAAAAGCTCAGCTGTTTGAAAGCTGTTTGAAACGAAAGGGTTAAGAATTACAGAGGATTTCCTGACATGAAGAGAAGAGAACCTGAGCCTGGTTTAAAGATTTGTGCAAAATGGATCACATGGTCTTGGACCATGTGATGAAATTCCCAGAAACAATTAATTATTTGTCCTACAGTGCAACTCACTAGCCAACCCCCAGAGACACACACACAGTTTATAAAGAATGAGGAAATAAATCTCCTAAGTTTCACAGTATCAGAGCACCCTCTGGACATCTGCTCGATCTGAATTACTGGCACTTTGTGAAATGAACTTTGGAATCTCAGCCCCACAGCTTTTCCTGCGACCTACTCACACAGAAGCTTAAACACAGGCTTTACTTTGAGCACTGGGGCATTCAGCACACGTTTGATGTTCGCGTATTTCAGGGCTGCAATTGCCTTCTAGGCTACAAAAGTTTTCCTGAGCTAACATCTGAACTGTATGAACAAACAATGGGATTTTATTCACACTTATTAAAATCAGACCCGCAAAGTACTTTTTTGAACTGAGACCACTTTTTCATGGCCTGATGAGCCAAAGAGCACCAGGACTTGTGCTGTTTTGGGCCCTATGGAGCTCAGAGTTTACAGATCTAAAGCTGCTGAAGGGCTACCGTCAGAGATCAACATGTATCAGAAGACAGACAGTACTGTTGCACCATTTCTTAGCTTTCACACATAAAAATAAAATGAAAGATAACGACCCTCAGACATCTCTAACCACTCTCCAAACTCCTTTACTGCAGAAGAGAGGTTGGCAGCAAATAGTCTCTTCTAACCATTTTGTGTGTTGTACAGGAGCGTTGTGCTGCGTTCCCTGCCTTTACAAGAGAGGGCAGGGTTTTGTCGCCACTGTGCAGACCCTTGGCTGCGCTATGTGGTCATACAGAACAGATCCCCCACCACCTCATATCTTGCACAGACCTTCCCTTAATGCAGAGTGCTAGTTTAAGTAGTTGGTACTTCAGCGCTCTCAGTAGAAATTGCTTTGCAGCCTACATTTTCACTGTAAACCTGGTTATTTTAACTATTACAACTTGTATATGCAGTCAGATTCTTAGTAACCTTCTAAGAAGAAAAATAATCACAAAGAAAGGTTGATTCATGCTGCTTTATAATTTAATTATAATTAAATTTTTAAAAGTTATTTACTTCTAATACCATTATATTATACGAAATTAAAGGATGTTAAAAACTGGGAGGAGAAAGATTTTTCATTTTTATTTCAAGCATTCCAATACTTACGCAGTGAAGTTGAAAGACAAATACTGACGAGTATTTCATGGATTTCTCAATTTAATACAAGGTGAAAAACCAGACTCATTGAGGAAACTGAAACCTCATTACAATTAACATCCCTGACCCCTTTGTCATGGCCATCTTGCAATAAAGCTGCTACTGACCCTAAAACGAGCAGTGCCCGGTCTTTGTGCGCTATGCTACAAGCCAATTTTCCACTTACAATACTCTGCCACTAATTTAATTCTTATCTAAGCTCATGTAGTAGGATTATATGGATTATAACTGTGAGAAAAATGTCGTTTCAAACCTGTGGAAAGGGAGAGTGATGGCAGGAGTTTTAGTACTCCAGAGAATTAAGATAAGGTTTGGTGTTTACTTCAAGGGAAGTGCTGGCATGATTATATTTTCTTTATTCAAATCATTTCTCACATCCACTGTTACAAGGCTGATTTTGTTCAAATTCAAGTGTTTCTTACCATCAGAAATAAAAATAGAGCTGCTGAGAGGTTACTGCTTTTAGACCTTGCTGCAGCTTTTGCTTCACTGTCAGTCTGGATAGGAGTGGATAAAAGATTCAGGTTCCTCCAGTATCTCATCGATAGCCAGGCAGAGGCTTGACTATCTCTGCAGATCCTACTCGCAAACACACTGCACTGTATTTGTGGCAAGGTACAAGAAAATTTTTCACTGCCTGTTTTCAGAGTTTTATTTTAAACCTCCCAATAAATCCACAGGAAGGTTTTAGTTATTCTAGCTCATACATGCACTAGCAGTCTGTGCCAGCATCACACCATATATCTTGTAATGCGTGGTCTTAAGTTTTCATGTTTTCCTAGGAATGGGTCAGTATATTTAGGAGTGGGTTTGACAACTCTTGAGTTCACCTGCACATAATTTTTAATATACTTTAGTAACTCATCCTCATTAGCCTTTCCAAATCCTCCCAGCCCTGCCATAGCTGCCTCTGTATTCCATCGCTGAATTTCCACAGTACTTCTGGAATTCCAGACTCCTCACCCCCCTGTGTATTATCACACCAATGTCAAGCTCAGACTCCAAAGTTTTCTGCATTTCCAGCTGGCTCCTAACCGTCTCCCTGCCACCTTGTATGTCTCTGACCTCCTACGATCCCCTACAACTTGTGCTCCACTGCTTCCAGTGCTGTCACTGCCGAGACTCACGTTGACCCCTTGAGCTCTCTCCCACCGCAGCATCCCAGTCTGATCCTAGGGAGCTCCTCATGTCAGCTGCCTAATTGTGACTCCGTGAAAAAATTGAGCATGTTCCACACATTTAATTGCTGACTAATTGTCCATAAAATTTATTTATAAATATTTTAAAAGCAATTATTTTTCATATTACATATAAACACTATTGTACTTGCTTAATGCTAGAAAGAAGGATGTAGGAGTACATGATCTGCATTAAGGAGTACACAGTATAAAATGACATTGAATTTATAAAGGTAATGAGAGAGATGGTGAGAGGTGACACCTTACTGAATCTACAGATGAGGCTGGAAAAGGGAACAACCTTTCTGAGCACACAGGGCCTCAGTACATATTGAGTTTAACTTGATGAGGTTAATCCACCAAATCCTCTGAAAGAAAAAGTCGGGGGAGAGAGGGGACAGGAAAACCGAGTAGAGAGGTAACTGTGAATGTGTTTCTGCACTGTTTCTGTATGTGGACTATTTATGGAGCTACATGAAAGATTGCTGAATGCAAATGTATCATCCAACAGGATCTATTAAAAGAATTTTATTTTGAATTCTAGCTTTTAGTAAAATGGTCAGAGCATTGCCTTTCCAAGCAGACATTCAGCCTTCAGATAAGCAAGTTCTCCAGAAGTGCTGGCCCTTCCCAAGGCTCCCAGAAGAGCTGCGGGGTCCACCAGCACTGCACTGTGCCCTGTGGAGGAGCTGCGGGTAGGCTGGATGGGAACCAGCCTCCAGTTCCCAGTGAAACCAGCCAGATGGCTTTATATGACATCTACTGCGCTTACTGCAGAGTAAGTGCTAAATGCTGTGATCCCCAAATCCCCAGTAAATCATGATATTTTATTTTTCAGAGAAGCGTATTTAATCAATCTGCTGAGCGGGTCTGGTCCAAAAGCAACTGGGGTCAACAGAAAGATACCCTTCTGACCACAGCTCAATTAAATTACATCTCTTTTTCAAGTCAAATCAGGAAAGCAAAAAAACACCACTCACTTTGCTTTATATAGCTTTTTTTCTCCTGAGGATCAGAAGGGTGAAAATCACTCATTTCAGGGGCAGGACCAGCTCAGGAGAGAAGTGCATGTGCTGTTGTACCCGGCCAGGACTCAACACATTGCAAACACATTTCACCTACACATATGTAAATAAATAAGCGTTGTACGCATTTTCCTTCTTCAAATGCATATTTAATGAATTGGAAAGAGGCATTAAAATGGAAATCACAAACATGTTTAACCTTTACCCTTCTGATGATGCGTACTTTAAGCATTGTTTATTTTCCTGTAAAAAGCTGTGACTGTGGTGAGATCTATGGATGCAATTTCAGATTGTTCTTTTCTCTTTTTAAATTATACCACCTTGACTATACCCATGTGCTAATAATCCAGCTGCTCACATTCCGCTCTGATATTAACACCATGTATCCCAGTTGGCACAGTGAGAAGTAAGCAAAGTTGGCTTGACAGGAGAAGACAAAAAAACCCACCAAACCTTGGATTAAAGAAAGTCCACAAATGGCTATGGCAGAAGGAGGCTCAGATAACTCAGAAAACATCAAAAGAAAAAGCACCTTTAAAGACAGGGAGAAACATCTGGAATCACTGTTAATGACAAGAGCCACACTGTCCCTGTGAGCCTCAGACATGCCTGCCCTCAGCATTGCCTCTCCAGCACACTGTATTGCTCCAAGAGCTCTTCACTCCTCTGTGGAGAAACTAGTTGGATTTGGGTCTTATCTGTATTGCAGCCATGCCTAGAGGGCCAAGAGGGCTGGAAGAGGCACTGTGCCAGGGAAGAAGTCTCCTGGCCTGAGCTCTCGAGAGGTTAATGTGATGGCAGAGGAGGATGGCAACCAAAATGGAATCTGTAAGTGAAAAATTACTTTCCTGCTTTATGCTTTCTAGCATGGCCATTCAGCATTTTCCTATTTCAGATGCTTCTCAAGCCCGTAATAAATGAAGTTTTAGTGAACTGAAAGCCTTTTCTTTTCAGAGAGGTGCTCCTCTCTTTTATATTGTGTTGTCTGGGCTTTTGAGTAAGGTACAATTTAGGTAGAACAGATAAAATATTCATCTTTTAAGAGCCACATTTCTTCACCTTCTGACCCTTCTCTCTCTCTAGAGCTGTCTGTGCCTGCCATATAAATGTGCACATCTCTGTCCTAGTGAGCTAAGACCATCACTTCCTATAACTGAGAACATTCTTAACTGTAATCAATTTTACTCAACATCATGCAAAAACATACATGCTGTTCCACTGTTTCTCCAGAAAATAGTAAGCAGTAATGCATTTCTAGCAGAGATGAACCATTACTCAAGACTGAGTAAATCGCCACAGCTCCAAATCCATTTTTTTTTTAGAAAAGAGCCACAGAAAGTGCTGCTGCAGCAGCAGAGAAACTAGTGCTCCTGGACCTAAAAGCAGGCTTGTCTACTGCCAAAGCCAAGAGACAGCCCTTCTTCCTTGCAAACAATAACAACAAACTTCTTTGAGTGGTCCAGCCACTGGTCAAGGACAAAGTCCTGACATGATGGGAGGAGCAGGCTTTGTAGTGGATATAAGGAAAACCATGGCATGCTCCTGACTGCCTGCAACATTGTGCTTGATGAAGACATATGCTCTGCATCAGGCTTCCCATTTTGCAATTGGTTTTCATACTCAGCAAATGGTCAAACCAGATGTTTGTGTTGACCCTCACCAAATGGCACATTAAGGTGATCTTTAACCCCTAGGGAGAGCTCTTGCTTGTTACCCCAGGGCAAAGGGCTGGGAAAGAGATTTCACTAGTTTCCACGTGCTGGACATCAGTTTGATGAGTTTGCAGTACAAAGATTACCTCCACATTTTGAGACTCCTTGGAAGCTCTGGTAGATGTACCACAATGCTGAGACACATAACTTCCACATCACCTGAAGATTTACTCTATTGCTTGTGATTTATAACTTATCTGTATCCCCAGATAGGAAGCACAGCACAGCAAACTATGAGATAAGCTTCTCCAGCCCATCTGCTTCTCTGCTTCAATCATTGCCTGGATTTATCATCATGAGTCAGAGGACAGATAACTTCGTGACCTTTTCAATCTTGTCTCTTTAGGTAAGGTTGCCAATCATAACACAGAGCTCTAAGTCATAGAAATCAAAAAAATCAACTTCTAATTATAAAACCTGACTAAGTTTGATTGTGCCTCAATTCCAACCAAAAGGGACTTTCCCACATCACGGTAAGTTTTACAGAAATACCCTTCTGAAAATATGACACAGACTACAGATTCCCTGGGAAGTCCCATTCTGTGCAGCAAGGGAGACTATCTCTCAGTGCCATCTTATCTCACAGGGCACTAAAATACCTTTCTATTTAACAGTACCTGCCTAGTAAGTTGATCGTTAATGTCCAGCATAAAGACACGTTCATGAAAACTTCTTCATGAAATTAACCTTTCTATTAATCCAGGCTCTCTTTTCCAGAGCTGTAAGAGCAACTTTGCAACAACATTTATAGCAACACTAACATGCTTGTTATTTGGAAAGTGTGAGGACAATTTCTCAAATCTGCTGAGATGAATTGCCTATACTAAAGAGACATTTCTTTCAAATTTTAAATAAATTTTCATAAAAATCCAAAGTTGTTATTTTATTTGTACTTAAGTACTACTTTACTCAGTACTTAATCTATGAATGAAGGAGATCAGAACTTCAGATAACATCACGTAGCATAGACCTATCAATACGTAGAGTATTGCAAAGGCCCCAGAGTGTTTTTCTATGGATTTATTTTTAAAGTCACAGGGACCAGTCTATAGTCTGGAGTGAGAATAGAAATTCTGAGGAAAGGAAAAAACAGGGGAAAAAATGGGGAAAAATAAACAACAGAAGAAGGAAAAAGAAAAGAGAAGAAAAACAAAAGAGAAGAAAAAAAGAAACAAGAAAAAAAAAGAGAAGAAAAAAGAAAAGAGAAGAAAAAAGATAAAAAGAAAAATAAAAAAAAAGAGGAGAGGAGAGACAGAGAAGAGAGAGAAAAAAAGAAAAAGGTTATCTAAAGCAATTGCTGTTGAGAAGTCTCTCTCGAATAATGGCAGAATCTTCTCCTGTAGTAATAATAATACAGAGAGCAGTGTATTATCTACCACATATACTTCTTCATAAAAAACAGAAGTTAGCTGTTTTGGCTTCATTTGACTTGTGAGACCACAGAGTTATATACAAGAGAGAGGAGATTGTAGTGTGACCTTATTTATAAAGTATTACTTTTCCCATTTCTCTCCATGATTTTCTCTTCAAATTACCAAGAGCATCCCTTTCTTAAAATATTTATTCAGAATCTAATATTTACCATTAGATTTATTATAGATGTTAATATCAAGTCACAGTTGAATATGGGAAAGTTGAATATGTTATTTTGCTATTGATTAACATGACGTTTCCTAGAAATCCATGTACTTTAACATTGACGATACCAAAGCAGATAAACACTGGTAATAAAGTACTTAAGACTTATATGGAAAAAAGTAAAAAACTCAGTAAATATACAGAAAAGAACATTTGAGTGAGACGTAGACCTGTGGTTTATTTTTAGTCAGCACAGTTAAATCAGTGCTGCAGCTTCTGAGAGCCACAAACAGGAATGGTGTCCATCAAAAGCATACAAAATCATTAAAAAGGAGAATTGTTAGAGATTACTCCACGTTTCTAAAGCTACTTGCTAAGTTTTTGTACCTCTACTGTTCATCATTTTAATGATTTGACAAATTATTGGCCCTGAAAGCAGTTTAGCTGTAGAGGGAAGAAACTTAGAAAGTCAGAATACAACACAGCTAAAAACCAACCATTCCTGGACTACAAAAACCAACCCTCTTTGTTATTTAAATTCCATTATCAAGAAAATTCTCTTTTTGCTTGCCTTGCCGAGTCTGTAACTTATTTACCAAATCTGCAGAATTTCACAACAGAAACGCTATGAGCTGAGGACTGGTGCACACGGCGCACGATGCCAATACATTGACTGCGCGCAGAGCGCATGGCCTGTCTGTTTGCATCATGCCGTGTGCCGATAGAGCAGCGAGGAAAAAGCAGTAATGGGGGAAGCTGTCAGCCCGGATTACTGCCAGGGTCTTCAGCCTGATGAGATCCCATCCGACATTGCCACGGGCAACCTGCCTCCGTTTATAGTCAGCTGCACCATTAAAATTGCTGCTGATAATTTCAGGGTAAAAAGTTTAAATGATTGAGCATTCCACTTGGAAAGAGAGGGCTTTTTGGTACATCATTAATAATGCAATGATTTAGACACTTTATTGTCTTAAGAGATACACTTGTTTGGAGAGCACAGGGAGGGAGCTTTCCATGCATCCCTTTTAAAGTGACATGTTTGTCTTAGAAAGATGGAGATCCACTGCTCTTCCCAAACAAAGTCCTACGCTTGACTCCTCACAGAGAAAGAAAAAGATGGATGTGATGCCAGGAGCTTCACTTTGCAAACTGCTGTGCTTTATTAACTGCAAACTGCTGTGCAATTACACCTCAAAACATTAGGCGGTGTTTTCAGTGAAGTGGTTCAAATTACCTAAAGAATAACAATTTAATAAATGCAAAATGACTCTTTAGAAATTTGGCAAAACACCCTTGAACCTGCCTAAAATGGAAGAAAAAAGCTGTTGAACTTTGGACAACTTTTGAGAAACAAAAACCACGTTCTTATTTCTGAAATACTAGGGAAATGTCTTGATTTTGCATAAATTACTCAAAGGTTGTTTCCTGACTGCCATTCTTGCAGCACAGTACAATGGACTTGGTTGCAAACCCAACTGCATCTGCAAGACTGTTGTTCATAAACAAAATTAGAGAGAGAATCAATTATTTTTCCTGTACTGTAGTCATGGATGAAATATACCTAGGGGAAAATGCAGCTCTTTATAATGCAAGAGCATAACACATAGCATATATAATTGCAATGAATACAAATAGACAGGAGAATGGCTTTCTCTGACAAATACTACATTTAGCTTAAGTAGAAAATGTGCTGCTCAGTATGAAGCCTCATTAAGAGCCTTATAAATTTCTGATAGTCATAGTTTAAAAGTAACTTCTACAGCATTTTAAAAATTTCTCCTACATCACCCTTTTACTAGCATGTAGCAACCCTTCAACATGCTTTTGACTTTCCACAAAATAGTGTAACGATCATAGGGGAAAAGGCCAATTTAGGGAATTGTAAGATATTCCTCTATGACTAACACAGAAGATTTTTTTTTTTTTTGGTTTCCCTTTGCTTCTGTTTTGTTTTTTTTTTGTTTTTTTTTTTTTTTTAAGGAAAAAATATTTAAAACTAAGACAGGAAAGAATTAATCAGGAAAAGGGGCAAGTACAAAACCTAAGGACTTGAATGAAATCCTCACTGCAGCAATAATTTAACAGTTGCTGCACACAACCATTACAGCAAATGCACATTCCAACTATTAAAACAATAATGAGCAGGTTTTTAAAGAGCTGGGTTTATGTCTATTCAATCTAATTATAGGCTTCTGTCCTATCATTATATACAGTTAACCAGCTAATTTCTTCCCATTTTTCACATCAGGCCCTTAAAGCATTCATATATAGCCCAGACCACTAAATCTTAGAGTAAATATTCATGGATCAGTTGATTCAAATGGATCAGGCTTCTTTTTCTCTCTTGCCAAAACATTAATACCTTGTAACCTCTAAGGTGACAGTAGTCAACACTGAAGAATGCTGTGAGCTCTATACATGGTGTATATTCTCCAAGTGTGGAGAAGCCAGTATAGATGAGGTAAAGAAATGTAGAGTTCTTATTCTTACTAGAAAGTGTTTAATTTCAGAGGTAAATAACATTTTTATGTAGTCATAAATCCTGGCAGCTTAGTCAAGACCAAGGTCCCATGGTCTACTGAATCATGAGAAAGATCTCATACCTCTGCATCTAAATAGCTGGTGAGAGGAAGGAAAGGTGGGAAATGAGAGAGACTGTAGGGTGTCCACCGGCAGATAAGCTGAGAGTCAGCGGCAGAAGCTGAAGCACAACCTAGTCCAATGCCTGGGAAAATACCACAGTTCGTCCTTTGCTGCCTAAAACTTTATGTCTGTCATGCCTGCAGTGTATGGATTCTAGAAAAAGGTGAATTACAATAATGTGTAGCTTGTAATTGTTTTTATTAACTCGGTTAGTTTACTTCCAGCACCAGATATGTAATTTTAAAGTACAGATCATTGTAAAAAAGAAGAGCGTATTCATTCGCCAGTAGTTAACAAAAGAAAAGTTTTGTTTTCCACCTCACAGAAAGCTGCTACAGACTTACTGCAAATGTAAATATCTATTTTTGTTATCTATGTTGGCATATAACTTGACATATGCATTTGGTAAAATATCTTCTCCCCATACTTTTGGAAGCCACTTCCATCCCATCTGCTTCATTCCCAAATACTTAAATCTGCTTTGTCTTCAGCATCAACAAATCAAAATAAATAACATCTATCCTTTGTTTGTTGATATGGCTGTCAGCTATTTACTGCTTCTTACTCCATCTGCCTCCTCCCAGCTGTTCGATCCCAGCGCTTCTTTCCAACCTTGGTGTTCATCAATGGCACCAACAGTATGAAGCATTACCATGGAGCCCTTTCCTAAAATGTACTAACGAAGTCTGGGGGGAGGAAGCACTACCCGTGATTGGCAAGGATCAAGTTAGGTATTTATAGAAGCAAGCTGGACATGTATAGGTTCATGGGACTGGACCGGCTGCATCCAAGACTGGTGATATATTTGATTGATGGCATAGCAAGGCAGATGACTATCACTTTTGAAAAGCTGTGGCAAACCATCTTCAATAAAAGGCAGAGGGAACTACAGGCAGGTCAGTCTAACCTCATTTCCTTGAGAAAATTGTGGAGCAAGTCCTCCCAGAAGCCACCGCAAATATATGAGGGACAAGACAACGAGGAGGAACAGTATGGATTTACCAAGAGGAAACTGTTCCTGACCAGCTCAGCTGACCACTGTGAAATGACTGGCTCTGTAGATGAGATCAGCGCATGTAATTTTCTTTCTCATTAGCAAGGCTTTTGACAAGATCTCCCAAAGATTCCCAGTAGTCAAACTGAGACAAGCATACTGGACAGATAGACTACAAGTGGGTTGAAAACCAGCGGGGCCATTGGGATCAAGCAATAGTGGTCGTTGCTTAAAATCTAACTTTTTCCTGTTCAGAGGTAGAGTTTCTCAGGGCATGGTACCAGGCATAAAGTTGGCCGATGTTTTCATCTAAGACTTGAATGATGGGGTGGGAGTCACTCTCAGCAAGTTTGCAGGTGGCACTGATTTGGGGTGGGAGCAGTTGATGCACAGGAAAGCTGTGCTGCCATTCACAGGGACCTCAGACATTGCAGGAATGGGCTGGCAGGGACCTCATGAAGCTCGGCAAGGAGAAGTGAGAAGTCCTGCACCTGTAATGGAACAACCCCCTGCACCAGTACACGCTGGGATGGCCCTGGGGGCTGGTGTCGGCAGCAAGCTGACCAGGAGCCAGAGGAGGCATCTCTTCCACATTTCTTATTTTTCTACAGCCATCAACCTTTTCATATCAGAATAATAGGTTCATCCGGAAGCTTCTTTAAGAAAAAAAAGTACATTAAAACTAGCAGATGGTTTGAGTGGGGTTGTAAATAAGTGTATTACCTAAATGCAAGGAATCCATTTGGGATAATGAAAAGAGCTCTGAACAGTCACATAAAGAGGAAGTTTACTGTGCTAATAAGGTATCGTCTAGGGCAAAAAAAAAAAAAAATCAAAACATCTGTTTGACTGATTTTAAACACAAGTCTTTTGGGAATAACACAATTAAATGCCACTAAAAATTATACACATTTTCAACTTTCAATGGGAAAACAGAATTCCAAGAGCACATAAAAAAGTTAAGCAGTTCTAAGATTTTACAGATGCACATGTGTCTAGGTGAGGGGTGGTGGGACAGATATACAGCTTCTAGGCCAATGTTTCTCCATCTGTGATCCACAAGACATCAGGAAAGGCTATATGACAATTGTAAAAACAAAAAAAAAAAACAGACGTATACCTCTTTCCACATAGAAACGTGCTATGGAATTAAATGTGGGAAAATAATTATAATGCTTAGGTATTTAAAGTTATGTTTCATCTTCTTGTAAATTAAAAGTATTACAGCAATGTTGCTTGAGTTAGTTCATTCTTTTTTTTTTGTTCCCCCAGATGTGTTTGTGTGCTTGTTAAGACCAATGTAAACCATCAAAGGGAGCTGGGTCAATTAAAACAGAGCTTAAAGAGCAGTTAAAATGTTTTTATTGCTTTGTCCTCTATTCAGAAAGTTAAGAAATAAACATGTACCCTAGAGATCTTCCTGAAGGGGAGTCAGAATGTAGCCATGACAGAAAACAGAGCCTCTATGAAGAAATTTCAGCTTGAAAACTGAAGTCTGACCATCACTACAGCTAGTGAAGCCTCAACCGGTGCTTGAAAAGGCAGGAGAAATTATGTGAAACTACTGAGAGCACTCGTGAAACAGCTTCAGAGGCAGGTCCAGGATACCAACAATGGACGGGGAACAGAGCACGTTAATTTTAACAGGAATTAAGCATCCAGAATTCTCGACAGCTTTGGAAGTTTGGTATTTAGACCATCCAGAACACTAAAAAGCCCTCATTTGGTATTTCTATACAATTGGGACCAAAAAAATAGTGTGCCCAGGGGATACTGGCCAGTGAGCAGTAAAACATACTGATGTGGAGACTGTTAGATTCAGGAATAAAATAGTGCTCTGCATGAATGAGAGCAAACGGGATAGATCAAGCCATCATCAGTTCTGCAATGGAAAACTCGCATTTCCTTCACTTGTTACATAGCTCTGAAATTTTGACAAAAAGACTTGAAAGGAGCTAAACAAAATCCCAGTCAGTGATTAAAGTGACCTACTTGATATCATTTACTCAAGGCCAAATTTGGCATGCATTATGCTTCTTAGTTAAATGATACATTTGCATGTGTCTATTTTTGATAGCCCTCCTTCCAAAAGAGTTGAAGAAAATTAATAATTCCAGACAAACTCACTTCAAACATTACAAGCTTCAGTGCTAGGAAATGATTGAGAGCAGGAAACTTCTACTTCTGACAGGAGGCTGCTACGAGAATACTACTGTCCTTAGCTCTGAAAGTGATAATATTTCAGAGCAAGTATCCACAATACAATGTGAAAATCTTTTTTTTTGCTTTAGTGGCCATATTAAAATAAGAAAATTCCAGCCTCAGTACTGATAATTCGCAAGCTTTTTGGCAAAATGGGACAACCCAAAATTTCCTGTTGTGTTAACTTTCTTTACAAGTGCAAAATTTTGTGCTTGTGTTGATACCATTAGTATCTTCCCACTTTCCCTTTTGAAAATCAGGGTTGGTACATACATGGAAAATTACATTTTAAAACAAAATGGCTTGCTTCTAAATTACCTGTGAAATCTGCAGGGTTTTTTCCAAATTCTGTTTTTGTGGAAGCTTCTAGAGAAAGTCAACCCAAATTAAAAATACTTTTTATCCCCTTGCCTACATGCATTTATTTTGTGAAAGACAGGATTCTGTTAGCGCTGGATACTTAAAAGCACATTATTTGAGATGCCCCAGCCTATTCTGCACGCCTTCCAGCTATCATTCTAGAAGTGCATGTCTATCCCACAGACCTGAGTGGATATTTCTAATGCCACTGGAGATGCTCTGTGAGGGCAAACAAATCCAGACCTTACTGTTGGAGGCGGGGTGCGGGGGGGAGGATTTGTTCCATTTCATAAGCCTAGGGCTATAATTATTAATGATTAGACTGTTCTAGATAACCAGATGAATAGTTTTATATTAGGCTATTATCAATAACTAATCTTCATCTTTTCAGGGAAAATCCCTGAGCTTTGGACATTATTGCTTATATAATCTCTTTAAATATTTATTCAGAAATAAATAGGTTTTACATATCCCTACGGTGTCAATCTAAATATAACTTTGATTGACATAGATACTTAAGCAAATTATACTGAGTTGAGCAGAAAACTACAATTACTCAGTTTTATTTGCTAATCACCACCCTATATTTATTGAAGTGGCTAGAAAGATTGTGTCACTTGATCTCTTGCCTTCATAAAAATTATTTTGAAACAGTCTTTGACGACTTCAGTTATTTTTATTGCATATCACCAGGCTGGCCACTTTGTTCAAAGAAGAATGACAAGTCATAATTATTGGTGGTTTTTGCTAGGGGCAAAACGATGAACCTGATAACAGTAAATGCCCTGAGCTTTCCCCTGCTAGCGGCATTTTGGGGCTATGCCCGAGGCCAGCTCTGCAAGACAGAGCTCCAGCAGCTGGCCACCCTTGGGGTCTGTGGGAAGGGGCTGGGGGAAGGCTGGGGTCTTCTGCACCCCAGAGAGCTCTGCCAGGCCCCCTCTTTTGCCCCAGGGCAGTTTTTGAGCTGAGGCTCTTGCCCCCAGGGCCCCGCTGTAAAACAGGCTGCAAATAGCCTTGTCAGCAGCAGTAAGCTTGTTTATATCAACAAACGCTCGCCAGTGTCAATGTGGAATCACTTAACAGGGTCCAAGGTTTCTTTTCTCTTAAGAAATCCTTTAATTCTTCACATCTAAGAAAAAAATCGTTCCCTTTTATATCACCACCAGTTTCACCCACCTGTACATACTCTGAAGGTCGGGAAAAAGAGCTAATGTCTAACAGTACAGGATCCTTCATGTTCATTTATGACCCAGGTATGTATTAAAAAGTTTTGTTGTCTCTCACCATTTACTGTAGGGGAAAAAAAATATTTCAGCAGCATAGCAATAGATAATGAACATAGCTGACTTTTCTCCAGAGGAAAATAACTTAACCTCTGAGTTAACCACCTGGGCTTTGTCATGGTGTATATAAATTGTAAACAGAAGAATCCACTGGTCTGAACTCTAAAGAAGCTAATGGAAAAATAGATAAATAGGGAACACTTCATCAGGAGGACAACAGTACGGATATAACTATCACAAGTATTAGTTAGACATATCTCCTTGCTGTAGATATTCCCCCAAATTCTGTGGAGTATTTCACTTTCCAAAGCTGCAAAAGGAACAAGAACAGAACTGAGAGATTGTGTTCTAGGCACAGAGTGACCTTTTCAAAAGGGAAATCATATGTCCTCAAATCCAAGTTGCCCAGTCTTGCTGAAATTCCACTTTTAAGTCAGCTCACAGGATGAATTGTGTCTTCTGGTCAAATAAGAAACAGAAGTCTGACAGCTGACTGCCATCTTAAATTTCATGGAAAACAGCAGAACACACTCCTGGCCTATGGCATCTTCAGCTTACAGCAAAATTCTTTTGTTTCAGGACTAAGTCTTGCCCAGAAAAAAAAAAATCTCACAGGTGCATTTTCATATGAAATAAATGGAGTGGTTTTGAAATCCATGAAAAGTCCTAATGATACATTCAAAATATTTTTAGCAACAAATATTATTGAAATGTAAAGCCTGCTGGATACTCTTTTCTTGGAAAAAGACTTTCTTTTCATCTTTCCATATACCCATCAGCCAATTTGTATTCCTAAAATATCATCGTAATACCAACATGCTGTAGAATCATCAAACAACCAGCAATTTCCTCCCATTTAGGCTAGTCATTTGAGAAAATCTTCAGGATTGGGGAAAAGAAAATAACCTCATTAAGTTATCCAGAAAGCCATATGCGTCCTTTAATAAGAAGCTTCCTTTGTTTGGCCCAACATCATGTTTCTAGGTCACATACTGGAAGTTTCATCCGAATGACCTCCCCAGTGGAAGATGTGAACTAAGTCCAGGTACTGAAGTGTTGCATCACTTGGAGAGACACGTTCCTGTAGGGCATCAGCCCTTTTCCTATCCAGTCTTGCGATCCTTTTTTTCAGCTCTTAGAAGTATAATTTTCTACTTGGCTTTATTACTTTTCCATCACATTACTCATTTCTGCTAGTTTTTGCAATTACACAAAAAATGTAGTATTTTGGAAATTCCAGGGTGGGGAGAGAGAAAACTTACAGTTTCCAAGGGATCAATATTTGGCCATTTGTTGCAAAAAAACCTGTTATTACATGTAGTATTTTGTAATTTTTTCATCAAGTGCTAGGGTTCAAAATGTGATGTTATCAGTGGTAGTGAAAAAGGGAGCAAGTAGCCTTCTCTGGACTTCAGTAGTGGATACAAGCAAGTGTAAAGGGGAAATGGAGTACAAACCAGCTTGTACACTGCTTCCAGGTAAGGCAGAAAAAGAAAAGAAGATTTGCAAAATTAGAGACCATGATTTTCAGGATTCGTACTTTAAATCTGCGTTGTTCATTAGTTCTGAAAGGGAAATTAAAAGGAACAGAGAAGGGGTGTCAGATGCTGTGGTTCTGTACTGTGCCATGTGGGGTATACCTGAACCTTTTTCTTGTAACAGAAGAGTCTGAATGCAGATACTACAGATGGAAAAGGAAGGAACAGTCTGCCTGGTTTTGATGTGTGCTATTGTATGCGTTAAGTCAGTAGAGTCAACTCAATTCTATTATACTAGGTGGGAAAAAATAAGAATGGATAGTGGTCTTCCCACTGCTAGCAATCTTTCCTAAAACTTAGGCTTAAAAATACAATATTATTTAGCAAAAGTAGCATTTCTGACTTTCTCCTTATCTGTCTTCCTGGCCAACGTTTACAACTTTGACAACATTTCCCACTGGAGGAGGTGCCTCGCAGAGCCAGGCACCAAATTCCTGCTCCCCTTACATTATATTGGTACTGGATGTCACTTTTTCCTTATCTCAGACCACCTTTATACAAAGACGCTGCTGGAAAACTGAAAGGCTCCAGAAGGAGATGGTGAAAGGCACTGACAAACTTTCTGTATGTCACATCAGCATTCGTTTTCTGCTATACCATAGGAGAAGATTGAGCTTCTATCAGAGTAGAGCATCTTGGTGCCTTACCTACAGAATGCGCTTCAGTAAAGGAAACTTGAGGCCAGAGAGAAGGAGGCTGTAAATGACAAATGTAAAAAAGAAAATGCAAACACCTTCACCACTTGGAAAAAGAAAAAGGAGGAGAAGAACACTGCGCACCTAAGAAAATTAAAGGCAAGGACAAAGAGAACATAGAGGGTAATCTTTGCTGTCAAACAAGCTAATAAATTGCTGAAGGGAGCTTCCATTCAGGAAAGACAGAGGAAGAAAGAGCTCTGCTTTCACAGCTTAGAAACCCTATCACCAGCCGACATCAAGAATTCATTCCTACTGGCATACATACAATAAAGAGAAAATACTTGCACCTACATCCTATTCTAGGCTTTATTTAAAAAACTAATATAAGATTAGTAGTGTTTTCTCTCCTATAACCTTATTAAACTGTTACAAATGATAACACGCAAATAACAAAAGTGGGTTGCTTGTTTTGTGGCTTATAATTATGTATGGAAGTTATTGCTTCCATATTTTTGCGTCCTAGAAAGACATACATGTGGGTCTTTAAATACTCAGAAGTCGTCAAACCCAGGCACAAAGTCAAACTTGCATGGGACAATTTAATTCTAGGGAGCTTGCTTTGATCTTTTTTCTTCAACACAAAATTAGTTAAAGTGACCTTAACTGGGCTGATGTTAATCCCTTTGTGCAGAAGAAACTATACATAAGGGAAACATAGTTTAATATTTACAAGTACTCTGAAGAAGAGAAAAATGACCTTTCTTAATTAAATGTCACAAAATGAAGGGTAATATTGGGATAGAATATGCATCTGAATAAAGTTAAGATCCACATGTCTCTGGTAGAGTTAAATATTCTGGGCTTAATTCTCTGACTTAACACTGGTGAAAAATCAGGAATTGCTCTTTTGAGATAGATAGAATTACCTTGTTTTATATCAGCAAAAGCTGTGCAAAACCAAGCTCTCTGATCCTAGAATTGCTGGGATAAGTACATTTAAAGAATTTATAAAGTTCTGTGGGGAAAAAAAAAAAATTTTCACAGGCTTGTACTCAGTAGGAGGTGCAGCTCTGTATTAACTTTCACTCAGGAATGCTTCATTATCCAAGATTATAAATTCATTTGGCATAATGGAAGGACAGGATAAATTATTCAAAAAAGATGTAAATAGTTTATATGCCATCAGTAAATTCTCAAGGACAGGGGGATTTGAAATATTGTGAGGCATAAGGTTAATTACCTATCTGATGTGAATTCATACAAAAATATTCTGATTTGAAGTATGATTATGCTTTTAAAACATACATAGAACTGAATGTTAGGGTCTGCTTATTTCATTGTCTTAATCAAAGTTTTAGTACAGATAAGAGAATACACATTTCTTTGGTTATTGCTCCTGCTGATAATTTTCAAGGCAAGCTGTGATTTCATTTGTTTCAGCCATGCTGAAATATTTTTAGTATTTATACTAGGTTTTCTTCTCTTGAATTTGTGGGTTTGTTGCAAATGAGGGAAGATACAGCATGAAGATGCACGGCTCTGAATGCAGAATATAAACTTAGAAAATTCAGAGGACGTTCAGGACATGCAAATGGAAAAAAAAATGTTGCACATGAAAACTTTTTTAAAAATCTTGACATTGTAATACGGGTAATGATCTCATTCTTTTAATTAAGCTCTGTAGTAAGGCCACGTGTAATAAAAAGCAGATGAAAGGACTGCTAATTACTCTCATTTAGTAAAGTACTAAAGTATATGCTTAAGAAAAGGGATAAGACCTGTTTCAGTCCTAGTGTTAGAACAAAGAGATGCTTAAGTACTTTTCTGGAGTAGCCACGGCTCACCCATAGCTGCTGTCATCCTGTGACAGCCGTCCTTGCTTTCACTCGCATTGAGCAGACCCACCAGTCCTTCTCATCACGTACTTAGTACAGAGTTAAGAACGTACATAAATTTTGTTGTACAAAGCATAACAGAGGAGTATGGGAAAGAAAAAGACAGTCCATACTTTCAGCTGAAGGTGTGCTCTCACAAGTTCATTACTGAACACTAGCAAAAATTAGTGGTCCTCTCAACCTCAGCACAGCCATGGAATAGTTTGAAGCAGCAAGGTCATAGATCTCTGAAACATACCTCAAAATATAGCACGTATTTCTGACACTACTCAAAATCTGACATAAAATTAAATTTAGAAAAACTATTATTGCTATATTACACAATCTATACTAGCAAGGCTTTCATAGCCATGATATAAATTCTGAGCCAAAATCATTTTACCTTTAACAATTACTTTATCTGCTGTGACTAATACTGATTATTTTCCCAATGATTATATTTTGTTTAATTTTTACAGGATTTCTGTTCAACACTATTGAACACTGTTCTAAATTGGTTCAATACTCTTAATTAATATTTGTGTTTCCAAGATATTCTAGTGTAATTACAGGAACATTAATCTGTCAGCAGTTATTTGAGAAAGGTTGACAGACTCTCTGCTCTCAGTGCATTTAATAGGGTCACTCTGCCAGAAGAAACCAGTGGAAGAGCTGAGTTGAAACTCAGACTTGGTTCTCCTTTGATAGAGAGAATATTCCTGACAAGACAGTAGAATAGCAAAGGAGAATAAACAGATTATTCTATCAATTTTCAGTGGCAGGATGTAGGCCTGGTCCAAATTACCCCAAAATCAATAGAAAAATTGACTTTCACCAGGCTCAGAGCCACCACCAAGAGCTGCTGGACTTGCTTGCAATGCTGAAACCAGAAACCGTCAGCCTAACAGAGCTTAAGTTGATCCTTGCAAAGGGGAAGGGCCGGCTCTGTGGTGCACTGGACTCTCTCAAGGAAATGAGGCTTGTTTTCTTGCAGTTTCACAGAAACCAAGCAAAAAGCTGTGGGAGAAGGAGTATTCCTCTGCTGTACAAACTCCTCAAAAGATGGATTCTGTATTTGAATGCCTAATTAATATTCATCCACCCATGGCTCAAAAGATGGGTGTTGAGTTCAAGATCTATCCTTCTGTGGGTAATGAGTTACAACTAACATCTACCTGTAGACTCTGATACTTGAGGCAAGTGTTACCCAACCCATAGGCTTAGCAGGTGTCAGGGTTGACTAGGTTGACCCTCATTTACTTTTTTAAACCCCTGAATATCTTTACTGTCTTTAATATAGCTGTTTGTAGAACAAGCTGCCATCCCAACAGGGTAAGAGTGACAAGGTCTGACCCACTGAAATGCACAGCAACTTCTCTGTTAATTTAAAGTAGGATAAGGACTGAAATCATCCCTGTTCAGAAAAACACCCTGAACCTTTAAAGGGGCGAAAGGACTGCCTGCCAGCTTGTATCAGAGTAATATACTATTGTCATGCTCAAGCATGTTCACTAAGTTGTGGCCTGGAGCCTTCCACCTACCACCCTGGGACATCTGCTTTAATTCCAGCTTGCCCCTGGCAGGACACACAGGAGGCCAACCACCAGCTGACCCTTGTGACCCAGCCAAGGAGGAGTCCTTGTGCCATGGGCTTGTCTAGCATGGACTGGTGCAGCTCCGTTGACTTCAGCTACGTTGGCTTCTGAAGAACTACACTAATTTATACCAGCTGAGGCTCTGACCTTTTAATTTTGAGATCAGTTTAGTCTGCATCAGTGAATAGGTTATCTCCTTAATTTAAATCATTGCTTCCACTATGAAATTATTCAGTATAATTTGATGGTTGACTAAAACTAATGAAAAATTTGTCTCGCTAACAGCTTGCACAAAGTTGAACTTTCCAACATTAATCTTGGTAAATTAAGATGTAGTAAAATGTGCCTTGTTAGCAAAGGATGATTTGTGTCACAAAGTGAGTACTAAAGGAATTAAGATTCGCTGTTTAAATAGGATGCTGAATCAATGAATTATGTTCATGTTGTGGACCCTCGTCTCAGGTGTGAGCACAAACTCGTGGGACGCTTTCTCACTGCTGGTGAGCAGATCGTAGGGAGCAGCACGGGTGCACACAAAGCTGCGGCCTCTGCAAGTCCAACAGGATGCTCAACCCCACACTCGCAGGAGAGGGGATGCTTGTAAACCCCACATCTGAATTTTTGGCATTGCAGTGGGGTAACCCTGCTCATTGAGGGAGGAGGACAGAGGTCTCCTCCCTCCTTCCCTCTCACTGCTTTCTAGCACAGTTGTACCAGACAGCCAAAACCTTACCTATCCAACTCCCCTGCAGGGAATAATTTTGATTCACAAATATATTATGTGCAAATAAGTTTCCCCTAAGAGGATGCCTGTTCTGCAGCCATTTTGCTTCTGAGAGTCTTTGCTATGAAGTGAGATCCGTATGACCCCTTGCATCAAAGCTAGGACTATATTTTTTTCTACTATTGTAATTCATCAATACAGGATGCTTTCAAGTATTCATCACACATATTCATACATATTCTATTAGTCAGTCATTGCATTCACATCTGCTGCCACCATGCCTGAATGTGAAACAATTTCTAAACCAAAGGAAGGGTCCTTACAACACACTGGAAGAAAAAGTGTCTTTTGAAAAAGATTTTAAGCAAAATGTCTGGCTAGAGATACAAGATGATCATTTTTAAAGAATAGGATATATATAATTTTAATGTAACTTGAGTATCCTAGAAGTTGTTTAGAAAGTCTAGTTATAAGGGACAGAAATTTCTTTATAAACCTGAGAAGTTTAGGAGAACATGGTCCCTTGTAAAATTTACCAAGGTTCATTGGTTATAATTTAATGCTTGGCTGATACCACTGTTACAAACCCAAAAATAAAAACAAAAATAGTTTGAGAGAGAAAACAGCCAGCTCTCCGTTCTATCTGGCAGAGTGCAGTAGCATAGCAGAGGTGGTTTGGGAAACTACTTTTAAACAAGAGTGACTGCCCTGCCTATAGGTTTACTTCAGCAGTGAGCCATCAGGCAGGGTACCAAGGTTTCTAGATGTAAATTAACCACTTGAGTGAAGTAAGAGTTCAGGACCATTTAGTCTGATTACTCCACAGCCTATGCCTGAAGCAAGTGTGGTTGAAAGTGTGGTCAAAAGTGTTGTCTTCTAGGTACAAACTCAAAGGGAAGCTGCCATGATGTCTGACCTGTGATGCTGGCTGTCCACTTCGAAACCCTCCATTACAAAATATTTATCCTAGAAAGTTCAGTCTTGGACTTCATAAAGGCTTGCCCTTCCGTGTGTTCAAAGGGCAATATCACAGTGTCACAGAAAAACACAGAATCACAGTCTGGAATTTGACTGCACAACCACGGACCTTGAATAAATTTGTGGAAGTTCATGGATTATCTGTTAAAGATTCAGGGATGTGAATTTAAGTGGGAATTTGTCATCTCATACTTTCTTTAGAAAAGGCTTCATGAGTAACGTGAATAAGATTTGAACTGGGAGAGATAGAAAGCATAAGAACTAGAAACAAACCTTATGGGCTGTTTATCAAACCTGGTGTTCAGTTTTCACATAGCACAATCACAGAAAGTAATCACCTTTGTGCGCGCCTGCAAACTGTTCTGTGTCCAGACAGCTACCTCTCTCTCCTGAATGAACACTTCTTACATACACCAGGTTGAGGAGAACACAGTCCAAATGCATAAAGCTGGCAATTGCATCCAGATGCCAGAAAGACAAGAAGGATCTACAGCTGCTAAGAAACCCATTCCCCATCCCTCCCTAACAACATTTCATTTAAATGCAAAGTGGGTTCATGGATGTTACTGGTGACCTCCTTCTTTCCCCTTGCCACCACACCAAGCATTTACATGCTTGCCTGGCACTGTGGACAGCTTAACTGCACGGACCTCTGTCTCTCACTTCATTAACTGCCTTAGTCCTCAACCTGAGGAGGTTTGAGGAATGGCAGGGATAACGCGATGTAGTCTGTAATACAAGATTCAGGTCCAGACAGTCTTGTAAATTTATGTCTGCATAAACTTTACTCTTCTGAACAAACCTTAGTTCGTACTTTCCTTCTTAGTAAGAAGCAGAGACTGTGAATTTATGAAGTTTGTTCTATAAGGCTGGTTATTTTCTTCATCACAGAAGTATTTCATAGCTGTATCCCACCTCTACTAGAGATTAAACATGCAATGAAGGAGCAAGGAGAACCTCTGAATAACCTCAGGATCCTTTCCTGTTTAAGTTATATGGTTTTGTGCTGCAGGAATCCTAAAATGCATTTATTCTATTCCACATAAACTTGTTTCATACAGATTTAAAACTTTAAGTAAAAACTCATCAGGAACTGCGATGCTATATGAACGTGCAAAAGTCAGTGAACTATCAAATTACAGAACAAAGTGTTCCTTATTGTGTCCCAGCAGTGGTTCCTTCAAATAATTCCATTACAAGTTTCCAGGAACGTCAACCTATAAAGCATAGACAGGCTAAAAAAATATTCCTTTCTAAATGTAAATCTTACAGTGCACCAACTGAAATTATCTAAACTTTTAACACCAGATTGCATGTGGCACTATAGATTAAAGACCCTGATCTTCCTTGTTTACTCCCACCACTAACATGGTATTATCAATCCTTTTGCAACTTAAGAAAACACAGTAATCGATTGTGTCATTCTATTGATCTGTGGGAAAATAAAAATAAGCACGTGTCGATTTTTTCATGCATGGATGATCTTTCAGATGCATAAATTAATAAAAACTTGTGTCAGTGTAATGCATGCATATTGATAGGATGACTTTTTTTTTTATGTAAGTTTTAGTTTTCTTCTTGCTTTTACACCAGGGCTAATTTCTGGGAAAATATCTTTGTTTTCTTCGTTGGGTTAATGAATGTGCCAGAGCAGCTTGTATTACTTGCATTTAAAGTAAAACTTGCATACTGCAGAACAGATGGGTATTGTGAACTGTTATGATGGCAGAGGAGTAGGTTTTAAATAATACATGGAGAATTTTTCTATCTCATTAAGTTTCCAATTTCTTTAAGAAACATCTTTAAAATAAATGCAAAAGATTCTTAGTGGAAGCTGTTCTTATTTTGTGTAATTAGATGCCTTTATATGTTACGCAGAGAAATACTGGTATCAGAACAAAGGCATCAACACAGCTTTAACTCTGATTTACAGTTTTTGTGCACACAGTTGTACAGCAAGTGTACACAGTTCCTGGTGCTTCTTCAAAATTGCCAGGGTCAAACACAGAAATCTGAAGGAACAAGAAAAAAAGAAAAAGGAAGCTGCTAAAAATCACTTTCCTTCTTCCCCTCAATTTTCTAGAATACATACAAAGGCTCCCACCTCCCCCAAAGTCATTCTCTCCATCTCTTTTTTCTACTCCTTTCTTCTATATTCCTAATTTTTCCTTCAACTTTTCACCTTGTTTCATTTCCGAACACATAGTGCATTTAGTAGTCAGAAACCCTGTTTGCATATTTTCTGAATTCTATTAAGAGAGAAATTGGTGAGCATAGCGATGTCTTATAACAGTTTCACTCATAGGCTGCGCAAACAGTAGGTTATTTGGCACACTTTTGGACGGAGAAAGAGAAAAAAGCCAAAGCTAAATAGGAAAAAAGGCAATTCTTCAAGTTTCCACTTAGAATACTTACTTTCTATTAAATGGATAACAGGATGAGGTAGTTTGAGTCCAATAGTTTTGCTAAGATTCAAAACATAAATTTTAGATTTACACCAATCACAATAATGAAAAAGAGATGCCAGTTGTCAGGATTCATTTTCCCTTTGAGTAAGCTGAGCTAAAATGCAATTTAAATGAGATGAGCCAGAACAGTAGATCAGCACATAAGGACTATGGCCCAATATACAAAGCAAACGTGTTTTGAATCTATGCAATGAGAATACTTTCCTTTATTAAGACATAAAGGGGGGGAGGGAAAACTGAAAGCTCTCAGGATACAAATGTG
The DNA here is from genome assembly GCF_047370975.1 of Nipponia nippon. Classification (NCBI taxonomy): domain Eukaryota; kingdom Metazoa; phylum Chordata; class Aves; order Pelecaniformes; family Threskiornithidae; genus Nipponia; species Nipponia nippon. The sequence continues at coordinate 4,440,013 of NW_028262369.1, forward strand.
CCATCAGGATGGTCAGCCTGATCTGCCATTGCACGCTCCAAACACAGACAGAATAAACTGTGAAGCAAATAAAAATACTTGAAAATATCCAATCTTTTATTAGAACAAGAGCAAGTCTCCCTTTCTTGCCAGCTAAGCTTGCCTTGCTGTAGATCTGCACTGAAGATAACAGCTCAAACAAGAGAGTGATGTATCCATTTTGAGAGTGCTGCTAAGAGACAAGATTTAGTTTATGGCAGTTTAAGGTATCACTTGATCTGAGGTATCTGCCCACAACTTAAAGACTTATTTTCTCTTGTAAATGGAAGCATGTGCCTCAAATTCAGCTGCCCACCTGCAGACTGGTTTAAGCCCACTTGCAAGAGGGCAGTCGGGGTGAGGCACAGACGCATCCTCCAGTCCCTGCACATGGCCCCATTAAAGCTCACTTGTGTCAGCCACAGTGAATGGGTTTTACCCATCCTCTGGCCCTTTAGGTTTCAAGTCTAGTGTTAGACTCTAACTGCCCCTACATCAACACAGCATGGTGCTTCCTTCACCAGCAGATCCCATGTGCAGGTTGCCGGTACTGCTTGTTCCTGCCTTTGAGCACCAATCCCCATAGCTTCAAATTTAATTCCAGAAGTGAGCTACCAGGTCTCTGTTGACACTAAAGGCACATGAAACCTTTCTACAGACAGCCTAAACCTCCACATAGCTTTGAACTACCAGCTGAGTGATGCAAAACTAAATATTCTCCCTTCCTAAGAATTTGTGAGGGGAAAAAAAAGTAGTCACCTCTATGACCATTAAGAGACAGTCAAGACTTTCTCTTTTCCATACTAGATTCATTGTAGCTCAAAACTGAGTAAACTGCATTGGATTTTTTTTTTCTTAAACTAATGCCTAGCATTATATCCCCTGTTTAACAGCCAGAGAGTTTCCTGCTTTTGAAACATTTATGAGCTGACTCAGGTGACATTGGTTTACTGTTCAGAGTGAACACAAATATCAGCAGTTCTGTTGAAAAGTGGTTAGTTTTGCTTAGTCTTCATAGCTCTTTAGCACTTTTTAGTTGTTTCTGCTTATGTGTTACATATTTCTACAGAGGACCCTTCTTTCAGCACTGACGAGTGAGTTTATGTTTTCTTTAGAATTACTGGGCAAAACTTCCCTCTCAAATAAATTCTCCTGTACATCTAGCAAGGAACTCAGCTACATAGTCATATTGGAAAGGCAAGATACAGGACAAAACATATAGGTAATTTGAAGCTCGGAGCTTGCAACTTCCCTATTTTTTTTTTTAGGGTCAGTGATGACAGTAAATAGGGTTAGTTATAGCAGTTAGCACAGCTGATAGAGTTTGGCTGCACATGAAGGCTTGTGGCACATGGCCATTGCTTCTGGCAACGCATGGATTATAGAATTGTGCATTCAACTCTTTCCTTCTCATGTTAGTATTCTGCCAAGTCTCTCAGGGCTTATTCGTGCTTTTCAATAGCATCTGAACCTCCTACTTCCCATTAAAATATACTAAATCGAAATGCAATGAGATGTTCTCAACATTTCCTAGTTTAGTCAAGAGCTTGGTTGAGTTTGATTAAAGTTGTTAAGCAATTTTAATTTCAGGGGGAAAAATGAGGGAAGGCAGGAATAATCATAATAGAATTATATACCTCATTTAACACTTAAAAATTATCTATGAGGCACCAACAAGACATGATGGTTGTCAGCCCCAGTGAATGCAGTAAACAGATCAAATATAGGCACAGTCAAGTGGGAACTGGCACCTGCAGAGAAGAGTATAATGGAGTAATGTGACTGTGGAAGCAGTGGAAGAGAACAAGAACCCCCTAATGAGGCAAGGAGTGGTCTCTCCTTTTCTCCCTCTAGTGCCTCTTCTTGCAGCCTATCCTTTCTTCTCCAGGCGCCGTATCCTAAACTCCTTGTGCGAGCCCCTTCTCTTAAGGGAGAGAGACTTAAAAAAAATGAAAGGAACTAAGGTGAAACAGCACAGGGACCAAATCTGACTGCATCTGTGCAGAAAAAGAATGGGGAGAACTACAGGATGAACCACAGCAGGCTAACTCAGCTGATGGGCTAGAAACCACTGGGGATTTTCCCAGATCAAGGAACCTTTCAGCCTGTAAGACAAGAAAATTGGGAAATCCTTTAAATACTCAAAGTTGTGACTAGAGTGGAGACTTACATCTCCACAGACTAGTGCAAAGTATGGATTCATTCTCTGTACGGTGTAGGTGATCAGAGGGGGATGCTGGTGTAACCCATTAAAGCTCCCCCAGTTTCATCAAAAAAAGCTGACCTCCATCACTCCTTCTATTGTTCGTTTCATAACAAGGACCCTTGACAAACCTTGCATCCCATTTTATGTTGTTGTTCAAACATATTTTCCTACCAGCTAAATGCACAGCTGTTGCATTTGCTCCACAGAACAGACTATCAAAGGTAATTTACAGCTTGCTTTCTCTCTATAAACACTAAAGTATCCTTTCTTCTCCTTCCTTCATCTCTCTTCCTCATTTGAGAGCAGATAATTCACCAAATAAGAATTACTGCTTTCTGTAAGTGCTGCCCAGCTAATAACTGGATGGCTCTTGGCAACTCAGAGCACCTTGCTTCAATTGTTTTCCAAATGAGTGAACTTGCTGCCAATTAGTCTATGAACAAGGAACTGTATCCAGTTTAATAGTTCTTCAGGCTGAAGGATGCTAGTCAGCTCATGGTATTTTTATTTGAACTTGCCTAGAAAAAAAGCCCACAAACATGTTTTAGAAAAACTTGTCTTTTGTTACAGTATAGTCAAAAACTCCATTTTTCCTGCTCCCCTGCTGTTTCTCAATGAAAGTGGAGCAGGTAACATAGCCTTCAGAAAGAACTGGTTTTGACACAGGTCTTTCCTGCTTCCCAAATGCGCTCAGTGATTTTTCTTAACGCAAAGAACTGAAAGCCAACTAAGAAGTATTGCCATTCCCCTCCCTCCCCACCACCTTCCCCAAGAGTCATTTTAGTGGAGCTTTGATTGATGTCAGATGAAATTAACTGGAAACATTTAATGTGTTTAACATGTAAAGGCTTAGGGCTCTATTCACTCAGAGTTAGAGACCTTCTGTGCTTCATAAGCTCAGAGGACACTGGAGCCTGAATTTCAGCTCTGCAGCCAGATGACTTATTAAACAGCACCTTTACTCCTGCCATCGGTGCTGCTTTTCACTTCATTATTAATAGGTGGAGGACTTGAAGTGATGGCAGCAAGGATAGAACCAAAGGTCCTGTCAAAGAGATGCTGTTAATTTTAGTATTGTGTCCATCATTAAGCATTAGATTAAATTAAGCTGCATTTCCCTCAGCAGCTGTTGAAAATCCTGGTTTAACCAAGTGAAAAGGAGTATTGTGCTTCAAATGGAAGGATGCATGAGGTTCCTGCTAACAAATAGCTTAGAGGGAAGGGCTCTGAATGGAAAGTGAGGGAAGTTTTCTTCAGCTTTCTTAAAACTAGAAGAGTCTCCAGTCATGTAAAGCATTGGATGTTGAATCATTTTTTGACTTCTCTCATACTTGCAGCAGCATCCTGGAGAAGAGAGGTTTATTTCAAAGTTAACAGGTGGTTATATCAAGTTAGAAAGAAAATGTTTTTCTTAATACGTACGTCCTTTTTGACCATCTATCAAAGGCAGATTAACCTTTATAAGGGATAAATACAAGAGGCTCTGGGACCCCTGAGGGATGCTTTAGTCAACCGCACTTGAGCAATATGAGAGGTCTCTGAGAGAACATCAAGGGAACTGTTACCAGTGTTCAGAGATCTGTCTCTTGGCTGGGCCAAAGGAGAAGAGTCCAAACAAGCTACAGAACCAGTGGATCTGCAACCATCTGTCAGGAATTTTCCTGAACCCACAAAAATAAAGGTTCCATGGTATTCTCAAATTGTAGGTCATTGTTGAATGGTTCATGGAGAAGAGTCTGAAGTAAACGGGTGATTTTTATGCAACTGATGCCTTTGTGAGGACTGGCTCTCTTCTGAGGAGAACCTTGTCCACTCCCTACAGCAGGACATTCTCCTGCCCATCTGCAGCCACTGGATTACTCCTACGGAAACATTTCTCACAGTTTGTTAACCTTTGATCTTGAAGAGAACATAGGGGCAATAACAGTGTGCCAAAGCAGTCTTTGCTCAGGGAATGCTCCATTTGAAATTGGTGGGAATCAGAGTAGCATATAGGCTATTGAGGACATGTAGGATTTGAACATTACTCACTTCAAGAGGATTTACTTCTTGCACCTGCTTTTCTACTGGAATTCAGTGTTACTTTATTGATACGTAAGCAACTCTATTGACAGAGGCATTTTTTTTTTTTCTAAATGACAAAGAAGCTTTGAAAGGTCAATCTGTACAAATACCAGACATTATCCTTTCTACTCTCTACTCTTTGCCATTTCTAAATGTATTTGTTTGTGTTATATATTACACTGTCTGTGAGAAGCCTCATAATACTTTGGTTATTTACCAACTTATCTTTAGCACACAATTGATACACCAAGCTCAGAGCAGTTGAGTTTTTATAAGGTTATGCTTCAGTGAGACAATTGCACTCTGTTACTTAGCTATGACTTACAAAGCTTGCCAGTAATTCTTCAAAACCAAGCTGCAGTCATGACTTCAGCAGCATATCCTCTACAGCAATGCATTAATGGAGCAGTTACCATAGAGCAATGGCTTCACGTTGCTGTGCATTAATGCAGATTATTGGCTTTCTGAGCCATTTTTCCCCTTCATAAGATCTTGATAAGAGTTCTACAAGACATTCTTAGGATTATTACATACTTCAAGTAGTAAACTCACATCCTCCCTTCTACCAGATTTTTCGTTTTCATAGTTCCCTTTTACATGCCATTTTCTCCCAGAATGCAACAAGACTTGGGTTTCAATTCCCATGCTCTGGAGTCAAGCAACAAGCGGGGAAAAGGCTGAAATAAGCCAGACTTTTCCTACCCATGAAGGACTAAGCCACTTGCAGAAACTCTGCAGATACATTTATCTCTGAAGGCATCCTAGAGAGAAGGTGAGAATCCAGTTTACCTGAAGCACAGAACCACAGTTGAGATGCAGTCACAGACCATGTAAGCGTTCTCAGTTAGCTCAATGTGAAAGGAAATAAGTCCTTAAACTACCATTGTGAGCATGTATATAAATATAGGTCACAAATTATATAAACTTCTTGAAAGTGAGACCTGTCACCAACTTGATTTAAAGCTTCAGCTTTCCAGAAAATTAAGCTGGAAAATTAAGTGTAGCACACTACGTGTCTTGAGTCCTCACTAAGCAAGACTTTAAAACAACGCATTTCATTACAGTTTTGTCCTTCCACAGCAGTCTGGAAGGAAGTCTATCATATATGCTCGCTGGTTTTCATTCAACTCAAAACAGCTGTAGGATACCTTGCAGATGAATAATCTTGAAAGGTTAATCAATCAGCAGCCATATTCTAGGCTGTGTGTGAAGCCAGGGAAAATGGAACCAGTTTTGCTGGCTCTGAGATAATTTATTCTTGTGTATTTTCACTGTAAAATAGTCAGAAGGTGTCAAGAAGGATCCATCTCATGCAAATACAAAGTCATACCCAATGAATAAGGGGCTGGCAATTCCAGTGGGTGATTGGGTCATATTGCTGTTATGTATTTCATAACAGTATAAGGAGGAAAAGTTCCTTTGCTATGTCTGTTATGTCTGCAAGATCAACCACATTGTGCGACCACAGATGTTACTACTGTGTAGTGAGAGGGAATGAAACAGCCTGTATAGGTCATCACTGATGTGTGTTTGAAGTGACTTACAGAAGAAGTGTCAGAACTATCACATTTCTCAAGTTGTATGTAATACAACTGAACAGCCGGGTTATTTACAATTATTGCTGGATCTATTTGCAGTGATAGACTACAAATTCTGTCCATCAGCTAATCCTCGGGGTAAAGTTCTTCTGTCATGGAGAGACTTTCAAAACATCTCTAAATATCTCCATGTACATAAATGCTCAGCTATACGGCGTGATCTCTAGGTCATACGTAGAAAAACATTGTTTAACCTCTTGTGATAAATGAATTACAGTTTTTTTTAGATACTAAAAAAACAGTATGTGTTCTGACTCAGGTTAAGCAAAAATAAAGCAACTATTTGTGAAGTATGGAATCAGTTTGACTACAAAAATCATGCATTACTAAAAAAGTTATGGTCTTTTCTAAAAGGAGCCAAAAAGAGGAACAGGAAATTATTTTGTCTTTAAACCTGAAAGGTACAAATTTTGATTTCATATAATTAACATGCCAAAGGAAAGAGTAATCCCATCTCCTTCAACATGCAGTTTTATATTAAGAATTCCTAAGAGATGGGAAGACATTAAACAGAAGTGATAGTAAGCTGTCCAGGAGATTCAATGTTAGCTAGAGAATTACATTCCCCAAAATTATGTCCAGCACTTTAGAAGTTGTGTACCATACATGAAAGCTCTGAAGCATTATTATTTTGGCATTCTACTTTTACATTAACCTCCTATTCCCAAAACAGTGGCAGCAATTTTTCATAAACACAGAAAATCAAATATTAAGGGGTTGAACTAACTCCACAGAAGTCACTGTCAACATTCCCACTCTCTTGACCCCACTTAAATATTTTTTTTACTGGATAGAAATAAGACAGGAGGAGTTTAACCCAAGAAACTACTAACAAGCACTATCCAGACCAACTCAGAAAGACAAACTGCCTAAACTACTGGGTAAAAACAAGTAAATCACTCTCCTTATAGACTTCAAACCTCAACTTAACTGCCTATTAAAAACAGATGAGACTGGAGGGATGGTTAAGGTCAACAACCTAATGGTTTGCTGAAGAACCAAGGGTGAATGTCAGAAGCAGGACAAAAGCCCATCTCAGAAAGCTTTTCATCAGTAAGCATAGGGAGTTGCTGACTCCATCAGGTCACGGGGCATGGAAACGTGAAGCAGTCTCCATCTATCAGGCTCTATTAGAGAGGAGCAACATTTTAAATTCAGAGTACTTCTCCTTCCACAAAGGACAATTAGTTGGACAAAGCAGCAGTTGGCCTCTCTGTGGAGCTGCATCACACAAACCAAAGCAGAGTTCAGAGCATTATGAATTGTGATCTATCAAAGGTGAAAACATACCCAGAACAAGGGGTTGTTGTTTTTTAAGTATGATTGAGATTGATTTCAGGTACCTGAGGCAGTGCTCGTGTAGGATTAGGCAGCACTGCCTTCATCTAGGTGCCCATGTTGCAGCACTTTGCCGTAATGGGTGCGGAGAGCTGCCGACTGAGCCTGAGTACAGCTTCTCTCAGCATGGCTGTAAGCTATAGCACTCTCACCCCAACATGAAATCAGGACATTTCCACCATCATTTCCATCCCAGTAAACCAATATTCTGTCGCAGGACTGGCCGCAGTGAAAGCCAACGCCATGCCAACAGCTACTGCCTAATCCTATTGCATTGGGACGAGCAAAGACTTATGGCAGAGAAAGAAGCAGAGTTCTCCAAAGTCTCTTAGGGAGGCCCGAGGAGGGAAAGTGGAAGTTCACAGCTCTCCCTGAGGCAGCAAGGAGGCTCCAGGACACAGGAATCAGATGAGATGGCAGTGCTGGAGGAGAAGCTCAAAGCAGCTTATGTTCAGAAAAAGAAATTTGTATTTGCAGTCTCTAACTGCTAGAAGTGGAAAAATGTCTATAATACTGCCTTTGAACCCAGTCACTCTCCTTTTTATGACAAGTCCCTGCTTTAAAATGTAACAGAGACTACAAAACCTGGAGTTAAATACTTTGGGACTAGAGATGAAATCTGAGAAGCAACAGTAAAATAGTTCATCCCACAAGAGATTTCACTCATCTCTTTCCAGAGATAAGCACACAGGGAGCTGACAAGGTAAATTTGCCCTTGATTTTGCCTTCCTGGGTAACCAGTGAGGAAAATTAAACCCAATTTCTTTCATGATATTTATTTTGCTTAAGGAAAAGCATGTTTCTTGATTATATGTAGCACTTCTGATTAACCATTAGGGATGAGGGGAAAAAATGAAGCAAGTTTTGGGGGCTTAAAGTTACTATACATTAGAGCTGTACACGATTTCCCATGTATAAACAGAAATTAAGGGTAACAGAGTCTATAATTTGGTCACACGTTTACCACAAAGCACTCCACTGCTTAAGCTGTGATCCCAAGACTTCTAGAAACTCTCATAGGATCAGGCCTTTTTCTTGACCTGTTAAAGGATGTAATCCTGTTAAAATTATGAATTGAATAGAAGCTTTATCCTTTTTTATTAAGAAAAAAAAATTATCATTAGATATCATTTCACATACATGCAGCCTCGTATTTTTATCTCGATTTCTTTCCAAAATATTTTTTCAAATTCTCTTCCGTCAGTGAAAGAAGTTAAAGTAATCTGCCCTAACACATTATTCAGGATTATCTCCCACAGCCTTGTCAGTAAAGATCAACCACCGTTTACAGAATATCCTAAATGTGTTTTTTTAATTTTCTTTTTATACTCCCTGTCTTTTTCAAAGAGGCTGATTTTCAGGCCATTCTGCAGACATAATATACTGTATTGTCTTCCAACATCAGCAGGTATTATAATTAATAAGAGGCTAGAGATGTTTGCAGAACCAGGATCCCGGTTCACATGATGTTCAATTAATCAATTTACTATATAATGAAATGAGATTAAATTGATTTTTTTTAAAAAAAAACTTTCTAAATATGAGTGTTTCAGCAACATGAAACTCTGCTTTTCTGTTTAGCTTTGAGCCAGTTTCAGACTTTTCCCAGTTGAGAGTCTTCTCCTAAGCTACAGGAGACATCTTACAGAAACTTTAGTACATCTCTTTTACTGGGCACTAATCTCCGCTGGCCATTCACCAAGTGTTATTTTAAGTGGAGGAGATTTCTGTGGGTTCAGATGAAAGTTTCCAACTCTCTCCTTAATCAAGTTTCAGTCCTGCTAATAAAGAAACCAGAAGTGCCACTGCCATGATGCCATATATAGAGCCAACATTTCACACTGCCTTTTACTAGATTGAGTAAACCCAAGCTAGGGTCACACGAACCCACCCATTTCCTTCGTATCATAAACCTAAGACTTGTTAATGAAAAAACATAATTCATTTCCTTTATGATGGACCTAAAGCCCTTTCTATGACATACTGCTTTGCATTTCTAAGCTTTAGACAGGCTACCAAACATGACAGCACAGGACACAGAGATGCTTCACCCAACTCTGGCTATTTTGATCACCAGTTATCAACTAAGGACACAACCAGGATAACAATTTTGGGGTCAGATGGGGTATAGCAATCTCCATGTGCTGCTTCTCTGTAGAAAAATCTTTCCTCAAACAGCTTTTTCTGCTACTTTTTCAGGCACATGAGTCTGAACCACACAACATATCTTAAGAAATCTTTTAAAAAAAAATTGGTACTTTTGTTGTAAAAAATGCTAAAGTAAATTTGCTGACTTTATGTTAAACTCCCTTTTCCCAGTTTAAAGTGACCTTTGATGCAAACTAAAATGTGCAGGTGTCAAAGTATATCAGTATCGTATACCAGAGATGTGCACAACTGAGGTTTTTTGGCACTTTCTCCTTCCAATTTATTAAAGGTTGTGTCAGAATAAATTTATGTAAGCAAGGATCAGATTTTATTAGTGGATCATCATTTGCTTTTAATGAATAAGGGTAGTTGAGGAAAACAGCTGATTAACTAAGCTAACATTTGTGAGAGGAGCTGTTTTTCCTCACTCCTATCACCACTTGTTTTAACCCCGCAAGTAAGCGTAGCATACGCTACCTGATAGCAAGAAGAATTGTGTTAAGGCTGTAGCCCCGATTCAGCAAAGCAGCTGACAATGTTCTTGTGTCTATCGCTTTTCAACACAGCGATGTGTGTTATGGCTCTGTTTCTTTAACGGAACTTTATGAAGTGCTTAGAGTTACACAAAGTTTTTCTAAAGAGAAGCTAATTCAGCAGACTCTGAGACTGTGACTGTTCATGAGGTTATAAAACAGGCTAGCAAACAAGATTCCTCTACAGTAGATGAGGACAGACAGAACAAAGATGGCCCCTGGTCCCAAAGTCTAAATTACAAACTCTTGGAATATCCTGGGGATTGTCCATCAGGAATGTAACTGATCCTCACCAGCAGAAAGAGATTTAAACTGACAAGGGAGCTCTCCAAGCTACCACAAAGGACAGATGTTGTCGAGCTCACATCACTCAGAAACAGAGCTCTGTCTGCTCTCCTATTGACTGTGAAGCAGCTTACAATTTTTGTTAGAATCCCTCCATTTGACAAGGAGTCAAACATACTTATTTCTCAACACTTCCCATTTAGTCCCGTGCGTGGACTTTGCGGGTGGCAGAGGCACTGGCAATGTCCTTCCTCTCCCACCCACTTTGCTGGGCACCTCTGGCAGCCACAGATGCTCTCCCTGCACTAGGATGTGGAAGGACACAGACCTGTAGAAGGCATGTCCATGGAGGTACCACCCATTACTTCAATACCAGACGGAGCAGCAGCAGCACCACCACCTAAAAGGCATGCAGCTGTTACCCAGTAGGATTACTTCATTTTTCTGGACACAACACAGCAGAGGACACTGCAATTTCACAAAAGTAAATCCAGATTTTAGGTCTTGCTGTTGGATTAGTAAAATTGGGGCAGCTGATGCAGAGTGCCAAACCCATGCAATCTTACTTCACTTTTCAATACTTGGAAGAGCTTTGCATGTTTTGCATTGGACCATATGCCCTTAGTACCTCTGCAGACTACCTAAACAAAGCTGAAGTAAGCTCCATCATGTGCGTGGTCCCATTTGATCATTCTTGATCCTTAAGTTTGTACCCCCAAAAGATCTAGCAGTATACAGATCACCCTCTTTTTAAAAATACGTAAAAAATCCCTGTCGGAATTCAGACACAGATCTGTCAGTCAAATGGGGGTAAATGCTAAAGGACCATTAGGTTTCCCATTCCTAATCATTATGGGCTATGGAGATAATTATCTTCCTGGTCTGGATCTCTCTGAGGTTTTTGGGAAACACTGCTAAGAAAGACTTTTCTTATGCTTTCAATTAGAAACCGTAAAAGAAAGGTTTCTAGACAGCTAAGGCACAGATACCACCAAAATGTACCAGAAGCACATTAAAGATTTGCATGACCTTGGCCAGGAAACGTACCACACCCCCCTGAGACCCGGTAACATGATAAAGCCAGGTACCTGTGATAGTATCTTTGCTAGGCAACCAGTTATCGGCATTCCTTAAGTGTATTCAGCCTAGGCTTCAATCCAAATCAGCTAAGTTCTTATAAGGATGTAGTTGCTCAGTTTTCCCCAGAGCAGCCCTGCTCACATGAGAAACTAACAAGGATTTAGAAAAAAGTACATTTACATATTTTTTCCATTAAAAAAAAAAGATGTTACTAACACAAGGTTGGCGTCTGCCTATAAAGTTGAAAATCCCTTGTGTGCACAAACAAATATCATTTGAGAGATTTTTGGAGTTGGATGCAGTATGTGCCTATCGATCCCTGTTAATTTGAGGTGGCTGTTGGTGACCTGAACAGCCACTTTCCCCTTCTCTCACAAATGCCTGCAAAGATATGAAAGGAAAATAGTCTCAACTTTTTCACATATGCCCACAAGATAAAAGAAGCTGAAAGACTCAGCAACTCAAATCCCTGCTTTTTAAGCATGCAGAACACAAGCTAAACTGCACATAAGCACAAACTAAAGGGCCTCTTCCTTATTATTCCACATTTTTACAGTTCATTGGTGTATAAAGTAGCAAACGGCCTGAAACAATTCCATTACTGCTGTAATTACAGGATCCCAGCAATACACCACTAAAAATGTCTTCTTTAACTGCTTTCATACTTTTCCACAGTTTATAGCCTATGCCACCCTGCTTCTTACCATATATATATGTGTATATACACACAAAAATACACCACATCCACCCCCCACCCACCCTCAAAACTGGCCATTGCTAGAGCAGATCAATACAAAGATTTATTTTAAGGGGCGAATGGGGTCCAATAGACAGTTGTACTGTTGGCCATGCTATTACATGACCTGAAAAGAGAATTTTTAGCAAGACTTAGAAGCAAATGAGTCAGTACTACCCTGAGTTCAGTTGAGTAATATCAGTTTAAACAGCTACAAGATCTGTCCCATAAAGCAACAGTAAGTTCGTTCACTGAAGTTACCTACCTACACAAGAACATTCATGTCATACTTTAAGATATTTATCTCTCAAGATTGGGTCCATTTGGTATATTAGTCACAAATTTCCCTAGCCATGCTTCAAGCATAGCATAAGACAGTGTACAGCATGAATCACTATGCTGAATAATCTAGAAGTATATTTCAAGTATAACTTTTACCATACTCTTTTTTACTGACCTTTCTTTGATGGATCATAATATGATCACTTTAAAAGTACTGTAAATAATAGCTGCACTTCAAAGGATTTTTTCCTTTCATCTTATTTAAAACTTATTACATCAATTGTCATGTGTCATAATTCAGCATGGTTATCATGAATAATGAAGCTGAAGTTTAAATATTGCTTCCTTATGAATTTACCTGTTAAGTGTTACCTGTTGCATTCACACCTTTAACCAGAAATACTTATTTCCTATGACAGCAGCCTCTGCCACTCACACACACTTTCTGCTTTTTAATCTCACAGCTGTGTTCTTCGCTTTTATCACTAAATCCTATGGACACCAATGATTGTTTTACACGGCCGATATTTGAAATAACAAGTGCAGGACGCAACAGCATTGGCAGGAGCACAGATTATAAGCCTGGCTAAAAAGATGTCATTCTGCAACCTGTGGTTCTGACGATGCCATGTTGTTACAAGGAATTCATGGCCAAGAGTCAAGAGATACAGGTTCCCTTTCCAGTTCTCTCTGAAGTGCCAACTGATTTCTGAGAATCTACTTGATTTTCCTCAATTAGGAAGCAGTACTATTTTATTTATTTAAGTATTAGAGCCAGAAAAGACATGCTCCTGCATTGTGATAGAGGACATACTCTGTTTGGTTTACCTACATTTCATCAGAATACCTGATGAAACCCTTCTTGAACATAAAAATCCTAACAGATTAATTGTTGACAACTATGATTTTGGAACACCTGTGGGGGGAACCCAAAGCAGAAGCAGTCAGTGAGTCTAGCTGTGAGAAAGCCACTGTCTCCTTCTCACCTAGGGGGATGTGGAGTAGACAGAAAAGCCCAAATCAGCACCACAATCGAGAAGAAAGACGATGACATGTGCAAGACAGAGGGGAAGAGCTGCATTTTGCTGTCCTTTAGCAGCCAGGAACTACTCCTTGGGAAGCCAGTTAAGGCTGCAAAACTCCTTTCTAGTGGTGTATACTGTGGGCTGAGGAAACTAAAGATGCTTTTTTTTCTTGGAAGAGAAATCTACTCACATGTAAGTAATTACACCAGGTCAAACTCAAAGCAAAAGAACATTTAGTTCTTCCCTTTCAACTCCTCCCCACCCAAAAACTACTATTTTCACATCCTTTCATTATTTTAAGGTATTGTTGTTTTTATTCTGCCTGATCTGAAGCAAGAAAATGATGCGATGCTGGGCACACAAGTATATCCCATGGGCATTACCAAAGAGTTCAAGTTTGATAAAAGCATCAAAGAATATTTCCTTTTTCCGTTTAACTTCCAATTTTTCTCTCATTAGCAAGCACAGTTAACTCTCATCCTTCTGCTGACAGTGACAAATATTCTTTTTATTGAATGATGTTATGCTTTCCGCCAGCCTGCACTCTTGTTGGAAGGCTACTGATCTGGAGTTTGGCCAAAAAACAGAGAGGATGAAAAGTAGTTTTTTCTACATGCCTTAAGTGGTTCTACTTAACAGAGAGGATGACTTACTTTATAAACAGTGAGGATTAGAGGTTAAGCCTGGAAAATAGCCTTAAATTGAAAAATCAGCAACTAGTTTCAGAAACCAAAACTTACAAGTTAGATAAAATAGTTGCAAATAGAAATCAGAGCTTATATTAGGCAAGTGAAACCTTTCTAGCAAACAGCTGAGTACATCTGTGTAACATACAGCAAAATAATGACCTGTAAATACAAACATCAAAGCAATTTTTAAGTTTTTTTTTTAATAATCCAACTTCTTTATGCATTGGTTGTAAACACTGACACCCTTGTTTAAAGCCACATTTCCTGTGTTACTTTTGTGGCATCGTTTCAAATATTTTGCGGTTTTGGGAGGTAAGCTAGTCTAAGCTGTGCATTGCACACCTGGTACAACTGCTCTTCCAAGTAAAGCAACTGGAGTCCATTTTCAAAATTAAGCTTTATGAAGGGAGAAAGGTAAAGAGTTGAAGTTTGCATATACTAAACTCATGGTTTAGTTTTATTCTACAATCTTCGGTAACACTCAGCCTTTTTTTTTTTTTTAGACTTGCCCTCATTTGAGTGGTTCCCCCCCACTTTTATTCTCATAAAAGTCTCAAAATATCTGCTTTTCTGCAAGTTCCACTGCTCTTTATTTGTAAAATAAAGGATGTAAAGACAAGACTTGAGGCACTATTTCATAGTCATTGTACTTACCAGAAGTTTTAATACACTGGGCTCTTTAGTACTCAAAATTACATATTCGTGTAGTTGGCTTATTTAATTTTCAGTTAAAACTGCTTCATAGAACAATTGATCTAAGCTCCTTTAAAAAAAAAAGGAAAGAAAGAAAAAGCTTTCCTGCTTGGAAATGAAGTTGTTTATTTCCATTAACGTACTGAATATATCTATTCATGCTGACCTGGCCACACGTCAGCATTTCTTTGTGCATAGAGTAGATGATCCCTTTAAGTCACAACCATTTTATTGCTAAAATAGAAAAAAACAGTTCCCACCATGCTATCTAGATCCTGTAATTCCTGCAACTCCACACACATACATTGTACAGCTATTGATGATGAGTGACTCCGCTTGTTTTCCAGGTATGCTGCTTCTACTGCTTGTCGTCTTCAACCGTAGACTCTCTCAATAAGGAAGCCTCTGAACAGAAGAGGAAATGGAGGGGAAATGACAAGAGAATAGGAAGAATTATTATACTGAGTTACATTAGGAATTGAAAAGGAATGCTTCATTTTGCTGTGATGCTACTCCCACAGCTCCGGGAGAAAGACTGCTCTGACTCAACTACTTCATGCAGTGATTAGGGAGGATTAGGTTTTTCGGTGAGAATAAAGAACACTGTGCCAGGTGAAATCTGTTCTCTCTGTGTGGACTCAAAGGCCACAGTGCTCCCCCGTTCGCAGAGACCTTTCTGCTCATACCAGCCAAGGGGCAGAACATAGTTATGATGACAGGATTTTAATTCTGCTTGCTCCTCCCTCATTTTGGGACCTGTTTAGGTCCCAAATGAGCTTATGAGAGCAGTCTGAAGCATGACAATCCGATTATTGTGGCTCAGTGTAGGATCACAGGAGTGTTTATTTTGGATCAGAGCAAATGTTTCTCTAGTAGAGGAGATGAAGACAGCAAACAGTGCAGGGCTGCCCCAGATTGTGTCTCCAACATTCATACTCAGCTTTCTAGAGTCAAAGCAAACCATATCACCGGGACAACTCACAGATCTCTCACGTAGGGGGTTTGCTGTAGGAACACTGTACTGAATACATGCCTCTGTCCAGCACCTTCATTCAGCAAACCGCACTTCGCTATCCACCTTGCACATATTGAGTGTGCGATGATATATCCTTACAAAAACCTCCACACCAGGGACACCATGAGCACCAGGTGCCAGCCACTCAAAGCACAGCAAGTCATTTGAGCTTTGGAGGCTGAACATGCCCAATTTTAGACAATTTTTTCCCCTCTGATGAGCAGCTACCAGCTAGACAGTGTATATAAAGGCTTGGACCTAACTATCAGGTACAGATTAGATATAATGAATTAAGAAACAATGCCTCTAGAAAGCATTCTATATGTTCTGCCTTTAGTTTTGCAGTAATTAAGGTTATTTTTAGGATAAGGCTATTACAAATTTTTGAGTTCCTGGTTATCTATGAGCAAAAACCCTGGCAAAGTTGCATTTGTTCTTTTAGCGTGAAAAGAAAGCATTCATAACTGACAAGGCTTTCTCTCTTTTCATTTATAAAGGCTTTGTTTTTCTCTCTTTTCTAAAGTATTACATTAATCGGTTTTCACACTGTTCCCTGCCTGTTTAGTATAACCAGTAAGTGGATTTACCCTTTATTTCAGCCATTCATAGACAGGTTTCTTCAGGAAAAAAGGTGGTTATTGCTGCAGTTACCACATGGTACCCCATTCATCACATATAGGAGACTGCTTTCCCAGAAATTAAGGTAAGTCTTGCTCAGCACATCAAAGTGGGCATTTAAACCTATTGTTTTCCCCCTTTTTCCAAGCAGCAATACTCTAAGCTTCATTTTTCACCTTGCTTAAGCCAAGTATTACGGCACCTTCACTAAGGTCACAGGGTGTCCAACTAGGTTTACTTCCAATGCTGTCTCAGAGATGAATGGGAGGTAAATCACTGCTTGGTGTGCTTAATCACATCACCAGCAATTTGCATTCTGCTTTGGTCCACAGACACCTAAATATACACCTGCATATTGCTGGGCCTGTCTTTCTCTAATTCTCTGGGAAGTGAAGGATGAACCATGCTAAGTAGTGCCTGGGAAACACTGGCATTGACTTGCTGGTAGCATTCATTAAGAGCAATGCTTTATTATATTGCCCCTGCTAGGCAATCTCCAGGATTATAATTTGTGCATTGTATGGTGGTTTCACCTAGGAGACACAGCCAAGTACAGCCCATAAAAGAAATCTGCACACTCCCATCATCATCTAAAACCTGTATCACAGTTATGTTGGGCTCCACTATGAGAAGACCTCCATTGCATTCTGTCTAATGGTGTAAAACTGTTGTCTCTTCATAGAGCAGAAGTTTAAAAAACCCTCAAATTGACAAGGCAAGGATCCCTTTTTTCGCCACAAAATCCTTTCAGTAGTTTGGAAGAATCTGGAATTACTTCCCACCAGCAAAGGAATGTAGAAGGAGCTATTAATGACCCAGAAGTCAACCAAATACACATAGGTCTGATCATGTGTGTTGATGTTATTTAATACTAAATCTTGGTCATTTTTATCCAAAGCATATCCTCCTTGATCAAGACATTGTTTTATCCCTCAGCTAAATTAATTATACTTCAATCTTAATAAAGCCAGATGTTTTCAGTGTGGAATTCACATAAGACCAAGGTTATCTCTGGGCTGTTCTGTTCCTCTTTGTTCCAAATGGACTGGAAGTATTGTGTGTCTCTTATTATGCTCCTGCCCACCATGAAGTGGGACAAGTTCTCCAGTCCAGGTACACAGAAACACAAACATTCCCGACTTGCATTTCCTCTTCTGCTTTCTCCCATAGGATGAAGGATGCTCACAACCAGTAATGTTCTGGGCACTTTGTTTCAATGTCCACACTAATCAAGTTTCAGCTCTACATTCAGACCTCTCCACAGTGGTGATGGGAAGTCTGGGTTGTGTTTTCACTTTATATCTGTTCCTCCTTTTATAATTTGCATGATCTCTGTGAAAGGCCAAGAAAGGGCTTTAAAAAGGGGGAGGGGGAGACTTAAGCATGCTTTTGAAGCCGAGGTCACACAGCCCTGGCAGCAACTGCATTACCACTTCATTCTGAAGTCAGAGAGTTTGAAGGGCTCTCAGCCCAACTCAGATAACTCTCTATGAGACACCATGAACATCTACTTCAAAACAAACTGAAATGGATGGTGGCCCAAAAAACCACAGGGTTAATTACTCTAGATGTTAATGTACTTAGAACCAGGGAGACAAGTAATGTTCCTGCAGTCAGTCTAGATGACAAAGCAGGGATCAGAGGTGTCCAAGCTCCCCATTATGCTTTGTTTTCAGAGATAACAACCTATGGATCCTCTAACATCACTGGCCAGCAGCCACATCAGCGTATCATCATATCATTTTCTACTCCATTAAATAATTCTCATATTCTGTAAAAAGCAAAGTAATGCATCATAAGTTTTAAATAAAAATAAATTAATTGCACATCCAGAACACCAGTTTTTTGAGCAAATACTTGGTCAGGTTTTTTGCAGAACAAGCAGCAACCCAATGCTGTTTCACATCACAATTTACTCCAGTCCACTCTGAACAAAAACCTGGAAAGTCCCAACAGTGGCTTAAGTGTACTTCATTCTATTGAAATAAGTTTACTCCAAAGCAATACATTTTGTAGAAATGGAAAGATCATCTCAGTATAATTATTGAAAATGTGAGCTTTGTGTACCAGCACAGAATCTTACATATTTTACATTAAATAAAAGACAAATATTTTATTCAATTCACAATAGCAACACAACTCAAAAGAAAAGATGCAGTGATAGTCTTGATTCCCTCTTGTCAGATCCATTTTATTCTTGTGAGATGCCATTAGTTTCCAGATAGTATTACTGTATGTATTGGTTTTGGCTGGGATAAAGTTAATTTTCATCATAGTAGCTAGTATGGGGCTGTATTTTGGATTTGCGCTGGAAACAGTCTTAACACAGGGATGTTCTGATTACTGCTGAGCAGTGCTTACACAGAGTCAAGGCCTTTTCTGCTTCCCACCCTGCCAGTGAGGAGGCTGGGGGGGGCACAAGAAGCTGGGAAGGGACATGGCTGGGACAGCTGACCCCAAGACCAAAGGGCTATCCCACACCATATGGCATCATGCTCAGCGTATAACGCTGGGGGAAGAAGGAAGGGTGGACATTCAGAGTGATGGCGTTTGTCTTCCCAAGTAACTGTTATGCATGACGGAGCCCTGCTTTCCTGGAGATGGCTGCACACCTGCCTGCCCATGGGAAGTAGTGAATGAATTCCTTGGTTTGCTTTGCTTGCATGTGCAGCTTTTGCTTTACCTGTTAAACTGTCTTTATCTCAACCCATGAGTTTTCTCACTTTTACCCTTGCGATTCTCTCCCCCATCCCACCGGTGGGGAGCGAGTGAGTGGCTGTGTGGGGCTTCGTTGCCGGCTGGGGTTAAACCATGACACTGTATAGAAGTGATATACCCTGGAATTGCTGTAGTAACAATGACAAACAATCAGGCCCAATAAACCTGACATTTCGGTTAGTTTTTAAGTATCCCAGGTAACAAGCTAAGGCCAGAACGATTAGTTTCAACTAAGTTTACCTAAGCATACAGTTCCTTGAATTTCAGTAGTAGATGAGATCTGTTAAAGTTTTGTTCATCTTCTGCTCAATGAATTACATGTCCCTAGTTAGTACTTGTTAAGCTAACAGATGCTTGAATAAGTTGTCCTCTGAATAAGGATGGTAGAAGTGACTATTCCATTTTTACCCATGTTTGATAGATGCAAAATGTCACATAAGTGTGTGGCCTAAGCAGTCAGCTTGAAGCGATAATTCTAAAATTATTTCTTTCCTTCTGTTTCTGCTGAAAGTTAGAGCTATAATAAAAACAGTGTTACTGTAATACAATGAGTTGTATTTTAGGTCTCTATTCTTAAATATGCTTTCCAGAGCAGCTATGTTTATGGCCTCTCCTGTGTAACATAACTCAATATCCCTGTTATGTAGATAACTCAGATTTATGCCTCTATCCTATGAGACATTTCACAAATGCAGGCTTAGTGTTGTCAGGCAGCTTGATGGATGTTAAATTCTGAAATTTACTCAAAGACATCCTGATAATGGCATGGCAATGCTGGTTCCAAATATAAATGTATCACTGTTGTAGTAATCCATTCACTTCTTCCCCACCCTCATCACCTTCTGTGATAGCAGTCATATTGCTACAGAAGTGTAATATATTAGACATCACGTTAACATTACCCAATGCACACGCATCACCACATTGAGACAGCCAGATAATTGAGTCCCACCAAAAGGGAAGCTGCATTTTTTCCTTAGGCTTCATACATGCTGTGATCATTGAATGTTGTAAAAATGAAGCCAGGAAAGAATTAGCAAGAAATTAAGAATAGAGACTTTTTGCTTCATTCTGATTTTAAAAGGACTGAACACTAGGAAGTGATGACTGCATGACAACCACTTAACATTAACTAGCCAGATAAAATTTTATATGACAACAGCCAATAACACCACTACCAGATGCCCAAACAAGCAGCAATCATTCTGGTAACTTTGCAGTCCTGGAACTCTTGAACCAGCTGCCAGATCAAATGAAACAATTTTAAAGGAATCCTGGATGCATATGTAAATAGTTAGCTCAATAGCATCTCATCCTTATTCTGACTGCAAGAAGCCTCTGTACAGCAAACAAGGAAAGAAGAAATAGAAGCTGGTGGCATGAAGGCAAGCAAAGTGGCCATGTACAGTAATATAGCAGGAGGCAAGAAAATAGTATCATGTTGAAAGTCTTTAATGGATGGAAGTAGCGGGCAATACAGAGGAAGAGGTGTGCTGCCAGAAGAAAAAGATCCATTTAATTGGTCTTCTGCTTCCCCAAGAGACTTTGTTCAGCCTTGAATCTGCTGAGCCAAGTCTTCCATAGTAAAAGGGACAAACTCCTAGACTAGCCTTCTACTCTGTTTAGACACAGCTTCAATACAAGGTCTTAAAAAAATTTCAAAGACTATTTCAAAAACCAAAACCCCAAAATTGTATGAGCAAGTGTGGTCAAAGTTATCAAGCACATACATTAACGGCCAGCTGAATATGAAGTAGCCACTAGCATGAAAAGACTGAATATTTTAGCTTTCAATGGAGCATGCAGTTTCTGGGCAGAGAGTTGCTTTGAGCTGAACTGACTTTTATTATTATTCATTCTTTATTTGTCTGGAGCACTTGTTTCCCTTACAAAACTTTCCAATCATTTCAGTGTAGCTCAGATCTGGAAGTTAGACTCAGCTACTTCCCAGCCAGAGGCTTCAGAAGAAATCACACAGTGCTGTGAGACTGAGGACTAGCACATACCAGTGGATGTGTGGTTGTGGGGATAAATCATGAAAACATCTGGGTAATTCCTTAGTTGTTCTAGTGCAAATCAGTTATCTGAACCTAAGTAAAAGGGCAGAAACCTTACTATAACCACTTATAACGCCATGGCAGATGGTGCTACTGCCTCCTGGAAACCACAGTGGGCACTCCATGCCAGAGGTCCACAATTTAAAATCAGTTCCTTTTGTAATAAAATATTAGACTTGCAAAGAAAAACTCAACTAATGAGCAGTTTTCTCAAACCTTAAAGGCAAGGTATTATTTCCCATCATTCCCTACTCTCCTTTAGGTCTGATGAATTATGTATCCATTTATCCATTGTTGGTTTAGCAGAAGCATCAATAAGAGGTGAAATATGGGGAGAGACAGTCAGTATTAGATAGGCATATCAAGCAAGTCTCACCTCTGCAGGGCTCCTTTCGGAAAGCTGTTCAAAAGAAGTTCTGAAAGAATAAGTGTGACAGGAGGAAGATATAACTTCAAAATAGCACAAGTAGCTCTAAGCAGCATTGAAAAAGTAGGGTACAAGGTGCAGTGTCTAACAAACTCAGACCACATAGAAATCCATGATAAATGATTCATGCACTGCAGAGTTGATAAATGACAACAGAGACATTTTAGTAACAGAATGGAGACATATTCCTAGCTGAAAGGAATGGGATAAGTTTGTGACTAACAGGAGAAGATTTTATATAATTCTGTAGGGATCCTCCCCACCTGAGTTGTGTGAATACAGAGCATTTCCCTACCCCTTAGACCAACAAGCTAAACAGCATTAAATTTATCCAGGAATTAGTAAGATTAGTAACCTACGCTTGCCTCTTCTAAGTCTGAAGCAGGGAGAAGTAAAAGCAGCATTACAGAATGCTTTAAACCAAAACATGATCCTGGCTCAGGGTGCTCTGTCTCACTTCAGCCTTTTGGGGTATTTTGCCGAGTACAGTACATATATACCATGACTGGAAATTTATGATAATCTCATTCAGTATAAGAGGTTAGTGCATCATCACCTCACCTTCTGACCCAGTCTAGTCATCCTTTAATGTCACTTCTAGAGAGTCAAAGATTGCTCTAGGCTCATGCTACTCCTCTGCCCAGGGTAGTCAACCCTACTCAGCAACAGTCACCGATAATACCTATTGGCACCAGCTAAGTACTGGAGAAGGAACCAACCCATTGATCTTTGTTAGATAAAGATGATTCTTTGGGTTATCTGTATGGTGAGTGGGTGTTATACAGCACACTGCCTTGTTCCTGTATAATGCAAGTCATTTAACACGCTTTCAGAAAAATGGGACCTTAGACTGGCTCAGAAAAAAAATGAAAAAATCAATTAGAGCCAGCAGAGAGTCCTGGCATTGACCCCTCTTTTCAGCTAGCATAGCAGCAGTGCCCCCTCCAGCTCCCCTCTGCCTGATTTGGTGACAGATATGTGACAGGGACCTCCTCTGCTGGGAGGCAGATACTGCACCAGCTGCACCCAATTCCTGTTTTCTCCACAGCCAGGAGAGCTAGTATTGTGAAATTCTGACTTCACAGAACATTAGGGCCCTAAATCTGAGCAGAAAAAGTCCTGAACAGTAGTAGACCTGCTTCTCCCTCAAAAAAAAAATCAATTATTCAAGACAAAAAAGTTGTTTCTAGAACAACCAGATTATTAAGCTTTATCCTATGACTTGAACAAGTGGAATATAGCAGCTTTAACCTTATCTGCCATCTGAAGTTACTCATTGATTTTTTGTTCATCTTGACAGTAAATTTCTCTCCCAGGTGCTATATCTCGGTGTCCAGTAAGACATTTTTCACATCACTGCAGCCTGTTAAATAAACCATCAGATAGGTAATTGAGAGAAGAGGGAATCTGTGTGTATATATATGTACAAGGTGTTAAAGTCAAGTTTCTTAAAGGTTCTGGACTTTCCAGTAAGTCCAAACTCCATTTGGCATTGCCCACAATGTTATCACCATACATTGGATCTTTGCTTTGCAAGCAGTGCTTCCACAGGAAACTTCCCACTATTTAAGTTATTACTGTTGCTTTACTCTAGAGTAAAAGGAATGCAGATAAGCTATTAATCATCAAGAAAGGACAAGGGGCAATTTTGGCAATACATTAATGCTATCACCATCTGGGATAAAAGTTAATCTAGAATTTACAAGAGAATTCATAATATTTTAATTCATTTTGCTGCTAGATTATACCAATATATTGTTTTCATGAAGAGGCACCTATAATTAATGGTCCTGCATCTTCCTGTGCATGCCATATTTTGTATACAATATCAGCATCTAGTTTACAGTAAAACAGTCCTGCATCAGCCACTGTGAAGTGGGAAGTAAAGCCAGAAAAACCTATTTGTAATCCAGGGAAAGGAGATTTATCCCCTTGCCAATATCCAAAAATAGTGGTTTACTGCCATATAGCATTCTGGCCACGGTTTTGCTGCATATGACATGGCACTGAATTGAATCTAGGGAAATAAGTGATTAATGGCATTAAGAAGAGCCTCCCAGACATTTATCACTTGAAGCACACCAACAAAAGAGCAAAGCTGCTTCTTATTTTTGGGGAACCATAACTAGGACTTGGAAAATTTGGGTTTAGTTTTATTTTGTGTCATAGCATTCCTGCATACAGAGCAGCACAGGGAAGGCCTTTTAGTCTTACAGGCTCTATCCCATGCATGAATAATGAGAGAAGTAACTCCCCACTTCACAGTGGTGTTGGAAGGATAAATAAAGTGGGATTTTGCTCCAATGCTAGAGCTCAAGTGACAGCATCAGTAGCTGAAGAGGCAATAGGGCATAAGGTTATTTATGGAATGAGCCATGGTCAAAAGTATGTTTGCAGGTCAATTCCCTTTACCCCAGGCATTCCTCCTTCCCACTGCCCTGCCCAGCCATCTCCTCAGTCATGAATATGACAGCTGGTCTAGCGTGGAGCTGGTAACAGCATGTGTTGTTTGAGAACAGCAGGTACTGCTTTGGAAACACGATGGGATTTCGCAAAACAGGAATGCAGGATATCATACAGAAACAGGAGTTTATTGCCAGTCCATTTGCTTTACTTCAAAGTTTGCAGATGTGGTATTTCATGCCAGTTTTAACAAGATTTTTTTTTTTAATTATGAAAGATTCATCTTTAGGGGAACAAAGCAGGAGGGGGGACTTGTAGAGAAACAAGAACTTGTTTCTATATATAGAAACTATACTGACATTTCATGAGTTCATACAAGGAAGCAGGCATTGCCTTTCACTCTTGCTGCATAGCCTTTACCACAAAGCCAGCCTACACCTTAACAAAGCAGCAAGTTAGCCAGAAAATGCTAGTATTTTTGCAGGAAGCAAGAGAAGGAGAAGAATACTAGAGAGACAAGCCATAGTAACCAAAGCCACGTTGTTACTGACAGTACATTAGACTCCAAGACAAGGTAGGTTTTTTATGTTACATAGCAGTACAAGAGAAGTCCATGTGGTGCTACTAGGGAAGAGATTTTTACCATATTAGCTCTTCCAAGACTTTCCGAAGTCTCTTTTTCTCCTACTATGCATGCTAATGAAGCAACACTAACTGACGGTCCCCACACAAGTTTCCTCCCTAGTCAGTATTATAACTCTATGACTTAGCTTGCAAGCATTTCCCAGTCTTAACCTCAGGTCCTGTTTTGCAGCCAGTTGCATCTGTATTTCTTTATGGCAAAGTAAAGCAGAACAGAACTCAGCACAAAAAGTAGAGGCAGCAATGCAATCAATAAAGGTTATACATTTGTATGTACTTACTGTAGGCAGTCATGAATTACCACATGCCACATCCAAAACAAATACTATTTCTTGCCACTATCTAGCACAACCCAGTATGACTGTGACAGTACATATAATTCTTTCATTTCACCAGGTCCTGAAGGCAGAAGAGTTGCAAAAACTGTTTTACTTGAGAGAAGCAATGAAAAGATTTATAAAAAAAGAAAATAAAAAGGAAGTTTTACTAGATAGAACATCACAGCTTTTACATCTTTGAGAATGAACCTAATGATTGTTCTACAGTAAAGCTGGCATTACATGCTCACTGAAGGGCAGCATACATTTTCAGTTCAAAGCACTATGCTCTTCCAAGATGTGGTTTTTGCAGGAAGGAAAGGTTGTTCTTCCTTATTTCAAATGCTGAAGTACATATTTCTTTAAGTCAGTGCTCAAAGATCCTTGGCACTTCTTTAGAAGTGTTACCTCATGACAGATTGTCAAAAAAGGTATCAATCCTCCTCACACAAACGGATGGTGAAATGCAAGCTCCGTTAAGAAAACACCTTTGGTACTTTATCAGTTCCTCAGCAGAGGAAGATACCTCCAAAATAGATCACCCTCCTCCTACACAAAGAGGAGTCATTCCCAGTACAGCTAAAAGGTGAATTTGACCCAGTTTACACAAGACTATAGGAGATGACTCCAAGAGTGAGGGTTGAATTCTTTCAACACCAACTCAGATACACCACAATGGTTAAGGGGAAATATATGTGCTAGCATGCTTCATTCTAGATTAAAGCTTAATATCTTAGTAAACTCTGAAAACCAATATGCAGTCCCATCTCAAGAGGCAAGCTATAAAGTGGCCACTGTTTCTGTAGTGAAACTTTTTTGTAATAGCATACATTTCCACCCAGAGATCTGAAGTCCAAAACTTGACTGAAAGCTAACTAAACTCACATATACTATCAAACCATGCTTTTCCACACTACTTCTGAGGAATTCCCCAGCATATTCAGTTCCAAAAACCAAACAAAGCTTTGCATAAAACAGAAGATAGGGAGCTAGAAAATAAAAAAAGTGAAAGATACTGCCGAAGCGAACTTTCTAGTAGAAATATGGAAGAAACCATGCAGATACCCTGCTTTTAGCAGCTTCTACCTTTCCCATACAAAATAAATGCTAAAGCACATCTTACATAATATCTCCCAGTATTAGGACTGAAATCATCTTTCATTAATGTAAGCATATTTACAGACTCTCACATACTCAACCAAGCGTTGCCTACCCAAGCTAAGAACACTGAAGAGCCAATCCTGCAACTATAGCATAAGACACTATTGAAATTTATATAGAAGTAAAAAGGAATTAGGAAAGTAGTCAAACCCAGAGTCAGACTTGTTCCTCCGAAAAACAACAAAGTTACACAGTTAAGTCAAAAAACCATTTCATTAGCTTACCTTAGAGTGGGATATCATTCTCCAGAATTAAGTCCATCCGCATTTCCTTTGCGGAAAAGGATCATAGATACTATAGCTTCTCTCTTTGCAATCTCTTTTAAACTATCAAGCATGGAAAAGGCTGCTAACCCCTTTTATTTTGCCTTCCTGACCCTGATTGGCCTTTGCCTCTCCTGGACCACCCAGTAACTGGAGAACTAATTCATATTGGTTTCACCTGATGTTTGTTGGGCCTGAGTCCCCTTTCTGAGCAAGTTGTGGCTGTTTAAACTCAGTGCCCTTTCACAAAGGCCTTCTCTTAAAATTCCTGTTCCCTTGGTTTTAATGAGTTACTGTATAGTAGAGTTGTATTTCTCCAGACTTGTTCTTTGAACCTTCTTTTCACCCCCCACTCCATCATTGCAAGCCCTTCTTCTTCTCTTAGCCTAAAAAAAAAAAAAAAAAAAAAAGTGATAAGAAAATATGCGTCTTATGCAATAGAAAATATGGTATTTTCCACAGCCTTCCCCAGGTGAAAAACACTGAGGCCAAGAATTCTCAGGTACTTTCCCATAATCAGTGTGTTCCCTAAAATGATGTGTGTTGCTTGGCCTGTTTATATCCTACAATATCGATTCCCCAAGTGGTAACACCTTTTGGTAAGATAAACATTCTGGGAATCCTTTCAAGTATTAGCAATGAAACTACTGAACTAACACTAGTATTAACCATCAATCCGGAGAATGAACCTGGGATCAAGGGCGATCACTCTATGAAGCTTGTGCTTGGTCTGGTCTCCGGCAGGAGAGAAGGCACTGCAGGCTGGATCAGTACTTCTGTCTGGCTAGATCCACCTTACGTGTTGAAGCTAAGAAATCTGTGTCTTCCTAAAGAGTGCTCGGTGACTGCTGGAAGTTGGACTCTGTGCTATTTACTATGTTTGGTTCCCAAAATTACTGCTCACTTCTGTTAATAGCAGCATAGTTATTAGTGGTTTCAGATCAACAGAATCTTTTAGATATATTAGTTTTTCATTTCAGTTACCAAAATATGCCTTACTACTAGATGAAAAAACCTACAGAGAATTAATGAAAAATGTGCATTTTACCCATGCCTGTGGCTTAAAACAAAACCATTTTTGTAAAATGGAACCATGAATGGAAAATAAAACACAAAATATGCAAGTGACATAAGGTATTGAATAGAAATAACAGAAAACAATTGCCCACAGAGGCTTTCTGCTTGTGATCCTGAGTCACAATATATTACCAGAAGACAAAGTGATCTTTAGCAGAATGAATGAAAGACATGATCACAAACTGCAAGTGACCCTCCACATGTTAAGAGCGACAGATACCAGTGGCAGGCAGCAGGGTCTGTACTGCGGGAATACCAAAGAAGACAAAGTTAGGAAGTTCATGCTCATTCACACAGCAATGTACATTAAAAACTACATGAGGGATAACACAATATGAACAAAGATATCAAATTGTTGCTAGCGGATTTTTCATTAGAGCGAGAGGATGAATTTATATTTCTAAATTATGCTAATCCTTTTGCCAGTACTTTGCTAGTTCTTTGTGTTTTGGTTGAATACTCAAAACTCAGAAAGAAGGTTAAATAAGGTTTCTTCAAAAGAAAAAGCTAGTTAAAAAATTAGGAGACCAGAAGCACAAAAAAGAAACAAATAAAAAACAACTCCCAAACAGATGGAAGTCAGATATCTCCCTTTAGGGGTGACTGTTATTCCTGACAGTCCAAAACAAAGATTTTCTATGGTTTGTTTCAAGACAAGAGAAAAATGTGCATATTTGGGATGGTAATATCAGAATGCTCTCAGCATTATTTTGGGAGACATTTATAGACTGTGATAGGTTTCCAGAAAGACAAAGTATTTTAGTAACATGTCTTTATATCTGTCATAAAGAATCTTTCACAAGTGCTGTAAAAACTCCTGGCCAAGAAACAGTGTTAAGTCTCCCTTTATAATTTTCATTTGTTTGAACGATAAGATTTAATATATACACTTTGAAAAGTAACTTACATCAAGCAGTTACCAAATCAAACAATAGTGAAGATGGGTGGAAAAACTCATTCCAATCACGTCTTATTATAGTGAAAATTATGATACCTTACATACATGCTAATTATTTAATACTGTACAGCTGTTACATTAACTACTACTAACTACTGTTAGAAATTACTACCAGAAGTTCATGAGGGTTTACAAAAGCAAGATGTAACTGTGATGTAAGTAGAAAGTAAGAATATATTCTCAGTTTTGCCACTGATCTTGATGTGTGTCATTTCATCTGTGAAGACATACGATCACATTAAACATTCCACTATGAATAGTCTAACATTTGGCTTCCTCCACGAGGTCCATCTTTAACTGAAGAAAAACATGGTGGTTTAATTTAGGAAAATATTCAAGTGCATGCTTAATTTTTCCCTAATCACAAAAATTCTCAGCTTCTGATTAACTTTGATTTAAATGGGACAGATTCGTATATTTAAAGTTAGCAGCATGCCTAAGACTGTCCCAACGGGTTTCTTTAATTACTCTGCGTTGCATCAGCCCATGTTTCTCTGTCCTCTAATACCCAAGATCATGAGCAAGTGTCTAACTTTTCTCAGCTTTGAACAGAGGAGAAGAAAGGCACAGGGCTCAGTTCTCCGAGCAATGCAATATCACCAGTTGTACACTAAATCCTCATTCTTTCACAGGCCAGCACGAAGGCAGACACCTCTTGCAAGCAGACCTAACCTCCAAATTAGGCACCACATACCAACATCCAAAGGCCAGAGTTAAAGATGTGTTTTCCTCATACAGTGCCTAAGGAGGGTCAGGTGGCTTGGCACAGACTAGGAACGCCTGTATGATGAATGTAGAGGTGCTCGTAGGAAGCACTAAGCACACCAGCAGTCAGCAAAGTAGGAGAGATGCTCCTACCTGCTCAAATCATGTAACTGGGAGCACGCTCCTGGATAGATGCGAAGAATCACTGAAAAATCCAAGTCAGGAATATTTTCCTAAAAACAGCAGAGGAATACAGGACTATGGTGTCTGGTAGCTAAAGCATTTGGCCAAGAAGTTGGAGGTAGGGGTTTCAGGGCTTTCTGGGGGAAGGGGTTTTTTTGAGGGAATTAGGTAATTGTGAGGGGATTCTTATCTTCTCTTCCTGTAGAAATTTAGAGAGCAGGAAACTAAGAGCCTGCAGAAAGGTAAAAGCAGCTCTAGAGTTTCCTTTGCAGGGAACAGGAGAGTCCTGAGCTTGATTTCTGCTCCTTTGCTTACTGCTTTGGTTTTACATCTAGCATGGCTTCATATAAAAAGAGTAAATAATGTTGAGGTCTAAGACCTGAAGCACACTGTGTTATTCTTTCAGTACTGTTAAAAATATATTGAATTGTTTGCCAATGCAACCTTCCACTCTTTAAGATGGCATGACATATATTTAGTAGCTGTACTATGTCCTCCTCCCTGGTAAAATGTGCTGCTGACGTTCTAATCAATGAGATACTGAACCCGTCCACCAGACTTATAATGAGTAATAGGCTTAAAAGTTTAGATGCTGTGCTACAGAATAGGTAGAAAAATTGTAACAAGGTATTTTCCTGGCGTAAGTCTTCCTAAACAACTTTCCACTCTTACAATAGATGTGGAGGTTGAGAGGTTTAAATGGCACACATTGTAATGTGTGTTCTTGAGCATCTCAACCTAGGCTGTGGTCAGAAATAGAGAGAGGCAGAGCCAGCAGTCGTAAGGCAAATCTAGTGAGATTCACAGTTTTTACCACGCTGAATCGAGTGGGGCCACCTTAGCACAGCATCTTGTCTCTGAAGTAGATGTCTTAAATTCTGAAAAGAATGCAAGGAACTTTACAGTGACCCACTTTCAAATAATCTGCTTCAGGAAAATTTCATCCTAACTACGAGACAGTAATAGTTGTTTTATTCTGTGAAGAGTCATCCTGTGTTCACTGATTACCACAAGTCTTCTTATTGACACCAAAGGGCTCTGAATCAAACACTGAAAAAAATACAATAAAAAAATAAGGTTTACAGGTGAAGAAATTCTGCAAAAGCACTAATATTTTTGAATTGTTGGTTAGCTAGGAAAATCCAGTTATGATTAATTTCCTAGTGTTTGATGACTCCCTATCTTCTGTCTACTTTCCCCAGAAAACATTTTGCTGTTCTTTTAGGAAGTAGTGAGATTTCACAAACAGAGAGCTTTTCATAAAATGAACCTACTCAAGGCTATTCTGTGAAAAGTATGACATGCGTTTTGCATTTATGGTAATGTTTAAATAAATATGCTCCCCAATGTGTTTTGCAAGACCCTGGAGTGCTGCACAGAGTGGATAGATGGCTTCCAGTCATCTTCATTACAGAAAGGAGATTAACACAGCAGAGCAGCCAGGAGAGGAACATGCGAAGAACTTACTGGAATGACACTCCTGATTTGATGAAGATGCTAACAATAGCTATTAAAGAGGTCAAAATAAAAAGAGAGCTAGAGAAAGAAGTTGAAACAGCTGGAGAGTTACAACTGCTCTCTTACCATCTTCAAGCCTGTGCTACCACAAGTGTGCAAGCCTGCATTGACAGACACGCATCCAAGTAAATTTGAGAAGGGAAAGAACACTCTCATAACAGAACTAATTGTGAACTGCACAAATTCATCTGAGGTTGAAAGAAATCCTCAAAGCAATTGTTTAATCAGATATAGCAAAAGCACTTCAGTGATTCTCCTCTAGTTCATTGGGAGGACTGAAGGAAATAGGGCTGGGGTGGTAATTAATGCAGTATCTCTATACCTCAAAGGATGGTAGCCCTGCAAAACATTATTTATTTAATAAAAGAAATAAAATATTAATTTTCTCATCCTGGCAAAGCAAATATATTGAGCATTTTCTGTTGCTTCTATTCAGAGGTGAGCCAAGGGGATTGGAGATTCAGTCCTATTAATAATAGATAAATATGAGATTTTCTGGTATAGTTTGGCGAGGTGCACAAGGCTTAACAAATACAGAGCAACACATTCCCTCCTCTTATTGTGTAAGAGAGACAAGATGCAGATGTCATGTTTGCAACAGTCTGGTAAAGAGGTTCTCTGCGATATAGGAAGGAGGGGCTGTAGGGATTGACCAAAAGCCACTAAGCCCATGAAATGAGTGCTGCATTTGATGTAAGCCTCAAAAAAGAAGAGTAATAGGTGGGATGGGATGAAAGGAACAAGAGGAGTGTCATAGCAATGAAATCCCCAGTGCTAGTGAGAAAGACTACAGTGTATCTCAGATTAGTTTTAATGAAAGGAAAGATATTCAAGAAGGATTAAATTTGGAATACAAGGCTCAGACAAGAGTTTTCCTGCTATTATTTTAGGATGATAGAAGAATAAAAATGAAAAGACAAAAAAGACTGCAGTTGTCAAAAAGAGATGCCAAAATTCAGGTCTGGATTTCAGAAGCACAAAAGTGACAGAAGTGCAGATTTAAGGGGTCTGAAAGATGCACCAGAGATTTAACACTTGGAGGAAAATGAAGAGAGACCTAAAAATGAACACTAAATCCATATCCAACAGAAGACCAAAGATTGGCATTGTAATCAAAAATAATGAAGTGAAAGCATGACGGAAAATGCTTGAAAGACTGAGTTTGATGATGGGGTAGCACTTTAAGGTGGCTGAAAAAGACAGGTTCCAGCTGTGACAGGCAGACAGAAAAAGTGGGGAAAGACACCAAGGCACGAAGTAAAGTGGAGGGAGCAAATCCTTAAGAGACAGATACACCAAGAGCTTTTATTAACCGAGAGAGTTGTTTTGCTTTGCCACATTACAGTTAGTAGTTAGGCAGTACGCAGAGCTGGTAACCAGCTGATAATGCTGTATTTACTGCAGTGTACATCTGCGTTACTGCTACTCGTTCAATCACAGCATCCCCAGCTTCTCTTTAGAAATCCTCAGAGACAACGGAAGAGTGCAGTGTTTTATGGGGGATATTCCTC
Source organism: Nipponia nippon (assembly GCF_047370975.1). Lineage (NCBI taxonomy): Eukaryota > Metazoa > Chordata > Aves > Pelecaniformes > Threskiornithidae > Nipponia > Nipponia nippon. The sequence goes on from NW_028262369.1 coordinate 4,472,281, forward strand.
CTTTCATAGCTGGAGTTGCAGGAGCGACAGGTCTGTGTGCTAACTGCCGTGTTTCTTACTATACCACATTTAAGGTAGTGATTCAGTTTCACAGGCATCATTCAACAACCAGCAATTTACAGCGACACTTGATACCTTCTGGCTGCAGTTCCCAATTAATATGAGATACTGGAGAGCACGGCTGTTGAAACAGCAGGGCCGATGATGTAAACAAGCCAGTTAAAAGTGTGTCAGGCTTTGTTCAGCTAGGAATCACATCCTTGTTATGAGCTGAAGCATCACACCTGCTTCTTTTAGGTTAACTGACAAATTGCTGCTATGTAAATCTGCGCTTTAAATATAATACCATGTCTCTCCTGAGGCTGAATGAGAATAAGATGAGTGAGAAAGTGAAATTGAAACAAAAAACCAAACACACTAAACTTGTGATATGTCACATGGCAACATATCCTTCTACTGGGGAATGTAACTCTGTCCTCGAGGCAGGATTACTCGTGAACACCATATATATAATAGTACCCCAACAGTACAGAGAAGAGATGGTATTTCCCTAAACTACAGAAGCTGAAATAGAGAGAGTTGTCATTGCCACCTCTGATTCCCCGGAGAAATGAGTTAAATGATCTCTGACACTCATTACAAATGTTGGATCTTCATTCCACTCCTGCTTCTAGTAACGTGCAGGCAAAATGGCCTGCTGTAATTAAACACACAGTCACACTCTTTTTATCATTTGTGAATGTATAGCAGTGGGGGACATTTCCGTATGAGCAGTGTTGTCCTTCTGAAATCCCCAATCATCCCTCCAAGGACCTATAAAAGGCTGTCCTGGCATTCCTGCCCAATCTGAAGCCACAAATTCGTTTCACAAGTGAACAAGCAATGAAAATAATGGCTAGGCTGTGATAATAGTGTCTCTTCCATGTTGTGTGGCAGGCACAATCCCAGACACAGCTGAGAAAGATGCAGTTCCTGCTGCCTGCTGTACCAGTAGATCTTAGCTCATCTCCCTAATCCCCCTGCTAGTTTTGGAGGTGTACTAATGGAGTGGAAGTCCTGAGACTTTATCAAAATGCTTTTGACTTCTTTAGGTATCAAAAATATTTGAATACTGTATGGGGGTGTTCAACCTGACAGCTGAGAGATGTTTCTCACCTAATTCTGAAGGTATCAGCTGCTAGTTACCTGCAAAGAAAGAATACTGGGGTAAATCATAGAATCATAGAATAGTTTGGGTTGGAAGGGACCTTTAAAAGTCATCTAGCCCAACCCCCCTGCAAGGAGCAGGGACATCTTCAACCAGATCAGGTTGCTCAGAGCCCTGTCCAACCTGGCCTTGAACGTTTCTAGGGGATGAGGCATCTACCACCTCTCTGGGCAACCTGCTCCCGTGTTTCATCACCCTCATCATAAAAAATTTCTTCCTTCTATCTAGTCTAAATGTACCTTTGCCTGCTTTTCTGTGGCAGTGCCCACATCCTCAAAGAGTCTTTGCGTCCTGTCTGGGTGATTACCTGAGCATAGGTACGATTCAGGCCTAAATCCACTCTTTGAAATTCAACAGCATACTCTGTTTCTTCTTACAGATTCTATGCACACTATTAAACAATTTAAGACACAGTCAACCAAACAACATTTGTTGGGGTTTAATATTCTACACTTTGTTAAAGTGCATTATGCTGAACAAGAGACAGTGGCTGAAAGCATCTATTTGAAACAGAGTATGGGCAAATGCAGTGGCATGCAAACTGCATTGCCAAAATACTTCCTGCTCCTGTTCACACCAAAACCCCAAGAACATTAATATTTTCTATCCAGCGTTTGAGTTATACAATAGTGTAAAAAAGCTGTTGCCTTTATAGCTGTTCAAGGATTTCTGGTCTGAACTCAGACACATTGAACACGACTTGTTGCCTTAGGAAGACTAGGTTCTTCCTATCAACTTCTGGTGTACCAGATGCATCAACATTTTAACATACATGCCCAGCTGTATTGTTCAACATGGAGGGTTGAGCCAGAGCCTGAGCATGGCATTTCCTATAACGAGAAGCCAAACTGCTGTCCTGAACCACTATCAATCAACAATGACAGCACTAATGTATACAGCTGAGCCTCTGAAGAGAATAAAACCAGCATTTTTTGAAATTTTGCAAGTCGTAAAACCTAAATTCTAAAATCCTATATTTTCCCCATTGTCACTTATTTTAAAACTGACAGATCTAAGAAGACAGGCAGAGGGCAAACTGTACATATAACATGTAATCAGTCATCTTGAATAAATATTATAAATCCTAACTGATCAGAATGAATACTTAAGAATTAAATGAGTAGTCAAAACACAACCAAAAAAGTTGCAAGTATGACTGTATTATATACACAGTTTTACTTTAAGATTTAAGTAGAACAAATCAATTAATCCATCAAAATCAGAAGAGAAAGGAACTTCAGGTTCTATAATTCAGTGAGTTTCAAAAATAGAACTTAATTGCATGAAATTGTGCTCTGATCCATATGCTTCATGGACAAATGCAATTACTGCCTCTCGTAAACAAGTTAATTGATGCGAGAGAATATTGTTCAGAATACCTTGTATGTGAACACCATTTCACAAAAAGCCCATAGACTTGGGGTTGTGCTATGATCAACAGTAATCAAAACAGTCCCACTGAAATGGATAAAACTATGCTGCTCTGTTAGTGTATCAGCTGAGAGTCTGGCTCAGTTTTCCTTAAAATAAGAAAAACATGTCCTCTCACCTAGCAAAATAAATTAGCTATTCAAGCTCTCAAAAAAAATTCTCATTAGCAAAAAGGCAAAAATACTTCTTTAGACAAAGCAATCAAAAATCTCAGAGCAACTCTAAAATCCGGATTATATCAGTGATTTCTCAGTTGTTAAGCAGAACCCTCTCAGCAAAGCAGCATTCAAAATGGTAGGTGTTACATTGCCAATAAAATTACAAATGCTAGTAATTCTTGATTTTTGCCATCAGACTCATAAATTAGGGTGGCACAAGACCTTGTGATCAACCAGTCAGATATTTTTGTGAAAAAAGGTCATGGGATTGCCGTTAATTCATTTGTCCTTGAACTGCAGGGCTACAGTAGAAAAATATACACTTCTGAAGATGTTTTAATCTGCTAACTGTATATTTTATCTTGTGTCTGTCTACTTTTTAAACCCAAGAGACATATGCATTCAGTCAGGCTCTGATCTGATGTCACCTTTCCTGTCCTATCAGCCAAATTTGTAATCTTACAAAAAAAAATGAAATTCTTTCAACAAGCTGTGCTTTTCACAATTATTGCTATTAATTATAAAACTCAATAAATCAGTCTCCTCAAAGATCAAAAAGAGTTTCAAGTTTTTTAAGTTCCTGTTCCTTGTTAAAAATTAATTTTTAATCACCTTTAATATCATAGATTTAGTTTCAATTTCTTGCCCCTTAAAAACGTTGGCTTTCTCCAAAATGTGATTTGCCTAAAAGTTACACCCACACAACAGGTGGGTGGAAAGGCTAAAATTTTCTGTTTACAAACTGTCTTTGAACAGACCATGCACTTTTCAAAATGTGTTTGGCATTGGTTGAATGCATTTTATACATATCACAAAATGAGAACAACTTGTCAAGATTTTATGGAATTGCTTTCAAATAAAATATTTGTCAATTTTCTTTTGCCTTGTAAGGCCTGATCCAAAATATGCTGAAGTCATTAGAAAGGCACTGACTCCCCTGAGCTTTGCATCAGGCTGTATTTATTCAGCATATAGAGCTGGCTAAATAATTCACAAATATATTCAGTGAATTATTCATTTGTTAAATTTTATGTTTTTACGCCTAAACTATTTGAGAAATAATATTGTCCATTATTTATTCAGCTCTAAGTCATGCTCACTTGTAAACAAAACAGAAGACTAAAGAAGCATTGGACAAAAATTACATTTTTTTGGTCTCCAGATAGATGTGATCTCATGTTTGGTAAAATAAGCTATAGAAGAACCACGTTTCTTGGGTTTGCTGCCATGGCTGCTCACGGCTTGGATAAGTGCACTCTGCACTGGGTTAAAAACTGGCTGGACGGCTGAGCCCAGAGAGGGGTGGTTAACGGAATCAGCTCCAGTTGGTGGCTGGTCACGAGTGCTGTTCCCCAGGGCTCAGTGCTGGGGCCAGTCCTGTTCAGTATCTTCATTGATGATCTGGATGAGGGGATCGAGGGCACCCTCAGTAAGTTTGCAGATGACACCAAGTTGGGTGGAAGTGTTGATCTGCTGGACGGTAGGAAGGCTCTGCAGAGGGACCTGGACAGGCTGGATCGTTGGGCCGGGGCCAACTGCATGAGGGTCAACAAGGCTCAGTGACGGGTCCTGCACTTCGGTCACAACAACCCCAGGCAACGCTACAGGCTCGGGGAGGAGTGGCTGGAGAGCTGTCTGGCAGAAAAGGACCTGGGGGTGTTGCTTGACAGCCACCTGAACATGAGCCAGCAGTGTGCTCAGGTGGCCAAGAGGGCTAATGGCATCCTGGCTTGTATCAGGAATAGTGTGGCCAGCAGGACCAGGGAGGTGATGGTGCCCCTGTACTCGGCACTGGTGAGGCCACACCTCGAATCCTGTGCTCAGTGTTGGGCCCCTCACTACAAGAAGGACACTGAGGTGCTGGAGCGTGGCCAGAGCAGGGCAGCGAGGCTGGTGAAGGGTCTGGAGCACAAGTCTTATGAGGAGCGGCTGAGGGAGCCGGGGTTGTTTAGTCTGGAGAAGAGGAGGCTGAGGGGAGACCTTATTGCTCTCTACAACTACCTGAAAGGAGGTTATAGCGAGGTGGGGGTCGGTCTCTTCTCCCAAGTAACAAGCGATAGGACAAGAGGGAATGGCCTCAAGCTGCGCCAGGGGAGGTTTAAGTTGGATATTAGGAAAAACTTCTTCAGCGAAAGGGTAGTCAGGCACTGGAACAGGCTGCCCCGGGAAGTGGTTGAGTCTCCATCCCTGGAGGTAAAGATGGGTAGACGTGATGCTTAGGGACATGGTTTAGTGGTGGACTTGGCAGTGATGACAGGTTAACAGTTGGACTTGATGATCTTAAACGTCTTTTCCAACCTTAATGATTCTATGATTCTATGAAATACATCCTGCTGAGGACTTTCTTGCCATTTCCCAATTGTGCTGAGCAACAGAGCAGCCAGTTTGTGGGAACAGCTGCTTAGACATAATTTCAGAGGCTCAGGCGCTACCTGTTTGGAAAGGCAACATTTCTGGCAGAGACAGCTCCCTACCCCAGGCAGAAGGGGTCACCTTGCCCTTACAAGGATGGCCAAGAGGTCTGCGATGTAAACAAACACATACAAGATCCTCTCAAGCTCTCAGCAGCTTTCTTCTCATCTTGTGAAAGAATTTTCCCAGTGTCCTACTGCAACGCTAGAGCAGGCTGAAAGGGAGCAAGCCCATTGCAAGCTACTGTGCACTCCCAAGCTTTTGAAAAGAAACAGTTTCCCACACACAAAACTGTCTGGCTGGGACTCTGCTATTTATACCTGCAATGGTCCACTGCACAGGATCGAGGGCTTTTAACTCTTGCTGTGAAGAGCGTTTATTCTGTGTGAAGCCTCACAGAAGCAAACTGACATTTGATATAATTTCTTACAGATATTGCAGTTCTCCCTCCTGTATACCCTGCCAAAATATTTGCAACCAAGTGCATTTGACTGAAAACTTGGCATAGGACTTCCATCAATTATTTTCAATTCATTGAATAGGTAGATTAGTCAGGGAAAAAGCACAATATATATGGGCAAATCAGTGAGCCAATCATTGGCAGATGCCTTGCCTCAGAATTAAAGTATTTTGACCTTTCATGGCAGATGGTTTAAGGAAAACGGAAGTTTAATAACAGTGCTTCACTTGTTAAGATATTGCAATCAATACACTACATATGAAAGGCTATCTCACAAATGGGGACACTCTCAGCCCGGTCAAATGACAAGATTTTAATAAATAGAAGAGTATTTGGCCTCTGCAAATAAAGGCAAAGGAAATGTGTACTTTCACATTAGAGTGCATAGGTAAAGTGAACATCAGGGTGTTCCTCCAATACTGAAAAAAAAATCAGATGGTGAGGTAGCAGGGCTGCAAGGAAAGGCCTGGAACAGACACCTCACTCGTCATCTTTAACCATCCTGGATCTGCCCAGCCTCTGCCTGCCTCAAGGACAGACATGTTCTGAGGGAAACCGGCAGGGGAGATCACTTCACCAGACCTTTGGATCTGGCAATGTTACAAGTGGGCAAATACTTCCCAACACCAATGTTCATTCAAGATAAAATCCTTTCCACCGCTTAAACACCTGTTGTGTTTTCCAACAGGTAATGAAATTCCTTCTCTCATACTAGATTTGCTCCATTTACAGCAAAAGTGCACAATGATGCTTGCAAAGTGCTTGTGACAAAACCACAGCTCTGCTGTTATTTGTTAGTATTCCCACATTTGCAGATTGATCCATTTGCTCTTAGCGCTGTTCAGCTCATGCCATACAATATTTTACTCCGTGCTGTAGTAGTAACACTGCTGTTACAGCCATGATATAAGCTTCGACTTACGAAAGCAAGATTGTAGAGAGGAGTCATATTTTATATCAAAGCAGTTAAGACAGCTGGGAAAATCAGAAACCTGATAATGGGACTGTATGGTCAAATGCTTTTCCACTTTTCCCAATTTCCATTCCTGTAATGAAAAATATTCTCTCTGCCTTCAAATCTCACTTCTCTTATACTTACTTTTTTATCACTTTCCCATAAATCACTTCTTCCACTCTCTGGATGAATCAAACTCTTTGTCTCTGAGTACCTGAAAGCCTGTCATGGCCATCTAGTGACAACGTAGAAATGGCAAATAAAAATGCAGCCCAGGACATTGAGTAGACTGTTGCACATTCATCTCAAAATCGTCCTAAAACAAATCTTGCATTTGTTTTAGTCTTCCTGGAACCTGAAAGAAAATTTGCTTTTAACAAATATTAAGCAGCTTGTTAAGAAATACTAATCAACTTGTTCTAATCATATCACTGGCAATATATGCACACTGCCTTTTAAACGATGGAAGTTCACCTTTAACTGGTCTGCATTCAACAATAAAAAAAAAATCCTATAATACCAAAATATTTTACAAAGTAAGGGTTATAGTAACTAGAGGCTGTTCTAGTTTATGTAATAATAGCTTGAAACAACAAAATTAACTGTAAGATATTGCTCCGCAGACAGGCCTTCAAAGGTATTTCACTGAATACTAGTGGATTTTTACAAACTTGGTCATTCTCCTTTTCAGAGAGAGTGTTTCAGGAGATTTTCAGATCATGTTGGATAGAAACTGAAGTGCAGCTTATGTTAATACTTTGGCAATTCTGAAAGCCAAATAATCTTTCCTCATTTCTTTTTCTTTTTATTGCTATTTCTTTTGAAATATTTACTTACTATATTTTACCTGGTTTTCTACACTAATATAGGAGGGTTAGATTCTCCCTCACATAAAGGATCTTTTATAACACTTCCATGATGTCAAATAGACTCAATAGATGTAAACACTCTTTTGAAAGAGGCCTCCCTGGCTAGTTTAAATCTCTGTAAAGCAAGATACCAGCCCCATTCTAACTGCAGTACAAAGGGAAATTTGGATGTGATTGAAATCATCTGACTACGGATGCCAGAACAGTTTTGTTATATAATGCATGTGAGCACAGCTGCTTTCTTATCACAAGACCCAAGATGAATACATCACACATCGAAGGGCAGAGTTACCTTCCCTTCTGCCTCCTAATAAATCCTCCTTGATGGGTTACTTTCCATAGGCCATTCACAATACAAAATGAAACTGTCCAGAGTACAAGACACAAGGAATTGGTACCAAACCATCTCCACTTTCATCCCTCACCCCCATCACTTTCTGAATGCTATTTTCCAAAGGCAGCAGAAAGGACATCCACTCTGTTCTTTCGGGTACCTTTAGGTGGAATAAGACAAACAATTTCTACAGGAGCTAACAAGGTGTAGCCAGTCAGATGCCTGATTTGGAAAATCTTGGGGTGCCATTTGCCGTGTAGGCATGTGCAATGAGTCTGCAGAAAAGCTTTCACTCACAAACAGCGAGAAAGCCATTTCTAATCTATTCTTGACCACATTATTGAGCGAGCTCTGCAATTTAGTCAAGACCACTATGATGATATCAAGACTTACGTGATATCTATAAAATTCACACCACTCCCTGATGCGTGAACAGAGCTCAAAGACACTAAAATTTCACTATTACTGTGTACACAGGACATACACAGTTTGACCACCATCTACCTTCTAAGACAGAGTGCGATGTAAAATATCTAACTAGCAGAACCCACATTTTAAGCAAGGTTTTCCTAACTTTCAACATCTGATCAGTCTAATCCAGTTGGGCCTCACAGGTTTCCATTTAGAAACCTACTTCAATATTTTGCTGATTCAGAATATATGTGAAAGGGGAGGAATACTCCACTAACCAAGATTTTATCATTTGATATGGAAAATACAGTACAATAAATACCACTTTAAAATAAGTTTTCCAATAATTCTCACAAACTTTTCTGCTTTCTGTATGTAGTATTCATCACTTCACATGATGACCATCTTCCACACAAGATCTTGAATATTTTGGGGTTGAGCACAGAAGATCTTTGTGTCAAAAGCTGGGAGAGTGAAAGGCAACACAACTCCTTCAGCCTCTGGGATGCTCAGCAAACTGAAAAGAGCAAAGAAAAATGGCTAGCTATAGCACGAATCAGATGTTAGTACTGAACTAAAACTGATGCTCTTGACTGAAGGCTGAGCAACACATAGTGACAGTAAGGAGAGAAAAAGAAAGGCATATTTCAAAGAGAGCCTCTACTGTCAGAAATCCACAGGCTTTCTTCAGATATGGGGGAATCTGTAAGAGCAAAGGTGGGTCAGTGATGTATGAAAGAAAAAGGGGTTATCAGGGGCTTCATTTCTATTCTCACACAAAGCTGTGAACTCTTACTTTTTTTTTTCTTACAAGGTGACTTTCCGCTAAAATTATACGCAAGATTCTCCCTCTGTGACCCTAGCACAAAAATACAAAGACGCAATCAGATTTACATACATTGGAGGAGATCAGGCTGCTTTGCCCCTTCAGGTGCAATAGTATCCATATAACTAAATCATTCTTCCCAATCTGTTACCAACAAAATGATTATTTACAGTTCAAGTCTTTGATTTTAACTTGTCTAGAACAACTGCATTTCTATGTTCCATAAAGGTGAGAATAGAAGATATATTGGGTGCAGGAAACCGTGATGAAATAATCTCCAGAATGGGTTTTGCCATACTGAACGTTGCCCTCTGGTCTGGTTTCTGGCAAGTTGTAATAATGTAACCTGACTCTCAACCATCCTGACCTGTGGCTATTGTCACATACTTTCCCAAATCATCCAGAAGATGTTGAATGAACTCGGCATAACTTATTTTTGTTATGCAACTGTGTGAAGAATACACTTCAGTATCATGGACTGGATGGCCCAGAATAACTCTGTGCAGAAATGACTCAGTATCCAGGGAAAACTTTCAAGCTTGCAAAGACATGACGTTTTCCTGGAAAGCAACTGTTAAACTCTGACTAATGCGTTCCCCTCTTTTCTTCTTTTTTTTTTTTAAGTCTATCCATACAGGTTTTGAAGCTCTGAATGTTCCTGGGCACTGAAAACAATATGAGGTGGAGACTGTAAAAAATGTCTGAGCGAGCAGGAACTCAGTCTGGACAATACTCTCTATGTGATATTTTGGGAACATCTTGGGGAAATGTAGTGATCCAAGGGCCTAGAGCCAGGCATTTCATTTTTGCTCAGGCAGTCCGTACTTCTAGGGCACCTACTAGGTGTCCTGGAAAGACTAAAATTTGGCCATTATGTGAGCTGCCTCTGCAAGAACAGTTTTTATGCAGGTTGGATGAGCCACACTGCTGACAGGCTTTGAGTCCCAAGTGCTTCTGGCTCAAACTAGTGAGAGCAGCTCTGGAGACTTCAGGAATTATGTCCCTGCCACAAGCCTGGCAGGAGCAAAGCTCCCCTCTCTTCTCCCTCCATTCCAGCTGGAAAGCCTCCTGACACCACATCCAGAGATGTATGTGTAGTAAAGAGAAACTAGGTAAAAGTGGACACTAAGTGTAAATAAATATTAAGAAGTTGCTTTAGCAAAGGAAATCTAAAACAGACGATGTTTCCCCACCATCTTAACAACTGTAGCTGACTACCCAAAAGAGTGAAAATATATATCATCCCCATTCAGAACTCACCTAGAATTTGATCCTAGGAGGCTAAACATCAGTGAATGTGACAGAAAGAGCTCAAACTTGTGAAAACACTCTGGCGTTATATACTCTTTGCTTTGTTTCGGGCTACTTCACGCTATTCCAGTCTCCTATGTGAAATAGCTAGTCAGTCCCCACACTCTAGGTACGCATCATAGGAATGCCACAGAATTTACTTAAGAAACTTTGCTGTAAAGCCTAACATAAAATAGTATCACCTAAGTATGCTATAGGATCACAAACACCCCATAGGAAGTCATGCAAAATCCCATTTTGTTGGAAACAGCTTCTCACTTTGTAACGAGGAGGTCAGCAGACTGAGAACAGAGGTACTCCAGTCTGTTTGCCATGTGGGTAACCTTGGACAAACTCTTTTCCTTCTCTTTATCTCAATGTATGTGTTCCTGAGATAGTTAAGCAAGACCAACATCACAGAGAGGCAGCAAGAATTACTAAGATTTGTATTGTGCTTTGAAACTTTCAAAAAAACACCACTATTCTAGCCTTGACTACCAATACCCACCATGAGAAAATTACCATATATTATTACATAAAGCTATAGAGTTGCTAAAGACAACATGTAATGTAATATGTAATAGATGAGCATGAACGTTAACTACCTGAGCTAGCAAGAAAAACTCTTTTCTCACCGACATAGCCTCCAGCCGACATAGCCTCCAGCATGTTTGGATGCAGTACTTTGTTTTCTGCAGAGCAATGGTGACATTTTAGATCATCTTCTGTGCTATAAATGGAATACTGTGATCTGCTGAACATTTGCTACCTGGAAGACCATTTCCTGATGCCCAAGTTGCTAACTTTCTTGGATGGCATTGCCACATCTATAACAAAAAGATCTAATATGCTGCTAATTTATGAGGCTACTGTAGCGCTGGTATTTTAAACTACTCGGGTGTGAATAGCAAAGGCTGGCTGGTATTTGAAATCTCTTTGGCAGTATTAGCTCACTGTGGATGATATTTGAAATCATTCTGGCACTCGGGGTATCGGAGACAGAACAGTACTGGCCACTGCAGGAGCTGAGATAATATTTCCCAAGGCCAATACTTTATTTCTACTGATAGGAAAGGAGTGCATTTGAACAAGAACTTAACAGGGCTGCTGGTTCTCAGATTAGTGCTTTGAACAACAGTGTTCCTGTAGAAAATGAAACCACTGGCTTCAGATTTATCTTTTAACAATAGATGGGGAGGAAGCAAAACTTACTTCTGCGAGAAAGGCAGAGCTGGACAGTAAAAGGTGGTTTTCAATTTACAAAGTAGAAAATGAATCAATGTTCTGTGGGTCCTATTGTAAGCCTTTAGGGGACCATTATTGCCATCTAGTGTGACTTCGAGCATAATATAAGCTACAAAATTGTACCCACTCAGTCTACTTTGAGCCCAATAACCTCTACTCAAAGTAGGTCATGTCTTTTGGAAATATTCGCAGGCTCAGTTCTAGAAATACATGCCGTCTATGGTTTCTCTGACTCCTACGTCATGTTACTATACTGTTTGAGTATCCAAATTGTTGCCATACGTCTGATTTCATCATTTGCCTTCTTGATGCTGATTGATCTATATCTTATGATAACTTAGAGAAAACCAAAATCTCTATCTTTATTTAACAGAAAATTGAGATAATCACATAAAGAACACCCCCAAAATCAGGGAGTACAGCTGGTGCTAAGGAATTAACCTTGCATTAAGGAAACTCTCCTGCCCAGAGACACAATGCATGCTACCACACTTCAGTGTCCAGTAGAAAAACACACAAATTCTAGTATGCTGACTTTACAAGTATGGCTATTAAATTATTAAAATCTAAGCAAGATGCATGTAAGCCTGTCAAAACACTCGAGGAGAGATTTATTTCAAGTTCAAATCTGTAACTGCATGTCATACATGTAGGCTGACAATCAATAAACATGAGAACAAGAAATCAAAAAGTCTCTCGGGTAACACCTCATTACCTCAGTGCTCACCCCTTTGGCTGGGAGGAAGAACAGTCCTCTCCTAACAAATCCCAATTCCATTCTTTCAAAATATAGAATGTAAATGAGTTTGGCTGCAGATAATGATGTTTCCATTATTAGTAACACCCTGAATAGCTTCAGACCTTGGCTGGGAATTTAACTCCTGGGGACTTGGCTTGGCAGGATCTCGTTTTAACAGACCCTGCTCAGCACAGAGTGTGAAATGGCTTCAGAGTCCTCTCCAGGGGCATTGATAGGCCTGCACACTTCATCACAGGCTATTACACACTCAAATTCACTCAGTTGAAATTCTCTGGGCAATATATATAACTTCAAAACATCCATGAAGCTCCTCAATCTGCCTGGAATTATTACGCTGTAATTCTGAGTGCATTTGCTGACAGAAAATACAGATTTGATATGAAAGCCTTTTCTCCTGTGTTGTTTCTATGGCTGCCCAGGGATCCCCAGAGAAGAGGCTGAACCAGAGGCTTTCAGTTTCATTTTTAAGACACAATTTTATGGTGTAAATTATCTGACCAGCTTGAATTGCACTGGAAGTAGCCTCCTCAGACAGACCAGAGCAAGATACCTGGCTAGAAGATCCTTTTACACTTCACAAAAATGGCCTCATTTATAATGGCCAAGACTTGTAATAGTTTTTTTGTTAGGGTTACCAGCAGGAATAAACCACAGGTCCTTCACTTTATTACCTAATTACTGCTGGTTTGTTTATCTTCTAAGCACTGGAGGCCTACAAACCTTGGCACTCTTATCACTGGAGAGAAAAGGCATTGCCACATGGGATGAGGGCTCCTTGGAGCTGCTTATCTTTCTGCATCGGCCATACCAGCAAGAGACTCCTCACCCAGCACATCAGGGAAACTGTTACAGTTACATGGGATAAATCTGGGCCCAGGTTTTCCAAAGTGGCTGAGTCCCACAGGAAGATAACATTTAAGAAAGACAACATTTAGTCTTGAATAGGACTTACAGCATGTTTTGATCCAAATGGTTTTTTGATCCAATGTTTTTTCAGTAACAATGGTGTCTTCACAGGAATTGAAATTTCATTTAAATATGGATTTTGATGAAAGTGCATTTTTTAAATTATAAACATTTGAATAGTGGTTTTAAATATTTTCCGAATATGTTTCTATTTTTTTCATTAAATATACGTTAAAGTTCATTACATTTAATATCCATTGAATAGTCAAGACATTTTAAAATAGAAGGTGGAACATTATATTTAAAGCGTCCATAATTTATTTGCTCTCACAAAATCTGCTTTGGGAAAAGAAAAAAAAACAAAAAAAAACAAAAAAAAACCCAAAAACAAACCCCAAACCAAATCCAAGCTCTGTGCTCATCCTGGCTTTGGAACATAAAGTTATCCAACTGTGGAATTTCCTAAAATCCAGACAAGGAAGTGCTGCCAAAATCTTCACTGCCTCTTTTGAAAACATATCGTTCATGCAGTTCAATAGATTTCCATCAATTTGATCTGATGACATTGTCATCTAATTAATTCTAGTACAAACTTGTGTGCCTGCCACAGAGAATCGGCTGAATATTGAGGCTTCTTTTAGTTAATTATAATATAAAGTCAGCCCAGTTTATTATAATGTTCCTTGGGGTAATAAATCTACAGTGACCTTAACCATGATTTTTTCTGTCAGTTCAAAAACATAATCTTCATTCTTGGTTAGCCAGGTGATTTAGTGTGTTCTTCAACTGTCCAGCAACAGATTATTTCATTTATGCCTTCCATTTATTCTTCCAACATCACTGATCCAGGTAATAAAGAATCAGGTTCACAGCTATTATCTCTGGTTAATCCGTCATAATTGTCTACATCTTAAATTAGGAATATTATGCTGAATTGCATTTAATACAGTAGCTTCATTGTGTGCATCAGACAAGCTTAAAAAAAAAAAAATGACCTTGACTGACACACAAGCCATTTTAGATTCCAATTCACTAAAAATATCTCATTTAGAAGCACTAGGCAAATGCAGACAATGATCCTTGTCCTTCTGTGTTACTGTTGGCTTCCAGAATACTTTGACAATACTTTTACAAAAATGTACTCCCTCACAATAGGAAGAATACTATAACTGACAGAAGTTACCATCAGAAGAGGAGTTTGCATACAGACACGGGTATTGTGTTTTGTCCTTCATTACTCACCTAAATTGTTTTGCTCTACTTGGCCACTGTTCATTACTGAAATGTGTTTTATTTGGAAGGATGCTTTTCTTAGGCCTTGTTTCCACAGACAGATTGAAGAAATGAAACCCTAACAAAAATGAAGGCAAGTGGGTTAGTAGGTTTAGTTCAAGGCTAAAGAGATCCAAGTCTTTTATTCCCGCATCATTGCTTTATAGTTACAGATGACATCAGAAACACTGAACAGCACTGTTACAGACTTGCAGAATCACAGAATGGTAGAGGTTGGAAGGGACCTCTGGAGGTCACCTTGTCCAACCCTCCTGCTCAGGCAGGGTCACCTAGAGCAGGCTGCTCAGGACCATGTCCAGAGAGGTTTTGGATGTCTCCAAGGATGAGACTCCACAACCTCTCTGGGCAACCTGTGCCAGTGCTCAGTCACGCTCACAGCAGAGACGTGTTTCCTGATGTTTAGAGGGAACATCCTGTGTTTCAGTTTGTGCCCATTACCTCTTGTCCTATCATTGAACACCAATGAAAAGAACGTGGCTCCATCTTCTTTACATCCTCCCTTCAGATATTTGTGCATGTTGATGAGATCCCCCCTGAACTTCCTCTTCTCCAGGCTGGACAGTCCCAGCTCTCTCAGCCTTTACAAATATGTGAGGTGCTCCAGTCCCTTAATCACCTCAGAGGTCCTTTGCTGGACTCTCCAGTAGCTCTGTATCTCTCAATGCTGAAATAATTTCCCCCCCCCGGCAATCAGAGAACACAAGCAGAATAGGCAACTACGATATCAAGAGCACAAAGAAGTAAAAATTTTTAAAAATAGACAAAGAAAAGATACACACCAAGTTGAAGCAAAGATGTCAGGTGAGACCATGATCTTTTGTTCTACCTCATCAAGAAGCTTAACAGCACACTAAATATTTTGCTTTGAGAATGTCCTCCAGCACCTGCTATGGAGTGACTATTGGAAGGTGACATTTTCCTTTTCTTGTGACTGGTTATGTGCCCTGGGAAATGTAAAAATATCACCAAGGTATGCATAAGAGAGGAGTTAATTAGTTTAACTTCCTGATGGGAATATATTAAGAGTGTAATAAGATGCTCAAATACTCTCTTTATGATTGTCCCTGCCAAAATAGTTGTTGGAAAGCTTTTTTGTAATACAAAAGGTTTTATCCTCCATATGGAGATCCAGATGCTGACTATGATCTTTGTGTGGCAGAGGTCACTGCAAACACTCAACCTCTACATCTCAGCAAGCTGCACCTCTGAGACTGCTACTGGAAGGATCCTGTGTCAGGATCGGTATCTATAGACAAATTTCTCCTAAAGTTCCTCTATGAAGCCAAAGGGAATCATTTCCCTGTATTAATGCACAATGCTTTGAGAGGAAGCAAATACTGTCTTTTTTTTTTTTTTTTTATTGCCACTCAGTGCTTTTGTTTTTTTAAACTCTTTTGTGGCCAAGTTCAAATGCGATTTGTCCTGCACAGTCATTGCCCAAAGTGGACAACATAATTAATCATCTATCCTTATGTACTTGTGACTTAAATTGACTTTTAGCTAAATACTCTTACCCTAGCTCTCGCCTTGATTAATCCAGAACCATGTAAGCATGAATTTTATTACTGACTCTCTCCTTCTGTCAGCTGGAATGTCACTTTGGAATTTAATCTAATGAACAGAAGCATAGTATGTTGATTTCCCCACTGTTCTAAAAAATGTCATCTATTTTCCTTTTGAAATACTTTTTAAAATAGATTTTCAGATAGCTGGGATGACCAGCGTGATATTTCCTTCTGAATAGCCTTCTAAAATTATACATAAAATACCTTTCTGCTTAAATACTGAACATAAGTGATGTAGAATTACATTCCCTATAATAAAATCTTAAATCAACTTCCAGTTTCTTTATAACTGCCTAGACAAGAAAAATCTTCTCAAAAAGCCCCACTACCCTTAGGATCATCATTTAAGAGTACGCTGTCTCCTGGGCTATTTATACTTTTATCTGTATCCGATAGAAATCTGTGGGTAGGACACACAGCCTAGTTTCTATTTCCCTGCTTTATAAAGCCAAACAACTACATTTAGTTGTTTCTTTCTCTCCAAGAAATGCATTACATAAACAATAAAGAAACTAAGACTTTGAGCATTCATTTATATCATTCCAGGGTTACAAATGAGAAGGACTGTAAAACCTTTTTTTTTAAGGTTACAAAGGAATGGTGGTAAATTTCCAATTATTTCAGGAGATCAAGCAGCCCTTTTCAATGCCAGAGTTGTTCACATTTCTGTAATGGTGTTTTGGCTGATTCAGCCACCTCATTAGTAACTGCTTGCATTAAACAATTATAAAAACTGGAAGATATCAAGACAAATGTCTGTGAAAATAAAAAAATCAAAATTCAAAATAAAAATAATATTTAATAAAAAGCCTTTTGTCACTGCACATCCCCAAGTCCCCATATTATTTTGCTGATTCATTTATAAGATTAGATATTAAACAGCCATCTTTTTGAAAGGCCTTTCTAGTGCAAAATAAATTAACTTGACACATAAATTGTTCCCATTTTTCAGCTTTTCTAAAAGATTAAATCTTGTTGCCAAAAAGCAAGCATTAAAAAAAGACAAAATAAAATAAAAACAACAACAAAAACACCCAGTGTGGAGAAGAGAGATTCCCTGATTTCCAGTATCCACCGATCACAGGAGATGTGCCTAGGAACCAGGATCTTCAAGCAGAGCCACATCTCATTTTGGGAAAAGCTTTTTTCAAAGCGAGTAGGTCCATTTTAGTGACCACCACATTGAGTTATAAGCAGTTTATACAAACCTAGCACTATTTTTTTGCCATAAACAGTAACAACATTGTCATGGGCTCCTTTAAAAATCTTTCTCTTAACTGTTTCACAAGGAAGGAAGCTGTGAGATGCATTTCTGCTCATCTGGCCACTGTTTGGCTGTACTAGAAATCAGACCTGGTGCCATAACTGAAGGGAAAAAAACCTCAACAGCAGTCTGTGTTTTCTCTTCTGCAGTTACATCACCTATACAACTGCTTGTGCTAAGAAAGTTGTCAGAATATCGGTACTGCTGTATCAGTGCAGCTCATTTCCCTGCTGATCCAAGAATGGCTGCAGTGATACATTATATTAAGTCCTCTGTGTTTGCACTAGCAGGGTCTTACCACTTTCATAGCATTGTTATAGCTCAAATACTACAGCCATGCCCTGGATAATCATCTAGCCTGAAAACTGCTTGATTTGGAAGAATTAAAGTACTTCTACATATGATTTATTTTGAATGAAAGAGTTAAAGTTCTTTAAGTTCTTCAAGAACTTTCAGTATTTATTATTTATCTGATAGGTTTCAGTTACTTTAACTTGCCAGAATGATGCTCCCGTTACTCCCAGACTGTCTGGTTCTAATAACTAGGTAAGCTGCCAAACCGCATATTGTATATCTCCTATCACCGTTGTTCCGATGACTTTTATACATGCTCTGTTTCTTCCTAAGCACTGTTTTATTCTAAGACATTGATATAATCAATATCTTTTCAAGTAAATTCATGTCTTTCTCAGGCAGATAAACATCTTAATTTATAAAAGTGATGCACTTTAATATGAAGCCTTTATCCTTTCTTATTGGTTATTAACCAATTACATGTTATCGTTGCTTTTTCATTCTGCAAAAATTTAAATGACAAACAACAGTTGTTGTGACAGCCAACTTAACCATCTAGCACCACCTTGAGGTTAAACCAGTCTTGACATTCTAAAATAAATGGACATTGCTTGATCATAAGCTCACCAGAAGCTCTAGAGTAATGCAGATACCAATTTTTTAATGAAAAGAAAAAAAGAAGTAATTCATTGGTTATAAGACAAACATCCTATAGATTTGTTTTCTTTGCTTCCTTGCATCAACTTTAAGACATTTTTGTTAGTTCTGCTGTCAATTAATCTTAAACTTGTATTCCAAAGGAAGAGTGCGCTACTACACATTTGTATTTTGTAACTAACTGCGCTGGACACTGTACTCAGAAGTGAGCTAAGGGAAGTTCTAAAGTTTAGACCTTTATACACAAGTTCTCCCACAAGTATTTCCCATTTTCATTGGGATTAATTCTAAAGTTTACTTCTGCACAAAAGCATGCATTTACAAAGTATGCCTTACTCTAAATGATACTTGGCCACCCAGATACAACCATCGTTTAGAACTAATTTATTTCTAACTGAAAATATTGGGGTATGACTGGATATGATATTTTGAAGTTTTGAAACATAATGAAAACGTCAGACAAAGCTATTGAGTTTCAAGGTTTTTCACTGCTCACCCTATGTTTGAAGCTGATCATGACACTGGAACACATTTCAAATTATGAGCGTGGTACAATTACAGCTTGGAATGAGAAGAGGATGAAGGCTGGGACCTTTTCAAGGAAGCCAGGCAACAGTGAGGAAACTGTGCGGAGTTTCTCCAGACAGAATTGCCAACTTTGAGACTTTTTAAAAAAATATACGTGTAAGCCAATTGCACGTGTGGTAATGAGGGACTGAGTTATACATTGGTTGTATGCTTGTTTTAAACAAATCTGATCATGTGTTCTGTGCTACTGGGCTGAACTACCTGATGAAACGCATGGGTCTTGAGTAAACACAGCCCCAGTTTTACGAGCACCTCACATGGCAATATTTACTCAAATAGTCCTTGCTGTATCCACAATATTGTGTTACCAAGTTTAGAGACTCAGTGTTTAGAAATTGTATCACTTTCAAGACCTGATATTTTCATTCAGTTGAGGATTCAGGAAAGATATAGAATCTAAGCCTGTTTACCTTTAATAAGGAAATGGGAACATTTAGGACTCAGAAGAGTGTAAAAATACACGATTTTCATAATACTAGGTATCAGGACTTTGTGCACATTGTTATTTCTGCCTCAAAACCTGCCTGCAAATGCAGAGTGGAGAAAAAATTAATTGATTTAAAATTCACCTGCCCTTCTTAAAGTGTCGACGTGATGTTCAGTTCTATAGGGGGGTGACATTTCACTGTACATGGAAAGATCTAATCACATGTGAATCTATC
This sequence comes from Nipponia nippon, assembly GCF_047370975.1. Classification (NCBI taxonomy): domain Eukaryota; kingdom Metazoa; phylum Chordata; class Aves; order Pelecaniformes; family Threskiornithidae; genus Nipponia; species Nipponia nippon. The sequence goes on from NW_028262369.1 coordinate 4,491,868, forward strand.
TGTGTATTCCCAACATAACACATCAAACTTCTAAAATTAATTGCTGTACTTTCATTTTCTACTTCATGGCTCTGTGAAAGTGCCTTTCATCTTGCAGTGACATATGCTTAAAACTGGAGGGTTGATCTTGCTCAAACACTCAGACTTCCAATGGTTTAGCTTATAGGTTTCAGTATAGTTTAACATGAATTATATCTGGACTTTTTCCACAACAAAGATAATTGCTTTTTGAAAATCAATTACAGCCATTGTCAACATCAGGGAATTGATTTAAGGTCAATGTTGATGCTAAAAACTGTATACCAGAAAGACAAATACAAAATAAATGCAAATGCAAAACAAAACATGCAATCATCAATAACAGACATGGATACCCAGGAGATGGCCCCTTCTGGGGAATCCAGTCCCTGGAGACAGGGTACTTATTTTCCCAAGACAGCAGATAAGTAAGGCAAGGGAAGAAGAAGAAAGAAAGTCTAACTCCTCCCCAGCCAGAGCTTTTAGAAGTTCCACCAGGATTTGTGCCAATGCTTTGAGAAAACTGAGGAGGGTATCGCTGTCTCTTAGATCACAGCAAGAGATGCAATCCATAGGGCAAGCAAGGAACACTTCCAAAGAAAATACGACCTTTACTTCACATCTGGAAATTTACTGGGAAAGTGACTGAGACACTACTCTTGTGAAAGGGAAAATCTGCTTCCCTGTTAGCCATAATCCCAGGACCAAGCCCCGCAAAATGCAGTTAAACTATATCTGTGGCTCTTTTAAACTTAGATGAGACAGCAAGAAGAACTGAATGGCATTGAAAGTTCCCCTGTTGATAGGTTTTGTCAAAATATCTGCAGCAGCGCTTCAAACTTTCAAGTGACAGTATTAGGGGAAATTCCATACATGAAAGTCTCTTCCCAAAGCAGCTGTTCAAAACATCATGGAAATAACAAGTAAGGGTATAAACAGACTAGCACTTTCAGAGACTGTAGTTGCCTTTCCTGTTAATTCACACTGCGCTCCTAGAGGGAATAAAACAGGAATGTGGGGCAATACTTCAGAGAGTGGCAGGTCTAAAACGCCAGATTGAAAATGTGCATCTGGACCTACGCTTAGTCCATCCTGCAACTTGTGTCTTGAAAGGTAGCACTGTATAGAAACTAGATCTATTTCTGGCTCTGCCCTGATCTCCTTTTAACCCCCACACACCTCCTGGCTCCCTCCCTCCCTTTTCTGTCACATAGGTGTAGGCTGTGTATTTTTCAGAGCAGCAGCTGTGTTTGTGTACTCCACTGGAGATTGGGACCCGGCCTCCTGAATCACATAGATACTTTGACTATTTCATCATGAAACCCCAAATCTTGAGACTGGAGGAATCCTCATATTTTTCTAAGGTCTGTCTCTGTCTCTTCATCCTATCAATGATTTATAAATTATGGATGAAGGAGCTAAGGAGAGAGCAAGCACATGTACTTAAAGACTAGCCCAAATTACAGTGTTACTGTGATTTACTTGACATTTGTTACCTATTGACATTTCTTGGTTATGTCCATGCCATTCTATTTCTTTCCTAATTGCTCAATTTAGACAATGAAAATGAGAATTACTTTTCTTGTTCCAATTGCTTTTGTTCCGTCATTGTACTTAACATCCAAAACACCAGCCTGGCTGAGTATTTTAATTCCAAACAACTCCTAATAGGTGCTGTTTTCTTTTATGAAGAAAACCATTCTCAAAGCAACAAAATGTTGCGTGAGACAACAGAAGCTTGGAGCTCCCTGGTCAGCACAGTAAAATGCTATTTAGCCTTCACTGAGATAATTGATTTGATGCATATTATGTTTGCTAAAAGGCAAATGCACTCTTTAACATTGCAGTTTGTCTCTGAACAGGTCACTTAATTTTGCTGAAAGCTTTAGACCACCTATTTTTAGCAAAACAAAAGAAAACGTGTAGGTCAGATCAAGTGCAGGAAGCAAAAGGGCAGTCATTCAAGGCAACTACAAGAGTTAGTTGCCACTAGAACTTGTAGCCTGCTTTAAAGGCTGATGGAGCAGTAACTGAGCTCTTATTGAGAAATAATTTCTCGTTCTAGGTGACGTTGATTGATGGTACTGAGTCAGGCATACCTGCACCATGGCAGGACAGTCTGCAGAAGGCCAAGAGCATATTCTGATGCAGAGGCACTAGATAAGGGAGTTGTTATTCCAGGATTTTTTTCCCTTCACTGTTTTTTTCTGATATCAGTGCTTGGCCACAACTGGAGCTGAGACACCAGGTGAGATGAACATCTGCTCCAAGGGAGTATGGCAAAATTGTTGTGTTGACACCTAGTTTGTCGACCAGCTCAGGATTATATTGATCATTGAGGTTTCTGTTTGTTGTTTTTTGTTTTTTTTTTTTAACAATATAGAATCATAGAATCACTAAGGTTGGAAAAGACCCTTAAGACCATCAAGTCCAACTGTTAACCTTGCACTGCCAAGTCCACCACTAAACCATGTCCCTAAGCACCACATCTCCACGTCTTTTAAATACCTTCAGGGATGGGGACTCACCCACTTCCCTGGGCAGCCTGTTCCAGTGCCTGACTACCCTTTCGGTGACTAGTTTTTCCTAATATCCAATCTAAACCTCTCCTGGTGCAACTTGAGGCCATTTCCTCTAGTCCTAAATAATATATCCCTTCAAAACCAGAGGACAAGGGAACATGTTTCATGACTACCACAGCAGATTTCACCTGATTACCAGAAATAGCAGCAAGGTTAGTCCATCTGCTTCCTGTGTTTGGTACCCTAAAAGTTCAATAATATAATTTAAATATTTGCGCTTTACACAATGACATCTGAGTGAAATGCAACATACATGCAATACCCAGAAGGTCAGATTAGATAATCTGCTTTTCCCTCGTCTTAAACTCTTTGATTCCTCACCCAGATCAATGAGGTTCTAACGACTGCTTGTCCTTAATCGTTGAGAGATTTTTATGGTACCATGAAGACAGAAATGTGCTAGATGCTGCCTGTTGAATAAATTGGTTACAGTTGTGCATGCAAAAAAATAAGAAAAAAGGAAATAGATCTAACTCCCTTGTCATCACACTTCTCAAGAAAAATTTCCACTATACTGAGGTCCACCCTAAAGTAGATGACCCTTCTGAAACTGCTCCTGTGACTGCCATGTCTGGAAAGCCATTCATTGGGAAAGTTCCCCCACTGGGGGTTCCTTAGAACCTAAGGATCTATATGCACCACCACTCTACCAGCTACCAATGCACAGCCACATCTGCAGTAGATTGCTTCTTATTAATAGCAGTATCATAACAATTAGCCACATCCTGATTCAAGATAGCATCCCTATTCAGATGGAGTATATTTAGTTGTTAAAGTTAGGCATGCATTTGTATGCTTTTTTGGAATCATGTCCTAAAGACTGTTGCAAAAAAATGAATATCTCGGTTCCAATGTGAAGCCCATTAAAAATTATTGGGTCATTTTCATGGCTTTCAGCAGGCAGCAGCTCAGATCTTATTACCATTTGGAGTAGCAGATGAAAGGTAGATATTTTACAGAGATCTGTATAAATTAACACTACTTGTGGGATAACAGTCAGGGAGCCCAGACTGTGGATTTTTGCCAACAGTATCAAAAGCTCCTGCCCCAGCACCGTTCTGGGACTGTGGTCCAGAGCAATTGGGAGAGACAACAGACCTTTGAGAGGAGTATTTGTAAAAGGGCTCTTCTTCCCCTAGTATTCCCCCACAAATGACTGTATTCAGCCCCACCTAGCTGATATCTAATTGGATATCTGCAGTTAACAGGTATTTTTCTTGCTGACATTACACCTTTCCTCACCTCTGACTATAACCTTCATGAGCTTCAGCTGAAGCCTCCAAGGTGAGGAGCATGCAAGCTGAGGATCAGATCAGTGTTCCCCTGAAGGAAACTCTCATTAGCATAGTGCCATGAACAGCAAGCTAATCACATAGCCATTAATATCACTGAAAGCCCCCTGCCAATTAACCTCAGGGAAAGAGATGTATCTTGTGCACTAACAAAACGCATCAGGCAAGAATATCAGGCTCTGTAGAGAGAAGGCATAAAAAGATGCTTTTCCATTGCCAACTGTTTTCAAAGCCTAACTTGAGACAAGTGACAAAGCAGTAGTTATTGTACAACAGACTGTGTGGTTGCCATGAAAACCGAAAGTTTCGGGACTCTTAGCTATCATTAGGATCCTCACTGGCACACTGAATCTTGATAGTTGCAGGGTACAAAACAGGAACCCCAGTGGGACCATCTACCCAGTAACTTGAATGTAGCTGTGTAGGAGGCCAATATTTCAAGCAGACTTCGTGTATGTGTTCAGGGTAAATCTAGGAGTTTAATAAGCTGTAAAAATGTATATCAGCTGTCCTTCACGGGTAAGACTAATATCCTCTGACGATAATTTCTAAAATGGGTTATGAATACTGAAATTTTAAAATGTTGTGAAAAGCAATAAAACAACAAAATCACTCAGAGCAAGCATATCAAATTAATGTGTGATAATCCCTCCCTTGCTGCAGCCAGGAGATTTTATTTTTAAGTTGCATTTTAAAAATGTCTGCTGCGAAGAATAAAAACAGTGGAGATGTGATAATACCACACAGACTGAGAAAAAAAAATCCCTGTCCAAATTTGCAAAACCAAGATCTGTTATTTTCAGACCAGGATGCATTTTTAAATTACAGTGTGCAGAGGAAAAAAAAAAAAAAGGGCTATCCTTGGAGCAGTGCATTCAAGCAGATCCTCAAAAAGGCCTCAGATATCCTTCTGGCAACCCTGAAATCCATCTCCATTCTTTACTGGCCTGTGGAGTACAGCACCAACTGTGTTCCCATATGTAAACCATGCTGCTTTGCTATGGAGAGAAGTCAATAAGAGAAATACACATTCCCAAGCTTCAAATATTTCTACTGCACTGGAAGACGGCACCATTTCTTGGCTGCAAAGGGAAGTGATTTTTGAGGAGGATATGAATTCTTATTTTCTCCATAAATAACTGGCTCATATTTATTGTCCGAACAAGTTTTGTTTCAGCAAGGTATAATGACAGAGCTCTCAGAGTTTAAATTTCCTAATTCCAAGGGCATTGTAAATAAAACAAAAGTCTGAGGAAGCTGAGGATGAGTGAGCAAGCTGAGTACCTGGTTTATCCTGAAGAGTTTCATTTCCACCAAAAATGTTAGCATAAAAGGATCAGGACATATCTAACAGTCCTTGCTAGCCTGTGAATCCAAACAATATATTGCAGCTTTTAGGCTGTGCGCTTCACTGCAGTTTGCTATTGAAAATTTGGCACATCTTCTGTCTGACATTTATTAGATATAAGCTACTGTTTCTCATCCTCAAGTACAAAAGACATTATGGAAAAATATCTAGTATGAGAAAGATGTTGCATTATAGAACAACTGCAGGGATATATTCTGTATCGGTTTCATAAGCTGAAACTAGAAATTTCCAAAATATGTTACTTTCATTTGAGAAAACTGTGTAAAAAATAGAATTACCTTTCTCTGATTCACTGAAAAATAATGTGAAAGTGATCTTGAATGCTCCATATGATAACAGATAAAGCATGAGATGGGATATAAATGACACTTTTTACAGACCGTAAAACCAGAAAAAGTAAAGGATGCCTGCGTTCTTAATATCAATTTATAGTTTCTACCTAGAGAAAAACGTTGCATTAACACACAGAGCTACAATATGAAATGTGTACCTTAAAAGACTGGTGCTAGTCTGGAAGATAATTTCCTAAATCAAAAGGGTTGCATCCAATGTGCTAGGAAATCTATATTAAACTTTACTTTGAGAGATAAAGACTAATTCCTCCTAGAGCTAAAAAATTGTGATAGCTGAGGTAAAATCAGTCATTCTACTGCATTTCTTATGTGCAAGCAAAATAAAGTCTAAACCACGGTGCTTTTAAAGAACCAATTCCAGAAAGCTAGAAAGCCAGAAACAATTACAAAACAGATTGAAAGTTGATGTGAATTTAACAGAAAAGCATGAGTAAGAGCAGGTTACAATGCTATTATTTTTCCAAGTGCTACAAAATAATAATCAAGGAGACCTACTAATTTTTAAAGATTCACTGGTGAGATGAAGAATCCATGAAGCAATAAGAATACTTAATAAATTACAAAGATAGGGCAATTGACAATAACACATACAAATCAAGAAGCAGAACTTGTAGAAAACTGAGAGAAGGCCAGAAGACGAAAATTGTCAGCCAGCACAGTTAAGACCAATAGGAGCTTTTTAAAATACGTAAAGCAACAAAACTAAGATTACCTTCCCAAATGTCATTAAAATGTTTCCCTTACAAACTAAGTTCAGTTGCTTACTTTTAAAAATCTTGATTTATGATTTCAAGACTAGGAGGAAAAAATGAAAAAATATCAATTTTGTTGCCATTTTAAAATTATTTTTTTAATGACAGATTATTACCATTCTTGATTGTTGATTTGTTTCTATTCTATGATATTACCCACTGCTAATACAACTGCCTTTATCAGTCTAACTGATGTATCCTGCTTTGGAGCAAGAGGGAATTTATCCTCCGGAATTAGAGGCTGTCATGGCCTGTGAGAGAGGAATTGTGAAAATAAAAGCAATCAGTAAAAAGCACATATTTACCAAGAAATGTAACTGTACAGTTGCCTTGGTGGTGTTATTGTTTTCTCTCAGGTAAATTGTTTTATGACAGGCAGGGAAATTTTTTTATTTCCAATCCTGTAAGCAAACAGCAACTACAAACAAAATTGCCTCCAAGGAAAAGAAATCCAAGAATAACAAATTCAAACGAGATGGGAGATGTGACAGAAAGCAATTCTCAGTGCAGGTTAGGCAATTATGAGATGAAAAACATAAAAAGTTACAGAGAAGGTATTTCCCTTTTTTCATATTTCCTGGTTTAGCTGGTTATTGTTTGAGCTTTTGGATTACTAAACTCAATTAGCAGTTACTTAATTACTACCATATATTTTGAGGTGCAGAGCTCTCTAGAGGAGACACTTGCTCCCTCTGCAAGGCACTCTGCAGACCTATAGATGTATGTTGCTATTATCAGTGGTTCCTTCTAGTCACCCAATGCAGGAATGGGACAATAGAGACGAACAGATGTGGCCTCAACTCCTGAATTTATAACTGTCTATAGTCTATCAACTTGCATTCAAATGACAAGCCACAATGTTGTTTCTCACTAAGTTCAGAAGGTGGAAAAAGTATTCATGTCTGGCAAAATATTTGTAGAAGTTCCTTAGGAGATAGGTACATGTCACAGAGCCCTGGTGCTTCAACTATATGACTGAACCGTATAGTTTTGAAAGTGTCTTCCCTGTGAGAGTGAAGGGATAATATCTAAACCACCAGATTTTGAGTTTCCAGTAGCTTTTAGACCAACTCAGGCCTAATTTCAGCTTTGGACTGCGTATACATATTATGATTCTTTTCCCCTGTGTAAAGGGCTTTGACCAATTCCAGTAAAAGCTGCCAATTGGCCTGTACCTGACCAGCATAAAGGAAAGGAGTTTTTGTAAGCATGCTTTCCTTCTACTATTTTGGAAATGCTTCCATTTTAGTCATTTAAAAGAGAATACGAAATCTCTGCAGACAAACAAAGACAGGTGTGGGAAAGGCTTAAAAAGCAACAACCACATTGTCATTCAGCTATTCGTGGCATTGTCAGCGAGGGAGAAACGTCGAACTTGCCAGGCCAGGAAATACTGCACAGTTGCAGTTTTGGCAGCTCTCACTCTCCAGCTAAGCCTTCAAAAGCAAAGGAACAGAAGGTAAAAATACGGCAAAGCATGTGCAATTTATTGAAATGACATAACTGGCAAACCCTCCTTCAGGACAATGAGGCAAAATATTCAAAACCAGGTACAAATGGACCTCTCAGCCAGAGTGAGGAGTGAGTAGGATCTGAAGAGACAGGGCAAATGAAAACAAAAGATACAACTAGCTATTAGCTCCTATAAGAAGACCTAAAACACTCTTGCAGAGCCAGCTCAGGATGTATCTTCCCATTCCTTCACCAAATGAACCTCTTGCATTTCCATTCAAGTTGAAAGTAAACTCTAGCAACTTCAGCCTAAATTTTGGTATTAAATGAGGCAGCTAAGTCAGGAACTTAGTCCCCCCCCTCTGTTCCCTCTGCATTAAAGCAGAAATACAGGTGTCTCGAGATGATTTACAGCATGGAGGCATCTCACTGCCTTATCCAGAGGCAATCTCACGGATTTTGCTGAGAAGTCATTGCAGGCACTCACGTTTTGCTTACAAAAATTGCACAGTGGGAAAGTAAAGTGCTAGTATGGGTCTTGAGTCCAGTGCGTCATGTCCAGCACTGCAGCTTTGATGAGAATAAGGTGGAGTTGGACTGAGTTTGAACTCTTTTGGCCTCAGTCTGCCCAACCACACTTCTCATGAGAACATTGACTTGGAATTTCAGAATATTATCTAATACAAATGTCAGTTTGGCCTGAATACATAGCAACCTAAGCCTAGCAGCTAAGTACAGTATGTAGTACTGCTTGGATTGATAAACAGTCTCTAGACATAGGGTTGCTTGAGGATATCGAATAGCATTCTCATAAAACCCAAGGGGCTTTAGTTGCCTTTATCATGAATAGTAGAGAGTTGCCATTTCTGTCTCTAAGAATAATAATTGGGGCTTGGTTTTGCTACTGCGCTACTCAGAGGCTCTTCTGATCTCTCTTTCAGACAGAAAAGAGTTAGTTCTTTGGAAGATGTAGCACTTCTCTAAGAAGTACTTATTGTTACTATCACTGCACATAATCCCAAGGTGAGTTCCTGTTACGTTTTCTCATGCTGTAGCTTTTTCTTTAAGCACAAAGTAGGGGACATTTTTTAAACTCTCTTGTTTTAATAACTAACAGATTGATATTCGTGTTGGAATGCAAAGTTTTCTCAGGGAAGCAATACATTTTAATAGACTAGTTGATATCACTGGAAAAGGCAAACAGGGTGTCAGACACACTAGGGAGAAATGATGAAAAGACTGGAAAATTATTCCGTTTTTCAATGGTATTAACCACTTCTCCTTACAAGCCTTGTTTCTTTCCCAACCTTAAATCTTCACAAATGCAACAGTACTTCTCTGCATATTTATATTCAGTGTTTTAATACTAGGGTGGGTGGTTTATTTCTAATTCAATCAATTAATTGTCTCTAAAGCACTTTTGAAAATGCGGTTGGCTCTAAAACATTTTATGTCAGTCTGTAAAAAATTCTCCTCTAATTTTGCACCAGCATCTCACAGAATTTTTAAGATAAGCTAAACATATTAGATGCTTAAACTTCATTAGTTCCAACGTGCTCAGGCACTTTCTAAAATCCCATAAGATATTCACATCTGTCATTAGATGAACAAATAATTTTTGACAAGCTATTCTTTAACTGTATTTGAAAATTTCCACAGGAGTAATTTTAATTTCTGTAGACAGAAATAGTTTGAAAAAAAAAATTCTCTGGAAAGTGGGCAACCTGCTGCTTCTTATCTTGACCTATCCCTCTTTATCATAAAAAAAATGACGTTTGAGCATAATTATAGCACAAAAATATTGTGTTGTGAAAACAATGATAAAAACCGGTAAAGCCTTTAGATATTTAGTCTAGAGATCTACGATTAAAAGCTGTTCAGAAAGTTGCACTCAGGTTTGCTCCCACATTTGTCAAGCATGTACCCAATAACGCTGCTTTCTACAGGTTGGACATAACCTTCTTAGAGGAAGGAGTCTGATTCTGACTATATACAAATTTGTCCAGAGTGGTTCTATAAGGTTTCTCATCACTTCAGAGTTGAATGGTTCTTCAGTATACAATGCTGTATTTTGCATTTTTCATTCAAAACTGCCTTCAGTCAGAATGGATTATATGGCTACCTGTTCTAGGAAAAAAGTGGAGTGGCAAGCAAGTATTTGCAAACATGATATTTATTATTCACTGGAGATAATTTTCCTGTTAGAACCATCAGAAGCAAAGAATCTAAATCTCTGTTTTATTGTGGATTTGGATGCTGACAGGGAAGAGAGGGAAAACGCATCATGGATTACCTAAAAAATAGTTAGCGCACAGAGGCAGAAATTTCTCTGTCTGGCCTTCACTGAATAATTTATAATCACATATGGACAGTCTCAAGCAGCTTAGCCCCATAGAAATTAATGATAAGTGCCAAAAGAAAATCAGATACCCCTGATTTAATTATTGAGTTACATAAACATTGTAATTAATTGTAGGAAGCAGCAGGAAAATTAAGCTTAGTAATACATGCTGATTAGTAAAACCTAGAAAAAAATGTTCCCTACTCAATGAAAACTTGTCTCCAAACAAATTCACTTTCTTTGTTAGCAGGACTAACATAATAGCCTAACAGATTCACTGTGCCACACAGGTCATTTCAGAATATGCTCTACACTTCAAGTAAGGCTGCACTCTACATATGCTCTGCCATGCAACAATTCTGTGCCTCAATTTATTAGCATTATTATTTATGTTTATTACAGAATTGCTGAAGGTCTAACCGTTAAGTAGGACATACTACAGCAGACATTATGTAAACTCATTATACATCAGACACACTCTGGAAAGTTACAATTGATAAATGGTCAAAGCAGTGGTTTAACACTGAGGGGAAAATATAATGGATTCACAAATTTTAAACTGTTAATTCTGTGTACTCCATCCCTTATATATTTTGTAAAGGTTCCTTTTTAATTTAAATAGGGACTGTCCACCATTCACATAGATCATATCTATCTACCATGGCCAAATTTACAACTGAGAAGATTACAGGCCTATTTTTCCTCAAAAAAAAAAAAAAATCCAATTCTACTGTGATACTGAGCCTCCTCCCCAATGTATTCTCATGACATGAACCTATAAAGATTGTTCTGAACTCCATTTGTTGTGAGCGGTCATTGCTGTCACAGTATGAAACCCTGTTCTCACAGGCAATCTTCTCTCTTTTCTTGCAGAACATCTTCCTCTGGCACTTACTATAATGAGTGAGAAGAATTCTGATGCCTAATTAAGAGCTTCATGATCCCTAATGTTTTCAACTCCTACATTTACAAAACCTTTTTGAGACAAATCTAAAAATACAGAAATGGTATTATGCTTATCTCAGATATATAACAATGCTTCTGTTAATTCATTAATTTGCTTTACGTCTACCACAATAAAGATTAGCCAACTAATGTATTGACCTTGCTGCAGGTCTCTGTTCTTTCTCTCCACCTCCAACACCATTCACCTGGAAGATAACAGATTAGACATTTGATCCATCACAGATTGCTGCCATCTCATAGTCCAGGGAAAAACAGACATCATAATTATTTTACTCAAATATTTATTGCTTTATTGATAAAGAGCAGGGAGGCAAGCCTTGCAACCTTTTTGCATATCTTCTCTGTATGAAGGAACATAGGCTTGACCTATCATCAATTAGAATAATTCAAAAAGCAACAACAAATCAATGTGCTGATATAATAATAAATGAAGTTTCTTTCTGGACAGGGAAAAGAGAGGTTATTCTAGAAGAGTACTATAACAGCATTATAACAGAGAAGGGGTATTTATATTAAAAACTTAGATGATGAATGCAAGAATAACTTCCAACCTAAAAGGTTATAAAAGTAGCAAAAATTAAACAAATAAAAGGCCTTGCCTTTCCCCATATGCATGTAACCTTCCATACCACTACTTTTTTTGGCTGCAAGACCAAGACTAGGAACCAGACTTATTCAATGTACTTAGTTCAGCTGGAAGTAAAAGATAAATTAATAGGGAGAACATTTTATGCAAACGTATTTTATACATAATTGATGTTTTATACAAATATAATAAAGGTTAGCTTTGCCTTCTGATCTTCTTACCATATGTGAAATAATATTGCTTTGGTTTTTCATTAGTGATGTTTAAATTAAATTAATATATATATTTTTAAGACTTGTACTGAGAGTAAAAGACACAAACCAGAATTAGAATGGAGAGTCATGCAGGCAAATAAAAAAAAAAAAAGTAAGGCTTTCCTGTACTGTTTAACAGGATTTCACCACAGTCGACTGAAAACGCTATTCTTTTTGAATGACTGTCCTGTACTTGTATGAAAAATCCATTCAACGAGGAGTCACCATAAGTGTTAGTCACAAATTGTGCATAATCGTATACTATTGTCAAGAAGAGGGAAAAATTACACATACGGGATAGGAGGAATAGGCTGTCAAAAGAGTAAGCAGTTCAACATGTATCAGCTGAAATAGAATTAAATAGTGTTAAAACATCCTCTGGGCTCAGTACCATGTGAAATTTCTAATTTGGACAGAACACATCTGCTGCAAAGACATCAGTGGATGGAAATGTCCATGAGGAAGTGCAGGATGGAACATCATGATAAACTCAGTGATGCTGACTGGAAATAAGGAATTGTTTTACAGATAAACTAGGATCCTAATGGAAAGCCTTTTGACTGCCATAGGAATGGGTACTTGCTTCTTCATTTCTTTAGTTTCATACTGTGTTATAGTCACTATCCTAACAAAATTAGCCAAATGATCATCCAGTATCAACTGAACATGATCACAGAAGTCTCAGTCTCTGAAAGTGCAGCTGTCCATAACAACTGGGAGAAAAATTAAATGTACTGTAAACATTCAAGCATATGAAAAAATGGTGAAAAACAGGAAGCCATTTCAACAGTAGTAAAGCTTGGTGAATATAGTGATATAATTCTCTGGACTCAATCTTAAGATGAAAAACAAGAGAAATCTCACTGCTGTCTGGCCATCCTGTGATCTATTTAGCACTTTTAGGCATTCTTCAAACTATCTAACCGGAATTATTTGTAATAAGGTGTTCATATTTATATTGGAAGGATGTGACATTCACTTTGGTGTATGACCCTTTTAGTGACATTGGAAAAGGTTTTGGTAGTAAAACTTCAGTAGAACTGAGACTGAATGGGCTGTGTCTGCTACAATCCCCATTTGAGTTTGTAACTTCACACATGAAAGTTACTTTGGCATCTAAAAATCCAGTCAAGTCTTCTTATCCTTTTATTATACTCTCTCTCATGACCTTGACATGAGCGATTTTTTGCAATATAGCAATGGTTTCATTTATTTGGCTCATTTAATAGGGAGCATTTAAGAACACATTATTTTTCAGCATGTATCCTGAAGTATTGTCTGAATACTACCAAAATTACTAGCACATTGGTAATATAAAAATTCACCTAATTTTACCATTATTAATTAGCACTACATTCTTATTTATCTAGAAATATTTTTTGACAATGTAGATCTTTATTCTTCCTCAGTTTTCACTGTTCTGATGATAAAAACACGATAAATTTCTTGAGAGCAAAAAAAGATTCAATTCTCATTAGTTTTTGAGTATCATAAAACTACATCAATTATTTCCACCTAAGGGCACTGAAGCTTAATTCTGATACTAAGCAAAGAGCCATTTTAAACTTTCAAGATTTGTTTCTGTGCTGTAAAGGGAATTAATATAAAAATGTGCTAAGAACTAGGTACCAATATGGGGAACAGCTTATCCTATACTGACAGTCTACCTAGTGTAAACTATTACAGTTTCTCAAGGGGTGAAGATGAATCATTCTTTCTCTTGCATTTATTTATATTAACTCATAAACCTGTAATACATGGTTTAAGGACAAAGTTATGCCAGAGTATTCATTTTGTTTGGTCCACTGAACAAGCACAAATGGGGTGTAAATCTTGTCGAAATGCCCCGAATCACCTAGCAGCTGAGGCTGGCAGGCTCCTCTGGAGATCGAGGCCTCCCCTGCTCAAGCAGGGTCAGCTGAAGCAGGTTGCCCAGGACCACATCCAGGCTGGCATGTTTATTAAAAAGAAATAGAAATCCAATTATAGCTCTTCTGTATTTCGAGATCATTTGATCTTTGAAAGAATAGTCCATCCCTTCCAATATGAATTCAATGGAAAATCTCACAGTGATACAACTTTTCAATATGCCTTTCTCTGAGGAACTTCAGCATTTGAACGTCAGGGTTTACCTACAAATTTAGACTGCCTTTATTTTTGTTGCTGAAAATGGTTTGGTGTAGAAAACAGGACTTTTAGAATTGAAACTGTACAGTTAAAACATGAAAGAAAAGTCTCTTCAGGCATTTAAAGGTTGCTGCATGAACAATTTTGGACTGTCACTCTGACTCTTTGTCATGCACCACTTTCCAGATTGGGCCTTGAGAGGTGCAAAGGCAAGTTCCTTGACTGTGGCAGAACCAGGGCTTGGCACACGCTGACAAAACAGCCCAGCTAAGTAACTACACGTTTGGTGTTTTGAGAAGATGAAAAAAACCTACACGTTTTTAAATGGTAGAGGCTGACTGCCAAGTTTATAAATCAAAATTTAAATTTATATATTGCAGAATCCTTAAATTTCAGCTTTTTTTTCCCCCCATTAAACTGTTTGAACAGATTTTTTGGGCCAGCTGGGGCTATTAAACACTTTATTGAAGTGTTGTATTTACTCTGAAAACGTGAAACGCTCTTGTGAAATAGATACAGCAAAGGAAACAAATCAAGATGACTAATTCCGGTAGTGATTTTAACTCCATCAGAATTTTGTTAGTGCTGTCAGCACACTCAGCACGAGCATCAAGAGATCTGTACACGTAATATTGTGCTGCACTTATGAAATACAACGGGCCAAATTCTGCTCTCAGTTTCTGTAGATCTGGGGTATATCCGATCAAATACTATTTACACCAGTTTAGCTGATGGCAGGTTTTGGACGTTTTTCAGCTGGCTTCAGAATAGCTTTACCTGTCCTTTGAGTAGACTGACAAAATCAGCAGAAAACAGGTACATAATAGCTCCAACAGGAATTGATATTCCCCAGGTTACCCAAGAAATCGGACAGCTACATTTGCCCAGTTCTAATGGAAGGACCTGTCTTAGACTTATACCTTTGATGTTAAAATTGCAATTTGGTTTTCCTGGATTTGTTGTTTTGGGGTTTTTTTTAATAATGAGGGGATTACGCAATTTCTCATATTTGAAATGTAAATCCCATCGTCCCTTATTCATTCCATCCTAAAAAAATCACACACATCTCATCTATTATACAAACAGAGAAAGACAGAAAAGTCATTTGGCATTATAATCACATGAATGTGTCACTAGCTCTGCAGAAGAACGCCTGACTGAAGGCCAAGAATGCCTCTATTTCCCAGGATGATGAGGCGCTTTCCTTTTAACAACTACTTTAAACTCTTTGAAATGACTGAAGCGATTAGAATTCTGGCGACCACTCCAAAATTGCTTGCCATGAGAGTTTGACACCAGCACAATGGCTTTCATCCTTTCGCAGTGATTGTGATTATTCGCATACAGATGAGATGTTGTTTGGTTAATCACAGAACAGATTGAGCCAAGAGAATGAAGAAGGGTCCCCTGGCCCAGCTAAATATAGAAGACATGGCACAATGTAACATACACACAGGTGTTTGGTGGTCCTCTCTCCTATCATAACCTAGGTGTGGCTCAGTTACTGGGCTGAGAGCTCTTTATGATGGCAACATTCCTTATTCATATGCACATTGTTGTCACAAATGGGAAGGGCATCCTGTGCTATTACAATACAGGTAATAATGTGACTCATTTGCATTAGCATCACTTAGCAGTTGCAAGTTTTGCTAAAGTGGATCCTGGAATAACAGCCCATCTCAATCTCATTCTAAAAACGCATCCACACTCAGGGAAGCCAAATCTGCCGGTTACCCAGCACTTGAGTTTAGGCAGCATTGCAGAAGTATACCTAAAGGGCTATTGTCAGTCTGACTGCCAACGCTTCAAGTCCTTCCCATGTTTGCAAACACCTGCTCCCATCACTCCATAACAAGAGCGAGGGATTCAATGAAAGAGTCACTGATGAGCTTGAGAGGGCTGCTTCAGCTGCCTATGTGCTCCTATGGCATAAGGCATTCATTTTAACCATTTCAAATGTATATTTGCCTTTCCATCCTGTAGTTTTAGAGGTAGTATTAATAACTCAGACAGAAACAGTCCTTGAAAGGAAACAACCTAAGGAATGACAGTTTCCTATTTCTCTTTTATTGAGAAATCCAAACAAAGGGCCAACATGAGCCATCAGGACAGCATTTGCTGTACACAGCCTTTTCCTTTTGCCTCTGAAATTGGTGATTCCAAAGAAACACAACAGCCTGAAAGAGTAGTAAATTGTGATACCTCTACAAATTACTATGCCTTGATACAGACAAGTGTGGGGGACCTGTGAGGGCCAGAATGCAATCCTCGAGTACTGTTTTCTGTCACAAGTGGTCCCTCTGAAGTCATCTGGACTACTTGCTACAGAAGTGAGCAAGAACACAGTGATTTGGTTTGAACTGTGAAAAGGCTCCAAGGAGTATTTCTCTTAAGTGGATATTGGACTAGGTTCTCATGCCTTAGGGATATGAGTCAACTTTGTTCTTACCAAGTCCTATGGCCTCCCTTCAGGATGTGATGCCAACTTAACCTCAACGAAAGTTACTTGAGAGGGTCAAGCCAGTGACCTCTGTGTGCCCCAATCTTATCCTCTGTAAATATAATGCAACTATAAAATACAGCTCCTGGGAGCACAGTGAGATTTATGCAGTTAATATAAATGTACTTTGAATCTATTGGAAAAAAACCACACAAAAGAGGAGCAGTAACAGTAGCAATAACACCAAATTTGAGTCCGTGGGGAGTCTGAAAAGGCATCTTTACACATTTATACTTTAAATAATTCAGAGCACTATATCAGCAGCCCTTGAAGTAGCACTAGGACGTTGGTTTGTTAACATCATTTCACTACAAACATATGCATTTTAATCCTGTGAAAGTCTCAAGAGTGCTTTGGCAACATTTACCAACTAACACCCCTTGCAAGAAAATGATTATTTTCATTTCTTTGGTTAGTCCTTTGGGACACATGGCTTCATGGCAGATGTGATTTTCCAAGGTAAAGTTTACAATTAAAAAGAGAAATAGATAGATTTTAAAATTTTTAAAGCTTTCCCTTTCTAATTCATGTTTTTAAAGTAAAATTGATATTCAAACATGAAAAGTACAGTTTAAAGGAGGATGAAAATACATGGAAAAGAAGTTAAGTTGTGACTGATTTATCTGTCTTTTGATCAGCCAAGAAAAATTCAGTTTATCTGCAGGCCTAATGACTTTTTTTTCACTGTATAGCCATATTGCACCAACTTTTAATAGATAATAACAAGAAACGTGACTGGGTTTTTATAGATTTAGGTCAACATGAAAATGTCAGCAAGGCAGAGGTGCTAGCAGAGTTAGAAAGCATTGCAGTAATGATCTGCAAGCCCACATAGTTCAAAGTGTTAGAGCAGACTTATCTCCTTCACAAGCACTTTATTTTTTAAATTGATTTCTTGTATCTTTATGGATTTCTTGAGTCAAGGTCAATGCTTTCATTCTGCAGCCAGGAATAGGCTAGACAATAAAAGTTGCAAAAATTAACTCATCTAAAAAAGATGCATGTCATTGAGATTTGAGAAGAATAGAAGTATCTTCAAGAAGTTGCTGAGTGTAAATATTATCCTTTGTTTATTCAGCTCTGCAGCATGGGGAAACTTGGAAAAGTAGTTTAAAGGTCACATTCTTGTATATCATATGTTTAAGCTTGTTGGTATATGGTCCAACTTTCACAGTAAATTCTGTGTGGACATGACTTAAGTGTAGAACATCTAATTTAGTCTTTAGAACAAAGCCCTCCAAAGGTCTAAGACTGTGTTTCATTTTTATGTTCTCAAGAGTTTCTTCTTGTTTCTCTTCATTCTAGTCCCAGGTTCTTCAATAAGGAATTCAGTGGAAGCAATCACCTGGGATGATATAATAATTTATTTTTTATTTAAATATGTGACGTATAAGGAGTGCAGCAGTTCCCAGGACCTGATTCTTAGCTCTCTGAAGCATCACTACCAACTTCCATGACACTTAGGAATATCTAAGAATAGATCCAGAAATGCAAGAAGTGTCAGAAGATGTAGACTTGTTTATAGCATGGTTACAAGGTATCAAAATTTGCAGTGCAATGAGCAGCATGAAAATTATATTTTTTAGCAAAGAATTCTGGAATAACAAGAACACTAAGGATTAATCTAAGGACTCATACTTGTAAGGATGAATCTTTATCAATGCTTACTAGTGAAAGGCAAATAAGTCTGACAAATTGCACTGATTATATTTTCAGTATGTGAACAAACTGACATTTTACCCTCACTACTTCTCTATTGTTCTATTTTCAGCTTCCCACAAGTTTCCACAGGAGAGAAATGAACTATTATGCACAGACTGGTGTAAGCTTACTTTTGTTATGGATAAAAAGAGTAAAGAAAATTCAGAAGTAGAATTAACAAGATGAATGGGATTCCAGTTTACTTGATTTTCACAAATTTACATCTCATCTGGCTAAAAAGAAAAAAAAATTCTAGTGATATCTATTTCAGAACTCATAGATAAAAAATTGCATTTCCTGGATTTATTGCCTCAACACAAAATTGCACGCTACATTTTTCTCTTAGTCAGTCCTCTCCTAATGCAACGTAGCACTTATCCATCTTCCTTAACTATAACTGTATGAAGTGTCCTCTTGATCCCAGTGGAACGTTTGAGCTTTTTCACATCTTTCTGGATCAAGGCATCTTTTACGCCAGCAATTATAGAGCTTTAAAGGAACTATTTAACAATTAACGTGACCTTGAAAATGCACCTAAACTTTTATAAAATGGAAGAACGCATTTAGATTTGGTGGTACTTCAAAACCCTCACAGATTCTCAAATCTGTGATATTCTGAAACAAGACACAAGCTCAGTCTCCCCTCTGATTACTCCGATAGGTTTTAGACAGTAGAAGTCACGTAAGAGAGAGATTCAATGTTACAAGAGGACATTAATGACCTGCTGTTGGCTACAGGGTTGAGGTGATACCACCCTTCCACAGATGTCCCCCTGTACGGGCTCATTTATTTAGGTATGTTGAACACAGAAGGACCTTCACAATAGCTTCATCTGGTCATGACTTTATTGAGGTTATATAAGTCAGAAAAAAATTGTGGAACTCAGAAGAATCCATTTGAGAGTTAAATGTTTCTCTAACAATAACAAGAAATGTTTCTCTAACAACAGCTCTAACAAAAGAACAACTTTTAGAGTTGTTCCACTAGTTCTGTTACTACACTAAGTAGTAGAAGAAAGCAGTTTTCTACTCTTGTTTTCCACACTAATGAAAATGGACTGTGCTTACCTTTAATGACTATGTTTCTGGGAACCACAGTGATGGTCCAAAGCTCAAAGCAGATGCTGAAAAGTCAGAAGAGTAGAAGAGACATTACTGCCCATGCCATCTGGTCTCATCAGAGACTTTTCCCTACTTAAATTACTGTGAATGATGTAAAATAAGGCTGTGCCTGGGACACCACATACACACTGTAAACACCTACAGATGCTAATTGAAAATGTGGCGAGAGGCACCAAGCTCCCGGTGTGGGCTTTCAGTGTCAGCTTGCAGTTTCCTCTCCATCTGCCTAAGGATTTGAGAACTTCCACACAAAAGACAATTGCAACTAAACTGCTCATAAAAATAGGGAATAATATCACACTTCAACTTCCATCCTTAAATACTACTACATTACAGAGAAACATTTTTTGTCATTGACGAGTTAATAGAGAAATATGAAAGGAAATAAATAGTCAAGTTTTGTCAATTAACTGATGGTGGAAGACATCTCAAGTTATTTGCATGACTTTCTGGTAACAGGGTAGACATAGCTACATGTTTTCAGTCAAGTGTTTCTATTTATCTCCAGATTATGGAAAATGTGCAGCTTTGTTTAAACTTCAATTGTATTAAATTTAATTTATCCTTAATATTATAAAATATAAGTGAGATAGGTACTTACAGTCCTATGACAATGGGATGTTGGTTGTATTCCCTGGATTTGAATTGTAGATTCAAAGAGTTACATTTTAAGTAAAAGGCATCATCTTAACATAATTTTCTAGAGATGTTAGTAAGTATCTTTCAACTTTAACTGAGAATACAAATCAATTTTAACTTCATATGTATTTTTTCATCTTAAGGCATCCTCTACACAGGAAAATAATACAGCATATACTTTGCAACTGCAAGTTTTCAAATATTATTTTAGAAATAATGTTCCCAGCATTCAGTTTCAGCTTAACTCCATTTAGGGAAAAAAAAAATCACCACAGCATTCAGGAGAGCTTGGAATTGCTATGTAATTTTCAGTTTATAGTGACTCAAAGACCCTGATTCCACTAGATCTATGCAGCTCTTACCCTTAAGTTTACTGAAACTGTCAGTTTTTCCATTAGCTGGATTTACATGTTATCGACTGTATTGAGAAGTACCTCAGCAAGCTGAGATTATTAAATTGTGCAGTGCTTATTGTGCATCCTTTGCCCTGGTCTGGACTATTCAGCCGCATTTCTGCTAAACAGGTCAAAAGTAGCACAATGCCTATGTTATACAATATTTCTGCTGAATAGAGCCTTAGTGAATTGACTAGGCTTCTATTTTAATCAAGAATCATGCACACAGTGCAAAAAAGAATATGTAGAACAGCTTCTGAATGATCTTGCTATCTGTCTCTTTGTATAAAGAAAAAGACCAATTTATAACTGTACAAGCCTGTTTGAAGATGATACAGATTTTTCTGATATTCCAGAATGCTGAATAACATCAATAAACAGCAGGGATTGGAGTAGGTCAACACATGATAGCAACAGTAATAATAGTAATAAATAATAAAAATAGTAATAAAAGCTGATGCACTTTTACTGTGATCCCTTTCTCCCTACCACAAGCAAATTTGTGTTGTACCACTAGAGATTCTGGCTGTGCAATTTATGCCAGATGAGGTTCACAATCAAGGAACAAAGAGACTTTCCAAAAGCTGAAAACTAAATGAAACTGTATATCTCAGGCCAAATCTGCCGAAATCAGAAATCTAGTACTATTGGTATATTCAGGTTGCTATTTTATAATTTTCACATTAGAACAAATGAATATAGTTTTGGAGCTCAAAAAAGGTGCTCCAGTGGTTTATGTTGTATAAAAATATTTATTCTTTTATCTAGGCACCTATACTATCTTCACCAGGCTAGTTAGAGCATCACTAATAATCTTTCTAAGGCTGCTGTTAAAAGATAATTCAGGACACCTGGGCTGGAATTTTGTCTGCGTGATTTTTGTGTGGGTTTTTTTTCATTCTGTGTTTTCAGCATGAATTTTGGTTTTGTGAATTTGTGTGATTGTGGCACAAAGAATGAAAGATTATTTACTACAAAGAGTCTCAAAGGTTTTCTTTTCTGTTATTCATTACCCTTCTTCTCATTGTTTTGAAAGCACTTCAGTGAAGATATTGTTAAATAACTAAAAGAGGGAGAAGTTTTTAAAGGCTCCATGAATATTTCAGAAAGAGAGTACATTAAAATATCCATATTAAACAAAATGAACAAACTGGTTTCACACTACCAACAAACCAGCTTTTCTGGGTTCCAATATTCAATTGAATGAAACTTGAAAATTTTTTTTTTTTCCCAATATCCTGCCAGGTCAGCTAGAAAACATGTAACGCTATGTTCTCTAGAAGCAGGGGATGGATATTTCTTTCCATATCATTTATTTATATTTGCTCATGAGTGCATCCTTAATGAATACATCTACAAAGTGCATTCAGAGCAAAATGAAGGTGAAAGCAAACATGAAATGAGAGCACTCCATCTCTTTCAGTTTCACGTCTAGGGAAATAACAACACATGAGCACTTACGCCTGCAATACGATGGCCAAGACAAATGTAAGGTATCTCCTGGAGCACTGAAACAAGTTGGAAAGAATTGATGCTCACAAAATGTAAGACAACTTGGTAATTAAAAAAGAAAAAAAAAAGGGTAGAAAGAGAGAGATTTGAGAGATTTTAGGCAATGTCAGACAATGAATGAGAGAACTGAGAAAATACAGAAGATACTCCAAACAGAAACTGTTCTCCTCTTGATGTTCACATAAGCAGTTCACAGTGCAGCCACAGCGTAGGTGGAGAAGCCGTATCCACCACAGAATTCCCAAATTGCCAGAAGACCTTCCGTCTATCCACCTTTTACCCTTCTCTGCTTTTTCACAATGTTAGTCTCATTTTAACCAACATTATCTCACTGCTTTCTTCAGCTCACCTCCTTATCCAAATTTATCTACCAACCCTGGTATCTTTCATACGACATACAGCTTGCTACCTCTTTGAGCCATGGAACATATTTTTATTTTGCATTCTCACAATGCCTGGCAAAACAGAGTTCAGCAGATTCAAGTAGATATTATTGCAAAAACTTTTGAGTCCTCTGCAAAGCATGAAGCACAATCAAATTAAATGCAGAGGGATACTGGGCAGGGAGCAGATGTTCTGTTCACATCATGTAAGGAATCTGTCACAACCTGGAGGGAAAGAAGAAGTCAGCAGGCTCCTTAATTTGTTCCTTCCATATATCTTGTAAAGTCCAAATTTAATTTGGAAACCTTATTTTGTGTCCTTTGGGGTTCTTATCTACCAGGCTAAAAAAAAAAAAAAAAAAAAAATTACCATCATTCAAGAATTTTAACAAGAAGTTGTACTTACTAAATTCAGTTTTCCCTTCCAACACAGCTCCTTTATGCCATTCTGCCACCTCAATATTTCCAAAGTCGCTAAACCCTTGCTGAATTACTTGAGGCACAGAAGAGAGTGTCACTTAAGTATTTCCACTTGAGCTATTCCTAAATTCTAGTAATGTCCATCATGGCGTCTCTTTGGCTCTTCTAGTTAATGGTGTTCAGCAAGGAGAGAAGGAAGGAAATTAAGGGGAGGGCCTGTCTCAGTACAAAAAGCCACAAAGATGCCTCACTGACTCTCTCTGTAGAGTTTTCATTGCAGAAAATTCCAAGAGCTCTTAACCTTGGAAGGTTAAATAATTTCATGTCACAGTTTAAAGAGCAGTTCGTACAGGCTAATGCTATACTTCTTATGCAAAACATTGTGATACAACTAGAGCTAACAGACACAAAATTGCATGTTTATGCCTAAAACCTGAATGTTTATTGGTCAAAGATGATTCAACTTAAGTCTTATATGCTAGAACAATGGCATTAAACAAGAATTAAGGTGAATGTTAAACAGACATTTGTTTGGCAATCCAACTGCCAACCGCTTGTCAGAGAGATTAGCTCTGACAGTGTTGTGCGTGGCTTGGCAGGGGGAATGGAAAGGTGATGTGGAAGGAAAAGATCTTTTCTTCATGTGATGATCATGCTTACATTCACGTAAAGATGTAAAGACTCGTTTCTGGGACAGAGGTCAAAAGGAGCAGGGCCTGGTTATTTGGTCTATCGGTTAGATTCATCCTTTTTCTGAGCAAGCTATCCTGCTACTTTGGTGGAGATTCAGCGTGCTGACTACTGTGCAAGAAACACAAACCTTTAGCTGCAGAGCTGAAAGAAAGGTCTTCAAGGCTGTAAATGTCTTGAAAAAGCAAAAAACTAATAAGTAACATATGCATGTTATACTTACAGTCCATCATCTTCAACGTGCTCATGATAGCATTAAAGGACTTTTATTTTTTTATTCTTTCACTCAGCTTATGGGAAGCCTCCCTTTCTTCAGCTTCCTTCACTTCACATACGTACCATGAAATCACTGCGTACGTCCAAAGAGGTGAAGAACATTCCTGCTTCAGGATCATTTGCTTATGTCCATACTAAATATCACTCCTGCCTGATTTCTTCTGCACTATCTCCCCTCTTCAGCATGATTTCCTTTGAAATGTGGCAAGGAAGGAGCCACAGCATGCTCCAGCAGAAATCCTGATCCAGGGGCCCAGTGCTGGGGTGACGTTGCAGGGCACACGTACCTGCAGTTTACACACAGCCAGCAGGACTGCTACTCAGAGGAAAAACTAAACTTTTTAGAAAGTAGTGATTAATAAAATAAAAATAATGATCTGACATGGGAAGATAGATGAGAGATTCAGTGTTTCTGACACTTTTTGTTCCTGACCTGGATTCATGGGACTTTAGAACAGATTCTCGACCAGGGAAGACTGCTCAGTGGGTTGAAGTTTCTCATCTTGGAGGAACTAATGTGAACGCACAGAAGTGGAAGCAGTGGCTATATCCCCTGCAGATGTCTACAGGCATCGCAAAACCACTCTGTAGTTCAGCACAATTGACAGCCCCATCTCACAAGAAAGCCAAAGTGAGAACAACAGGAGTGCTGTGGGTTGGGCTTGAGCTGCACCAGGTGAGCCGTAGAGAGGATTCTGCCGATATCCCATCTGTGTCATGCCAGTGTCCAGTCAGTGTCATACAGTTTTCCTCTTTAATGAGGGCCAAATTAATTCCTAACATACATATACGACACACCCTCTTTTGTATGAAGAAAAAAGTATGATTTCTACTTCATTAAGCTCTTGAACGCTTAGGAAAGGAAGCTTTCAGGTTCTGTTGCAAAGCTGTTGAGAAGGGTCATCTAGGAATATATGTGAATGATAGACAATGTTTAATTTCTCAGTTAATCACTGGTAGAAGACTCTCATGAGGTATTTTATTTGCTTATCTGCAACACTTTATTAAGAAGAGACAGCGCTTAAGACACAAAGCAAACAGATAAGAAAAACTATTTTCTAACCTACCGTCTTTTATTAAAAACAAAGAAAAGAGGAAAACTCCTATGGCAGAGTGAGCTGCTTGTTTTAATGACGTTGGAAAGATTATGCAGGAGTAATGGGAAAATTCAGTTTGCTTTGGATTATTTAAGAAATGATAGCTATTCTGTTACGTATTCAGTCCTCTGAAGCAGGGATTTAGAACTAGCATTGATTTTGTGCTGGGTAAGACAAAAGGTTTCTATCATAGGAACACAGAAGCTAACACATCAAAATAAAGAACAACAGTTCATCTAATTCAGTTTCTTCCCCAGTTCCCTGCTTCAGATGCTGATATAGCTCTGTAATTACAAGTAACTATATAACTCAATGAAAAAAAAAAAACGAACAATGAAATTTGAAAAAGATTTGAACAGTTCAGATGGGGATAAGGCTTGTGAACAGTATATTCTAGCCAGCTGTATTTTTTTGGAGAAAATACCTTCCTGATAATCTCTCCTCATCTTCTTGAAAATCAATTTAGCATCATCTGAAGTCATTATGTAATACAAACTGCAGCCATTTTAGAGAACTATCTGCAGGTATTTAATTCTGGAGCATCTGACTCAAAAACTCACATTTACTTAAAGGTGAGTCTCCCCATTTGCAGAGGACCAGGACAAAACATAACCTGAAAACTCTGATCTGAGAATTGAATGAAGTAGGATTTGAACTATTCCACAGGCTTTTTGTACAGGAGTGAATTTTGGCCATTGACACCATCTCACTCCATGCTGCGACAACTGTGCAGAGCTGTGGAAGAATGCAGTCCCTGTCCCAGACGGCTGATTTACCCCCTTTCACAGATGATTCTCAAAGCACATCAGTGTGAAAAGTGCCAATGTGCCCCATCCACAGGCAGG
This sequence comes from Nipponia nippon, assembly GCF_047370975.1. Lineage (NCBI taxonomy): Eukaryota > Metazoa > Chordata > Aves > Pelecaniformes > Threskiornithidae > Nipponia > Nipponia nippon. Next base: position 4,517,540 of record NW_028262369.1, read on the forward strand.
ATGAACTACCTCAGGTCTAGTAAGCCATGGGGAACTTGCAGATTGGATTGAATGCTTTCAAATCAGTAGAGCAGAGGATGCAGGTAAAGTCAAAGGGAGAGACGGGATTACAGAGCAAAGCTGCAAAGAGCCAAGAAGATGCCTCCTGGCTGGAGCACAGAGTCACCCTCAGGTGTGTCCTGGGTGAGTCCGACACACCTGGCAGACACCACAGGGGAAAGGGGATACAGCCCAGAACTATGAATGAGTGAGAAAGAGGCCAAGATGCAGGGAAAGTGTGAGGTGGGAGACATTTGTGTGACTGCCACTTCCAATCTGAGAACCTTGGCAGGAATGACAATGAGTAGGCTTGATTGCCCAAAACAGCACCTTATGCTGGCCAGGTAGGCCCTGCATAACCCAGTGAGTGAAGCAATCACTCCGGTGACCTATATTGGCTCTCTGCTCCTCTTGCTTTCTCCCTCCCAAGTGCAGAAATGGATTAAGCAAGGACTGTGCATGCAAGGATTACTTTAAATCAATAGATACTGGAGAAGAAAAAACCTATGGCCTTAAGTATGCTTACTGTTCTTCCCAGGCTCCAAGGTATGCATTCCTTCTCTTTATGTTAATTTGACAATTCAAAATGCATCAGCTGAAGTTGAGGCTTGTCTGATGCACCGTAAAACTGTCAGGTACAGGTACAGACTCTGACCTTGGCTTCCAGCTCCTGTGGAGAGAAAGGTGGGGGAGGCAGTGCTTTGGCTGGGAAGTGCAGCACACAAAAATACATGCCGGGTTTACTGCAAGGTCCTAAGGCACTCGATACACTGACTCAAAAGGTCCTAGTTATCATTGTTGTCACTCCACTGAACCTGTTGCTTCGCCCACATCTATTACATTGGATGGAATCCCAGAAGTAGTTTTATCTTAGTAGAAAGCATCATAGGATTAACAGTAGATGCAGATGCAGTAGGATCAAGGGGATGCAAAGTAGCAAAGAGAAGGTTTATCAGCCTAGACTGGTATAAATTGCAGCAAATGCAGTCATTTTGAAATAAGTATATAGACCAGCTACTAAAAATTAAACAAACACCGTGTTCACTTGTTTCTTGTCATAGAAAATTGTCATAGGGTATTGCAGATAATAAAAATAAGAGCATTCAAAAGGAGACTTCTGAAAGCTATGAATTGAGGTTGTCCATTGATGCTTATTAAACACAACAGAGCAGATACAACCTCTGGCTCAAGAAGTCCTTAAATTGCTGATTGGTAGAAGCAGGGGAGACTATAACAAGGAAAGCACAAGCGATATTTGCTTTATTTTTTTATGCTCTTTCCCTAAGCATCTGCAACTGCTGGCATTGTCAGAGCTCCAACCATGCACAAAGGAAGGAAAAAAAAAAAAAATTTCTCATGTTCTATTAGATCCAATTTTCAGTTAATCTGAGTGTAACATGGTAATTTGGTCTGACCTAATTCAGCCTTTCTTTAGAAGGAGAGCTGGTGAACATTTCTATTTGTGAAGTTTGGACCCTTTTTAAAGCTGTAAACTTTTTAGCAGTGTTGGTTGCTTCCATGCTGTTTCAGTAAAGACCATTCAGTTTTTGTCTTTTTGTTCCTATATTTTTCTCTGTCCTTTTCTGGCACAGAATAAAAGAGGGAAATTGTTAATTACAGATTTTTTTTCTATTTTTTTCCTTCTGACTCAGTACAATTTTGAAAAGCTAAACTTTTAAGTTACTGAAGGGTAAAAATAAAAATCTACTTCCTCCAACTGGAGTAATCCCAAAGTTTGATATTAATAATAATATTAGTATTTTAATATTAGAGAACAACCCAAGGTAAAAAAAGAAAAAGAAGTGACCAGCTTATAGGCACTTGTTCTATTTCACTGCACAATAAAAGATGAATGAGTGGAAAACATTTTTAAAGAAAATGTAATTCACTAAAATGACTAAAAAGCATTAGTTTTACTCCCAGGTCTGATAATCTAAAATACATCAATGGAAAAAAAAAAATTGGATCTGAAATCTGTTTTTCATTCCTAGCCATTTCTAGGCCAAAGAGACCACAATCACTACTTTTAAAGTAGCTTTGCACTTTCCTGGACCAGAATATATTTCTCTCGTCATGTCTGTATTCCCATCTAGCCAGGCACTTTATAAAAGTGGCTAATGCCACGCAAGCACTAGTACCAAAGCCAGCCCCAGTCCCAAAGAGCTTCCAAGCAAACTTAGGTTCAGTTAAACACATTTGTAAGGAGTAACGTGCGTGAATAAAGACTCAGCAATAGGAGTTTCTGCCAGAAATTCCTAATACTCTCTTTTTCTTGCTGGGAAAGGAACAGTTCTCTAGCCAAACCCCATCAGCACAGGTAGATACTAGTGCATCACAGATGTATAGCTGAGTTGACACGGGTGTTTTCACTAGTTTTCTTCAGTACTTTTGACTGCTACATAAAATCTGACCCATCTGCCCCTGCGTACAGCAGCTGCACTGAAAAGAACCGTCACTACTACAATACACAGGAAAAGATGCTCCCTTTGCTAGCTGAAAACATCTTTTCTTTTTCTTATGCTTCTTTCCTCTATCCAATCTCCCTCACCCCCACCTCCAATATTTCAATATTTAGAAAATAAGCCTTGAAATAGGCTGCTAAGGCTTTAAATTTAAAAAGCAGATGAATATGCCCGAAATGTTTCTCCAAAGCCACCACAAGATAGTAATACACACTGTTGAAAAAAGGTGTGTTTCCCAGAGCAGTAGTCTATGTTTTGTCCATCGCCCAAAGAACGGTTGTGGAACTACTGGTATGCCCTACAGAAATTGCAGTCCTGTCCAGAAACATATGTGCAATGGAAATCCTCATGTAATCTTTGCGCCTTTTTTTTTTTTTTTTTTCTTTCTTTTAATATTTAGTCCAAATGCTGCCCACCTGCACAGGGTAAATTTCATTCAGAAAAAATAAAGAGTTCCCGTAACTTTTTTCCTCTCTGGTGAAAGTTACTCCAGAAAATGAGGAAAAAAGCTTCTATCATCTCTTCTGCAGAACTAAGAAACAGTAAATGGATTGCATTCTTGTCTTTTTAAGAAGGCTGAGTAGTAATATTTAAACATACCTTTTTTACAGCATGTACATTAACAATTATTTTAATTCATAAACATTAGAAACCTCCCAACCCTTGTGGGAGTTAGTTTCCATCTTGTGTTTATGCAGGTTCCATCTCCTAATAATTTCATTTTATATTTAAATCAAAATACCATTTTCTTTCTTCAACAAAGAAAGAACCAATGATGTAAAATGTCAGCCTTTCCAAATACTAAGGAAATCCTGGCACTCATCAGCCACAGGAAACCTATTTTTAGGACTAAAGGTTTATAAAACTAAGGACGACTTTTGTCCTAGGTAAGTGCACAGTTTCTACTCGTGTGGGTGGATTTTTGGGGATGTATTTAACACACAGTAGATGAAAACCTAGTGCCTTGGCAAGGTATGACTATAATAAATGTTGTTCAATGCTTACAGGCTGAGTTGGACAAATTCAGTACAGGTGCAAAGCCTCTGGTTTCAGGAGGTTGCTTTCAGGATGAATTTTGCTCCAGTGGAATCCAAACCATTGCTCAGCAGCATTAAAAGGTCAGTGTTCTGGTCACTTTATTAATGGGGAAAACCACTGGCTTTCAAATAATGCAAGAGATTTGGTTTCTACTGATTTATAGCCCATTGGAATAATTTTAATTGGACTTTGCTGATTTTCTGCACTAATGGCTAGGCCTTTCTTAACAGTTTGTTTTTCCCTAAGCAGTGGAGCACTGAGAAAAATTACTTTAATGATAATGTAGGCAGAAAAATGCCCCTTGGTGGAATTAAAACATTGTTAATTATAGTCCCTTCTGGAAATACTTTGACAGATGCTTAGAAAATAATGGCCATGGATACCTTAAATCTGGATTTTAGCTATGTGATTTTTACATATAAATATTACCTTTAGAGGAAAAAATTGTTCCTGCAATGACTTTTTGAGGTAACTTTCCATTTTTGAACGTGTGGATTAAATCTTCGTGTGTGAGTGCTGGAATCACACACATCTCTGTTCCTTGACGAGATCGTTTTCTTGCGGCAGCGTCACATTCACCAGACATAGGATCACCCCCTCCATTTGCTCTCCCGGTTTCACCACTTCCCTCACTATCACACAATAGTCTTCTGGCCTCACTACACCCTACCTAATCTTCAGATCCTGTAACGTTAGCTGGAATGTGAGTTTAAAGTCATTTACACCAAAATAGCCAGTTACATGCATCTTTTTTCCCTGAACTTACTGAAGGAAAATCATGACCTGGGCAATCCCGGGAGCGGTGAGCGAGGCAGGGCGGCAGCCCCGGCATGGTGCCAGGACAAGCTGGACGGGCGGCCTCCGGGCCAGCGCTGCCTCACGTTCAGCCAGCTCAAAAATACGGGCAGAGGATTTAATGCCTGTGTACCCCTGTTTGCACTGCCACGATCTGATTTCAAATGCCCAGCTGCCATTTTGAAAAATCTACCCTACAGACCTAAAGGCCTACACATAGGCCTTAAAAAAACCCAACTACCTCCACTCTCCACATATTTGTTTTCTGTTTTTCCTGTCATATCACACTGTGTAGAAAATACAAAGATACACTTTCTCACATACAATCACAACTTCAGGGGACAAAAAAATGATGCAGGTTAGAAGCCTCCAACATTGAAACAGATAAGAGGTCTCTGCACAAGTTATTTAGGAGACAGAAGAAAGATTAAGGTATTAAAAGCCTTTTATCTAATCTGTCCCTTTGAAGGGCAAAACTGATGTCTATCAATAATTTAACATATATAATCTGTGACTAATTAGGACAAAAGGCCTAGGAGATTCCCACAGGCATGCCCTGGATCATGACTCTGTCACAGGGACTGCAAACTAATTTATTGATAATGCAAACGTGGATATCAGCAGGCACTACTGGCTTCGGTGTTAATAAAAACTGAGAATATTCTTTGTTTACTCTCATGACTGGGAGAAGTTTGCCCACAAACCAGGAAATACTATACTGGGAAGATGAGCTGGGATCCCAAGCCACAGGGCTAAAGCTTCTTATCTGCACACAGAACAGGCAGGGGAGAAATTGGAAGAAAGAAGCCAAGTTTTGATCTCCATGGTTCAAGCATAAGCCTGGAGTCACTAATCTGAGCAATTAGTATAATCCTACTTCTAACATCAGGGCAGGAATCCTCCATTCGGGGGGAAGAAAAGAAAAAAAGAAGGAGGATTTGTAAACTAGCAGCTGGTACTTAAATGAGTGGACACGATGTCTCTTTTTTCACCTTTAACAAAATCAGTAGACAAGAGATGCAAGAGAAAGGTGTATGCTTTACGCTTTGACTTAAAAAAAATATTTTAAGAATATCACTTGTTTTTAATTCATCATATATGCCATTTGTTTTAGCTTTTTGAACTCGGTTTCTTTTCCTCTTTTTCACAAGGCAAGAGTAACAAAACTCAACAGTTAATGAGCTTCAAAGTTGAAGCCCAGTTGCTTTGGAAAAAAAATCTGGAGGGCTGACAATGATGAACTTGGCAAAAAAAAAACCCATCTTTTTTTGCCAAAGGACCACAGAGCAGAGAGAAAATTCTGTCACCAACAATTGCCATTCTGGCCTGTTTGGAAGGCACCTGCTGCTATGCCCATGCTGTCAGCAGACATGCTAATCTCACCCCTTGGAACACCACCTCTGCAAAATACCTGCTACAGCAAGACCAAACAGATGGGTTTGTCAAGAAAAGCTAGCTGCTGAAGGAAATCCACCTCATAGCTTTGTGAAATCCTGCCATCATATTGGAACAGCTTCAGTGAGTCAGGGCTGATTTAAATGTTACCGCTGCCTCTCTGCTCCTGCCTGTCTTCTGCAGAAAGGACAGCAGTTTGTGACACGTCTGCATTTTCTTCAATGAAGTCCTGAAATACTGTTCTCCCCTTCTGTCTGTCCCCCCAAATCAAGTCTAGTACATTATCTAGGATCATGTTCTATCACTGCCCCCAGTTATTGGTCATTACCTATTTGCTTACTGGAAAACAACCAAGGTTGGAGCTATTCCCTTCCCAAATGGCACCAGCCAATGAATTCATTTACTTCCATGAATCCTGCATGAAGTACTAGTCCCGTCCTCCTCATGTTCTCAGTGCTGTCTCATTACCACTCGGGGTTGGCCAGTGTCCTCCCAAATGGTAACTCAGAAGTGCTCGAAATTGCTTTGTGCCAGAGAAGGGTAAAGTTTTAGCAGTGATGGGACTGAAGAGGAGAATTTATGGAAGTATGAGAAATTCCTTGTCTAAATTTGTAATTCCTGTTCACTTTATCTCTAAATTTAGCACAGCTTATTAGAAAGGCAGATCATAATACCTTTCCCCCACTAAAAAAAAATATCAAAACCAAACCCCCAAATAATCAGAGAACTAAACAACCCATATTGGTATCCTGTCAGCCATGGCCTTTTTCTAGAAAAACTAGCAAAAAAGTTATTTTGGCAAAAAATTCTATTCACCTTCCACTGAAACTGTTTAATGTCACTGAAAATGACAACTCTGCTCAGCATCATTGCATTCACTTTTAATGACCACTCTCCAGGCTTTACTACATCTTCTACTCTATTGGCTTATGGCCATTTCAAATATTATGTCCTTGAGCAACAATTTTCTGCTTTCCCATTTTTTCCCTCAAGCACAATAAAGGCTTTCATGGCATTAAGTGCACAGAGATTTAGCTGCATAATCCCCATTGATATTATTTGAGGAGAAAAGTCAAAATTAGAGTCAAAATCCAACCCACGTTATACCTATATTTTTTTCTGACATATATAATGAAGAGTACAGTACACTGAGCAAGGGGTGTTTTTATCCAGAACTTTCCCTGCATATGATAAAGGGAAGCTCTATGTGTGCATAATGCACTTTGTCTCTAATATAAGGTGTTTGTTTTTTAAAAAAAAATTCCATTAAGTCAAATCTCAGTATTATTTCTAAAGGAGTTTATTCTCATCTAGTAAAAAATGAATTGTAAAATGAGATCATTATTAAATTCCATATATATTTACAAAAACAAGTACTTTAAAATAATAATCTGGAAGAATTCTGGTGTTATACCGAGGATGTCACTATGCCCTAAGGTTAAAACATGCACCTTATGTAAGAGACTTACAGGAATTCAGTCTTCCCAGGGCCTGCTCAAGCATTTAAACAAGTGTAGCAACCTTTTGTGCATCAAGAGTCAAACTTATCACCAGTGTTATTCCTTCGAGAACACAGTGGGACCAGTCCTGGAATTTGTTGCTGCCCCTTTTTTTGGACATCAGAGAAAGAGTCATGACAACAACATTTCTTAAGGGCTCCCCACGTCTGTTGTATAGTGTCTGTACAGGGAGGAATCTAGGTTCTATTAAGGCTTGGAAATATTAATGAAAATTTCCAGGAATGCCAGGCTGAAGTTTTTTGCTAAATATGCAAAGCGCTGGAAATCAATAGGTTCGTACCTCCCATTAGCTAGTAAATCATTTGACTCCAGACCTGCAAACACAAATAACTCCCTTGCTAATCTTTAAAAATGTCTTCATTGTAGAAAACCTGCATTTATTCATGATATATTGTAAAGATTTTTAATTATATCTGTACCCATCATAATTACAATGCCTCATTATATGATTATACAGGTTCCTATTCATTATGAAAATGCAATTAAGAAAATGAAAGAAGAAGAACATCACATACACCTTCCAAAACCCTGGAAAATAGCTACTGAGAAGGCCTAACTGTGCTGGCTTTACTTGCACAAGTCATCTCACAGTAGAGTAACACAAGCTTCGGGACAAAACAGGCATTAGGTGTGACAATATCTCTGTGGCTCTCTATGTGCTATGTACCAGTGAAGTTAAACAGAACATCATTGTATGGTTCTTCTGTTGCACTCCTGCTTGGTATCATCTTGCTAAATTGTTTCCTGTAGCACATTTATCAGGTAATTTCTTGACTTAATGAAGATTTGGTAGAGATGGGCAAAACAATTTCTCTTGACAGTAACAGCTACACCCTGCCAGCAGGTCTGTAGAAATACACCATCATTTGCTGTTACCCAAAAGATTTTCATTCTACTTTTGGAGGGGAAAAAAACCCAAAAAAACCCAAAAAACCAAAACAAAACCAAAACACCACAAACTTTTGTCTTTCAACACTGAGCTTTCAATTTTGGCAACAGCCAAGATGTTTTCTGCTATCGTGCTATTTCTCTGCTACCTAATGGAATATTGATCTTTCTAAGCAAGTGTAAAGCAATCAATACACTACAAAGAAGAGGGGAAATAGGTAAGATGAACCATCTCCTTGTTCTTTTCATACATAATTGGAACACAGAGAAGTGAACTGAAACCAACAAACCAGAAATTTTTGGATACTAAACATCTTTTGTGGGGTCTCCACTCCAAGGCAAAGTTTTGGCACACACCATGTTTGACCTGATGTAGAGATACCTGGTGTAAGGGTTTAGTTGCACTGGACTCGCAAGCTTGAGCTCCCAGACTGTGGGACTGGCTGAATAGAGCCAACAGTTTAATCTATGGTACAATTTTCCTGGTATGTATTCATGAGTTTCCTTTGTTTTATTTTTGTAATAAAAATACAGGAGTACATAGTGTGCATCTGACCAGGAATTTGGAAGTATCTCTGTGCATCTAGAAATAGCCTCCAGTAGGTACCAGCTAGAGTTAAGTGGGATGAATTTGGTCACACCAACTTTTATCTTTCTGAAGTGACATTAAATCAAGAACCTATCTTTACTTCCTATGTCAAGTGAAGGTTCAAAGTTAGATACCATTTTTCAAGAGAAAGATCTACCAACTGGGGGAAGCCAGCAGAAGGCCACCAGGACGTTTGGGGGCTGGAGTACAGCACTCATCCTCCAAGTAGAGGCTGAGAGGACTGCATTTGTTCATCCTAGAGAAGAGAAGCCTTCAGAGGAGATCTTACTACTGTCTTCAACTTCCTAAAGGAGGGATAACAAAGAAGACAAAGCCAGAGTCTTCTCAAAGATGTGCAGAGAAAGCAAGAGGCAACAGTCACAAACTACAACAAAGGAAATTCCACCTAGATATAAGTAAAATATTTTTCATGGTGAGCGTGTTTAAGTGCTGGGACTGGCTGCCAAGAGAGGCTGGCTGGGAAATCTCCATCACTGGAGATATTAAAAAGTTTACCAGACAATGTCCTGAGATACCCAAACATTGAAATTACGCCTGCTTTGAGCAGTTGGACTAGAGGCTTCCACAGGCTCCTTCAAATGCATATTATTTTATGGTTCCCTATTCCTTAAGTAAAAAAATTCCTTGTACTTTTATTTATACTGCAAGAAGACCATTATCAAATGGATTTCCAAAGCCAGGCTGTTATTCTAATAGCTCTGCCTACATTTTTTCTAGTCACACTAAAATCAAAATGGATCTCTTAATGAGGAAGAGCTACAAAGGTCACTCATTACACTTGTGGCATTGACCTATTTTCAGCAATTTCTTGTCAGCACAGCCAACCACATCAGAGTTTTTACATAAATATTCTTCCTCTCTTTCTAGAGAACCATTAACAAAAAAAAAAAATCTACATCCAATTTCTGCCAACCATTAACAAAGTCATCATCTAACATTACAGGTGATCATCAGAGTACAGAGTAGCTGGAGTACGAGCAGCCCTGTTAAGAAGATACTAAACATGTTTTTTTCTAAATTTATAACCTAAGTTCATGTCAGATACAGTGCTGTCATTCTCCTTACCTCAGAATTCATGCCCCTTTCTCTGGTGTGCAGTCTTTGTAGCCATTCTTCCACATAATTTGTATCAGAAATAGTGTGGCCAGCAGGACTAGGGAAGTGATCGTCCACCCACACTTGGCACTGGTGAGGCCGCACCTCGAGTACTGTGTTCAGTTTTGGGCCCCTCACTACAAGAAGGACATCGAGGTGCTGGAGCGTGGCGAGAGAAGGGCAACGAAGCTGGGGAAGTGTCTAGAGCACAAGTCTTACGAAGAATGGCTGTAGCCAGGTGGGGGTCGGTCTCTTCTCCCAAGTAACAAGTAATAGGATGAGAGGAAACAGCCTCAAGCTGTGCCAGGGCAGGTTTAGGTTAGACATTAGGAAAAACTTCTTCACCGAAAGGGTAGTCAGGCACTGGAACAGGCTGCCCCGGGAAGTGGTTGAGTCCCCATCCCTGAAGGTATTTAAAAGACAGGGAGATGTGCTGCTTAGGGACATGGTTTAGTGGTGGACTTGGCAGTGCAAGGTTAACAGTTGGACTTGATGATCTTAAGGGTCTTTTCCAACCTAAAGGATTCAATGATTCTATTCTACGAAATCTGCTTAGTAGTGGAAATAATTTAGCTTAATTTGCTGTAGTCCAGATGCAACGTGCAGAGACAAGAGTCGCAGAAGTGGTATTTGGCATCTCAGGGCAACATTTTGCTTTTCTGAGAATTGCTCTGACAGTGTGTGCCCCTACATTGCCTCCTCAGTCTCCAGAGCATCTGTGAAACAGCAGGTCCATGGCATTCTTCTGGTACCAGTGACTTAAACTGCGTAACCTGGAGGTATTGTGTGTGTGTTTGTACGGTCCCTAGAAAACTGGGAACTGAAGCTGTGCTATCACAAAGTATATGCCCCCAGTCCTGTGAAAGCATCAGGGCTCTGACAATGGGTTTGCAGGCAATGATAACTTGGGACTTCCCAAGGTTCCAATTCACTTTCATTTATATCACAAATAAAAATCCATGAATCCCTGCTCTAATTTGAAGCTGGGATTAGCTTCTAATGATAAAATACCTTTTTTAATTTCTATGACATAATTATCACCACAGACTTTTTCATTAAGATTTCTTATCTTGTCCATTATTTGATTTTTTTTTTCCTTAAAGCTAGTTAAAGACACGCCATTCACTAGGTAGGGTGGGAAGAATCACTCTTGTGAAAATGCAAGTTCACCTTGAGCTTTTGCAGGATATTCCATTTGGCTGGCTTTGCTGATTTTTCTTACCTGTTGCCCATGGCTCTAGGTCATGTCATAAAGGAATCTTTTCACAGAGAAAAAAAATCTTCTCTCTCAGTGTACAAATTACTTCAGATTGGGTCACACTCAGCTTGGAAAGGGTTAGGACACTGCTCAAGAGCAGGATCTTGGATATGACACAGCAGAGTCTGAGCAGCTGATGAAGGCGTGGACCAGGGGGTCTGTGGAGACATCCTTTTTCCTCCCAAACACCAAAAGAGTCAGGGTATGCTCGAGTGCCACAGGATTGCAGCAGCACTAGAAAAAAAATTGCAGGGAATTGGCAAGAGGCAGGCAATGAAGGCAAAACAAAAAGAAAAACAACGTAGAAGATATTTAAATAAAAGAGGAAAACCTGAGAAAGACAAACTAAAGAGTGGAAGAGCACGGTGGAGGAAAAAACTTACCTACGTGCAATAGTGCATATACATATATATTACAAGATTAAGCCCTGGGACATTTGTGTAGGAGTCTCAGAATATTTAAAACAACTCCTGTTGTGCAGCTCTGAACACGGCTGCTGGTCGGAGCTTTAAAGACCACCTTTCACTTGTCTTGACTGAGAGGTCTTCAGCCCTTAAAAAAAATCCCAGCCTTCATTTTCTTAATTCTTGTCAAAGAACAAAGAAAAAACACAAATAGCAACTTTGTCCATGTAATTAAGCTCTGCTTTAGGAGGTCCTCTCAAGTAGGTTCAAAATGTCCTTTCTTGGCCTGTCAGCTAACATTTGTGCTTGCTATGAACATACATGGGATCTTGCGGTGCTGGTCACCTGTGAGAGGAAACCTACCTTACTGCTGGGGCCTTCGCATAGAGTAACATTTCCTAATATGAGCTTTACTAATTGTAGATGTTCTTTATGCAAATAAAACAATTAAATGTTGCATATTAAGACATATTAATTCTTTTCTTTCTAATCTACCTCAACTGTGTTACTTCCACTACATACCAAGTCAATCCCACAATACTACAGACAGCAAGACCAATCAAGTTGAAATGAACCTCCCTCATGCCTGTCCTCTTTCTGTCCATGTTGGCCAGAGGAGCACAGAAATTGCCCCTAATTATAAACTGAGGTAATTTCTCTGCTTGATCAGGACAGCGCCAATGGTGTTTCTCTGCATTAAAAACCAATGGAGGATGGTTCACTTGGGACTGGATGCACCTGCTTATAGTCCTCAATTCCCTTGGACTTCTAAATTAACAAAAGAGTTCCATTAAGCTCTTATGAGTCTTTGCAAATCCAGCTTGAGCACTGAGATAACTCCCCCCTCTTTACATATTTACTGTGCCTAAACTTCATCGGGGTAATGATTATTTGCCCAAAATGCTGTGCATGTAAGGGAGACACAAAACAACTGTGTACACTGGATAACATAAAGAGAGAGGAATTCCCACCTCGAGTTCACTTCACATACTACTAGTGGCTCTTCAGAATAATCCATAAATTAAACTTTGTTGTAAGCAGCCCTTACCTAATGCTTGAGTAGTGTCAATTTAGCTGAATTGGAAGATTTAAATACCAAGGGAACTATACAGCAAATGAATGGATCTAAAATGAATAATTAGACTCAGGACTATTAAAATAAATTCATAATGTTAGCATTTTTAAAACATTACCCCTGAGTATACATAGAAAATTACTCAAGCCAACAAAAAATGGAAATTTAATATTTCTGTGAATTGACCCAAGGAATCAATATCCATTTCCCAAGTTTAAAGGAAAATTCCTCCATGAAAGAGATAAAAAGAGGGTATGAAAAGCTCTCAAAAACATTATTTAGCGACATGTACAATAGCCAGTGCAAGTTCTGATGCAGCTCCTGGAGCACAAATCTTTCCTATTAATACAAAAGGACTAGGACTAGCCCCCGTGTTAGGAGCATTAGCAGGTAAGAATCAGCCACAGAAAATTAGCATGGAAAACAAATTTAACAATAACTGTACTACAAAACGTGATCCTGATATCAATAGGAGGCATCTTATTTTTCTCTCCCCTTATGTGTTGAAAAGGAACTGGGAACGACGCTCCACTGAGAGCTGGGATCAAACCATGCAAGGAAATGCAGCAGTTAAGAGAGAAACAAAGCTCTTCATTGAGTTCATAACATGCAGTCAAAGGGAGAAAGAATTGGAAACCAGAAGCTGATGAACATCAACCATAAAGGTGCCTATTTTTTTCTGAAAACATCTTTTGCCTTGCTTCTTTCTAAGTACTGCCACAATCCATGTGCATTCAATCCCTCAGACACCTACAGGCCCAAAGTTCTTGGCTAATTACAAGAAGCTGAAAACAGGACCCTTCCTGCAGAGAATAACAATTTGAAATAAAATAAAAAGAAACAACTAGACTCTGGTCAGCCACTTACATCGTTCCCTCCATTTCTTTCTGCACATTACCCCATTATTCTGATAGATATCACGGAGTTTGTGCCATATTAATAAAAGGGATGAGAGACCATTTTGATATTCTTCAGATGAATGATTTACAACACAAGATGAAGGAATGAGATCACCTTATCTCCGTCTTTCGAAAGATGTTGAGTGTAGAACTGGCTGAAATTAAGTTCTGATTTTTTGCTTCTAATCAGATGACTGCAAATCACCACAAATCCTTCCAGTCTCTAGGGTATTTTCAATATGGCAAATATGATTTTAAATTTCTTTGATCAGAAGAGGCAGCAATAGTTGTTTCAAATTGCCTTTTAATTCTTATATATCTGTGATGGGGAATAAGCTAAAGGAATCTCAAAAAGACAAAAGAGAAAAAATTCCACTGGGCAATTACCTTGAGATTCCATTTTGATATCAGTTTACGTACGCCAAATTGAGATCATAGGTTTTCACAGAAGTAAGATCCATCTGACGAAGAGGCAAAGAAACCTATTCAAGAACAATGAAGAAATAAATGGTAAAAAGTGAGAAGAATTAATATTTCTCAGTAATGGAAATGCTGGCAAGAAGTGGAAATAGTGGACACAGTCCTCATCCAGGAAAGCAGAGACACATGGTTAATTTTAATTTTAACCTCATTTGAGACTGGAGCACGTGATTCACTGCCTCATTTAGTTCAAAATTCAAATTAAGCATGTGCTTAAGTGTTTTGCTGGACTGAGGCCATATACAAGAGTACACTGTTGCCACAGGTTGATTCAGAATTGAAAAGTCAAAGCTTTAAGATAAAATACCTGGATTTTTTTTATTTATTTGTTTATTTTTAATGCAGGAACACACTGGTAGCAGGGAAAGCTACAGCAATTATACAGTTCCTTTTGGGAAACAAATGCAAAATAAACAAAAATTCCCAGAAAACTTAGCAGAAGAAATTAATCTAGAAAATTTCAGAACTTCGAGAAAGAAAACCTGCTTTTAAAGATTGATTACACTGTCCTATGTCTGTGTGCATTGTGGCCACCAGCCTTATGTATTTTTCCCCCATTCTACAGTATATGGTTCACAGTCTACTCTGTAGTGAGGTACAGCTGAGAAAGAAGCTGCTATGAATATCCCAATACAGCAATTTGGAACACAATTTCTGGCTGACTTACCTCCTGGTTATCCCTTAGCCATAGCCTGAGCAGAGACATAATCCCTCCGCATGCTCAGGGAAATGTCATTTCTAATGTCACCTCTCAAGCGCTGGAGCCAAAATGCCTTTCAATGCCCAATAAATTCTCCAGGTGAATGCAGAGAAAAAAAGGGAGCCACAATTCTGTCTTTTCCTTACACTAAGTGATTTGTTACCTGTGAGTGCAGAACAGAGCAGGCACAGCAGCAACTAAGTGAAGGAAACATGCCTACCACTGTTCTCGGTCCCCACGCTGTTTTGTTGCAGCACCATAGCTCCTGTTCAGGTCTTAAGGAGCTCTGGAGTTGCCCAACATAGGAAACTGTGTCCCATCACAAGAGGGCTTGAAGTAGGCACACCAGACAACTAAAGCTCTTTTTACCATCTTGTCTCTCTCCTACTCTTCTTCAGACAGGCAAGGACAACCTACTGCATTGAATATTTTATTAACATTACAGCAGGTCACTAACTGCACTGGTGTGTAACGCTCTGGCATCGTACAATGTAGAGAAAGAAACTGAGCTTAGTTTTTAGAATAAGTACTATGCTTATCTCAGCGGATGACTTCTTTCCTCA
Source organism: Nipponia nippon (assembly GCF_047370975.1). Classification (NCBI taxonomy): domain Eukaryota; kingdom Metazoa; phylum Chordata; class Aves; order Pelecaniformes; family Threskiornithidae; genus Nipponia; species Nipponia nippon. The sequence goes on from NW_028262369.1 coordinate 4,532,761, forward strand.
AGAAAATCAGAGGAAAACTAAAAGAAAAGAGACCATCTGTGATTGATGCTGAGGAACCAGAACTGCTAGAGAGAGTATCTTAAGGTCATCTGGGGCTTTCATTTAAGCATCCATCTCAACTATTGAATTCTACCTTCACAATAATTAGGCCCAGAAGATTCTGGCCTGCCAGGGATTTTTGAGCCTGGCCGTATCAAACTGTAGAAATATGATGTTGATATGGTGCTAAGTGTCTGACTATAGTCCCAAAAAGGAAAAAGTCTTGAGTTCCTAAGAAAGCAGTTAAAGAAAAGAAATTAAAAAGAAACTCGCCAAAACGGACGTCTACCTGAAAGCAAAATTAAACTTCCTTTCTCTTTACGGGCCATGGTTTTGTCCTAGAAACTGTGTAATAAATTATGTCTCTGGGAAATATGTGGTATAAAAAGAATCGCAGCCATTATTGCAAGTGAAATTGCAGAGACTTATCTGTCACTGGGCTCTTCTACCACCTCCCAGCTAACAAAAGACAGACCTGTGTGTCTGCTTGCTTTAAACTTATCAGCCTTCTTCCACAAAACATATAAACACAACTGTAAATCAGCATTACCAACATATGTTTACATGCATTTGACTGTAAATAAGGCATGCTTTTGTGCTTTACTGAACAGAGATCTATGGAAACAGACAGTTAAAAGCTTTCTAAGATGCTGATCTGTATTGTCTGGCTTTGAGAAAGTGCAGTTCCCATGGACACTGTATGTTGTCACCCTCCCTCCAATATTTTGCAGGGTCTTATTCCCTTCTCCTCCTTGGTCACACAAGTACGAGAACACTGTCAGTCTTACTAAAGCATCAGCACCTCTACTGGTAAGAATGGTGCTTTGATCACGCTAATAATTCAGATGGCTCATTCTTAACAGAACAACTGATTGTCACTCCTTTCACGTATGTTCAGGGTGAAGCTGTATGTCAGAGGCTTGCAGGCTTGAAACTCTACCTCTGTCCAAGGACTGAGGAGATGGAGACACTTCCTTCCACTGGAAGGAAGGCTTGGAGAGTCTCCTCTGGCTGTCTCATCTTCATCCCATGCTGCAATGGGCCGGTGGCCGGCTTTGTCAGGACAGCTTTGTACCCCAGGCTATCTGCCTGCGCTCCAACCTTCTCCTGCAACTGCCATTTCCTGCGCTCAATGGTAACAGAAATCCGTGACTCTCACACAGTGCTTGTTACTGGTAGCTCTTAGCTACTCTTTCACAAAGGAAGTGTGATGTATTTTAGATGTAAGGAAGCTGAGTAACAGAGATGTGAGATGAGTCATTTAAGGTACCTTAGAGATGACAGGCAGGGCCAGGGAGATATCTCAGTGCTCTGTTAGCAACGTTATGCTGAAAGAATTCAGTGTGTATGTATGTCAGAATAGAAGTTTTGCCTATCGGCAAATGTCAGGATAAAAGTATTAGCATTATTTAATACCCATGGCACAAGGATTCCCATTTACATTACTACTCCTACCAATAGCATTATGGCTTAGCCCTTGAGTAGTTCTTACCTTGAGAACATCCTTTGAAGGGTCACATTGCACAGCCTGCAGCAGAAGGACAGGATCTGTCTGGACTGGAAGTGGTTGCACAAAGACACGGGACTGGAGCCCTGGTTCTGCTCATCTAATACGCCAGCTGGAGCAGCTTCATTAGCACAGGAGGGGAATCCTCACCTTGCCTCTTTGCCTTCCCACACTCATGCAACACCACAGGTGAGATGAAATTATGGGTTAAAATCCCTCTTTAAAGGCCAGTTGGGTTCCTGCAGCAATGGTTACTATACATAGTTCCAAAGCCCTGATGCTCACAGACTTCTAGAAAGAAAAAGACTTGTTTACAGAAATCAGCTGGATTTCCTTATCAATAAGGTAAAATGTCCGATAGTTCTTTGTTAGCATTTACTGTCTCAGTTTCCCTTTCAACAGCTTGAAAGAGCTTCTATTGAAAAAGACAACAGCTGAATGCTGCACGTAACCGAATGCCAGGGCTGTAAAGAAAAACAAACGTGGATTCTTTTTTAATGAGTTTCCTTACCAAGCCTTTGTGCCACTGCATGTTTGTTGATGGACTGCTCAGTGAGGAACTCGTTATGCATATAAATGGGCAGAGAGAAAATTTACTTGTGAATTTGTTTTGATGCCTTAATTTTCCGTATAGAAGGGCTTGCTGCAAAATTGGAGATAAATATTATTGTATTTTTGTGCAAGCATCTCTTATGGTCCAGAGTAGATTTTTTGATCACGATAAAGGGAAAAGAGGCAAGACATACCTACTGAAAAATTAGCAGGACTGCAACTGCCCTTGCCTGACCTACAGCTTCCATTTCTCTTGTTAAACTGTCCTGTTTTAAATGTTCATTAGGCCAGAAACAGTGGTCAATCTATGCCTGATATTCAGGGTACCCATCTGTCACGGGTGCTTTAAAACCCAAGTCAACGATCTTTGTGTGAGCCAAGGTCTTAGCAGGCCAAGTAAGAGCTGCCAACTGGTGGCTGTTTTGTGAAGGTTTGCTTTCACTCTTTATTAACAGTTCTGGAAGTTCTAGACAAGTTTCATTTTCATAAATTGAAAACTTACTTTCAAACCCTTTTTTTTTTTAGGACACACTTTACCTTCATGAAAAGTTCTCATAAAATTCTTGCCAGTCCTAAAATTAGACATCTCAGATTGAGAGAAAGTAAGATTTCCTTATTCTAGTGGACATTATCATTCAAGAGTAATTACTTCAGGGGAGCTCCCTGCCCCTCTCCTAAAGATTCCACCATTTTGGAAAAAACTGCCTGGTTAATGCCTCTCCCTCCTTGGAATTTTTGCAAGATGTTTTCCAATTAACAAATCTCCTTTATACAGCACTGCCTCTTTCTCATTGCCTCTTTCTACAAACAACCATATTTCTGTTTATCTGCTTCTCTCTTTCTACCTGTGCTGTAATTTCCTGTCTTCCACTCACTCTCCTCCCACCTGCACCATTTCATCAAAGCACTTAAACATATGCACAAGCAACAGCCTATTAAAGCATGTGTTTAAGTGCCATGACTAGGCGGATGGAGTGCTGAACTGAGGTGCAGGACAGATTCCGACCCCCATAAATGTCTGTTTGTATTAATTTGTTAGTCCCCAGGAACCTCATAAGGTTCCAAATGGGCTTCAGAAGCACCTGTTGAGATCCCAAGGAAACACTAGGGACTTCTTCAACCTCCAGGCATTACTCTAAGGACTTAATGAACTGAAAACACTTGCACTGCTAATGAAAGTTGCTGGTTTTTCTTCCCCTTTCATTAAATATGAGGCATTTATGAGAAAACTATGTCAGAAATTGAATTTTTAAATTTTTAATTATGTGGTTTACTCTTTAGATTATCTCAAGGATGGAAATTGAGTCTTGTATGGCCCAGGTGTTATTTTAAATGTACAATGGAACAGCATATTTGTGCACAAATTGTGAAACAAAAGTCATGAGGGACCTTGGCAGTCTCATCCCTTTTTATAAATCGTCCTTTCTATTTTGGAGACGGCCTGGATGTGGTCACCAGGGGAGATAAATCACCACAGCCTGCAGAAGTTACTGGTACACTATTGGTTTAAGCTCACCTGAGAATTTGGCTCTCAGCATCTACTGTGCTTATGATTAGATACACTCCTTCCATCTGATACACTAGTCTTAATCCCCATATCTTGAAAAATAATGTGATTGAGCAGTTAACATTTGCAAAGGCTTGACAAGGTGGGGATTGAGAAAGGAAATGCTGAACTGGGCATAAAAGATCAGCAGCATCCACCCTCTTAACCTATAATTTCTCTTATACAGGACTGACCTCTTAAGTCTGTATGGCGTTATCTGACTTAAATGCACGTATGCTAGCTTTGTGATTTGTAAACATGAATTAATGTTCAACATATACTCAGAAAACATAATTATATAGCTAATCTAAGTCACATTTATAGTTAGGCCACTGGTGTAGAAACAGTAGAGAGAGGCAAATGACATGCAAAATAATGCTGTGGGCAAAGCAAACTTGAACAATCTGAAAAGGGAGAAAGAAAGAGATAATTATCTAAATGGAACATAACAGCCATTTGTTAAACATTCACAGCTTGATCTAAACACCACTGAAGTTAATGGATCCCCCTCAACTTCAGTGAGTTTTGAATTAAGCTTTTAAACATTAGGAATAGAAATAATAGAGGGTTTTGTGTTTTGGTTTGGGTTTTTTTAGCATTACACACTGAAATTCTGCAATAGAAAGTACATGAAGTAGCAGCTCCTCTTCCCTGTCATTTCTTCCCTCAGCCTCCCTCAGCATTGCCTGACTCTGGGACTCTGCTAGTACTTATCAGGAGAGTTAGTGTCCTCAAAAAGAACCAGGTTCTGTGACCTGGTCACTTTATCAAGTAGCTTAAAGAAAATTAAAGTAGTTGCCTTCATTAAGGCAACTGATATTTACCAGTTACTTCAGACGAATTTAACTGCACATGACTACCATCTCAGTGGCACTGGGTTCCAATACCTTGGAAAACTGTCACAAAATTAAGATTTCATGTAAAACCCAAAGTGTTGTAATTGAAGTGATAGCAGAGAGACTTTTCTAGGCACATATCAGAAAGGTATACTTTCTACTTTGGCATGTCAGAGCAATGGGCTGATTTGGTGAAATTACAATTCCCATCATGCTGGGATGAGTAAATAAAAGTTTGTTATTGTTGACTCTCCTTTGAATGAAATGTGTGACCTACAACAGTTCTGCCCAGTCTTTAGATTAAACTTGGGTAAAGCACAGCTCCAGATGTGTGTCTGCAAAGCTATATGCATTAGCTAACTCTTGAGAAGAAATATTTGTGCCACATTCAGAGCACGTCACCGGAGACTGAATCACCTAGAGCATTCACCAGGTACTCCCAGACTAAAAGCCAGATACTTCAGATGGCTGCACTGCACTTTACAGTGAAAAAACTGTATGTGTTTTTTTAGCAACATTTATAGCAGGAACAATTGATCTATAGGGGGGAAAAACACTTGAAAATAGTTCTAATTACATGCAGCCCTGTCATGTTGTTAAATGAGGCCCACTGCTGTTTTATGAATAATTTGCAGAATTCATTGTCAGTAAATTATATTAGGAATTGGGAATAGGCTCTGGGCTGCAATGCAGCAGGTTTTTCCTTCCCTCCTGCCTTCTTATAATACATTCAGTGTATTTGTTATAACTACAGAACATAATTGCAATTATACTCAAAGACAAGGAACTATAACGTACAAACAACAGTGTTTCATTTCCCACCAGATTGTGACTTATACTTAAACAATTAAAGTAGCTCAGTTAGCAAGAATGGAGATTCTTTCCAATCATGAACAAACAAAATGCTTTACCTACACAAGGCGGTAAATGGTAATGGCAAAGTTTCTTTTAAACATTTTTAGGTTGATGCCAGGAAGCTCACAAATGCTTCTTTTCTGCCAGAATAAGCATCCAGTATCATAGCATCTGTAGCGTATCCTGGAATCCAAAATGCAGCTCAACCACAGAGCAGAATTTCAATTAAAATATAACTTAAAATATAAAAATTGATCAGAATGTTGAATTCTCCATTCTCTGCCCCACTCTATTTCAGAGCCCTATGCCAGGAGTCAGCCTGCTCTTTCCTGTTGCACTGATCCTTCTCACCTCTGCAGATCTTTCCAGCTCGTCCCCTCATCTAATCCAAAGATTGTTTCTCAAGCATGAAATCAAGTTGCCTATACACGTTCTCCATACCAATGCAGAGAAATAGGGATTCCCCCTTTCTCTCTTCTGTCTTAAGTAGCACAAGCATACACAACAGTATTTTAAATGAATTCAGCATAGTGGTCTCCTTCTGTGTCTATACCATCAACTTTGTTGTGAGCTTTAACAAATGCGGGCTTATTCTATCTACTTTAAGGCTAGGAAGACCATTATAAATATGTAGCCTGGCTGCCTGTGTAACTCATGCTGCAACAATATCCCACCCAACAATTTCTGCTTCAGTCCCATAACTTCTGACTGAGGTGTAATGCATCAATTTAAGATACATCTACTATTCAGTCTTAAGTCATTAAAGACTTTACCCTTTCCTAAGGCAGACTGTTCTGGCACCTAACTCTCCTGACTGCAAAATCTACATTTTATTTCTAGTGTGAATTTGTCTAGCTTCAGATTCTAACCACTTACATGTCTTTTAATCCTTGATTAAAGAGCCTTCTGCTATCAGAAACTGCATCCCCACTGGGCTTCTTGTAGATGACAAGTAACTTCTTCCTTTCTTCTGAATAAACCAAACAGATCGATTATAGTCAAAGATAATTCTTCATACTGTTACTATGATATGTGTCTTCAAGACTTCAAATTGTTCTTGCAACTCTTTTTTTGAACCTCTCCAAACTTCATTTTTGGCATGAAATTCACATTGGTCAGCTGTAGTAAACAAACACCATCAAAAATCATGGTGTGACTTACATTCTGTAGTACCGTGTCATTTATGCTACTGTCCTTTAACCCTTTATATACTACATTCTAAGCCAGCATTTCCATGACTTCTCCTGAGCCGACACCAATCTAATGCCTCTGTAGTCAGCTTGACCACCCTATTTTATTTATTTGTTTATTTAACACTGGTATAGCATTTGATTTTCTTCAGTCCTCAGGAATATGTACAAGGCCAATACAGTGCATTTCAATGTGACTTTTTTGTTAGTCTCCTCTGTAACCTGAAAACTAGATCGCACTGTTCTCATGATTTAGGAAGAAAGTTACAAGCAGTCATGGCACCATGGGACCAGATTCACATAACAACCACCACTACGTGTGGCTTTGACCCATTTCATTCTGTCTTCCCCTTTTACTGTGCCATGCTGTTGGCATTTCATACTTTGCATTTCTGTGGGTAAATGTTATTAAAGATTAGATTTCACTAGAGCAATTACACTAATTAGTTAAATAAGTTTAGCTGAAAATATTTTCTCACATTTCAAAAATGTGTAATTTTTACATCCTTGTATAAGGATGCCCTCTCTGATAAACTATGTTTTTCTTATTTATGCAGATACTCCTTTTGACAGCGTCAGCTTCGCCAAACACTAGTCCATAACATGTTGCTGTTTAAATCAGAGGATAATTTCTGATAAATACAGATTCATACCAAAGTCTATAAGACTTCGATAAGCATCTCTTTCTCATTATAACCTATAGAGCTGTTCTTATATAAACTAAGTACCTGAAAAGGTCATTATTTCCCCAGACAAATGTTTAATATTTATAGCAGCTATCTGAAAATATCATTTTGGTTTTGGATGTATTTCTCTAGGTTACAGACAAGGAGGGAAACCCAAGCATAGAAGATAAGAGCAATAAGCAGAGTTAAGGGGAAGGTAGTCTTCAATTAGGGAGATAACACAGTCTAGACCAAAGACAACCACTCTGGAAAACAAAATCTCTGAATTCTCTTCTTGACCCTGACCCCAGCCTACAGTGTGAGCATACCCCCAACTCCATCTCACCTCTGTATCCTTTCTCATCTTGCTTTGCTCACTGTAAACCCCCAGGGGTTCTCTCTTGCTTTGTGTTACACTCTGCCTAACAACGTTACCGCAGTGCTACTGTAACTATAACATGCCTGGAAGACTTTCTCTGACAGCATTATTTAGTAACATGACATAAGATAAGCCATGACATAGTTATGTGCATTTAGTACACGAGCATTCTACAAAGAGGATACTAGAGGATTTTTCATTTGGAAGATACTGAATTTCTTGCAGAAAGAAAAAATCCTCAGATACCGAGTTCACTGAAATCCTGCCCTGCTGTGTAAATCAGAGGATTACATGCACGCTCTGTTTTCTAGAGCCATTTCTGCGGAAGGCATTCTAAGCTTCCAGAGACTACAATAAGGAAAGTTCATAGGTTGGTCAAAATGGTCACCAAAACAGAGGAAAGCTCTTGCATTTATAGTATAGCTAGGGAAAACCTGGAAATTGGTTATAGCATTACCTATTCTTGGCTGCTACTAACTTCACAGTTCCTGGGACACTAACAAAAATACTCACTTAAATACATAGGTTTTTCAACATCAACATCAACACGATTTTAACATAGCTTGAGCCAAGCTCCATGGCCTTCCCATAATGCTAAATTCAGTAAGCATCTCTGAGTGGGTCACTTTGTCCGTAATATGATGGACTGTTTCTGCAGGTTGTGCACTGTCTGTTATATAAGATATATTTGTCTAGGGAGAAATGAAGGAGGATCATGAGGTGACAGCAGATAACATGACAGCTGCGCTTCACTTATGCAAACATCTTTTCAGCAACCTGGGAACAGGGCGCAGGCCTTGTATCCATCAGTTCTCCTTTTAAGACATAGATCGAAGAAACAGTGCACCGCATTCTCTACTTTCCCTTTTCTTTTTTGTCTTTTATGCATTTTGAAATCTGCACAGGGCTAAGAAGCAGGTTTCTACTTACATGACAATGTCTACTTGGCTTCAGAACCAGTTCTGCATTTTTAGTGGTGTGCCTGGTTAGTGGCTCATCCCATTTCCACTGAAGAACCCATTATAATGCCTGTGGTGTAGTAAATTACCTGGGAATATTCTGATCACCTGCTGATGCTTTCCTTGATTGTCAGTGCCCTGGCTGCTCTAGTCCATCAGCACAGCTCCACTGCATTCTCGAGGCTGTTATTCTGAGAGCTGTTTTTCCTCTGTGAAGACTATACACATTAAAATAAGCAATTCTTTCTGCATAAAATTCTCTGTGAAGACACACAACAAAAATCATGGCTTTTATATGATTAATAGAGCTGTCAGGACCTGTTTGAGATTTAACTTCCTTATTGTGGAATTTTAACGTACTAGTTTCAGAATAAAAACCTACAATGTTATGGCAGTTGAAAGCAGGGTTGAAGTCATATGGATCCATAGGAGCTGAGGCATAGTATAGCCATAAAATGTGTTTATTATATTGAAGAACTATGAAAATCATAGTATTTGATATAATATATACACAAGCGTTTGAATTTTTTAAAGCCAGCTAAACAGTTTGAATCACCAATGCAATTAAAAAAACTTGGAACCAGTGTGCCTAAATCCCCTGAGCACCACTGAAGTCTCTGCCTTCATGTATATTGATCTGCTTGCAAATTAAGTAAACAATCTGAAATTTTATCACAGAGTTCGCAATGGTTATTTAATATTTAAGCTACATGCATTATTTCAAAGCAGTATAAATTGATATGATATTTTGCAAAATATTCTAAACACCTGAAGATGCTCATGCCCCTGGTAGTCAGCACAATGCCCCACACTACCCAAATATAAATCACAATGAAAATCAAGGCCATCTCCCAGTGAGAAACACTCGTTCAGTGCAGACAGTTAGGCTGCACAGGATACCAGCTCAAGCAAGACTTACAGAGACATCACTGGCCAGAAGGCAAAAGCTGTATCTGGCTGAGATTTGGAAAGGGATTTGTAGTGGACCAGGAAATATGTGTCTGAGCACCAGTCAGAAAACTGGAGAAAGTCCGAGTCGGTTATTAACTGATGAAGGGAAATCCAGAGTTAGCCTATCTCCTATGTTTGCTTTGAGTTATAAAATTTGTTTGGATTTTTCATATAAATGCTCTTTTAGGTGTTGGAAATGCAAATGGTGGTAGTAGTACAGGAATAAAGCCCCTCTCTGACTTGCCATAGCTATCAGACTGTTTCTCCCTCCTCTCCAAGGCCCCAAAGCCCCAGGTTCTTCCTTGGTTTTATCTTGGAACAAGCAAGACAAAAAAGTTGCCCATCTGGATCGCACAAATTCTGCCATGAAAGGCAGTGGTCAGCTGAGATAATTAGCTGCCCACACAGCCAGGTCTCCAGCAACCTCTCCACTGACGAGCACGGAACTGCACAACACACTGCTTCCCAAACACCTTTCCTGCAAGCGGTTGCTGCCAGTACCAGTCATCATTTTTATCTGCTCTCTCCACTTGCTATGCACCTGTCCTCTCACTAGTAGAGGGCGATAAGGTATCTAACAAATCCGTCTGTTCTTGTATTGATCCCTATCCTGATCTAGCATTTAGGAATGGTTTATCTTAAAACACAGGCACTGTCCCAATGAAACAAGACTGAAGCGTGTGTACAGAAATCTACCTGAAAGTGGATAGCCTTTGCTGCCTGCTTCCTTTCCCTAATTGCTGCAGTGTCTGTGTCGAATACCAATAAGAATTCGTCGACCTAAACTCGACCCAGTAATTTTTAGATTATTAAAAAAACCTGTTCAATCTTTTTTTCTATGTCTTAAGCAGGTTGCTTTGCCCAGAAGTATTCTGAGAGGCTTCAGGCTATATTACTTCTTCAAGTTGCTATGTTTACTATTATTTTTACTTAAATTTCAAATCATATCTTCAAATGCAAAGGTATGGTAAATCAGCAGTTCTGCTAAGGGATTTATGTGCACAGTTTAGGGTAACCTTCCTGGCAGAGTTTGGGGGCAGGTCTCCACTGCCTGGCTAGAACTAGGAGCTTCCCTCTCTTTCATATAAAGCAGATAAATACATAAATTAAACATTTAGCTTTAACATGGAGGTGTTAGAAATGTCTGCAGAAGCAAGACTCAGATAATTGAAACTGCATAATAACGTTCACTTAATGAAATGTTGATGTTGTAACAATAGAAAAACATTGCAGAGTGCCCATATGACAACACTGAATAACTGGTATTATAGCATTAAAAAACATCTACTTGATTAGAGGCCAGGAAACAATTCCCTTGGAAAGAAATTCTGTGCTCAATAGGCTGTTTCTGCTGCTGGATAATGAAACTGCTACACGAACAACTGCTCACAAAACAACAACATGGCACTAAGATTTAAATATTTTTGCCAGGCACAAAAAAAGTCAGTGATACCCAAGCATAACCCACACTCTGCGACAGCATCCCAGGTTTGTGCACACACCTTCTCCACGCACTTAGGAGATGGCAACCTTCAGAATGAGCAATTCCAGAACACTAAAACCAGCAGTGTTTGTGCCATGACTGTGTTTTCTACTACAGTACAACCACAGTCTCAAACTTAGTCAAGGCCCCCTCTGAGCTAGACGTTTTGCCTTTACATAGCAATAGTCAGTCCTGTCTTGAAGTTTATCACCTGAACACAGGACGAGAGGAGATACAGAGGCAGAGAGATGAAGTAAGTTGCACTGAGCAGCAGCACTCAGAATGCAGGTCAGCCGTGCTTTGGCCCCTGCCCTTTCTGCAGCATCCTGCTGCTCCCCATCATTAACACCAAGGCAGGCGGGGCAGGCACAGCGCTTAATGCATGTCTGGAGGAAGTTAGGTTAGAATGGAAATGCCTTGTTTCTCCAGCTCATTTAAATGGCAAAGGACTTATAAATGCCTTGTTTCTCATCCTCTTTTCAGCATAAATCAAGAACAGCTTCTCTAAATTTAAGTAGTTAAAATGGTACAAAGATAATCTCGAAGAACTGTGAAGTCACATAGCTATGATCCAAAGCAGGAAATACATGAGACCCTTGTCTAATCATTAATTTACATCAGCCTACTGGGCAAACCTCCTGCTAGGATAACAACAGACAATTTGGAGGAAGAATCGACTCCCACACAGCCAGGATGTAGGTAAGATCTCATCAGAGCATTCACAGAGCCCAAAAACAGACATAGAAAAAAAAAATGAAACAGAGTACTCAAGGTGGTTTGTCCCTGCATATTGGCCTTATTAACACATAGAAACGTATTCTCTCAGTTTATACAGAGGTTCATTATCTTATGCAGTGCTCATAACTCCTTCCACTTTAATCTTAGATTATAGAAGCGGCTGGCTCAGTGTTGATTCTAAAGCAGACGTAAAAAGTGTGTAGTGGGTATTTTTTAAATGGTTTTAAAACAGCCACTAGTTTTACTTCCAAAGGGTTGTCTTACCTCTGGGTTAAATTCAAGTCCATTTTGCACAAAAACAACTCCCTTAGAATCAGTGGGATTGCATCCACTTAAGGTATGGGTGATGTTGTCCTCAAGCCTCAGCTTCGAAGTGCATTTGGGTCAGGAACAGAGGATGGCAAGAAAAATCATTCCACTTTACCTCTGCATTTCCCGAGCTTCAGGAAGGCTCACTAAGGTGCTGTCAGACTCTCATCCAGCTGTGGACGTGGGCTCCATGCAGCAAAACAGCAGCAGCACAAGAGACAGCCAGCGCTCCCGGCAGGAGATGCCTTGTTTGCAGATCCAGAAAAGGAATACATTGGGGTCCCTTTCTCCTTGGACAGTCACGTTTGAATCTCTACCTGTGTAATTTAGTTCAGAGAGTGAGACTGACACAATACAACTGGGATATTCAGTTGCTTAAACATAAGCATCCAATACCGTTTCAGTTAACCTGTGGTAACTAGTGTTTTGGTTTCTAACAAGTCCTATGTTGTACCAGCCAGCCTCATTAGACATCTTCCTGTGGGCAGCTAAATCCCACATTTCTTGACCAATTGTGACAATCTTTCCCATCTAAACGGCTAGCCATGTGTTGTACAAAAATTTAGTGGATCTATTGCTGTACGACACGCATTTTAGAACTCTGGGGAATAAATCTTGAAACCAGAACAGTGCAGTCTTCTAATCTTATTTGAAATAGAGAAAGGAGAAGCATCATGTAAGAAAGATCAGTTTGGCTGGTTTTCTCTTTTGAAAAAGTATCGAGGACTATATGTGAAGTAGATCTTTTTCAGAAAGGACTTACTTTCAAAACCAAGTTAGACTAGTTTATGGGGAAAATGTGGTTCTGAGCAAAACAAAATACATAAATAGACTGGCTAGATTTGAGAGAATAAGGCAATAAATCAAATCCCCATAAATAGCACTCAGAGTCACGTACCATACAAAGTGACCTAAAGCAGTGCAGAAAGAAAAAACATTTGGAAAGCATAAAACTCAGAAACCAGACAATTTCAAGAGGGCAAACAGTGCATAATTTATAAGTGAGGTAAAACTGCAGCGGTAGCAGTAAAGAAGTGAAAAATAGAAAACTAGAGTTTTTCACTTCAAAGTTTTCCCATAAAGTACAATAACTATGCTGTCATCAGGGGTTTGGAGGATACAAGCAAGACAAGTGCACAGCCCTCTGTTCTCCCAACAGCAGCTTCTGGTGTCAGCTCACCGATAGAAGGACAACAGTAGTGTAATGTCCAGTCCAGCAAATGACTCTCCACTGAAGGTACTTCAATCATCATTTATCTCAACATTAGCAACATCATATAGCTCTTATTTTATCTGTCTCAAGATGCTGTATACAATTTTGCAAAGACACAGGCAAAAAGAGTTGCTGGTTTTGAAAACAGTTGAATGCAACTCACACGATAATTTAGCAGACAGCTTGTTCCCGTTTCTTCACAGTAATACACATGACAAGCGGAAAGCACAACCAACAAAACCCAACAGAGTCTTCCTGGTTTCATTCTTTTCCCAGTTCACACGTTTCCCTCTTCACACAGCCCATACTAATATTGCTTTCCAGTCTAGGGTGCAATTATTTAAAACTTCTTGCTGTGATTGATCTGTAGCTCTTGACATTTTCAGACTACTTTGAATGAATGGTTGACATGGCTTTGAAACTGCGGTGTGATGGTGATGTGAAGTAATCAACTCAGCCTGACTCTCCTCCACCCAGCAGGACAGCGGGAGAAAATAGGATGAGGAAGTTCATGGCTGGAGACAAAGACAGGGAGAACACTTACCAGCTACTGTCACAGACGAAACAGACTCTACTTGGGGAAAGTTAATTTAATTTACTGCCAATCAAAATAGATTCAGGTAATGAGAAACTAAAACAATACCTTTCCTCCCCTTTCCCAGGCTCTCAACCTCAGTCCTTCATTCCCAGCTTCTCTACCTCCTCCCACCACAAGCAGTGCAGGGCAATGGGGGCTGTGGTCAGCCCACAGCAGCTCCTCTCCGCCGCTCCTTCCTCCTCACGCTCTTCCCCTGCTCCGCCATGGTCTCCCCAGGGGCTGCAGGGGAATCTCTGCCCCGGCGCCTGCAGCACCTCCTGCCCCTCCTGCTCTCGCCTGGGTGCTGGCAGGGCAGGGTCTCACACATTTGCCCTCACTGCTCACTGCCTGGGCAGAGCTTTGCCCTTTCACGAACATGTTTTCCCTGAGGTGCCACCAGCCTGGCTGAGGGGCTCAGCTGTGCCCTGAGGGGAGGCGGCTGGAACCGGCTGGAACCGGCCATGTCCGGCACGGGGCAGCCCCGGCCTCTCCTCACAGAGGTCCCCGCAGCCCCTCTGACAACACTTTGCTATTTATACCCAATATGTAGGATACTTCACAATCTTTCACAGTAAAACAAGGAAGGGTTTTGATTCTCTTTTTACAGGTGAAGCCTGGACACAAAAACAATGCAGCAAACCTACAGCAACAAATCACACCAAGGTGTCCCACAAACTGCGCTCCATTCCTCAAGCCCCAATATGGCTGTTGAGTTGGAGCAGGTAACCCCCTGAGATCACTTGCACCCACCGCTGCTCCACAATTCAGTGAATATTGTATTTCTAGGACCACGATTTACACAATTTCTACACCATTTACATGCAGCCTGATAAAGTCATGCTCCCTGGACCCTGAGGGATGGATGTCAAACCAGAACATGACACTACAGAAGGGATGACTGGACAGAGATGTGGTGGCAGTTTACACCAACTAAATCTGTTCTTCCACCTAGTTTTTCCTCTTTCTGTTAATGTCTTATGACTGTCTTGCAGTGCAAAATTCATAACCAACAAGGGGGAAATCAGGGCAATTTGCATATAAGAAGTCTATATGGACAGGCTAGAATCTCTCACTGGAGGTTTTGACACCCTCATGGTGGTTTTATCCACACAGTTTTTCCAAACAGACACTTTGACCCAGCAAAGACATTTTTTGGAACAGTGGCGCGCAGTGATGGTTAGCCCAAAGGTAAAGGTCACAAATCATAGAATAATTTTGGCAGGGTGGGACCTCTGGAAGCTTCTACTCAACACCCCACTCAAAGCAGGTCCAATTAGATCAGGTTGCTCAGGACCTCTCCATACTTAAAATTAATCTATTATTTTAGGGCAGAGTTTTTGAAGACTTAGAACTAGATTTAGCATTTTAGGAGTTATACCCCCAAAATTAGAAATGTTCTTGTCCCTATCTGTGGGCTAGACTGACTTGTGAGCATAGTCTTACCAACAGGGCAACAGAGAAGAAAACCTCTATGCTAATAATTACATTCCAAGGAAATTACACCATCCAAGAAGTGAAAAAGAAAGCAGAAAAGGTCATACATGTATTGTATTGTATGCATATTGTCATAAACTACTTAACATCGATTACGAACATAAATACCTTGATTTTGCTTGAACAGCTGGGGGGCGTTTAACCAGCTATAAAAAACATTGTGATAGGCAGTAACTCCTAACTAGTTTGTCATAAAAGATTACTTTGCTTTAGACTAAAGTAGGTAGAATATATATTCACTCAGCCAAGCAAGTTTTTAAGAAAAGAACAGTTTGAGTTTTGAGCAGACACAGGGACAGAGATGTGGGCAAAGTACAGTGGGCTAATGGAGTGGGATGCAGGTTTCTGCAAGCAAAGTAGTCAAAGGAAATGAAATAACAAATCCCTGTAGCTGCATGCAACATATTTTTCCTAACATTTTTCTTCTAAAATTGGCTTGATCATTTCAACTGAAATGTTCAAAAACACAGCACAGAAAGACAGAGGGAGACATCTAGGACAGGAAATCTTAGTGTAAATTCATTATATTTAAACATTGGAAGTACCATTTAACCTTAAAAATAGCAAGGATTTTCCTACCCCAATTTATTTGCAAAGGACAAATGAAGAGCAAAGCTTCAAAGGCATTAGAAAACTAAGTATTACTATGCCTGTTTTATACCCAAGAGATATAGAAATGTTCAATTGTCCAGTCCCAGACTTGCTCGGTTATATTCTTGTCTTCATGTTGAGCACCAAAGAACCAGTGTACACGGATTAGAAAAAATGGGAGTCAGAGAAGAACAGAGAAACAGCTACAAGAACATGGGAGAACACACTCTGATCCACTGGAATTCAGCTCTCACCACTGGGAAGTGCCTTGATGCTTTTGATTGATTTAGAAAAACCAAACACACCCACCCTCAAAAAAATTCCCCAGCAATCCCATTAAGAAATTCACCCATGCAGCAATAATCATAAGGGACAGGAGAAACAAGCACTTTAACTTGCTTCTCAGATCTGAGCAAGCAACATAGTATGATTCAAGAGTTAAAACCATTTATAGGCAAATAAGCCACAGCACAAATCTGCAAGAATAATTGTCTTAACCTAATGCTCAGTGGATTTAATGTTTTTTATTTTAAGCAGAGTACAAGAGAGGCAGAACATTTATTTTGAGTCCAGAAGAGAAGTTCTCATCCCCTCTACCTCCATTTAATACCATTCAATATTAGCTTGACACTGAAAATGCCAACCTAGCCGTGCACATCAATTGCATAGTTAACAAAGTGTTAGTTTTCTTTATAGGACACCTCTCAAGCTTATCATCTTGGAAAAAAAGGAGCTTTTATACTTAGGGGGAAAATGGTGCTGGCCGGCTATGTAGTAATCACTGCCAGTATGAAAAATAGCAGGAAGCAAAAAGCTATATTATCAACAGTGTACAGTGGAGACAAAAGTACAGCCATGACCACCCTTGAACTGCTATTAGTGCCTGTTTCTCGAAGGTGGACCCTGGGATATCTAGCAGTGAGTTTGTACGATTACCACAACTTTTATTTGCTTTATCACACAACTGCAATTCAGACAAGGTTATCATGAGAAACCCCAGGCTAAGCTGTGATGCATTTGCAAACAAGAAAATGAAGTCTGCACTGACAGTGCTGGCTTTGATGCTCTGAGTTTCCCTCTCAGAGCAAGGATTTCCTCCTTGCCCTGCTCCCATGTGTGCATCGACCCCTTACAGCATTCAAAGCAGAGAGCAAGATTACAATCTACAATGAGACTGCAGGAAGAGTTTTAGCTCCATGTCACTGATGATTCCCATCACAATTACTGCCAGCACGAGAGGGAATAACGAATACCACTCAGCTTTTGTGTCCTGCCTCCAAAGAGTGTGAGCTTTAGGTGTCTGAATGTGTCATGTACCCTCCATGGGAACACCTTATTTTGACCTTTCAGCATTTTCTATTTCAGCCACCTTTCCTTTCTCATCCCCTCCCATCGTGGACTGTGACGGCTGTATTTTAGGAGACAGTATGAAAAGCCTGGCTAGTTTTAGCCGCTTTTGTTATGACCAGAGCAATTTCTTCTCCTGGGCAGTGTGGTTTCTCCTATGAATCTTTGGCTGAGTCACACTGTTTCCAGCAGTGATGTAATTGTTCACTTTCCTCCAGACATGGGGACGCTGAGGAACTAAAAGAAGCAGAAATAACATCTACACCTAGTGCCACTCGCTGGCTTTTCACCCACTCTTCTGCGTGCAGGGCCAGCCTCTGCAAGAGGAGTCACTTGCCAGCTGAGACAGAAGACAAGAGCTGAGAGGATGTCATTGCAAAGGGCCTGGCTCTGTGAGCCGAATGGGAAAGCAGACTTCCAAGCTAGCCCTGCTGACAGCAGCCTCTGGCTGACAAGAAGTGGCAGCAGTCTATATAATAGTCAAGGAAAATTAAGAGGCAGACAACTGCCTGCGAACCTTGTTTCCCGATGCATCGCCATCAGGCAGCTTGCATCCTTCTGAAGGCCTGTTTGAAACGAGACCAAGAAGAAAGCTGTTGCCAGTTAGGTTTGTGTTTTGGCTTAGCATTGATTTAAAAATCAAGGAAGCAGGAGCAGAATATTAAAAAAAAAAAAAAAAAAAAAAAAGAGCTACTAAATGAGACACTTGTCAAACTAAGTTAATTTCTGGCCTACCCACTTTGACAGCACCTCTTTAATCACATACCAGAACAAGGAGATGATCGGTGCCGCTGAATTAACTTCTAATTTCTTCTGAAATATTTAACGTAGCATTGTATAACTCTGGCTGATAAAATATGACTATGACCAAGCCTTTTGGAACATTATGTTGCTATGCTGAGAAGCCCTAGACAAAGTCATGAAATGTTTGTGGTGGACTGCAGGGCTCTGAGGCAGTGTTATTCCTGCTCTGAGATAGAAAACAGTACGGAAAGCAGCACAGCAGCCTGTGCAACAGCATTGTAGTTAAATGCTGCGTTAGTGCCTTGATAAACCAAAGCCACTGCTAGCAAAAAAGGAGCTTTCAAAGCACATCTTTGGTTTCAGGCAGCATACGCGTCTGAGTCACTGGAAGGATCCATGCATAAAGCTTATAAATTCTGAATGATGCTGTAAATTTGTCTCTGTAGGAATCACTACATCACTGGGTCCTTCTGCCCATGCAGCCCATCTGTATGTGGGAGGGGCTGGCCTGCCCGAGTGACAGCCTGGTCACAGCACAGACCACAAGGGATTATCACAGAATCATAGAATCGTTAAGGTTGGAAAAGACCCTTAAGATCATCGAGTCCAACCGTTAACCTTGCACTGCCAAGCCCACCAGTAAACCATGTCCTCGAGCACCACATCTCCCCGGCTTTTAAATCCCTCCAGGGATGGGGACTCAACCACTTCCCTGGGCAGCCTGTGCCAGGGCCTGACTGCCCTTTTGGTGAAGAAGTTTTTCCTAATACCCAACCTAAACCTCCCCTGGCGCAGCTTGAGGCCGTTCCCTCTTGTCCTATCGCTTGTTACTAGGGAGAAGAGACTGACCCCCACCTCGCTACAGCCTCCTTTCAGGTAGTTGTTAGAGCTCAATGTTCATCTGGCTAACATATATCGCATATACCATTTCTATGTTGTCTATTTTTGTTTCCAGCAAGTCAAAATATTAGTGAATTGGTCAGGCCTTAACATGTTCACCTTTTATATTTTAATTGTATCCTCACTGAGAAAAAGCACTAAGAAGCAATAGAAGAGTACGGGAACTGTTCAGGTTTGTCAGAGTTTAAGGATTAGTTTGGGGGTATGTGTCAGCCCACACATTTTAATTTACTTGTCAAGCTCATGTTAGGAATTTTAATAACTTTTCATAGATTTTAGTGCAGATGTTTTACTAGCTGTTGAAGTACTGTCTGACAGCTAGGTATTTGGGACAGATACTGTAAAAACAATACATGGAGCACACCCACAGAGATGCAGTCTCCCACACTCATTCCAGAACAGCATTTCCATTTCCCAGCTGAGCCTCTCCCATCTCTTTTGGCAGACACCCTTTTCACAGGCCCAGGAAACACGAGGACCAAACACAGACCACTGTGACTGAGGTACTTTGGGGACTGGACTGATAACCAGGTACAGGGCTGAGATTTAATAAAGGAAGGCTGTGACAGCAAAGAACAATCTGAACAGAGGAGGTAAAGAGGGAAGAAAAGAGAAAACAGAAGATCTTCAACAGCAGAGAAGGGAAGACTGCTGTGTAGCCCCAAGGTTTAAACACCGCCCTGAGAAATCAGTCTCTTTGCTTAAATCTGCTAATGACATGATTCAGAGGACTGGAATAGCATCTGACCATCAAAAGCTTTGCTGACCAGCAGTGAAAAGCCCATTCTGCACATTCTTGCACCATGAAAGAAAATGTGGGGGGAAAGACAGAGGGAAAGAAAAAATTCTGCTGAGAGCTCTTTGTTGTCAAATTTGAAATACAGTTAGTCTGTCACAGTAAGTTTCTCCAATACTTACATGACAGAAAGCCTACCTTGATAATTGACCTTAATTCCTTATACAAAGCTTTTGAACCTGCATTATACTTATCTATTCATCTGCACAGCTATAAATAACTACACAGGGCATGGCGGGGAGATGTCCTGAGATCTGAGCAGGGAGAACCTGCGTGGGAACCACCCATCAGCACTGGGAGAGGTGCAGACGATCTTACGCAAGGAGGCATTTTAATTCATTCTTTTCTGAAGGATACTGAATAAAACTGTCCATTAATCTAAAGGCCTTAATGTAATCATACAAACACTGTGTTTTCTTGATGGCTTTTATGTATTGTAAGAATGCCAATAATGACCCGGTGGGGAAAAACAGCAAAATAGATGGTGACTTAGAGAAATACCTGGAGAGCAAGTAGTGCCATTTTTACAGTGCAATTTGAGATGTCTATAGAGAGTGATTTGGTTCTTTCAGCGAGTCAAGCTGCTGTCCTCAGGGTGGCATAGCACTGCATTAGCATGCTGCACTAGAAAGCACTTAATTCAGGGGAAAAACCATATCCTGGTGGCCAAACTAAGCTCATATATCAAAGACGTCCCTGACTAATTTTTCATCTATAAAAACAACGTAACAAGCCTGTAATTACCCCCATTTCCCTGTCACAACACAAGAGCAAGGATTCCTAAGTAAAATAAATACCCATATTTTGGGGGCTGCTGATGCTCGTTTCTGTGGCACAAGGTGGGGGGCACAGCAAGCCTCCCCGCCTCCAGAGCATTCAAAAGGCATCAGGACACGTCTGTGTCGCTACTGAAGTTGCAATCAGGAAAACAAGTCGAGTTGAATGAAAGGGTCCCTGTTCGTCCTGAGGTCAGAAGCTGAGTCAGTTGGGGAAAGTGCAGACCCGAAGCCTATGAACTTCTTGAAAGGCAGTGCCAAGAGCTAATGCCTGTATGGCACAGCATTAGAGAAGGAGGGGACATAGTCGCACTGGAAGACGGTGTTAGCTCCACCATTTCCAGCTCCTGAGCCCTCTCTGCCTCTCAGGCTGTTTCTGCCTGATAAAATAACCTCTGACAGTTTTGCTTCCTTAGTATATCCCGCACAAATCCCAATGCCATGCTTCTTGTGAGCACTTTCAAATGAAACAGATTGTACTAAGCCTGCCTACATCTATTTTATTATTATATTATCTTATCTTTCGTGCTCTAAATGCATCCTTGACATTCTGTGCAGTTTCCTGCAGCTCCTAAAAAGCGCAATCATTTCACAGTTTGCAGGTGGTGCATATCTCTTCTTTAGTATTGCTGCATTATACAGGGAAATCCCAAAATAGGGCAAGGCAGAAGACAGCAGACGAAGGTCACTTGTGAGATCTGATCAAGCTGTAAGTTATTTCAGAAGAAATAGATTTCCAATTACTCCACTCCCCTGTAAAATTTGCATCTGGACTTCAAGGCCCATGTCAGTTGAGGACAAAAATTGTACGTGTAACCAGCCTAAAACAGTCAGGCCACACAGGCTGCCCTCCAGCACTGCCTACATCAACAGAAAAAGTGGCAAGAAGGGACTGTCGACTATCCCCAGAGCCACTCCGGCTCTCACACCGATGCCCCATCCTAAGGGCCACCACAGGCCTATTCAGTAATGTGACACTGGCATCACCAGCCTTAGATATGACATCACTACAGGTGCTATGACCCAACAGTTCATTAGTACAGGATACACAGAAGCTGGCTGCAAGGGAGCACACAAGTGAGTTTGGATTATGAGTTTGGAGAACTTTCTTCATATAAAAAAAAAAAAAGAAACCAAAACTACAAAAGACCTCATGAAACAGATACAGAGGAGCTATAGACAGGGATGGGACTGGGATGCATATGAGGGTAGAAAAGGATACATAAGGGGACTGGAGGAGAGGTACTGATGTGTTCCTCTGACTTTTAGGGGATCCAAGGTATGTTAAAAGCAAAGCAAACAGGAGACATTTTCTCTGTTATTGACCTTCTTGTCACAGGGACTGCTAGTATTCTTGGGGAAGAAGCTACTGGTATGGCAGGCAAAAAGTGACTCACAGAAAAAGGGAATATAAATCAGGAGAGCAATACCTGAAAACACAGAGGCAAGACAAAGTGTACTTCTGACAGAAAATAAGCAATTATCCTGGAAGGAGAATATGTATTTCCTAATTTTTACAGCCTGCACCTCTCAAAGATCTGGCTTGGTTTCCTTTCCTTTCTTTTCTGTTTCCACCACTAATTCCAAAATTGTTTATATGCCCAGCTCTGGCTCACAGTGCATACGAAGTTTATGCAAACCAGAGGACACTTGCTCAGGCTTTTTAGTGACCACTTGCAGAACAGAAATGTCTGAGGCACCCTGGGAGGTTTATTTGTTTGTTGGAGGTGGGTTTCATTTTACTAAGACACCATGCCAGCTGTGGGTACCCACACATTTCAAGGGCAGAAACACAGCCCATTTATGATGAGCCATAAAAATTTCATCTCGTAATTCCTACATCAAGCCCTAAATCCTATTTAAGCAAAAGTGTATTCCTTAGATATAGGTTGATACATCACTACTGACACTATGCCCAAAGTACTTCTGATTCCCTTTATAAATAATACGTTTCACATCATGGAAGCAACCATGACAACAAAACAACTGAAAAAGCAGACTATTTTCTGTTACTAAAGAGAACTATCATTACATCTTACTCTGACTTTTTCAGATTTGATGGAGTACTAATAGCTAGGCACTGTGGAAAACTTTCAAAGCCGTCCTTCAAAGTTCTCTTTGTTTCCTACCCTAAGAAAAATTAAGCTTTAAATTCTTAGTAGGTGCTTATAGAAAGGACATAGGATGAATACACAATTCCAATGATTACTTTGTACTTTTTCAGTCCTTACTAGATTTCAACAATTAGAAATATAGCACTATATTTCTTATGAATTTATATAGAATTTGCAATAAAAAAAATTTTATAATAGACTTAATTATTTATTTTCTATGCTGCAAACTCATTGACGGGATTATGGTTTTGTCTTTTAACTCAATTTTGTAATTGCCATTATAGGATCTTGCTTCGCATCACAAACTCACCTGTGGTCATGTCACTTTCAAGGTGGTACTTCAGGGTTTCCCAATTCACTAGATCACCTCTCTTCTTTGGTTACAAGCTCATGGTTTATTTCAAGAATATGTCAAGACAACTAATCACAGATTTACAAGAGAAGGTCATAACATTATTAGAAGAAAACCAGAGCCTTCAGAAATGGAAAGACATCAGGAGAGAAGATATCAAGTCATTATGGGAAAAAAACAGGGATACAATCACAGCCTTCCAAGACAAGAACAATGTTGCCTGGGAAAAGAATATGACCCTCTGGAAAAAAAACATGACCCTTTGGAGCAATGTCAAGACCTTACTAATGGCTGAGGTGGAGGTCTGGGGAGAGGATCTAGACCAATGGCAAATTGGGCTGGACCTTTGGAAGAAGGAACTGGACCTTTGGAAAGATGAACAGGAATTCCTTGGAGAGTAAAAACATTCACAGAAGTAAACGCAGCCAAAAACCAAAGATGAGGCACTTGCACACTTAGAGTGAATTCCATCTTCTTAAGCTAATAAAGCCTCGACTGGTCTTTGAAATCCTCAGTCCTTTATTTCCATGGTTGACCTTTCCAAACCTCGGTTAACTGTCTCTGTTTTCTCTGATGTGACAGCATCATTTGACTGCCTGGTCCTAACTCACCAGCAGATGGATAATGTTGCTAAACTTTACCTCCATCAAGGATAAGTGTTAACCATCAAATCTCTACTCCTGACAAAATGATACCGAAATTTTATTAGTGTTAGTAATTCTTAAAAATTAGTGAAAATGGTGAACATACTTAGTTGGTTGTCTTTTAGACTGAAAAAGAAAATTAACTCCAAAAACTTTTGGATTTATGATTATTCTTGCACATGAGGAGGTCTGGGGCATCGTCCATCTCAAAAAGACGTGAGACATAGAATCATAAAATTGTCAAGGTTGGAAAAGACCCTTAAGATCATCGAGTCCAACCGTTAACCTAGCACTGCCAAGTCCACCACTAAACCATGTCCTCGAGCACCACATCTCCCCGGCTTTTAAATACCTCCAGGGATGGGGACTCAACCACTTCCCTGGGCAGCCTGGGCCAGGGCCTGACTACCCTTTCGGTGAAGAAGTTTTTCCTAATATCCAACTTAAACCTCCCCTGGCGCAGCTTGAGGCCATTTCCTCTCATCCTATCACTCGTTACTAGGGAGAAGAGACCAACCCCCACCTCGCTACAACCTCCTTTCAGGGAGTTGTAGAGAGCAATAAGGTCTCCCCTCAGCCTCCTCTTCTCCAGACTAAACAACCCCGGCTCCCTCAGCCGCTCCTCATAAGACTTGTGCTCCAGACCCTTCACCAGCCTCGCTGCCCTGCTCTGGCCACGCTCCAGCACCTCAGTGTCCTTCTTGTAGTGAGGGGCCCAACACCGAACACAGTACTCGAGGTGTGGCCTCACCAGTGCCGAGTACAGGGGCACCATCACCTCCCTGGTCCTGCTGGCCACACTATTCCTGATACAAGCCAGGATGCCATTGGCCCTCTTGGCCACCTGAGCACACTGCTGGCTCATGTTCAGGCGGCTGTCAAGCAACACCCCCAGGTCCTTTTCAGCCAGGCAGCTCTGCAGCCACTCCTCCCCAAGCCTGTAGCGTTGCATGGGGTTGTTGTGACCGAAGTGCAGGACCCGGCACTGAGCCTTGTTGAACCTCATACAGTTGGCCCCGGCCCATGTACATGTACATACCATCTTGCTCAAAGATGTACATAAGGGATGAAATCTAGCAGATACCAGAAGACTGAAAAGGAAGAGGATACTGCTTAGAAATAATCATGGTTTCACTACTCTGAGTCCCATAACAGCATTCATTCTCTAGCAGCGATCAACATACTCATTTATACATTATAATTAATTCCTTTTCAAGGAAGTTACAGAAATCAGGTATATGAATCCACATTCCCGCTATCTTCTACTTACAGTTCCTAGGTATGACAAAGTATTTTGGAATAATTGAAAAGGGGAGAGGAGAGGAGAGAGAGGGCAGTGGAGGAAGAAGGCAAGCCAGTCTGATAAACACATAAATGACAGGCAGAAAACATTTCTGTGGTAAAGCTGAGCTGACTGCAGAGGGTGCTTGGACGCTCACAGCTTCACACAACTGCATTGCATAGTCCCTTGAAATCATATCTATTCTTTCAAGAAAGGAATACAGCTGTCTAATTCTCCCTTCCTCATACTCAAAATGAGCTCAAATAATGAAGCACCAATACTGAAGTTTCCAGAGTAATCATTGCAGGTACACAACAGCTGATTTTCTCTCATGTATATACTGCGTCTCTCTTTGGGATAATTCCATGAACTGTTGGTTTCAGTGAGAAAGTAAACAATTGCCTTTCTAGCGTTTGTTCATTCATGTTAGCCTGAGGTGATGCAGATGTCAAGCATAATGACTTAATCCAAAAGATGCTCTGAAACCCCTGTGCTGATCAGCTGCCAAAGAAGCAACATTTTTAGGATCAGCGGGTCTTTGATGGTCACAAAAATATTTTGTAGTAACAGGCTGTAGAATATTTTAAAACCAACATTAAAATTATTAAATAATTTCGGTTGGGACCTTTGGAAGTCATCTGGCCCAATCCCATGCTTAAAGCAGGGCCAACTCAAAAATTAGATTTACACTGGAATTAGAGACACAGCGCCTCAGGGAAGATTTCAAAGTAGTACTGAGAAGAAGAGTCTCCAAGATCATCATACACAGTTCATCAGATTTTGATTATGCTGAAACTCACCCCATGTGCTTGCACCGCAAACAAATTTGAATGCACTAATATATTTCCCTCACAGACTTTCTCCCTATTATTCAGGAAAATAAAAGTGACCTACATTGACTTCAAGACCTTAATGGATTTCTTCAAGCTTCTGGGATAGGGACAGAGAAATGAGTTCCTGAAGGTTCACATAGAAAAAAATGATGATGTTTAATCAAATGTTGGCAAGATGTAAGGGAGAAAGAAAATAGATTTAAGGGCAGAAAAAGATTGTCCCTAGATACACAGAAGACTATGTACAATGGTATAAAGATTTATGTTCCCTGGTAGCTGTTCTGTGAGATTATTCTTTAATCATGAAACACAAACAACTTCACACAAAAGAGTGTCTACTCAGGAGGGGGCTTGAACTCAAACCTCTGACTGGATATCCATGTTTTTCTGGGTTTAATTCCAGTTTCAGTCCACTTATCAATTTGTCCAGTAGCTTTGTCCCGCTATGCATTTCTGGTTCAAAGTTTCTGAACAGTAGAATCAATTTATCTAGGAATGAAGAAGATATAAAAATTATGTAGGAAAACACAAGAACGGGTCAACAGTACAGAACCACAGAAAATGTTAAGACTTAAAAACTGCTTAAGACAGCTAGAATATAAAATACGGGGAATTAATTTATTGCAATGAAAGGAAAGGACAGTTTTGTTCACTTCTAGGCCAAAAAAAAAAAGCATTAAAAAAGTCTTCATTTAACACTGCACACAATTAAAATGGCAAAGGAAAGCAAAAAGACAACAGCCACCATAACTGAGAACAACCAACACAGACATTTTATAGTCAGACATGACATAATCATGTAGTAAGAGCTTTTCCTCCTGCATAACACAGCCCAAAGAATACAATTTGGTAAACTTCTTCAGCAAATCAGTAACTGGTGTTGAAACAAAGTCTCCCTTTAGAAATAACTTCAGTCAACTGCTTTAAGTCATGAAGGACCACATGTTTTGGTTAATATCAAATTAGTTTAAGAGTATACCTTTGATTTTCTGAAGGGGGAACTGTGATAAGTAAAGACCACGACTTCCAAACTCTGTCTTTAGGTTCAAATACTCTTATTTTGTGATATGTTTGCCTTCAGACACATTGGATCCAGTTCTGAGAGGTGGTTAGGGCCAATAAATGAGAAGTAAACCCCATATGGTGTGACCTCACAACTAGGAATGATTAGCAAGCTACTCTGCGTTCTAGAACTGGCTGTGGTGGTTTCCAAGCTCCTCATCTGTAGGATGCAAGCTCTGCTAGCAAAGGCTGCACAAGTGTCTTCAGTGTGACAGAAAAGCAGCAGGTTAGCTACAATACAGAAAATATTTACTCATAATTTAATATTAAAGATTTGATTTATAGGTAAAAAGAGTAAGTAAATTAGTCTACAAAAAAGAAGGGATCCAAAGTATCTGATAGGTTTTAAAAACTAATTATTGAAATATAACATCAGAAGATACTGAGAGATACTGAGTGCAAAAAGGAACCTGCTAACCACTTCATCCATTCTGGGAAAGGTCTTTTGGAGAAAGGTCTCATGACACATGTTCTCAGGAAATACACTTGCAATATCTACATGTTTGTGGGCCAAACAGACTTCGATAGCGAGTCTGCCTGGTGTTCACGCTCTCTTCCCAGAAGAAGAGTTCATGGATGTGTCCGAGATGTTCACTGCTCATTGGCAAAGACTGGTTTTCCTCACAGCTGTTATGTTATACATCACTATAAGTAATGACTTGTTTTTTCTTATCCCTTGCAAACAGTATAACATTACTGGATCTGTTAACTCCACTTTACAAACAACACAGTATAAAAAGAAGTAGCTGAAATGTAAATTACATGGGACTGCACCTCTGTATTACCATTATATTACCATACTGTTATAACAAACAAAACTTGCCTTGCATATCCACAACCACATGCACTCACATATGCCAACAGAAGTAGTCTACGGGGTAAAAAATGGTCATTAGCTGCAAGAGTTCAATGTATTTCATGGAATTATTAATTCATAAACCTTACAAAATAAAGTCTAAAGCAGAAGAGAGACAAAATTTTTCCTGAAAGAGGGATCGAAAATGACAAAGCACGTTTAAATACCTGTGCAAAGAATTCACATCTTCTCACAGAGCATAATTCATAGGACAAAGACTGTTTCTCCCCTTGTATGACACTCATGGTACTATTAAACTAGAAGTACCAGTGTAGAAGACAAATATTTATCTTAGTTACACTTTCCTTTAAAATTAAGCCACACTCTGGCTAGCAACCACTGAACAAATCTGATGATGCCAACAGCAACACAGTGGTAAGCTATGTGCTAAAGAATTGGTGATAAGATAATACAATAATCCCCAAATGATTGTGACTAGTGACTATGAATGCCACACTGTAAGACAAGCTCCTTTTAAGTACGTCACATTTGATTCTGAAAATAGAGGTACCCAAATCATTTGTCACTTTGGAAAATCATTCACCATTAATTTTTAATAACCTGACTCATACCGCATTTATGGAATGACCCGATTAGTTTTATCTGAGAATTTCTTAATGTAACATAGCTTAATTACAGTTCATGAAATTTATAGCTAATGCTACACACTTTTGTATTCTTTTAGTTTGTTTTAGGGATCCTAACGGTGTCTTTGCACAAACACCTTCCCTTGTTCCATTGGGAGAAGTAGCCAGCATCCTGCATAACAGTGCGTTTGTACTTGAAGACTTCGTTGCTTCACCCTGTCAGATCCAAGCATCCAGTTTCTATACTGTCAGTTATAATCCAAATGAAAGAAAGCAAAAGCCTAATCAAAGGATGGAGCAAATAAACCAAAGTAGTAAAATACCTGCTTCCTACTATTCAAAGACACAGAATAAGAACTTCCAGGCAAACTTGTCCAACTTCCAGAAGAAGCAGCTTTGCAGGATTTTAAAAGAAGAGAAAAGGGACTTCAAGAAGGAAATGAAAGCCTTCTGCAAAGCCAGTAAGAATTTCCATGAAGAGATCAAAGCCTTTCAGGAGGAGACCAAAGCCAAAGCCTTATGGAAGGAAATAAAGATCTTCCAGGAAAAGAACAAGGCTTGCACAGAAGAGATGAAGAATGTTTTAGAAGAGAGCAACAGCTTCCTACAGAAGATTAGGGACTTCCAGATTAAAAAAAATAGTTTTCCATGAACAAGTTGGTAGCATTCAGGAAAAGCTTGAAGAATTCTGGAAGAAAATGAAAGCTGCTAAGGAGGAGATCAAGGTTCTTGAAGAAAGGAATAAGGCTGGTCAGGAAGCAGTCAGGGCTTTCCTAAAACAGAATCAAGATATCCAAGAAAAGAATAAAGCCATGTATCAGAAGAACAAAATCCTGCAGGGAAAGAAGGAAGCTCTGCAGGGAAAGAACAAGGCTTTGTGGAAGGGCTCTTTCTGGAAGAAGGACAAGATCTTCTGGGAGGAAGAGCTGGCCATCTCAACAGCAAACTGATTGTCTGGGAAGAATCTACAGCTTTCAGGGAGAATGACCAGAAGATTCAAAAGGAAAAAGGAGCTCTGTGGGGTGTAACGGAAGCCCTGTGGGATGAGAAATTTTTGCTCTTGAAAAATGTATATATTCCTCCAGGAGAGGAGAAATTCCCTGAAACAGAAGAGAACAATCTTTGTGGCAAATATGGCCCAGCTGTGGACACTGGAGATGAAACACTGGAGTAAATCAAGTGGGTCTGAAGCACAACTTCACTTTCTACTGGAACCTAAGTGCCAAAACACAGACCGACCTTACTCCTTTCACCCTAGAAGCTTGAAAAAGTCATGAGGGAGCTTAAGATTTTTTTTTTTTAAGTTCAGATTATTGTTTTAGCTTTATTAATGCATTTGCTTGTTTTTTCTTAGTTGTTTCTTATTTCTCTTACCTTGACTTCCAGGCTCCAGCAGTCAAAGTTATTAACTGCAGTTCTGTTCTCAAAATGCTCCATTGAGGTGTGCTTCTGAGTTATGCACAGACGCACACTCCAGCCTTTCAGACTGTAACACGCCTGGGGTTCACTGAGCCCACTGCGGATGGTTCCGTTTCTTTTTAAAGTGTTCAGGTCAAAACAATAGTCTGTTATCTACTGTTATTCACAATTACCTTTTCTTATCGGCATTTTTCCGGATCTCCATCTTGTAACTTTAAAAATACTTACCTGAGAATTTCTAAAGTTCAGTTTTAAATTAAAGAAAATCAAGATTGGCCAGTTCAGTTCAATAATTTTAAGGCAAATACATTAGCTGTACTTTCCACTGTATTACTTGCTTGAATCAATTATTCAGAAGAGCAGAGTAGTGCAGCAACCCAGCCTTCTGTCTTTCTGAAGCCAAAACAGTATATTATACAAGGAGGCTGTGTATAGATATAGCCAGGCTCAATGGCTGCATGAGGTTGGCAATGCATTATCTGGATTTAATTACACCTCTTTATTTTTGCTGCCTAAAAAGCAACACTAACAAGATAGCTGATTCAGCAGCTTCAGTAGTAAATCAATAAAGCAATCAGTTCATGAAGCGAAATTCTCCTCTTCTATATAGTGTAAAAAAAAAAAAAAAACCCACCAAAAAAACCCCACCAAAACACGAGACAGGAATCAATTAATTTTGATTCATGAGTTTTCTGTTAACAGGGAAAAGGAGTTAATTCATAAGTATGATCACTCATACATGTCATGTCCCTTCCACATTACAATTCTTCAGCTGTTACCTATCCATGACACTTAGTCAAACAAATGTAAGTTCCCGAAGTCATTCTGAAATATGGCATCTCATAATTAAAACAAAATTTCAGTGGAGGCTGGCCAGTATAAGAAATTGAATTGATGTTCACTCAACAATGTGAGTTTTCAAAATAAGTCTAGAAGTGACTTATCTCAGGGAGAGAATCATTATTGGAGAAACTGCCTGTTTCACAAATTTCTTGATCATGAGGACATTATTAACATGATTAAAGAAAATCCTTCCCTCTCTCAAATATATTTAGCAGAGAATTTCTCATACTATTCCCAATGTCTACTCTGACTGTACTACTTAGTAAGGACATGGCTGTAACCTTCAGCTTAAGAGCAGCTTTTGCCAAATATCAGCCAAAACCAAGCGAATAATTTTGTTATCTCTTCAGAATCTAAATTATTTACTACATGGACAAGAAGAACAAAGCCTAAAGGAATGTAACTGTGGTGGGTGTTTCATTAATGCTGATCAAGACCAAGGAGGGCAGATGTGATGTCTGACTGAAGAAGATGGTTTGATATAGGGAGCTATAAGCTAGACAGGAACTAGGAGGAATTAGAAACAAGGCCAGATGTAAACAAGGCTGCAGGAATTGCCCTATAGAACAATAATATACAAAAAAGGTCATTTAGTAAACGATTTACAGGATGTGACTTCTGATTTGACAGGCAATGAGCAAAGAAAACAATTTAATTTTTTAGACATGTTGCGAGTCAAGCTGAGAACTGTGAAGTCATCTGTGTAGGAGAGGAAGCTGAGAGAGGAGCTGGGGGACGAGCAGGATCACTTCTTTGCTTGGGGAACTGCCTTTTGGATATTCCAGGCTGACACATTTTGTTGTGACACGTCCTGTCAATTTTTGTCACTTGTATCATGTTACATTGCCTCCTGGACTGTAATTAAGTTTGACCAGCTGAGACTTAACATGGTGTGGCAGTTAATAGATATGCATATTTGTCAATTGTTTTGTTAAATAAACCTCACTGGCAATAGACTATGGAAAGGGCAAAGACAAAAAAATAAGAAGTTCTCTCCCATGTAGAAAAATAGGATAAGTAACTTAAATGGTTGGAAGCCTCTTGAGAGTCTCCGTGTTTTCAAACACAAGAGGGGCAGGTGCTGCTGTTTGGATTCAGGGCACAAGCTCTTCTTGACTATGGACTTCATTCATTGTTCCAATGGGAGAGACAAAATCAAGTAAAGTTGGAGAGTCTCATTCCCTTTGCCTCTCACAAGCCTGTGCCCCTGATATGCAGCACCAGAGAAGCAGCCAGCTATATGCAGGTACTTCCCTTCAGCACTCGTGGCTCTCTTGCCAGGAGAGAAAGGAATCTCTCCTGGCTATTACTGACTGTGGATTAATGACTGCCCAGCCAGCTTCATCTAACTCCCACTGAGAGGATCACCTGCCTTGGGAAACACTCCAGGAACAAGCAGCACTATGCAGATGCAGCTGTGCTGGCTGCCCTGGTGTGGCCAGGCAAGTGCTGTGCTGCTTGGTCCAGGTCACTGCTCCCACCCCAGTGTAAGCTGCAATAGGTCCCAACAGGTCCCTTTGGTGGGGGAGTGGGGTCAAGAGCATTGTGCTGATACCCATTCCAACAGGGCTGGAGACTCAGCACCAAGGCAGATAGAAACAGGTCTTAAAACACAAACCAGTAGATGTATTCTTGCTTTGGATGGGACAAGGAGAAATTACCAGTAACACCATTGTTTATCTCAGAAGTGCAGAGAGAACGGTCCCCAGAAAGCTCAGCTACAGTAGATCGGCTCAGCTCCATAAGCTTTGGTAGCACAGTGCTAATTTACTCAGTCCCAGAGGAAACCTTGCTCCATGCCAGTGTAGGAAGCCAATGATAAAAACAACTTTTCTAAATTTGCTCAGTAGTACTCCTCACTTAAGTAGGACACTAAATAAATCTAGTATATTACCTATTAACTGTATCTTAGACATTCAGAGTCCCTCTCATAAGAAAGATATGCTGACCACTGAGATGGCCCTGCAGTGAACTGTACTTCAGAAAGATAGAGACATAAATTTCAGTTCTTCCTTACTCTTTCTAGGAACCGATTATGTAAATATAATAAAGCTAAGGTATCTTTTCCAGTGAAACTGTTCTACTAGAAAAAGAACATTTTTTCTTAGCTTAATGGATTTGTTCTTCAATCTCTCTCAACTCTTGACCTCCATTCAGATTTACATGCTCTTAACTGGTGCACAGAGCAGCTGGATGCAGTAGGTAGTGGGCGGCTAATGGGGAATCCTAAAAGGTTGTGTTTAGGTTGCAGTGTGCAGATAGGGCAACTGGGGGGAGATGGGGGGAAAACACATCAACTGGTTTGCTTGAAACTTATTGTTGTGGTTTAACCCCAGCCAGCAACTATGAACCACACAGCCGCTCACTCACTCCCCCCCAGTGGGGTGGGGGAGAGAATTGGAAGGGTGAAAGTCAGACAACTCCTGAGTTGAGATAAGAACAGCTTAATAATTGAAGTAAAATAAAATAGAATGATAGTAGTAGTAGTAATAATAATAATAATAATAATATAATACAATAATAATGTACAAAGCAAGTGATATACGACACAATTGCTCACCACCCCCTGACTGATGCCCAGCCTGTTCCCGAGCAGCAATCCCTTCCCCCCGGCCAACTCGCCCCAGTTATATACTGAGCATGACATCATATGGTGTGGAATAGCCCTGTGGCCAATCTGGGTCAGGCACCCTGGCTGTGCCCCCTCCCAGCTTCTTGTACGCCATGCAGAGCATGGGAAGCTGAAAAGTCCTTGACTGGTGTAAGCACTACTTAGCAACAACTAAACCATCAGTGTGTTATCAACATTATTCTCATACTAAATCCAAAACACAGCACTATACCAGCTACTAAGAAGAAAATTAACTCTATCCCAGCTGAAACCAGGACAAGAACTAGACAAATAGATTCAAAGAACATATTACATCAGGTTTTATCATTATGTCATCATCACATTGTTTTTGATGACAAGCAGCACTGGACAAATCCTAGAAGAAGCTGAGATGCTCCTAGAAGATGCTAAACATTCTCAGCTCTAATGACAACGGGAGCTCTCTGAAGATGACGGTTGGTCCTGTAAGCAATAAAAGCCAGAATCTCAAGTGACTGTACCATAACAATGTCACTTTTATACAGCTTAATCTCCGCTATATAATTAAACTGGTACATAAGTTGTAAAATAATTAAAAATGAGCCACAGTGAAGTCTGCTATAAACATTTGTGCTTCAGTGCTAATTGCTTCCATTATAAATACTGCATACCAGCTTCTCCTCTGCGTAACTCTAGTGAATACACACAGTTGCACTAGGGATAAATTATACTTAACTACCTTTGCATGGTCAAACAAAACTTTATTGCTGTGGAGTGATTAAAAATGGTCTAATCTCCATCATTGCTGTCTTGTAGCAAAAAGGAACAAAGTCAACGTAGTATAGGTGTAGATGTGGTCACATCAACACTGCAAAACTCTTGTCCAGATATTGTTCTACCCTGGATAATATAGGTATGGACTTCACAGCACTGATCTACTCCTGGACCAAATCTGTCCAGGAGTGGGAACCTGACACGTAGTAGAGCTTATTTGAAAAGCTCTTTATCCAACACATAGTAGAGCTGTTTAACATTTGTTATGGAGCTGTGTAAAGAAGCATCGTCCCTTAACCCACACCGAGCTACACTTACAGATGTTCTCCATGTTATTTATCATGAAGCTAGGCCATAAGCAGTTTCCTTTGGTTATTTTCTCTTCTTTCACATTGTGCTTCCACTGAGCAGCTCAGCACGGGATCTGTGCTGCTCTGTACATTGAACAAGTAAGTCTTGAAGCCTTCTGGCTTCAATATTCTCCTTTCTCTGATCTCCATTTCTGGGATTTCCTTATTATTTGACACACTGTCCTCGGTTTCTAAGTGCTTTCTTCTCTCAACCTCACCATCCCTTTTCCATCTCTCCCTCTTCCCACATTTTTTGCCTGTATATTCTTTTACAGCTTTTCCTCTTGTGCCCTTGAGCGTCACATCACGCTGTGCAGACTCAGAGCTTGCCCTGCTCTCGCTGTCCCTCTGATGTCCTGCACCCAACAGGACTGAACCGACACTCAGCCAGGAGCAGGGCTTTACTCTTGTCATCTCCAAGGTGCTTCAGCAGCAGGTTTTTTTCTTGCAGCTACTGCCAAATCTGGCAAAGAGGCAGCTCCATCCAGCTGTTCTGGGACAAGCACAGCTGATGTTTGCCAAGATGCATGTTCTGACTTAGCAGTACCTTGAGTTTTTAAGCTAGGCAAAGCATCACAGTAGAAGCAAATCCTCCTGTGACACAGCTCTGATATTTCCTTATCCATAATTTTTTTCCTTTGGTAGTTTCTTGACTGCAGTTTGGTTGTGGCACTATGTGAAAGAAAACTCTTTAATAAAGAAAAGATCTAAAGCGGCAAGTAAAAACTGAAGAAATCTTACAGATAAAGAGACTTTGCTGTTTCCATACACCTATTTTAAAGCTGATAGAAACTGAGCAAAACAAAACAAGTCTATGAGCTGAACATGGTGTAGCTGTCAAAGATAAGAAACTGTATTCTGAGAAACGAGATGTCTGGGAGGTCAGAGGAACAGTTCTTGAGCTTTGGCACTTGAAAAATAATAAAAAAAAAAAAGGTAAAGGCAACTTCAAAGGAATAAAACCCAAGATAACTAGGGCTTTGCAACTTTCACTGGATGCAGACTATATCAGAGGTGAGCTTTATTTTGTTTTCATGTCTCATTCCCAAGTTGAGATTTGGACAGATTTTGCCAAGGACACATCTCATTTCAGCATTTAAGCTGAGCAGGAAACAGCCATTCCTGTTTTCTGGCTTTTGTGGACTTCTCCCCACTACCCGGGAGCTCCTTCCAGCACACGGGGAGCACAATCCTCATCACTAGAGCTAACTGAATAATTCATCACAAATGAATTTGTTGATTAGTAGTAATTTTCCTGAACTTTTCGAATTGTGAAAGTATCACTTAATGGATTCATAGAGGAGCCAAGACTTTGGAAGTAATCAACCTCATCAAATGAAGTCTCAATATGAGATTTCTCTCGTCAGAGCTCTGGAGATCAGAAAGTACCAAACTCTGGCTTCACCTTTTCACCTGCATAAAATCTACCTACTGCTGCTCCAGGCAGCGCTTGGCCCTTTCCATCCCACTTTGATCTGAGCAAAAAAATCTTTCACTCAAGTTTTTGCCCTTAATTTTTATTTTGGTGAAAACATGAGGGCAGTACATTTTAAAAATGCCTTTTTTCTCCACCCTGGAGAGAAAAAAAAAAAAAAAAAAAAAGAAGAAAGATGAAGATATATTTTTTGCCATGTTTTGAGGAGAACAGCTCAGAAAAAAGGGTCTAAAATAATTTCCTTACCTGTTCAAGTGCTATTCTACTAGAATACTAAAAGCCTACTGTTAAAATAAATACAGAATAATGCACCCCCTCATACTGCAGTGCCCAGCTCTCTAGCCTAGGAAGATCAGACTTGCCTCTACTCCATTAATGAGACTACTCAAACCCGTGAGATTCTTACTTCTCTTAACTCATAAATTAAGTAATTTGGCTCCAGTCCCAATAGATGTATGGACCCAAGCTTGCACTTAAGTGGAATGAGGAATGGCTAAAACGTCTAGCAGAGCGTCCTGAAATATCCAACACCAGCCCAAAGGATATGGTAAGCCCGTGGCAGCCCCATGGGGGTCCTCAAAGTCCTGGGTGGCACTGGGGGAGTCCATCACCGCCTTGGAGATGGGCATGGACTTCATGAGATTAAACTAGCACCTTTGCTGAAACTCCCAAGGGCGCTAACCTGGGCTCCAACTACCACCTCAGGAGTGTCTCAGAGAACCATGCCTGAATGCACTCTTTAAAAATCACTCATATATATATATATATATATATATATATATATATGCACACACATCAGCAGGGATAAGAGAATGGTCCTAGCTGAGAAGTTGACTTCAGTAGAACCATCTTGCTTCACTTTCATTTGTACTTTTACTGCTACAAGGCAAGAGAACTAGATCTTCAAATAAACCTGCCTTTACCAAATTTCAGTCTAAGTTTATTTAGATGATGAATAAAACTGAGTTGACAGTGTTTCCTTCATTTCTTAAATTTCATACTTGCTTTCTGCGGTTTGAAATTCTTTCTAGTGCCCTTATGGCACTGCCATAGAGAACCATTGTAGAAATTGCAACAATAAGGAAAATACGGTAACACAAGCAAAGAAGGCCCCAATCACAGCTTCATATACATCACAGACCACAGGTTCTGAATGTTAACCAAGCCGGTTAATCAAATTTAATATTTGACTCTTCTTTATCACCTATCACACTATCCCTTTGCCACTGACAAAAGGCTATCCACTAAAAGGATGCCGAAAGCAATTAACTTCTAACTTCTGCTGTAACTGTGTTTTACCACAAATTTAGAACTGTCCCCTCTTTTATACTGTTCCATTAAAGAACAAAAACAAAACAGATGTTTTTTTCTGGGATCAAATAAAAATGTCATGTTACTTAAAAAACATTTTTCTATATATTTAATTTGATCAAAAGATCTTGAAGTTATATTTCAGACAAACTCAGGTTTAACACTGTCACATTTATATCATCTTATACCAACTTTGAGAGGAGCAATGTGCATATATAATAAAAATATTTGACACGTGCCTTAAAGAAGAGGTGGCAAGTATAAAGTCAGTGAGCAGTATAGCAAGAGAAGCAATAGACCTGACTGAATTGAACACTTCAGTTGCCCATATATTATTTTTTACAATTAGGGAGAAATCTAGACTTTTTCTCTCTTGCCCAAAAGTTAAGACGAGTGGAGTGGTATCTTTTTTTCTCCAGTCCCAGCAAAAGATGTTTTCACTTCACCTTTACTCAACCATTGCAATATTAAATGAGCCATGAAAAAAGCTGGGCTCAATGCTTACACCTCAGGAGGATTTTAGCAACAACGGCATGTATTGACCTAACTGTACAGATTAATTTCTCTACAAATCTTTAGGCTCTCCTTTTTCTCTCTCTTTGGGACAATTCAGAGCTGGCTGAGACTTCCATCAGTGCCTTGCACACTGATGCCTGAAGCACAGAAAATAGAAAGCAATACCTCTGAATGTATTGGGAATTTGGCAGTAATGAAGAATTTGAGACTAGAGTTTCAAAACAGTTCAGATTACACTTTAAAGTAAATCCATCATACATGCTGAATTTCTTTGAAATTCTGGTTTAGAGAGAAGCTTATGCCAGAGGTATACAAAGCAACTATCATGTAGATATTGTGAGCTGTAAGACTTGTGTTTATTATTTTATATGGATATATTGTACACCTCCCCAAAATTCTGTCTGCTAATTCCTTCACTAAGCATAAGAAGCATTAGGGTATTGGAAGACCAGAGGAAACTTGAGGTACACAGGCCTCATTCATATTCCACAGGTACCATCACTACAGAAAACGAGCAGATTGTGGGTGAATCCTTCCCCTTACCCCAAGACTAGAGTTTAGCCAGTTAAACAGGGAAAGTTTGTCACTGGTCTCCTTTCAATGCCTATCTTGCAGATATACCATTGTAAAATTATGTTTTGCTTTACATTTTCTTTTGTCAGGACAACCCATGAGAAATGAATATGGGCAAGGCATTACTTTTGCTGAGGGAAAGGTTGATAGCCAGGGAAAACAAACAAGATTTATGCAATCAAGCAATTTTTAGTAAAACCTGAATCTGTTGCAAACACAGTAGTTTTGTCTCTGGAGAACTATTCTTCCATAAAGCACAGAAATAAATACTCTCAATTACTTTTCTGAAATAAACACATTTTATTTATTAGTGAATGCTTCATCCCTCTTTCCAGCTGCAAATCTTTCACAAGACACTGGGACAAGCGTAGCCCTGCCATCACTCTTGTGATTTCAACAAGAGGCTAAATGAGTCCATTATGACTACCATGTGCTTGCCAAACCATTTACACTTGTTTACTAAGGTACATAGTGACTTACTGCATCTCCAGAGAAAATTACCACTCATTACTTCATGCATCAGATTATAGCTAAATTATTGTTCTCATAGTACAAGTCTCATGTATTATTCAAATTCTAACCAGTACATTAATTCTGCCACTCAGCCAAGATTACGGCTAAAAATAGATAGTACATGTCCTACTTCAGAATATGTTTAACATTACTACCAACAGCATCTCAGATTTCACATGTGCTCAGACTTCACATCTTTGACCTTCAAGAGAATTTGAAGAGTGAAAGTCAGTACTATATAATTGTGATAACAGTAAATGAAAGCCTGTAACTTCTGGCCATGTTGTACCAGCTGACGTGCAGTTTTGCATCTTTTACAGTGGAGGAGGTAGTTATATTTATTTGGATTGCTTGTATTTGACTGCTTAGGAATAGTATAGCATATAGACAGGAATAACCATATTCCACAAGTAGCTAGGTCAAAATTAGAACTGTATATTTAAAACTTTTCCAGATTCATAGTAAGAAATTGCATCTGAATTTCAGTCTCCATCCCTTATCCTTGATCTGCCTGAAAAAGGCTTACTTCAGGTACTGTGAGTCTACACAGAAAGAGCTAAGGGAATATTAACCTTTCTCCCTCTTGGATACAATCAGTAGTGTTGCAAGTAATCCTTTGTCCTATAATATAGCCATACATTGGCCCTCCTCTTCACTTTTTTCCTCCTGTGCTCTTCACTTAAATCAGCACTGAAGAGTTAAGAGCTGGAGAGATTCCAGCCCCAAATTGGAATACTCTTGTGAGAAGAGATGGTCCTCATCCGATTTATACCATTTCTGATGGAAGAATTCCTCTGCACTGTATGTGCCAGGCCATCCAGTACAAAGTTAGTTCTACTTACATTCCAGCCTAAATTCTGAACCACCATATTCTAAATAGAGCTCAAACCAAGGTATGAATGGAGACAGGCGGAGCACACAAATCGATATTGTTCCCAACCACTTACCTCTGAAAGGAGGAACAAATTTTCCTAACCCTTTGGTTTTTCTACTAACATCCTTCAAATCACAGCTCAGTTTTTGGCACACATGCAATTTAATTTTGACATGGAGTGCACATCAGAACTACAGCCATTTTATCATTTAAAGTATAGTTCTTTTTATTCCCTATTGAAAGACTTTTCTTTTAGGCTTGCTCTAGTCTAAAGACTTAAATTGGATGTAAATGACCTGCAGTAGGACCAAGGTGTCCTAAATTGGCTTTATATAAGAAAGAATTAAGCCTAGAGTGTTTAAAATAAACGCTCATCTAGACACAGGTTTAGTAAGAAATGGTTCTACATTCATTAATCAACCTATTCAGCTTCCAGATTAGACACATTAGAGGTGCTCTTCTGAAGATGGAATTGGCCTGTGATCTGTTTATAATCCCTTTTAGGGTTCTTTTGTGTTCGTTTCCCTTTTTCATTCTACTTCCCCAGTATTCTGAAAATTTAGGGGCCAGAATTAATGAGGACTGTCCCACGGTGCTTCAAAAGATTCCAAAGCCAACAGCTCCTGCCAAGGTTAAAGATGAAAAGTGAAAACAACTCCGTTGTATTTTCACCTTCGGAGGCCTTTTTTCCATGCCTGATTTGCTGTAGTTCCCCGCTGTATAACAAAGTACTTGCTGCGTTCTTATTAGAAAACTCAGGCTTTGTTATATGTAATAGCTACACTATTTAAACCACTACTTAGGTAACAGAGAAATGAAAGAGAGAGAAGCAGCATATGTAATATTGGTGTTGCCCCCTCTAGCATTTATTTAGATGGGAAACTCAGTTAATTGAGCACTTTTTTTAAATAATATATAAGCCATCTGGACTCTAAGGCTATGTATCTATTATTTCTGGAATGTGTCTGCATATTCTTTCTGCAATATAGTATCACATGCATTTCTGTTAGGGAGGGGAGGATTTATTTTGGCCATTTCATCTCATATGGTATGTATTTTGCATACTTCATGATGAATAAATTAAGGAGGTCACTTCCTGAGCCAGGACTTACTTATGGCCAAGAGCAAATCCATTCTTACTTGTGACAAATAAAGAAGGAGGTTATTATAATTTATTGCAAATGACAATTGCACCACAGAGTTTCCAACATGAAAACCTCTCTGAATTTTCATTATGCCACTCAGGAGCAGCCTTTGTCTCCTGTTTGGCAGTTGCTTCCCTAGAATCTTATTCCATCTCTGGTGGAAGTTTTCTCTAGCTTACAGAAATGCATAGTAGTAGAGCATAGGCCTAATTTAAATTGGGGTTTATTGAATAATAAAACTGATTCTTTAACTCTTGACAAGTAATATTGTCAAAGACCTGAAGTAAGAGAATTGAAAGCTACAGCTGACATTTATTTCTGCGTATAAAGCCTCACACACCAGTTCTTGATGATGTGAACTGTAATCTATGCAGTAATGTTTTGCACGAAGGATGTTGAGACAGGTTGACATCACAAAGATTTATTTGCACAGTCTATAAGTCATAGCATACATCAGCTCTATCAGTAAATGTTACCTTGGGGAAAAAGAAAAACAAACAAAAGGGAAAATTTGCCAGTGGCCAGCCAGAAAAAGAAAAGGAATGTGATCCCCAGAAGAACGTCCTGTCCTGGGCATCATCTGCAGTGCAGCAGGTGGGTCCCCCATAAGGCTTTTCCCATAAGTATATCGCTTTTCTTGGGACTCAGTCAAGCACCCCACCAGTCATCCTGCTGTTGCTGCTATTAGCACTGACCAGAGCATGCTTTGCTCTGGGGCTCGTGCTACATGACAACCTGTTAGCCCAGCTTTGTGCATGCATATTACTGGGTAATGTAAATGAAAAGCTACAACCAAGGTGTAGGAAAAAGGGGGAGATGGGGAGTGTCTATGTACCAATAATGCTGTGTGCATTTAGATGTGTTTGCAACCTTTAAAGTGAAGAGGCCTCTTTTTGTAGAATCATAGAATGCTTTGGGATGGAAGGGACCTCTAAATGCTATCTAGTCCATCCCCCTGCAATGGGCAGGGACATCTACAACCAGATCAGGTTGCTCAGAGCCCCATCCAGCCTGGCCTTGAATGTTTCCAAGGATGGGGCAGCTACCACCTCTCTGGGCAACCCCTTACAGTGTTTCACCACCCTCATCGTGAAAAAAATTTTTCCTTGTGTTTAGTCTAAATCTCCCCTCCTTTAGTTTAAAACCATTACCCTTGTCCTTTTAGATCTTTCTCCAAAAGTACTCTCTAGTAGAAGTGGAATCTGTTACTTTTTTTTTTCTGTCAGAGTTCAGTTACACTTGTCAATACTTAGCTCATCCAAGAGGTATGTGAGTGGATGGGGTTTATTGTTTTGTTTTGATTTTTCTGAGCAAAATCTGGCAAAAATCAAGGTTCTTTCTAAACAGGTCAAAGGGTTATTTAAAAGCAATTACTTTAAGTGAAGTAGGACTCATTACCAATAGTGTAATAAGTCTTCTAAAAAGAACTGGATGCTTTTGACATCCATGCTCAATATTAGTATTGCAGGTATTGTAACTTCACATTTTGGTTACACTGAAATCAGGGTAACTTGATTGGTGCAGTAACTTGGACTTTTTAGTGCAAATCAACAGGCTTTCACTGATTTCAGTGGAGCTATACTGACAAATACATCTCAGAGAGTGTCACAGAAGCAGGAAAAATAAGTGTTAACCTTGATTAATGTTGTCTGGAATCTCCAGATTCCAGAAGCCTTTAGTATCTCTAACCTGCCCTAGAAAATCCTTTTTTTTTCTTGATTTGTAGATCTATAAATAAAGAAGTGGAAGTTTTTCATAAATGTCTTGTACATGAAGTGTTCTACCACCTTAAATGGTCAAAGTATCACAAAGAAATTTGCAAGAAACAGCTGCTCTTGCACGAGTGAGAAACACAAGAGCCCTCAGCAGCATTTCCCCTTTTTCAGGACAGACAAGCAAACTAACTGATAAATTAATTGTAAAATTCATCATGTAGGAAGCAGGGCCTTCAAAGCAGTATCTTGCACAGATAAGGATAGAGCACTTAGTAGACCTTTAAACACCACTAATGAAATGGCTGACTGCCAAGGGACAGAGAGGGCTCCCTTACTGCCGGCTGTTGGGAAACAACAACCCGAAGACCCGTATACAACCTAAAGCTTTGCTTTTACCTGCTGCTCTGCTGCCTATTTTATTGGCATCACGCTCTGAAATTCCATTACACTTGTTGTCTGCTCTGAAATGTGACCAGGGATAAACACTTCAAACGTTTGAAATAAAAATCTACTTTGCAGTCCATCTCCTCAGTCACTCAGAACAAGTCTGAACAGGAACATTTCCAAGAACCAGGCACGATGTGAGGAGCAGTAGCTGTGGAGGACAGCCAGCTCTATATGTCAAATACAGCCAGGAATAAAATCCTGCCTCTAGCTCTCATCCTGTGTGCGGTGTTCAGACCCCAGCTAAAACTCCAGATCCATCTGATTTGTCTGTATGTTTTCTACCATTCACAAGACACAGCGGTGTGGTAAAGTACAACTAGTAGGTTCTCTCATTTTCTATATGGGAACTGGATGAAAAAAAAAAAAAAAAAAAATTCTCGTGTGTCCCTAAAGGCTCACCTTGACATATAGGAATGAATGTGTTATAAGAAATACAGATAAGTATAAACAAATATCTATCCGGGAACTGTACAGTCATAGACCAAGATGCAGTCACTGTCAGTATATGAAAATAAGAGAGGCCTTCCATTACCAAAAACACAAGTGGGCTATAGCTCTTGAGTATCTGTTCCTACTCGAAACAAATGAATGCTGGTCTGTGCTGCAAAATGCTTCTGCCTTCTATCCTGAGCCATGTGAAGCATGGGTTTGGAACCAACCAAACCATGCCAAGAAGCTCACATGTACAAAAGGTGGTAAGGAAGTATATTCACTCTTGCAGAACTGCTCACATGAGTAAAGTTCACTGTATTTAAAGTGTTCATAGAATTTGTAATCCTGGTAGTAGCCCATTTGTCTTCAAAATATATAGTTATGTATATTGATACATTGAAGTATTTAGTGGGATTCATTTTAGACTTTCTCACCCAATTGTCTACTGACTCTATCTATGACCAATTGAATGAAACTGGCTCATTTCCAACATTATCTGATCTGTGTCAAATGCCTACCTAAGGAAATGACTGGCACCCTAGAACCGCCTGCTTCTCATCAGTTACAAAGGGAATCCAGCTTAGAGAAAATTAGCTGAGACAAATCCCTTT
The DNA here is from genome assembly GCF_047370975.1 of Nipponia nippon. Lineage (NCBI taxonomy): Eukaryota > Metazoa > Chordata > Aves > Pelecaniformes > Threskiornithidae > Nipponia > Nipponia nippon. Next base: position 4,576,486 of record NW_028262369.1, read on the forward strand.
CCAGCTGACTCAGAGCACAAGATTCACCAGAAGTCAATGGACTATGCTGTCGCCCATTAATTACTTTTTTTTTTTTAAAGTAGCAGGAAATAAGTATCATTGCGACAGCAAGCAAATATGTAGATATTTTATTACAAAGGTTAATAATTATGTCTGCTTTAAATATGTATCATAATTCATTAAACAAAATATTTACATGAGAAAATGGAGATTAGTCCCGTTCGCAGTACTATGAAATCTTCCATTTACAGAAAGAAGAGACAGTTTTGCAACTGCAAACCTGACTGCCTGTTCCCAGCAGAACAATGGTCACATTTATTTGTGGGCATACTTCTCTAAGCAAGCTGGAAGCCTCCAAGATGAAAGCTGCTCTACAAGTACAAGGTGACTTTATTGCAACATTTATCTTCCACTGAAATTTTAGCCCTAATTATCCTCTAGGTTGCACGGCATCTTAAGGTACAAGCACAGCTAGCATGAGTTACTTTCAGAGTTGTATTGTGAGTATATATCACAAGACATCATCCAAGTTGCAGACCAGCTGGATGCCAATGAAGAAATGGAGTATTACTAATTTGTAACCCAAAAAATAGATCTTCATTCCATTGTCCTGCGAAGTGTTCAGAACATAAATCCTTGGACGCTACTAGACACATTTCAGAACAAGTTTTTATGTTATTATGAAATAATTGCAAAATTCTACATTCAGGGAGGAATCTCCGAGACTCCCTTGCACTACAGTCACGCTGCAAATCAGCTCTAACAAACTCCAGCTGCTGGGAAAGCCACTGCAGTCCAGGTCTGTGGCCAGAGCTGTGTGTGAACTCCTCAGTCCTCCCCACCTCTGTGCGTGACAGAAGCGGCACAACAAGATGTCTCTGAGCTCTGTGTACCTTGTAGCTCCCTCAAACTCACAGGCCTCCATGGACCCCCAAGCGAACCCAGGAGACCAGGATGCCCAGGTTCTAGCTAAGGGGTCACTGGTAGAAAGAGATCCTGGAACCGGTAGCTGTCTTTTTAGGAGATACAACCTAGTGCCAGCCTTTCTCAGAAAGTCATAATGGGATCAGGAAGGCAGAAGGAGACAATCTGTAGTCACTATGATACGTTGAACACAGTTCTGAGTCATTGGATGAAAGTCCAATGTCATTACCAAGTCATTGGACGAAAGGAGGTTTGCCTCACCCCCATGGCAACCACCTCTCTCTAATGTAAGTAGAGATAATCAGGCCCAGGAACTAGTTCTAACTTTCAAGATTATATTTTTCTACTTAAGATGCAGCAGGTTTATTTTGCAGCAAAAGCATAACTCCATATTCACAGTGACGCAGTATCTACTATATTGCCTTTGCCACATAAAAAAGTATAAATGTTAACACTGTGCTGAAGCTCTGATTTTCATAATTCAGTACAGGACTTACAGGTCCAAGTATCCAGCAGACATTAAAAAATATCCTGCACAAAATCTGTCCATATTCAATTTTTCCTCTACAACCGAAAATATATATTACAGATTTTATCACATCATTAAATTAGTACCACAAACTTTTATAGCTAGTTCCAGTGACATTTTAAAAGATTTTTTAGTAGTATGGTAAATAATTGAAAGCTGTGCTTATTATATGGCTTTTTACAGAGTCTTTATCATTGCAGTGATTTACCATCTAAAGTTTTATAACAACAATATATGGAGCAGTCGAAGTCCCATGGTACTCACAATAATTACTCCACAACTGAGCCACTGGTTCACCTGGATGACAATGTTTAACTGGGAGCAGAGGATGCGTAAGGAACAGAAAATCCAGGTATACAGAGGTCAATTTTATAAAGTGCAAGTAAATAAAAATTGCTGCTCTGTGTTTTTCTACAGTTTATACGCTTCTATAAACATATTCCCTGTTCTTGAGTTTTAGCGCTGCTCATTTGCAGAGTTGCAGATGCTTCTGTAAGCTTTGGCTTATTTGAGGTTCAAATTCACTTTATATTGCACATACCTCTTCCAAAACATATTAGTGCAATCAATCTGCAAAGCAATCGTCACCTCAGCATCTCTATGCTGCATCCAACTGAATGCTGTGCATGGTTTGCTGACACTTAGCCAGCTTTCCTAGCTCCGCTTTCCACATCACAGAAAGCTTTGCAAAAATTAACTTCTTTTTGGGTAAATATCTATAGTCCTGTTTCTGAACAAGCACTCTTTGAAAGCTGAAACTGCAAAAGAGAGGCTTCTTCCTTCCCCTTTCCTGGAAGCTGTCCCATTGCTTCCGGCTGCCCTACAGCCAGGAGTGAGCGAGGAAGAGGCAGCCCATTACCTAATGTGTTCACGCACTGGCATCATCTGGAAAAGGAAATCATAAAATAGCAAATAGATCCATCTATTCTCCAGTTTCAGCTATATTACCCTACAAAGTTTGTGAAGAGCTCTCACCAGCCTTATATATCATCAAACGTTAAAAGGAAAATACTGATGTTAAGTGCCAGCCTGATCACTCCCCTAACTGCTATTGTGCTTCCAGCATTGACTGTGCACATTGCAGTGGGTCTCTGCCTACAGGACCCACCAGCAACCAAGGAAATGCTATTGCCATTGTCCTTCCCTGCATCATGTCCTCCTCAGTGCTTTCCTTTCTTTTAATGACACTATTTGTAGACAAATTTCCCATCCTTACTCTTCATACAGTTGCCCTGTGCCAGGTCACCATCCCTGCCCTGCCTGTGGGGATGGGAGGATCGCCTGGACATGGGTCAGCTTCCCAGCAGCAGAAGCGGAGCACAGGAACATGAGGAAACTAAAACAATTCAATGCCAATCCTAGTACAGCCTTCCAGCTGAAGTTAACAGTGGTTCCCTTCAATCAGAGGATTTTAGGTTTTAAATTAAAACACTCATAGAATCATAGAATCGTTAAGGCTGGAAAAGACCTTTAAGATCATTGAGTCCAACCGTTAACCTAGCACTGCCAAGTCCACCACTAAACCACACCCTCGAGCACCACATCTCCCCGGCTTTTAAATACCTCCAGGGATGGGGACTCAACCACTTCCCTGGGCAGCCTGGGCCAGGGCCTGACTACCCTTTCGCTGAAGAAGTTTTTCCTAATATCCAACCTAAACCTCCCCTGGCGCAGCTTGAGGCCATTCCCTCTTGTCCTATCACTTGTTACTTGGAAGAAGAGACCGACCCCCACCTCGCTACAACCTCCTTTCAGGGAGTTGTAGAGAGCAATAAGGTCTCCCCTCAGCCTCCTCTCCTCCAGACTAAACAACCCCAGCTCCCTCAGCCGCTCCTCATAACACTTGTGCTCCAGACCCTTCACCAGCCTCGCTGCCCTGCTCTGGCCACGCTCCAGCACCTCAGTGTCCTTCTTGTAGTGAGGGGCCCAACACTGAGCACAGGATTCGAGGGGCGGCCTCACCAGTGCCGAGTACAGGGGCACCATCACCTCCCTGGTCCTGCTGGCCACACTATTCCTGATACAAGCCAGGATGCCATTAGCCCTCTTGGCCACCTGAGCACACTGCTGGCTCATGTTCAGGTGGCTGTCAACCAACACCCCCAGGTCCTTTTCAGCCAGGCAGCTCTGCAGCCACTCCTCCCCAAGCCTGTAGCGTTGCCTGGGGTTGTTGTGACCGAAGTGCTTCACTCGACCCACTTCACTCGACCCACTCATTGCTGAGATTTCATGGTAATCTGGTTCTTCATGATAGACACCAGAGTACGTAGACACCTATGCCAGCTCTACTTCCAAGGTCACTCACATGTGACATGTCTTGTGAAACTGAAGTCTGGATTTGGTGTGCACAACTCCACATGCATGCAACTTGTGAATAAAAACTAGGTTCTTACTGCAGCATTTACATATTGGCTGGTGCGGTTACTTACTGCATTGTAACAGGCAAACTATGTAACTGCTAAGCTTGAAGCAGAAAATAGTTATTGCAAATAGCTTACGTGTTTAAAAAAAAGTGATGCAGTGAAACGTTCTCAGAACTTCATTATCTGTGCTGTACATTTTATTCAGTAATTTGAAAGTGTTTTTTTCTCCACGCCCTCCCCATTATTGCAGCTAAGAAAAAAACAGCAACAAGTATCAGGTATGCTACATCTAATACACTTCTGCATGTTACAGCACCTATATTATCCACAGTGCTTAATTTGTGAGTATCAGTCAGTTGGATGCCTTGCTACAGAGATTGTCACCTACTGAAGTATACCTAACTAAATATATTGTATGCAGAGTACAATAAGCCTGAGCCCTCTACAAGGGTTGGAATGGCACTCTTCTCCTAACCCTGCTCAAAGCACCTGAAGATCTGCATCTCCTGCAGTAAGCTAACACCCAGAAATCAGCTTTCTTCCTGACACAGTGTGTTGCGATCATTTTCAGCAGGCAGGTCTGGACAGTCTTCGCCATATGTTTTTCTTATGAAGATAAATGTGAATAATATTGATTTTCGAATTCCCAATTAAAAAAAAAAAAAAAAAGACGAGCACAGACTTTCTTTGCAGTGATTATGTAAAGTATGCAGAGGCTTGAGCTGATATTAAAAAACAAAAGTCTAGAGGCCTTTAAGAGCTGAGCTCCCATTACTTTTCCGACTTCCAGACAAAGGTAACAGCTTTTGACTTCTCTGAAAAATTCAAAGATCTGCAATTAATGCTCATCAGATGGTTACTGGCAACACTGTGGCTTTGTAGAGTCATCTGAATTTAAGATTTCATAATTTGAATTTCTAACCAGAGGTAAACCATCAAATTAAATCTGTTAATAGAAACACCAAATGCCTAATAGCAATTCCATCTGCTTTGATAGATGGATAGATGACACTAACCTCCTAATGTTGTAAATGCAATATGAAATACAGGTCACATTTTTAGATTTTTATCTAGATATATCCTTTTCATTCAGGTTAAAAGTGAGGATGCTACAGTCCTGTCAGATCTTATTGCAGAAAGGGAGACAAAAGTCTAATACTTCAGAAACGCTAGATGTAAAAAATAACAATAAGAGTATGGATGAAATCCCATTGATTTCTATATTGTTTTTGTCTGGTTGGGATTTTTGTCTAAGTAAGTGCTCCTAGCAGGGTTTGGAAAATCCTGGCTTGATAAAATGGCGTGTTCTTTTTATTTATCATAAGAATTCTTAAAAAGAAGGATCACGCAATCAGCTTTATGACTTTCTCTACTGCTTTTGAAAACAACTGCCATAGGCAATTCTGACAAAATCAGAATTTTTTAGTTTCTGTAGGAAACAGATATGCTCCCTTCAGATTGAATGATCTGGCTTGTGTTAGAAAGCTTCAAAGTATTATACATCCAGAAGATGGAGTGAAAGGCATGACAAATGTTTGTTCAGCCAGCCCATCCCAACTGCTACAGCAGCAGCAGGTGTAATATTGTAATAATGCAGGCTATGCAGACCAAGTTCAAGGTGCATTAGTTCTTATATTCCTCAGATTAGTAAAGGTAAGATAGCAGGAACAATTTTTTTTTTTCAGATTATACAGAAAAGCAAAAGAAATTATCAATTATTCTAGTCTCCTTCCTCAAGGATTGTCCACAGTACCTTTTTGACGCAATTTTAAGCTATATGCATTAACTAAATCCAACACCCAAGCAAAGAGAGAAGGACTAATCCAGGAATGGGATTCCAAATTCCTAATATCATTGTTCAGTTCTTGTTACACATCCCCCTCTCATCCCTTCACTAACACAATCAGCTGTTTAAGGCAGTATATTTACCCTTACCTCTTCCAACCTCCAGCTCAGGCAATAGCCATGGCCAAGGTAATAGCCATGATCCACCCACCTGCCCTACTCTTATAGCCCCAGCTGTTACTTTACAGATAATGTATTTTCACATAAGACTGAGGTCTCAAAGTATCTAGTCACTGGAGTAATATTCCTTATTCATTAAATAACAGATAGAGCTCTCAGCCAACAAATGTACTACCTATTCACATATCTGAAATTCTTCGTAGCCAAGTATTTGCCAGTTTTTTCTGATGTCCTCATTTTAGGGTAGAAGGATAAATTGAGGTTTACTGTTACTCACCATTTACAGGGAACAATCCTTGAAAATAAATAAGACATTAAATAATTTTGTTTCCTTAAGGTGAAAATCTAGGACCAGCAAAAGGTCATGGCAACTTTTAAACCTTTCTTGAAAGCATTAAAAAAGTTGAATAGTGTTTTGTGTTCACTTTCTGAAGAGGGAAAGTTCTTTCCCTCAGTGTTTTATTGTCTCTAGCAGAAGCTAAAATTATTTACTAAACAGCCCTAAGATCACCTTTATAGACCCCAACAGAGTGTAAACAGGATCATTTATAAAGCACTGACACAGTAATACTCAGTGCCACACTAGAAAAATTAGGGGAAAATGTGCACAGTCAGCCCATGGCTGATGGTGTGTTGCCAACCTGGCCACAAGGAAAGAGATGGTCATTTAACTTCTGAGCAGAGCAGCTTTGATGGTTATCACTGCCACGGTGCGCTAAATTTACTGATCTATGCTGTAAACTGGTTTTAATGCGCAGGTTGAATCCTTCACTTGAGAATTGATTTCACTCTAACCTGGAGATAGAAGACAATGTTTCATTTTGTTCTTTTGCTGAAACCATCTAGGTTTATTATTTAAAGATGACACTGAAGAATACACTGACTCCATGTAAGCCATTCTTCAGAAAGAGCAAGGTATTATCACTACAGCTACATCCTCACATCACACAGACAGGCATTATGCACATCTTGGGCAACTCTACTAAATGCCATGTGATTACCTTTGTTTCCCTTAATGTAAAGGGAGGTTAAACATGCAGTAGCTTTTCTGAGGAAGGGATACATGATGGGCCAAACTGTGTACAAAGGAGACACTTGTTTGTGAATAAAGCCAAGATCAAGGTTGTTCAAAAGTGCATCAGAACTAGTCTTCACACCTTTGCTAACACAGAGACCTGGGAAACTTATTTGCATGAGAAATACCTGCAGAAGAAAAGATAACAAGGCTATCAGATATTAATTTAATCTGCCACATCCTGTCATCCATCTGTATGATGCCCTACAATTTCATTTGATTTGAAATTTAGCTGGACAGAAGCTAGTCAGGGTAGCTGGCAGTGCTAACAACTTTTTTTTTTTTTTTTTAAGGAAATAGTTTTTTCATCTCCTTGGAGAGACTGAATTCTATCTGCTGGAAAATGCATATATTCTTTTTGGTTGAAACAGTATATTGCTTGGTTATCTTTAGAGTGGCCTAATGTTCACTTTTTATCTCTTTGTACTAAAATTGCCTTGTCTTCACAAAACTGGAGCCACTCTTCCTTTGAAGAAGTACTGCCTATATCTGTAATATTTAACAAACCTTGCACAAATAAAGGCAGTCTTGGAGTTTGAGATGCACCTGTTCCTCATCTTGCTCGCTTATGAGCTGAGCTGATTTAATGAGAAGCTGACATCCCAGTTATAACTTGTATCTCTGGGAATTAGGACCACGCAGTATTTTGTGGATTGTATCTCCCTAATAAAGTTCACCTTCCAAAGAACACAGGACTCCAAAACTGGAGATGGCAAGCTACTGGTAAAGGAAATTTTAAAAGATTTGGTCTTACAAAATTACATTTACATAGCATTGAGAGGTGCAGTACATTAAGCCCGGGAATGTCATGATGCTACCTGTGTTGCAGTGTGATAGGAGAGTGGGCAGTTGGGCATATTCCCATTTTAAAAGCAAAACAAGCAAACAAAGCAAACACCACACAGTACAACAAACATCCTCCATTCTTACGATAAAAGTATCTGCAAACGCAGCCCCCAGTTCTCCTTATTACACAAGAGGTGCTAAGCAGTTTAGATAAAAGCTTGTTATAGCATTATCATTTCCCAAAGCAACAATTTCAGAGGAAGTGAAAAGAGTTTCACATAAAAGCAAACATATCTGTATGTGTTTCTTGGGGGTGAAATTCATGAAGTATCAAAAAACATTCCACGGTGAAGTAAAACACATCACTAGGAGTATTGAGTCTCTCAACTTTCATCCATTTTGGACCCCAGGATTTTAAATCATTGAAAGACATAGATGAAGTGGAGGAGACTGTAACCTTTTTCAGCTACTGTAGAAGAAAGGAAAGAAGCAGAACAAATGAGCTCCTCCACTGGAGCTCACTACCAATGAGTGTGGTTATGCACCTGCGTCCCTATCTCAAGTTCCCACCTGGGCTACCTCACAGCAGAATATTCCTAAGAGAGGGCTTGCAGAAATATCACAGGTACACCGAGACAAAAGAGAAACAAAATGGGACTTGGTTTCAAATCCCTGATCAGAGAACATTTCAGAAACACAAACTGGTTAAATAATTCGAATACGAGTCAGCAGTGCGCCCATGGGGAACACAATAATGATGGCCAACTACAGTCTGGACATCAGCAAGAACATAATCAGCAGGTCAAGGGAAGTGGTTATTTCACTCTGCATGGCACTTATGAGGCCACATCTACAAAACTGTATCCAGTTTTGGGTCCTCTAGAATAGGAGAGTCCTTGACAAATTGGAGAGAGTTCACTGAAAGGCCACAAGGCCTTGAGCAACATGATCTAACTAGAAGTTAGCTTGGTTTTGAGCAGAAACACACGCATGTGTGTGTGTAGTAGAGGTCCCTCCAACTTCAACTGTCATTAGTTGCAGAACTGTACACTAACTTATTTGTCTGGTTCCCAGACTGACAACGTATCTGAAAAATAAATCACTCTTCTCATATCAGGTAGAAAAAAAGGGGCACCTTCTCAAATAATTTTAGATATCGTCACCCTCTTAGTTCTCTTCACAGTCAAGGGAGATCAGTAGCAACTTCAGGATGTAACTATTTAGATCTCTACTTCAGTATGTACCAAATCACAGGTTTTGCTTTAAAGAGTCAAGAAGTTACAGAAAGGAAAGATCCCTTTGTTCTTCCAGTCCATCCTCCCGGCACGTCAGAACAGGCCTCTCAAGCGTGACTAGGGGAACCAGATTTCCCTACGGCTCAGGAACACACTTTTTTCCCCGCAATGGTGGAATACAGCACAAATGGCAATGTGGGTAAGATTTCTAAGCAAAACAAAGAATTACTCTGCTTACATTGTTAACCTCCAATCACTGAAAGCAGATACTATCTTGCCAATGTTAATGCAGTGGAAAATTAAGTGGAGCTGGGGTATGCTGAATTTACAGACCGCTTCATTTTGACTTTGAAAGTGTTTCGTTACCACAACGTTCTCATCCTGCTCAGGAGAGCTCTGCAGCTATCATCCCTGTCTAGCTGGTGACTGCACAGGAAAGCAAGGCGTAGCTGATGAGGTGATACTGTAAGAAAACTTGATCCTGGCCGAATATGGCATTTTTCTCTTCAGCCATGACAATATTTAAACAAAACTAAGCATGATTAAAATCCAGTGAGATAATTCTAAACAGCGCTTCTCACCCAGCAGCTCTGATGCCATCTCTGTTTGAAAGATTCAATATTTTCTTCTGGCTTATTCATCAAAGGCAGATAAAAACAATACATCCACTTATTAGTCTATATGAACAAGAGCAGTTCACAAGAAGAATCCTTCGAGCTCCTTGCAACATGCACATGCAAGATTGCCCCTCAATCTTGAACAAACTGGAGTTTTGGAGTTCCCAGGCTTTCTGATAGGAAGATAGGTGGCACAAAAAATACAAGAAGAAAATAAACTGTCTTCTCTTTTTTGTCTATGCATCAGTCTCTCATGAAGTCAAATTTCTGACAAAATGTTTAGTGTGGTAAATCTTGCAATGAGTAGTTTCCTCAGCAGTGGTACCATTGACTGTTTCCTTCTATTATTAGCCTCTCTGTTGCTTAAGAAGCTGGCATACTCACAGTTTGTGCAATTATCTGGCCAAGAGCAGAATACCACCCGCTGAGGAGCAGCACGTTTTCCAAGAAACTCGGCTCTAAAAACTTCCTAGCTCCTATTCTCCCTTCACATTTCATTAGGTAAAGGTCCCAAAGTATGAGTGTTGCTGCCTGTGATTATTCCCAACGCTTCTTTTCCTAAATACCTTTGAGTGGAAGAGTTGCACAGAATTCTGCTATGTTTGATTATTAATGTACAGATAGATCTGCTCTAGCTCCACTGAATATTTTTGAGAACTTTATATTTTTCTTCCCAAGCTAAATATAATTCCTCCTGGGATTAAAGGCATTTCTCCCATCAATTCTAGAGTGCTAAGCCTTGCATCTCCATCCCCGAGTGGCTGCTTCAGCAACACCAATACCACAACGTGAATCATTTATCAGTACCATCCCTACAGCCTGCTCTGGACCTTCTGCACCAAACTTGAGTACACAACTCCACAAGTGATGTGTCAACACTAGAGGTGACCAGATTTAAAATCAAAGGAGTTTTAAGAAGAAAACAGAATGAAATACAGACTGTAGGTGTTTCCAGGTTATTATACATATTTGGCTGCAATAGTATGCAGATAATTGTGTTCCTCTCACAATATCAGCCTCGCACCAGTATTTGGATATGCAAGGCATGCAAATAATCTGGATTGGGATACTAAAAATAACGTTTTTAGATGAGGGAGACTTATGTTCTTACACCTGTGAAGAAAATTTGGTGTTAGTAAATTGCCTCAATTAAATATCTTCAGGAGGCCAGGACAAGACTCTTAACCTTGGAAGTCTGGAGGATGCAAGACCAATAGACTCAGAGTGGAGCAGTCCCAAAGTTCGATGTTTCAGCCCTGACCCTGCACTTCTACAGCAGCTCAGTGCATTATCACTGGTTAACACGATTCTTTCTGGAGATCAGCACTTGCCTTAGTGATCAGAGGTGCTGGGGATTATTCATGGAAATCAGATCTATGGATTCCAGCAGCACATTGACTCTAGTGAGACCATCCGTCCAAGAAAGAACCCGCCTGAGTGAAGTCTACAAAACCAGTTTGCCAAATGCTGTGGGTAGCTCAAAGTTAACTTGGTACCGCATCCGCACAGCACTTTGATTGATCCTAGTATAGTCCATTTGGTACAGGTAAAGCTGAGGGCTTCTATATACCTATCAAGCAAGCTTTAATATTACTGTGCTTATTAGACTTTTTTTTTTTTTTTGCTTACAGAAGATTTAAAAAACAGTATTTATGAGTTAGTTTGTAGCCTCTCTCTTCATAGCAATTCCCCCCTTAACGGCACTTCACTCTTCAAATATACAGTAAGAAGCTGGATTTTAACCCCTTGATCATATATTTTTTTAAAGTTTCATACCGTGGTAGACTTTGACATCAGTGGGGATTACTTGGGAGTGACTGCCCTCCAGCAGGAGTAATGGACTGACTATCTGACCCCTTTCAGGGCACCCCGGTTCAAGGAGGGCTCTTCATTTGCAGTATCTGCTACATCCACAGCGCTGGATGTAAAAGGTGATATTTTTATAGGATGGATTGATAGCCAGCATCAAATGAAGATCTTATGAAAGACTCTTGTTTCTTCTTTAGCACAGTCGTTTCACAAACGGAAGAGACATTTAATTACACTGTGTGTGAAAACAGCAGCTGAGAGAAGCTCATCTGAGTGTTCTGATACAAGAGGAGCACTCACAAACCCATCAGGATTTTGGGAGAGCAGAAATCTTTGACAAGAATGAGCAACTCATTCAGTACCTGCCCTGTACGTAGCCCTGCCCAGTTTTCCAGACCTGTAGGTGTCAGGGCACTGAACATGCACAAACTATTTTTTTTTTTTTTTAAACAAGTTTTATCTGTCTTTATACCTCATTTTCTCAAGCTTTCCTTGGGATAGGACTTGCTGAGATTGCTTCCCCCCACACCTTTTTTTTTTTTTCTTTTTTTTTTTGGCCATTCTCAGGCTCTGCTAGTGCAAAAATTAGATTTACGTGGAGAGAAGTTTGCTATTACATTACCATGCCAGATAGAACAGTGAACCACAAGAAATATGGCTATTTTCTGTTTGTTAGTTTGCACATTCGGATTTGAGACAGCCACAGTAGTGTTTTGCACATCTCTGCTGAATATCTGTGCAACTACAGCCATCAAGACATACACAGTGCATGCACGAATTGCAGCTGGTGCTGTAGCCTCAACATATAGCAGTAGGGAAGAAAGAAGTAGAAGTTGGGTTCACAGAGTGAAGGAAACATCCAGTGAAATGCTGCCTGGTAACAGTGCAGCAGGCCAGGAAAAGAAAAAGGTTAGATCATGAAACAACAGAACTTTCTGAAAAACAAAAATTGCATTCGTCGTCTTCTGACCTTAAGATGTGAGATGCTTGAGAATGTACAACTTCAGTCTCTTGGAGCAGATAAAATGTTAGATGAACAGTATGTGCTCAGCCTCCTGCCAGATGGGATTACTTGTTTCTCCTCTGTTTAAACTATGTGTGCAACCTCTGCAGTTTCACTGTTTTCAGAAGGGATTTTAAAGACTGCTTTATTCTAAAAAAGCTATATCTTTTCCAGATAGGTTCTTGATATTCATTGCCAGTCAGACACCAGATCTTCACCTGGTATAAAGTAACTACCTAAGAATTTACTGTCTGTGCTTTAGCAATTGAGAATGTCAGTTGATCAAGAAGGAAATTATCCCTTCTAGGAAACACACTGGCAAAGAAACTGCTAGGCAACTAGTCCTTTGGCAGAATTTCTCTGCTTTTTGTCCTGTCCAGCTAAAAATAAGTCATTGTACCTTCATCTGGGAGTGCTGTAGCACATAATTAAATCTTAAAATTGTGCATCAAATGCAGGTTTTGCTTTCAGTGAAAGACTGAATAAAGATAAAATGCCCCTGTTCGTAGTTCCCCCAAGTGGAAATCACAGGTGAAATTGTCACATAGCCTCTCAACGCCAAAAATAAGTCAATAACTGTTAGTGCTGCAAACGCATTTCACATAAGATTGTTACATCACACAATATTAAATAGCCATGATGAGCTAAAAGTGTAAGGCAACACTAGTGCCAATGAACATGTATAGCAGCAGTGTGCCATATTGTCTGCCTCTAAAGGTGAAGAAGGTAACCATATTCCCATGGACTCAACGTACATGAACAGGAAGGCCCAAGGGACCACTAAGACCGATGACTAAAAAAGGTGAAGGAGGAATTGATAACCAAAACAGTTTCGACTCAAGTGCAAAGGGCGGTGCATTTGTTATGTGAGCACCAATCATGCCATGTTGGCACTCAACCTGTTGTAAGAGGCCAGATTTGGTTACATAAATCAGTGGCTCTGAAAGTTTGGACCAATGAACCACCACCAGATTGCAATATTACTTGTAATCTATGTTTTCTTGTAAACTCTATACTGAAGCCTTAAACAGTGCCTATGGCTTAAGGTTAACATCAGCACAAAGGTAAATCTCACCCTCATGGATCATTTTGAGATCAACAGTAAATTTAGAGAAATTCTCCCCCCTTCCCCCTTTTCTTGTGACATACTCCTGTGAATAATTAATTTCCTTTTCTAAGTGTGGGGGGGTTTTGTTTGTTGTTGTGGTTTGGGTTTTTTTTGTTTTGTTTTGTTTTAAAACAGCCTCCGGGGTCCCCAGAGGAGACAGAGTCATCCAGTGCCAAGGATATTGCAACAAACCTTGTGACAAAACCATGACTAGAAATCAGGCTCCCTCATGGGAAATCCATGTCCCCATCACTGGAGTGCAGTGCTGCTGATCTTTATATATATATAAATAAATAAAAAGAGTCTAAAATTTTGTTCTATTTCCTCTTAGAATGTAAATCCTAAGAGAAAATTAATGGAATATTTATTTAAGATACCTGTTACTTATCTGATTTTATGTGCGGAGGCTGAATATTCTAAGTGTGTTTAATTAAATGTTTAACAAAAACGAACTTTTTAAGATGAGTGTGTTATTTTAATCACTCAGGGACTGCCTTAGGCTCAACTAGTTGGTTTTAGCCTCTCCACCTTACCCATGCTTCATAGTGCCTTATGCCATGACAAGTCCCAGTGGAATCAGAAGAACACAAAACCCATGTGTTTTCTTGTAGTCCCAAAGACATTAACATAATCATGTTAATAAGAAAAGAAGGTAAGACTAGTTATAAATTTGCATTTGCAGAATCAGCCCTTGCTGAAGTTGAACTCATAAGGCACCAGACTGCCAGAGGCATTAGGCTCTGTGCATTGCATTAGTGACAGTTCTGGGGATCAACCACCATGCTGTGGGCTCAAGAAGTGAGCCCCTTCAATACTGGAAGGGGACGTTGCTCATTTATTAACAATTTAAATCTTGTGTCTTCTGTAGCTTATTGAGCTATTTACATCATGCAGCTTCTTAGCAGTCTAACACTTTTACCTCCGAGGTCTCAACTGGAAGGTTCAATAAACACAGAGATATATGGCTTCAGTACGTCTGAAGCAGTAACATAGGAGATTCCTGATGTGCTTGTTATATTGCACCCCACTGGTACTGGGGGTATCCAACTGGAAAGTCATAAAATAACAAAGTGCTGGAGCAGAAATGATTCAGTCATTAACACCACAGACACTCAGCCATTAAATCTCACCCACAAAACACACAGCAGAGCATTTACAGCAAGTGCCCTCCGGACATGCACAGAGACCCAACAGCCTCATGGATTCTGTCTCAGGGCCTTGGCTCGTGTGCTGGTGAGATTTACATAAATCACAGGGATTTGCCTTAGGGTTTATCTAGGACATGAAATCACATTATTATTTCGCTACCGGCACCACTGGCTGTTTCTGTTTCATTTTAGGAACATCCATGCCCCAGATTGTAGGTACCAGAAAAGGCACTTGCAGTATCTTCATAGTACAAGATTACTTCTGATTTCTCCTAATGGCTTGATAAGGATTCCTCCGTGCTCTGGAACCAGGGCTATAACAGACCTGAGCTCGTGCAAAGCACAGAGGTATTCTCCAGTGAAATTACTTCATCTAGCATCCCTTAAGCTCTGCTGCTTGCAGACTTGGAAAATGGAAGACGGCAATGACAGCATTCATTGCCATGAAGCAATGTCAGTTTACTAAGATGAGAATCAAGCCCCTGAAGAAAAATAACCCAATTTATCATCACCTTGCAGTTACTTCGTTATTTTGTTCTAATGCAAAGGTTTGCAAAGTACTAAATAAATCAAAATGAGAAATCATTGCTGTGAAGACAACGTAAGGACAATGACGAATTGAGCCCAAGCCTGGGGGGGAGAGACTTAAGGAAAGATATGAAGCATTGAAGCAATGAGAAAAAACGGAGGAGTAGAGAGTCCACGTAGGAGTCACAGGAGTAAAGAAGGTTTTATAGCAGGAAAAACAGACCTCTGAGCCTCTTACAATCCTTCATTACATACAGCTTTGTTTTTTATAGCGTCTTTCTTTCCTAAGGCTGTGAGCTTGAGACTTTGATTTATACTTCAGAGCTAATTTTTTCCAACCTTGAAACGTAGGAAAGAAAATGTAAAGGTTTGTCAAAACAACTGCAGGGAGGCTGTAATGCAGCCTTTGCTTACCACCTCCAAAGCAGAAGGTATTTCAGGCTCAGAAGGCAGCACAAATAGGAGATGTTCAGCACTCGTTTCCCCCAGCCATTGAGATCCCATGCTTTGGGTTGGTGTGAGACATTGCTCTTTGCTAGGTGGTGGAAAAAAGTAATGGTATGGTATTGAAAAGCCTGCACAGAGTTATCATAGGAACTCAAAACTCTATTCTGGTGCCAAAAAAAAAAAAAAGAGAAAAAAAGGGAAGTTAACACATTAAGACAACCTGATTCTGTTCTCCCCTCAAGATAATCACAAAACTTGTGCATATTTTGGGGGATGCAGGGATTAAAAAAAGGGTCTGAACTGAGAGATGTGAGCGGATGGAGAGACTTCCCAACAGCTTCATTTCAAATGTTGAATCAAACCTGTAGGCAAGAAGCAATGAGGAAGCCTGCAACATACCCACACCAAACCTAGTTTGCAACGTCCACATTAGCAGAAGCTTCATTGCTTTAAAAACCTTTGTGGGTTAAATGCGTAACTACTCTGAAGCAGCACTCTGTTGGCATCTAGTGCTACCAGTCTGGGTACTTCACACCATAGTTTCACATTCATCCCACCTAACTTCAGGGACCTAAAGGCCACAAGCACTGAAGAGTTATCAATGAACAGAGACAGGTATCTCTAGAGGGCAATTCAGCCCACGCAGGACATAAATTGCCTGCTGAAACCAACCATCTCATTACCTATAGGGGAGCCCAGGTTAAGTATGCTCCAAGTTCAAGCACCTCAGTGAAGCGTCTAAAGCTTGATGGAACAAATCCTCACGTAAGAGTCTTTCAAAGACCCTTGTGGCCATGGGAAATAATCATAAATTTCAATGGGCTCTGGGTCAGGATTTAACTTCATCCGATTTTGGTAATAAAAAGTCAAATTCAGCCTTAGGCATTTAAGGTAAAAAAAGATGGAATTTATTACACAGCTGAGAAATTTTTGCTGAGATTGATATCTCTTTCAGTTTATCAAAGGGAAAATTTGTGATATCCCCTGGTAGGACATATTACACTGTTTTCAGAATTCCCCTTTCTCCCTTTTAAATACTAATCCAAGATCTGAAGATCAATTTTACAAAAAATAGTCTGCCAAAAAAAATTAAATGGTAGTTTTAATCACTGGCAAGAGAACCCATACTTTTTTTCCAAGTTTAATGTCAACAGAAGAGATTAAATAACATTCCCCTTCACAAAGAAACATGATTTTTTTTTTATGCCTTTTGTCAGCAATGCCAACTTTTTTGAGTTACTCTTAAATGAGACCATTGTATATAGAACTAAACCCCGTCTACTCTTACTATCTCACCACACCATAAATTGCCTTGATAGTGAAATAACAGCAACAAGACTGCAATATTCTTGCTAACAATCCCCTGTTATCACCAAAATCTGTAGGTCACGTACACAAAGCCAAGAGCAGACTTTGGCCACAGCGGTGTATTAAGGAATACATCAGTAAAACGAAAGCTGACATCTACACACAGTATCAGACATATATAGCTATAGTTAATTATCTGTACCACTGCAGTGCCCGAAAACCTTATGTCTGAACCAGAATCCCATTCTTCAAAGTGACAAATAAATAAAGAACATAAAAATAGGGTAGCGAGACAAGTACTAAACCCTGTTGTGGAACAGACAGAGGCCATAACCCAGACAGATGGGGGAAGGATGCCCATGCAGATCCGTGGGGCAGGGAACCCTCAGCACGTCAGCTGCCCACCCACTGCAATAAGAAAACTTTTATGGAGGAACTAGAGAAAAGGTTGGGAGGTAGCTTTGGTTATAGAGAGCTCCTGCTGAGCAAAAGAAAACCTTCAAGGTACCTCTCTCAGTATTTAGTAGCTGTGCTATTAAGGGTTTTAACAGGGGCCAGGTGAGAGCTGGTAACTCAAGAGTAATAAAAAGGGCAGGGGGGAGTAGAAGAGCAGCAAATGAGAACAGCCTGCTTATTCCTGATGCAGCTGGGAAGAGGGAAGTAGCGAAGGGACACACAGAGAGCTGGTGACTTGGTCGAGGGGACAGGTTAAGGAAAGGACCTTTCTAGAGGCTTCCCAACAGCTACGAGGAAAGAAGACCACAGTTATCAAGATGAGAAAGAGTTGCTACAGTAATTGAAACAGGACACAACTAAAGCTGCTTTTCAGGCCCTGTTTATGTACGTGAATGTGGAAAAAAGTGTTTTGCAGCAGGAATCAGCAAGATTTAGACATTGGTCAAATAAAAGCATCCACAGAAGAGTCTCGATCAGGAACAATGCTTCAACCTAACAGATGGTATTTTGTCCATACCGGCCTAGTAAAGCAGCAGCAGGGTGGGAGTAAAGATTAATCTGTCTGTAACTACATGGAGCTAGAGCTGGCAGCTAGATAGCTCTGAAGAGATGTCAGAGAAACTTGGATGTTCTCTTGAACATGGGTCAGATAGTGGGAAGCATCAGCTAAGAGATGGAGCGGAATTTATGCTTGCAAATGGTGTTACCTAGATGCAAGGTCTGAGTCAAAGAGAGGAGTAGGTGGAAGAAAGTCCTGGGGAAACCCCCCCAGTGGTGGAAGGAGGGCGAGAGGGGCTCTGCTAACAGGGCACCCAAAATAGCAGGGGATTAAGAAGACCAGAGAGGGAGGTCTATGGCTTAGATGTATTCGATCATAGAAATGCAGCTTGGATAACATAACCTTTGGGATCTATTTTAGATGTAGATAGGTTTTAAAAACACCTAGGTATATTCTTTCTCAATACAGATTTCACTGCTTTTTGCCCATGCAAATGGCTTTCATGAGCCCACTCCAGACTGCCATACTTGGTCATGCAGCTTTTAATATCCAGGCAGAATCTCAAGTAGAGAGTAGTTATAACCAGTCTTTTTCCCTGCAAAATCCTCACGTCAGGAAGAAAGAAATTTGTCAGAAACTGAATTTCTATGCATCATTCATTTCCATTTGTACCAATACTTACTTCTGGGGTTTGGTAATTGCTTTCTTGCCCTGCACAGTAAAGTGAAAAGAAGGCCGATAATGCCACCCACAGGTGTATGGGTTTATTGCTGCAATGAATTTTGCAATGGGTTTTCTTATCTTGGATTTGACTGGAATGTTAATTCCAACTCAATAGTGACACTTAGGTTCCTCTGAATTCACCTGCACTTGTGGTCAGAACTACAACGCCTGTGCTTGTTCTGTGCTGCTTTGGTAGAGAGCTTATGGTTTTATTGTGCAGCTGGCTTATTTCTAATACAAATAATTTAGAAAAAAAAACAGGTTACAAAATAGGAATTAAAAGTTAAAAAATCCTCCCATCTCAGCACTGAACAACACGCAGATCTGGTGAAAGCATTTCAAATAATAAATATCATCCGCTTAAATTAAAAACATACAACAGGCACGTTTTCATGGTATGTAGCATATTTTGCCTCATTTTGTTTTCCCATTCCTAGCACAGAGATCCTTCAACTGTGATGACAAGGATTGTAATGATGTAAGAGTTCTTTCATACAGAATAAGACAAAAGCCATCTGAAATAAGAGCTCAGGATTTGGGTACAACTGAAGCAGGGAGAGTTCTGCTTACCAATACCATACTCATCCTCTATCTCATTTCCTTCATCCATGCTTACCAAGAGTGTTGGAACAGAAACAACATTTTCAATAAATGTTACCTGAACATTAAAATAGGATTGTATGTTTAAGGTGAAAGGGATTAAGACATATTTATTAGCTTACGCTTCCTTTCTTTCAGAGCCATAGGACTCCAGAGTACACAGTGTAGTAGAAAGGCTCAGGATCAGATTGCACTGCAGGGGAGGAGGCAATGTTTTCTCTTATACATGATCTCTCTGAAAAGCAACTAAGGTAGGCCACTCAGGGGAGATAAAGCCCTGGCACTCTGCGTAGATATATTATATTGCATGGCTGGAATTAATTTACAGCCTATCTCCTAGCTAAATTCACAAGACTGAGCTCTGAATTCAGCAGCACATATGATGGCTGTGTGCCATAAATCCTTCTCATATCCTGCTGCACCTCAGACACTTACAAAAGATCAACTTACCTGAATCCTCTAGGGTTTTCTGTCAGTATGGACTGAGCCTGCAGACATAGGTGCCCTTACAGAAAAACTTGTAGGAGTCAAAAACACAGGGAAAATGGGTAAATATAGGATTTGGTACTGCAAATGTTTTGCTGAAAAATGGACTAGTCCTAGCCAAAGTGTATTCACTACATGAAACATGGATGGTATATGCTGAGATTATCTTGGATGTCCACGTCAGCTGAATAATTTAAGAAAAAACAGTAAGGGAAATTTTCCATATTGAAAAAAATTTGAGAACTGACTTGTCTGAAACATGTTTTTTGAGCATGAGAATTCAAAGATAAGCTACAGCATCCTGCACTTCATCTCATGTTAGACATCTTACGTTATAGTTTTCTTGTACGTAATATTAGACATAGCATCTACATTCCAAAGGCTACATTTCAGCACAGTATTAACATCATCCTATTTTATATATAGCAGTAGGTCTTTGTACATTCATTCTACATATAATCATTTAGCTTATTTTAACTTATTTATTGTACAGAACATACAACAGCTGAGACCAGACTCAAGATAAGTTAGAGACATGGAGTAAAGAACATGAAACTGTTCTATCCTGAGCTCTTCCTAGACATGCTCTCACTTTATTGAAGAAGTTCGTCAATACTCTTATTTAAAGACCCTGAGCTCTTGAGGAAGCACTATCATGTTAAAAGCTTGCAATCACTGCTCGCACCATAGGGGAGAAGTTATTTCTAACACCCAGCTGCTCTCTGAGTTATCCAGTCTCATGGAAATCAAAGGCATCATCTACTGTCCTTAAATGTTTGAAGAAAAAAAAAAAATCTTAGGTATTTAAGTAAATGGATTTTTTTCCTCATTAAAACCTATGTTTAAATACTTTCAACCTTATCTTAATTATGTTCAAGATGACACAATTCCCTCTCACAGCCCCAGGGGACAAAGCACACAAGGTGATGCTGGGAGCTGACAGCAGGTCCTATAGCCGGGGGCAGCACTGGGTGCTGCACGGCTCCCAGGCTGCGGCTGCAGACACGCGTGGCTCCAGCTCGCAGGGCATGGACAGGCATGAATTAAGCAGAACAGGGAGCTGGAACCAGCTTTCCCACTGAAAACCTCTTTGGAAGAGTAATAAACGGTGATGGCTTTGTACAGCTACAACAGAGCGGTGCCTTAATTTTAGTCTCTATACATTGCCCAGTCTCTGATATAACAGCAACTCCAGATGTTCAGTGCAATCACACAGCACTTGCGACACAGAACAACCCAAGCATTCCAGCGCAACCAGCTCAAGCTGTCCCCCAAAACAAACATTTTTATCTACATTTATTTTTATGTCGTCATTAAAAGAAAAGCCTTATTCAATTTAAAGATTCAATAACAATACAAGACCATTCAAACAGTTTTCCATCAGAAGCGTTGCATTTGTTGTCATACTGTTGCCATGTAGGATTTCACCAAGCAGATGATGATACCACATCTTATGACAAATAAGACCGAAACACCCTCCAGGCAAATGTATGGAAATCCTTACTCACAGTGTGATAAAAATGCATCAGGCTAACTTCAGGAAAAGTAAGGGTGAGGGATCTGATCCTCAGTAAACTTACTTCCAAGGCGACAGCTATCTGGGTGATCTCGAGGACACATTATCTGACAGCATGATTGGATTGTGCTGATGCGAACGACTACCCATTTGGTGGTTTTGCTCGACTGGACTGTCATTGAGTAAGTGTCAGCGTACATGCACTGTTACATTTATGCCTCCATCCATCATAACCAGCACTGCTTGCGGACTCGCTAAAGAAAATGTGTTTCACCAGGAAAACATCAGAGAAAGCAAATGCTGATTCATTGGATGATTTGGGTGGCGATAGAGACTGTCAAAGCCAGTTTGTGACTGGAGAAGATTAAAAGGTTGGTGCATCTGGAGACACATCCAGACCTCCTGAATCTGGACAGTAATTCTCCAGGGAACAAAGTTCTCCCTGATGGTCTCCCCATGGGGAACAACAGCACAGGGTCTCCTTTCCTCCACAGAAAGCCCTTCTGCATTCGGCCCCCGACAACGGCGAGGAGGTGCTACACAGGGCACCACTGTTCAATAGTCCAGACCTCACTGAAAGCAGTTTTACACAGAGCTCTCACCTACCCGCAGATTTTCCATCCTCTGGACACAGCCTGCAGCCAAACACAAAGACAACATAAAAAGCCACAACCATGAGTTCATGACTCTGCCACAGGAGGAGAGAGGGGCAATCTGAGTCAAAAATTTGAAACAGTTAAATAGGGTAGCCATAGGTTAAATCTCTAAAGATCTTCAGAAAATCCAGCATACCTCTGCCTGACGTTGGATACCCAGTAATTAAGTTTTCACAAATATACCCTATACCCATATTTACAGCTAAATCTTCATATATCTAAAAGAAACACTAAACTTCAGCATAGGAACACCAGCCCCTCAGTGTGCCACAATACATTGCAGGCTCTAAGACAAATAATGGCAAGTACTAAGGGCTGTGCAATGGGAAAAAGCTCACAACATGG